>NC_048600.1:3386446-4113946 GCF_003668045.3 Cricetulus griseus | reverse complement strand
CGTGCCCACCCTGACTGACCCTGGCTGCCTCACACCCATCCTGTATCTCATACACTCCCTGTACCCTTCTACCCTCTCTTCCTCCAGCCTCATACTTCATCACAGCCCTCCTTCTTCTCAAGAAACCTTGTCTCCAGGTAGGCAAAATCTGAATCTATGAACTGCCTAATATATAATTAAGCAAGAAAGAAACAAAGCCTTATGTATATTTACAAAGAGCAAATCATCTGAGTAGCATAAGTAGCTAAAAGGACACACTGGAACATTTGGCCTCCTGAGTTTTCAAATATATTTTAACCAATCAAATTCAAAGTCATTAAATATCTAATAATATGCTGACAAGGGTCCTGGGGAACAGGGACTTTTTGCCCTATTGATAGAAACTAAATTGGATCATCTCTAGAAGACAACCTGACCTTTAAAAATGTGCAAAGCCTTTGACCTAATTAATTCTATCTCTAAAACAGTGACCTAAAGAAGTGGCAAGATAGGCATTTAACAGAGATGCTAAACTCAGCAGGAACCCAGAAACGAGCATGATGTCCAGCTCTCAGTGCTTACTAAATAGACTGTATCCATGACTATCAAATCCATTATGGCCATAAAAAAAAAAACACACACATTGCAAAAGCTTCTTTATGGTGTGGCTGTGTGTGCTTGAGATACTATGTAAAAATCAAAGCAGATAACAAAACAAGGCTGAGGCACCATGTGCTGCATTTTCAGAAAGCCATGGATCTAAAGTGGCGTCAGAACACTTTCTGAAATGTTTTCTGCTGTTTAGCTTCTGGATGGAATGACACCGGAGATTTTACTTTCACTATGCTCACTAGTAGTTTTAAGCTTTTCACTCTGCATAATACAATTTTAAAAAATGAGTCAATAGAGCAATATGTTGATAATTAATCGTGCTTCCTGGATCAGAACAATCAAGACCTATTGACTATAGGCCTTCTGAAGAAATTCTCAAGGGGTCTTGACACCTCCCACCCCATGGCATTCCAATTGCCTTGGGCAGGGCAAGCTTTTGGCAGCAGTGGGAAGTGTGGGGGTGAAAGACGCTCCCTGCAGTCTCTGGCTACGTTGCTGCTGCTTGTTGGGACAGCACCCAAAGGCTCAAGGGTAACTCTAGTGGTGCTGGCCCAGAGCCAAGGTCTCAGCTAGAGTCTCAAGAAAACCTTCTACATGCAATTTTACACATGCTCAAGGCTTCTGGAGAAACCCCTATGCTGATACCCAGAGGAAGAGCCCACGTTAACTTGCTGGTATGTAGGGTGGTTTGTGGTTAACCACAGAGCCTGAAGAACAGGTCAAGCTGGAGGCCAGGTGAGAACAGGGTGTGGGAATGAGTCACAAGAGGTGGGAAAAGGTACAGCAATCAGCACAGAGCCTTAAACTGAAACCAAGGGTAGGTGTTGGCAGAGGCGGGCTGAGATACATACCAACACAGGCTGTTCTTGAAAGATAACCAGGGTTTTTATTTATTTATTGTTGGTTTTTTTTTTAGATGGTCTTAGGTGTCAGTTTCCATAGAACATTTTTGTAGAACTAATTTCGATTGCAAGAAAATACCCATGGTGGTATTTACCTGTAATGCCTAGTATTGGGAACCTAAGGCAGAAGGAGCATGAGTTTAATCTGCCCATATAAAACAAGATTTCTTAAAAAAAGAAAGAAGGAAGAAAGGAAGCGTCCAGTCTGAAGAATATCCACATGATTCAGCCCCTTGGGGGATCTTAATATCTGCAGAACCTCTACCTCTATTCTTCACAGACCACCAGGTAGAATGGGCATGCCATGATCTCCATTTGGCAAATTAGCAAAATACCCAAGGCATTAAAGTGACATTTCTACAGGTTAGTCATGTTGACAGATCACAACACAAAATCTACTCCTTAGTTTACTGCTCAAGTGAGCCTGTGAGCTTCCATATGGCACCAGGTACAACATCTGGGGAGGCTGAAGCTGTGGTTTAAGAAGGGGCATGGGGTGCCGGGTGTTGGTGGTGCACACCTTTAATCCCAGCACTAGGGAGGCAGAGGCAGGTGGATCTCTGTGAGTTCGAGGCCAGCCTGGTCTACAGAGCGAGTTCCCGGACAGGCTCCAAAGCCACAGAGAAACCCAGTCTTGAAAAAAAAAGGGGGGGAGGGCATGGAAGAACCACAACTATCCAGCTCTCCAGTGATCCCACGGCCACAACAGTGTGAGTTCTCACTCCCGCACCTGAAGAGAACCGGCTCACTGCTCGGTGACTTCCTTTGAAAAAAGTGAAATCCACTCCTCCAGCCAACATCTACTGAGTCCCTCCCTAGTAAACATGTCAGGTGGTACAGACACTAGGGATACAGTGCTACACCATTCCCATTCTCACAGGAATTATGGTCCACAGACCACATTTGCACCCCAAAAGTTTAAGATGTTCTTTTAGAGATTGGAGAAGTGTCAGCAGTAGAGCATGCTGTTCTAGAGGACCCAGGCTGGATTTCTGGCACCCAGGTAGGCAGCTCACAACTTGTGATGCCCTCTTCTGGCCTCCACGGATACTACACAAGCATGTATATAACACACCACCCACCACCCACCACACACACACACACACACACACACAATTTTTTAAATATTTTAAATGTTCGTTTTCCAGTTTGTGAAGAAAAAAAAAAAGCAAAAAGAAGAAAACCTTTATAACTTGTGAAAAACAATGTAAAGTTCTGGTTTGGGTGTCCATATTGAATCCAGGCACATTCATTAATTTCAAATTTGCTTGTGGCCAATTCCATGCTGCAATGGCCAGAGACTGTATGGCCCAGGAAGCCAAAAATACTTCACATCTACCTCTGTATAAAGACAAACGAAATTTCCAATCCTTGATCTAAAGAAAGAAGCCCATTACAGACTGAGATATTTCTGTGGAATTAGAGGCAGGGAGGTGGAATTTGTCAAGGTCGTGTTGAAGCTGACTTGAGCAGAGAAGTCCACCGCGCCCTGAAGAGCCTCCCTCAAGGCTATGATCCTGGGAGGTCACTCTTGGTTAACTCCCATTCCTGGAGTGTCTCCCGCTCTCACTGGACTGTGGGTACTAGGGGACAATAGCAATGTCCCAACCAATCAGGCTCCCCAAGTGTTCCAGGCCTGGAAAAGTATCTCAAGTCTCCCTGGAGGCCTTTTGAGAATGAACCTGTGTGCTTGCTGAGGGTGGAGGGTTCAACATGGAGTCATGGCTTCTGTTGCACTCACACTCTGAGAGAGATGCTTAACTGACGGTCAGGAGCTCCTCTTGCCACGTCCCATCCTGGTGAATTAATCCAGAATGGAAGCAAACCACTGTGATTTGGTCCCCTGTCACCCTGTGAAAATAGCTCTCTCTCTCACTCCCCGTCACCGCCTCACAATGTACTGGGAGACAGCATCAGAGAACTGTGTTGCCTTCTATCTGTGCAAAACTCTCAACTTGCTTCCCATTCCCCCTTCTCCTTTCCCTATGCTAACAGCTCAGGCCTGTATGGAACCAGGGTGTATTTTGCTGTATAATCTGTGATGCAGTCTTCTTTGGGGTTTGGTGTGTGTGAGAATGGGTCTTGAGGCTGACCTCAAACTTGAGGTAATCCCCCTGCCTCTGCCTCTCAAGCGCTAAGTGTACAGGTTTGCATCACTATGTCAGGCCTGACACAGTCTCCCTAGCATTTCCTTTTTTTTTTTTTTTTTTTTACTAGCATTTTCTAACCTACTTGCCAACTGACCACCCGTTCATTCCTCTCTGCCTTTATGTTACAACTCCAGCCCACTTAAATACACAGTCAAGTATTTGTGGCCCTCACAGCCTCCTTTCAGCCCTCCCAGACCCTAGACAGGACCCAGACAAGTGTGTCTATGGCATCATCCCCATTCCCGGGGGCCAGAAAAGTACAGTGCTTCATGATCACATTCTTGTCTCTGGCTGTCTTTGAGACACAAAAGCATCCCCTGAGCATTAGGTTGTGACTGTAATGTTTTGTCTAGATCTCTATTGTCCCTGATCCCCCTGCACTGACTGACCAGGACACGTTGCTGTAAAGTGTCCAGTTACCCAATCCTATGTGTATGCTGCCACCAGGCTCTGCCCCCATGCAAGACCCCATCATAGTTATTCCTAAGCCTTGCCTGAGCTTCACACACCCATTGGACTTCACACACTTTCGTTACCCCCCTTCTTGGGTGCTTTATCTTGATTGTCAATTTCCTGGTATTTAGAATCCATTTAAGGGATTCATCTCTGGGCATTCTTGAAAAGAATTGCCATAGGTGAGGTGGAGAGACCCACCCCGAATGCCAGTGGCACCATTCCTAGCCGGGTCCGACTCATGGAGATGAGGACATGAATGAACCACAAGCATCCGTCTTTCCCTGCATCCTGACCACAAAGATGACAAAGCCAACCCCCTCCCACTCCTGCCACTGTGCCTTCTCTCAAACTAGGAGACAAAGTGAGTCCCTTTCATTAAGTTGTGTTAGTTGGAATTTAGTCACAGCTACAAGGAAACTAATACATCCTCGATACCCTAATCCCAGAAAATCTTGCCCTCTCTTTCCCGACACAAGAATCTGTCCCATCTCACACAAGAGACAGACTAGGCAAGGACCAGCTTTCCCATTGGCCCTCCCCCACCCTGATCACCTTGCTGCTGAGCCCTTAGAATGGCCGGAAATCTAACTCGCTGAACTACCGCAGTGCCTAGAGCTGTCTATGGCTGGCCTTCAAGCCACCAACCCAGGGCCCTGCTTTTCCCACTTCTACTTCCACACATGTGGGGGAATCCGATTCCTCAGCTGCCTCTCTGCCCCCTCCTAAACCAGGAAATGATTCTATTAAGCAGGCTCTGAGCCTGTGAGGCCTTCTGTTCTCCAGAACTAGTTTTTCAAGAGTCTGTGGTCACTTTTAATCCAATCAGTAAATGCAGAGTTGAGTTACTCGAACAGGTTTCTAAATCACCAAAACAAAATATAAATTTATGTAGAATGGATGAGGAAATTGTGAAGTATAGTATGCTTAGGCCTCCAGAAATTCCCTTTAAAAGGGAATTCTCAGAGGCTAGGGCACCAGGCACACTGTCATCCTGATCATCAGATGGGTAACTTCCAGGCAAGAAATGCCGCCTAACAAGAGGGATTGAAAAAAGCCTGAGCGGTGTGTTTCCCCAAAGGAAAGCGAGCCCGAGGGTTTCAAGCCACAGCTGTCAAAGAAGAATGTGTTTGCAAACCAGCTGAAATTTAAAGTAGACCTCAGCAGGCCAATGAGAGGCCTTCCCTAAAATGGTAATCAGACTCTGGGCAACCACGATTTGGAAGCTCTGTTAGCGATGTAGGCTGTCCAAAATGCTTTCCCGTTTTTAACTTCCAATGTGCTGGTGCACACAGAAGGAGTCAGAAACATGAGAAGTTAGGATACTTGAATCCTGCTTTGAATGCCAGAAAATATGGGAAAGCTTGAAGAAAACAGTAACCCCTTAGAAAAACTAGTCCTTAGTATTGTAGCACACAGTGTAAGAAAGGCCTAGAGTGGACAGGCTGTGATCCCGGCTGGTCCACACACATCATTTTAGTTGCTGGTGCCCAGCAAAGGAAGAGGGTGTTCAGGAGAGTAACAATCCCTTCTCCTCACTACACATACTATTCAAGAGTTACCAAGAAGCCATGTTTGCAAAAGTCTTCAGTCACCACACTACACTCTCCCTTTTGTTGGGGTCTCTGCAAGCACTGGCTTTAGCTAAGATTATTTTTAACATTTTTCACGGTGAAATAAGTCACACAAAAGAATGTAACACTGCATAGAAGCACATTTTTTTAAGAAGAAACAAAACTGAATATTCAAGGCCAGGCATGGTAGAACATTTTAACACCTGCACTCAGGAGGCAGAGGTGGGCAAATCTCTGAGAGTTTGAGGCCAGCATGGTATACAGAGTGAGTTCCAGGACAGCCAGGGCTACACAGAGAGACACCTTCTCAAGCAATCCAAAAAGAAAAAAAAAAAAAAGAAAGGAAGGAAGGAAAGGAGGAGGGAGGGAGGGAGGGAGGGAGGGAGGAAGGAAGGAAGGAGGAGAGGAGGGAGGAGAGGGAGGGAGGAGGAGGAGGGAGGGAGGAAGGGAGGGAGGGAGGGAGGGAGACCTAAACATACTCCACCCAGCTTAGCTGAGGCTGGACCCTGCCTCTGCATCGGGTCCTCAATTGTCCCACTCTCCCTTCCGAACAGGACAAGCCACTGACCTGACACTGGGGTCACTTATGCATACCCTTGCCTTACTTTATAATTTTAATCCATTTGTTAGGGAACCCTGCCCCCCTGTCGAGTGGCACCTGCTCCTAAATAAAGAACTGTGGTCTCTTTGATTTGCTGTTTTTTTTACTCAATGGTTTACTTTATGCTTCCTCAAGACTCTTGCTGTGTAGGCCAGGCTGCCCTCAAACTTAGGATCCTCTTGCCTCAACTCGGTGCTGCTCAAGGGCATTCTGAAATGTGCTCGTGTGAATGTGCGCAGCTATGAATCATGCACTTTCTCCACTTTGTAGGGCCCACCGTGGGACAACACCACCATCAGTTCTGCTGCTATTATTTATGGACTTTCTCAGTTATTATAAACAAACTAAAGATAACATTTTACACTTGTCTCTTGCACAGAATGGGCAATTTTTCTCAAAGTATGCTCTGTGTGTACAAGCCATGACCACTTTAGGACACAATGGGGACTTGAGCCAGACTAGGAAGCAGCACGTCTTTTTTTTTTTTTTTCTATTTTTTATTTAAATTAGACACAAGCTTCTTTTATATGTCAGTCCCAGTTCCCTCTCCCTCCCTTCCTCCCCTGGCCCCCACCAACCCCCTATCCCATCCCCTTTCTGCTCCATAGATCCAAAGTCTGTCATATCCTTTGGAGCAGGGCCTAGGCCCTCCCCGTGTGTCTTTCCCCAGCAGGCCTCTGGTTTGAAGGAGCAGTTAATTTACATTCTGGCACTGGCTCCTCAACCCCTCACACTGAGGTGCTTTGCCAAGCACTTCCCACTCTGCCTTTCAATTCACTCTCACCTACCAACCTCTGGGTGGTCTCTCGTCAGTCAGTGAAGGATTTGGCTCTTTTATCTAATTGGTTTTTAGTTGATAGAGGGACTCCCCTATTTTTCCCCAAGATGGGATCTTCTGTGTAGTTCAAACTCATAATCCTCCTGCCTCCCCCTCTTCTCTCTTCATGATTACTGTCATACACTAGTATGCCTGGCGCAAAGCTGGCTCCTGATGGCTGTCTTGAAGAACGAGTGCCCATTCTTCCTGTTTGCGTTGGGCCATTCCACTTTACCCCAGAGCAAGAACTGCTGAAAGTAGTGAGCAATTTCAGCCCTGTATCTCAGGTCCCATAGCAAGAAGTTGAGAATCGGAAATAACAAGCCCCGATCTCTGCTCTCGTCCTGATCTCTTAGCTCTCGGCTATGGAGTTTTGACTTAATACTGAGGATTCTCAAAAGTAAATGGCATCGTGGAACTGAGAAAAGACTAGAATGCAAAAAGCCACCAAACTGGAGGTAAGTGCACCATCATTGATCTCTCTAAAATCTCTCTACCAGGGAGTGGATTGTGAGGGCTCCAGGGGAAGTATCCAGTTCTGACCTGAAGAGCAGAAAAGACAAGTCCTAATGCCCACAGAGAGCAGGACAAGCCTTCTATTTCTCCTTTTTTTTTCTGTTTAGCTTTCCATTTCTCCTCTTTTTCCTGCATTTTCTCATATCCTAATCCCTAACCAATCCTATGGCTATACAGGCTTGTGTGCGATAAGAGCCAGTCATTCGTATTGATCAATGCATATTTCCTGAGTAACTCTGACTCAGGATGTCGTCTTAGGTATGGATGAAAGGCATGAAAGCCAGAAGAAGGCATTTGGAAGGGAAAGTTGGATTTTTATTTTGTGTTTTTGAGAGTTTTGATTCCCAATTCCCACTTGACCATATCATATTCCCACCATCTTCCTCCCTCCCTTTCTTTCTTCTACTTTCACCACCTAAGTTCTGGGGAATCAAACTCAGGCTTGGGGGCAAGCACCTTTCTCCACTGAGCCATGTCATTGGCCCAGGACTTCCATTTTCTGCTCACAAAAACAGAAGGTCAGAGAAACTCAGACTCACCTTCTAGTTTTGGTATTTTTTTTTCTTTTTAGCTCCAATCAATTATTTCTGTAAAAAGATATAAAGGATAAAAAACAATGGCAAGTCTTGTAATATTTACCCCTGTCACATACCAGATATTTTCACAGAGGTCAATGTATGAACCTACAAAGTGTCACTAACCCCTATTTAGCAAAAAAATGGAGTATTCACCTCAAAAACTTCGTGTACTTGTTCAGTTATTCAGTTGAGAGGCATAACTTATTTTGGCTTCATATTTGTTAATTAAGTCATTTGACAAGAATGGTTTAAATTTACTGGGTATAATTTTTTTTTAATAGGTATGCTCTGTGGAGTGTTTTTTGTTTGTTTGTTTGTTTGTTTGTTTTCCTGGATTTTCAAGACAGGGTTTTTCTGTGTATCTCTGGCTGTTCTGGATCTCCCTCTGTAGACGAGGCTGGCCTAGAGATCGGCCTGCCTCTGCCTATGAAGTGCTGGGATTAAAGGCACAAACCTCAATGCCTGCTGGTTTGATTTAATTTAATTAGCATATGCATTGCCTCCATACTTTTGTGTGAGTTGTATACTTAACATCTCCTAGCAGGTTCAACAGTACAATACAAAACCAAACCTCGTGGCCTGTCTCTGAAATCCTGCTCAGATGTGAAACCAACAAAAGTTTTGGCCTGAAACAGCTGTGCTCGTGGATAGCTGTCTATCAAAACTCGTAGCTGAATTCATGTCCCACAGGAGCAGATAGGTAAATTCAAATTCCAGATTTCTGGGAGTCTGGGGTGGGAAAATTCCAAGTCAAAAGCAAATGTTGACCATATATCAAGACTAAATCCGAAGATTAAATCAACACCAGTTGATTTTAATATATCAATTTCACAATTTACCAATTGTTATTGATTTATCTTCAGAGCAACAGTTATTATCTTCAGGGCATTATCTCCAGAACTTAGTCTGAAGATAAATTAATTGTTATAAAGTATAGTCATCAGGTTGTACAATCCAACCTTGAACTTCTTCCTCCTATCTGATGGAAACCTTGATCAATATCTCCCTAACAACCCCTCCATTACAAGATCAACTTCTTTAGATTCCACATAGAAGAATAATTGAGGTATTTGTCATTCTGTGTCTCATTTACTTCACTTAACGAGATAGCCTTCCGATTTACCCCTGCTACTACAAATAACAATTTTTCCTTTTTTAAATTTATTTTGTGTAGTGTGGTATGTGTGTGTGTGTGTGGTTTGTGCATGTGTGTGTGGTATCTGTGTGTGTGTGGTGTGTATGTGTGTATGTGCTTGTGTGATGTGTGTGTGTATGTGCATGTGTGTATGTATGTGGTGTGTATGTGTGTGTGTGTGGTGTGTGTGGTATGTACATGTGTGGTGTGTGTATGTGCATGTGTGTGTGTGTGTGTGATGTGTATGTATGTATATGTGCTTGGTGTGTATGTGTGTGTATGTGTGTGTGTGTGTGTGTGTGTGTGTGTGTGTGTGTGGTATGTGCATGTGTGTGTGGTATGTGCATGTGTGGTATACATGTGTGGTGTGTGTGTGTCTGTATGTGTGTGTCTGTGTAGGACAAGCTTGGGTGTCATCCCCAGGAATACCATCTACCTTACTTCTGAGACAGGGTCTCTCCTTGGCCTGGAGCTTGCATGTTAGGCCAGGGTGGTTGGCCAGTGAATCCCAGGAACCCTCAGATCTTTGCCTCTCTACAACTGGGATTACAAATGTGTGGTACTAAAAGACCCCCGGAAGCTCAGGCCCCCAGGATCTCGGTCCAGGACTGAGATGACCCCAATCACCAGGTAGAGTCAAAAGCTTGATGCAAACAGCAAGAGGCTTTATTATAGTTGTTTAATGAGCTAACCCCATGTTAACTCAGGCCTTTCATCCATCCACCATGGTGGATGGCTAGGAAAGACAGCTTGAACCGGCTGCCGAGAGATCTTATAGGGCAGCATAAGGGGGGTGTCTAGGGGTACACACAGGCTCACGATTGGTGTGCCTCCAGGCTTGGAGGGCTTGCCCTGTGTTGATTGGTCAACTGGTTGTTATGACCCATAGGCCCTACCAGGGTGGTTGCTATGCTCTGCGTGTCATTGCTGTGCACTTGTCCTTAAAGCACACCCATAGCCATAAAGCATAGCACCACCAGCTAACTTCTGATTGGTTCCTAGCCACGAGGCAGGCATCTGACCTCTTAGTGACAAAGACAAGGTCAGACAAGCATGTGTTCGGCTGTTATAGCTGCTGAAATGGGGAGCTGGTCCCTTCAGTACCATGCACATACTATAATTTTTACCATAGTTTTTACATCTCCATCTCAAACCTAGGCTCTCCTTGCAAGGCAAGTACTTCCTACCTGAGCCCTCTCTCCAGCCCACAAAAGTTTACTTTCTAAAACTCCAAGTCACTGTCTAAAGCATTTTGGAAACTCTGCTTTAAGGAAATCGTTCTAGCTAAACAAAGCTGTTACAGTGACATGCTTTTACTTTCTTCCAAGTTATAAATAAATAAGCACACACCAAAAAGGGGAAAAAAATGTTTTGTTTTTTGTTTTTGAATGTAGTAAAAAAGAAAAAAAAAATGGAAGCCATTTCAGTGAAGATCTGATTATCTAGGACATCAAGGCATCCAATGTCCTTTTTAATTGAATCTTATTGATAATCAGGACAAATTGAAAACCTCTGTCAAAATGCATAATCGTTGAACATTGTGAGTTCATTGTGAAAGACTAGTGTTGTAGACCAACTCTATTAGCCCCATGTTGTCAGGCCATATGTCGAGGACTAGTGTTTGTGGGGCTTCAGTCAGGACCAGCTAAGGAGCCCCAGGTCCGTTCCTGAGTGGGGGAGTGTGGATGAGGAAAGACCAGCTATAGATGTTAAAGGAAAGATGGAGACATAGGATAGTGTCAGGAGGGTGGTTTCAGTCCACACAGAATGCCTCTATTTATTCACACATTCTCTTAAGCAACCAACCAAAGGTGGGGGACAATGGCAGAAAACATTTATTATCATGTATAAAGGGCAAATAGCAATTACTTCCCTTAATCCTAAAGACACTCCATAGCTGCACAAACTATTTGGCCATCAGGTGCTTCATAGCTGCTCACATCACCTAGCCTTCCGGATGAGTGTAAATTTGCCTGGGCCCAAGTCTGTTGATATTTAGATAGGAGCCATTCACCACCGAGGCCAGGGCATCCTGTAGCATTAAGCTAATATCTTAAAGACAATAGGAGTGATTAGAGCTCTCTGAACTCAAGATGGAATGGGCAAGATGGAATGGGCTTCCATATACATCCCGACAGACTGAGAGGAAATCAGCCTCACCAACTCCCTCCTTATTCTGCCAGGCAAAGCTAGGCCCAGAGGAAAGAGGCGGCTTGCTCCCACCTGGGTCTAGCTGGGAGTCCCAGTGGAGACCTAGGCCCACAGACACACGCTGGAGTCTCTTGGGAGTTGGGGCTGACGCTCTGTTAACTGGTATGGAACCCTTAGGTTTCCTTCTTAAAATACGAATCAAGCTTGCAGCTTGGCTGCTCCCACTTCCCTTTCTGTGTAGCTCCATGAAGTTGGTTTTAAAGAATTCAGCACACTGAAGATCTGCTGTCCACATCAAAAGACGATAGTGAGGTGAGGGAGAGAGAGAGAGAGAGAGATGATTCATTAGCATTCATTTTCCTTTGTTCACTCTACTCTTGTATTACAGGCACAGAGTGGAAATCTTTATGAAAATACATTTTTAAAACATTTCTGGAGGCTGAAAAGGGCTGTGTTCATGTTAGGAACTCTCTAAACCATCTTTGCTTTTAATATTTTCATTAGATTTGCTTATTTATGTGTGTGTGTGTGTACAAGTCTGTGCCCTTGAATATTCCACGATATACATGTCGGGGTCAGAGGACAACCTGGAAGAATCACCATGTGGGTTCTGGGGGAACAAACACAAATCAACAGGCTTGGTGTTAAGTACCCTTACCCACTGAGCCACTGTCTCACCAGCTCTTTAAAACATCCTTATTGACCCTGTGATCCGAGTGCCCTGACTGCATGCTTTTCTTTTGGAAACAGAATGCCATGCAGCCTATGGTGACCTCAAACTTGCTACATAGCCTAAAACACAAGAGAGAAAGAGAGAGAGACTGTGAATATTTGAATATCAAAGCAACAAGTGAACATCTCTATGTCAGGATGCAAATGCCACCCATGGAATCCCAGGGACTCCCATCACTAAGTCCACCTTGAAATAGTACAGCCATAATGTTTATTGCATGTTGGTTTAGGAACAAGGCAAATCATTCCATCAGCATCATCTTCATTAAGTACCAAGGATTAACGAGAAAAAGGGAGAATCTGATACTGCTATTTTCCTAAGCCAATATAATTTCTAACTGTATTCTAAATACTTATTCTTATATCAGCAGATATGTATAGCTCTCCTCAGCAAGGGAGTTTTTGTTTTGTTTTGTTTTACAGCAGATGGAGACAACCACAGGGATCTACAAGTGGTCAAAATGCAGAGAATCAGTGGCCATGGGGTACCCAACCCCAACTGGTAAATCTACAAAGCAACCCCTTCATCTAAGGCTAAGGGAACTAGCAAAAGATGGGTCATAATGATTGCAAGAACCAGAGTACCAGGACACCAGCTATAAGATACTGTCTCCTCCACCTTATAGGGACCTTGCAGCCAGGAGGTCTCCATAACATAGTTGCCTAAACAAGACCTGCAAAATGGTAACACCAGTTGACATGGCAACAGGATGGGGGAATTTCACAAGGCCTCACCCTAAATGAAGTGCTACTGATTCTCCCTCTCTAAGGGATGACCCCACCCCCATTAGGTTATCTAGTCCCAAGAAGACAGCCCTAAACATATACACATATGAGCAACATAAAAGGGCTCATTAGATATGTGTGTGTGTGTGTGTGTGTGTGTGTGTGTTTGTGTGTGTGTGTGTGTGTGTGTGTGTGTGTGTGTGTGTGTGGTGTGTGTGTGTGTTCTGCAGAGGAGGGAAGTGATGCCACAGTAAGAGGAAGCCATTCGAGGAGAGGAAAGAGCAGTTTTAAGGATAGTAGTAGGGAGGAAGATGTGTCAGGATCCTCAGGCTCTTGGTCAAATTTGTAGATGGGTGCCAAGAAACAGAGAATTAGACAGCAATGTAGGTGTTACCACTAAATTTTTTCCTTTGGATCCAACCACACACACACAAAAGTGAGTGAGGTGAGGGGCAATGTGGGGAAAAGTTCTGCAGAGGCAGAAAGGAACACGGTGTGAAGTCACAAATGTTTAATATTTATCGTAGAGGAATGCTACCATTGGACTTGTCTTTTGTAAGTGCTCCAGGTAGGCTCTGGTTTTCCCAGCTACAGCATGTTTCTGTCTTACTTAGCTCATTCAGATGAATCAGTGAATAAGAATGAGTGGCATTGCTTAACTCTGGCTGGGGTTTGGGTTTCAAATCTCTGGGACCAACCTCACACAGCTGGAATCCCACCAAAGCCTCTCTGCCTCCCTCACCCCCAATATTTTCCTCTGGCCAGTCTGCCAGTGTCTCCAAATGGCCATCTAATTTCGTCTGCCTTTTTTTGTGAGTAAACCCTGCCATTTTCCCAGAATCCCATTTGAAAACAACCCCTTTTTTTGTAGGGCAGCATGGGTAGTGTGCCAGAGAGGAGAATGTGGAGCTGTTCCGGAGGCGGTGTGATGACCTTGCTGCCCAAGGGCCCAGGCAACAATGGAGCGAAGAAAGTACAATGGACTGAAAAGGGAGACAGTGTGCCACCAAAGGCCTAAGTTATAGCTCCTTCTCCATTTTCTCATTCATGTATTCATTTAAAAAAAAAAAAGCATTTACAGGAACTGGAAGGATCGCTCCGTGGTTAAGAGCACACGCTGCTCTTACAGAAGACCTTAGGTCAGTTCCCAGCACCTATATCAGGGGCACACAGCCTTCTATGGAATATCCAGCTCCAGGGAATCAGATAACTCTGACTCTGGCTTCCCTGGATACCTGCATTCATATGCTCATGTACATAGATATACATGGACATGATTTATTTGTTTTTAAGTTTTAAAGCGTTTATGGTACACCAATATACCCATCTTGACCTTACTTTTGGGGTAGCATACAGCATAGATAGACATAGATGGTATAGATACATTGTACAGAAAGACTGGCAGAGTTTATCAGAAAGCTAAAATCCTAACAAATTCACCTGTAAGGGAGTTGGCCCGTGGCCAAAAATTGGTCACACAAAACTCCAAAGGCAATACATATTCCCATCACACCTTCAGTGGAAGCTTGGAATGAAATGAAACAGAGTATTGACAAGTGGGAGACTCAGGGCAGCATTAAAAATATGAATGCAAATTGGGTGGGGACAATATTAAAAATAGTCATCTAAATAGTTCATCTAAAAATAGTCTAATCCCACCGTGTGGCCAGCTCCTATTAGATTTCATGCTCATTTGGGTTCACGGTTTGTTTGAGGGCTCCTTTAGCTTGATGGTGGAAAGGTAGGAGAAGAAGTGTCCCTCAACTTGCTGAGAGTCTAGCACTCCCTGCCCTTTATCTGAAGCTTTCAAGAATCATGAAGATGCAGCACTGTGGACCTGAAAATGGTCTGTGCCTGACATAGCAGCTATTGGTGATGGTTTGAAACTGAAAAGCCCCCACAGGCTCGTGTTTGCTACACTTATTCCCTGGACGGTGGTGTTGCTGGGGGAGGCTGTAAACCTTTGAGAGGGAAGCTGGCTGAAGTAGTTCACTGGCGATGGGCTTCAGAAAGCTATTCTCCTGGGCCCTGATTCCTGTCACTCTCTCTGCTACCTAGTCAGCTATGATGTGAACAACTACTTGAATGTGGCCCCACTACCATGATCTGGGCTACTCTGCCATGAGTTAGTTCTCCACCACGGTAGACTGAAATCATGAGCCCAATACATCTTTTCCTCACTCACTTTGTTCTGTGAGATATTGAGGTCACAGTGACATAAAAGTCACTAATGCAGACTGGAAATGTTTAAGTCTTTTAAATCCCACTTTGGATACATCTTTCTTTAAAAAAGAATAAAACAGTCTTCCCACTGTTCCTTTGAAGAGGCGGACAGGTCTCTGTCTCTCTTCTCTCTGTCTCTGTCTCTGTCTGCCTGTCTCTCTCTCCCTCTTTTCTCTCCCCTCTGTCTGTTCTCTTTCCCCACTCCACCCAATAAAACCTCCCATGTAAATACATACATGCATACATACATACATACTAAAATAATGATGATAATGTGTTAGATCCATAGTGGGTCAAGCATAAAACCCCCCACACTTATTTAGCTTCTCTTGTGTGCCAGCTTCTCATAGAGCTCAGACTCTAGTTTGTTTTCTGTTGCTATGATAAACACCATTACCAAAAGCAACTTGGGGTTTATATGGGGTACACTTTCTGGATAGGGCAGAAATACAAGCAGAGAAGAAACTTGAAAGCAGAAACCATGGAGGAAGATTGCTTACTGGTTTGCTTTCCAACTCATACTCAGCCTACCTCTCCTGTGCCGCCTGTCTGCCTAGGGATGGTTATGTCCAAAGTAGGCTAGGCCATTCCACATCAATCACCAACCAGGCCCACCAGATCTGAACAATTCTGCAGTCAAGATCTCTCCTCAGATGACTCTTGATAGTGTCAAGTTAAGAATAAAGATTAACCAATGTGTTAAAAAATCAAGTGAGGAGTCTTGTGGTTAAGTCTGGGAATGCTCCCTGTGTAGCCATTTGGGACATCTCACAAGGAAGACAGGAGAGCGTGTGTGGGATCTAGCCTCCTAGGGGCTGGAGAGATGGCTCAGTGGTTAAGAGCATCGCCTGCTCTTCAAGGGGACCCTGGTTCAATTCCCAGCAACCACATGGCAGCTCGCAACTGTCTGTAACTCCAGTTCCAGGGCATCCAACACTTTTACACAAACATATATACGGAAAAAATGCAAAGCACATACATAAAAAGTAAATAAATTTTAAAAATATAAAAACTAACCAGGGCAACAGATGATGAGGGGAAGAAACTAGGTTGTGCAAAGCTCCCATCACACTCAGCTATAACCTAGGGCACTAACCATAAGGAGTGACTCCACCATTAGAGCTCACCCCTGTGTGTGAGTTATCTGGGGAGAGGAAGTTGGAATTAGAATGCATCAGGGGACTGCCTCATCCCTTTCCACAAGAACTGCCCCCCCCCATGGAAAACTAGGCACAAACATCCTGGGTTTTAATCTATCTGAACCTCCTGTCTTGTTGTCATCCTACCATTTCCACCACAGAGGAGTGGAATTTAGCCCCACCTAGGCCAGTCGCCCAGGCCTAAGGTGACTGTATGAATGTATGAAGGGACTGGATCACACAGCCATCTTCCACAGCAATGGGAAGAGCTGGTGAAACAACTTGTCCAGTTGGATATCACAGCCACATGGTATCTCTTACCACTCAATATTTCCTTGCCCCTCTGTTGACTCTCCTTTCCCTGGCGGCTTGGTGGAAGCTAACCAAAGGCAAAAGGAAACATGTAGAGAAAGCATTGATGACAGGATAGCAAGAATAGACTGTAACTAGAGCCAGGGCCCAGGGGAGGAGCTTGGAAGGTGGCTTCAGGGTCTGCAGAGCCAGCAGGCTGCTTGCTTTGTGAGGCTAGATCCCACACACGCTCTCCTGTCTTCCTTGTGAGATGTCCCAAATGGCTACACAGGGAGCATTCCCAGACTTAACCACAAGACTCCTCACTTGATTGGCTTCAGTTTCTCTTCTATCAACCAATGAGCCAAAGGCCCCAGATCTGCTGAACGTAAAAGGTGACAGGCATGGTGTGGTCCTAAGGACACCAGTGAGGTCTCCCTGTGTGGGACAAATGAACAGATATATTTGCACCCTTTGTTCCTCTCAGCGTGAATAGAGTGAACCCATAGCTCTGGGTTTTGTTTTTTTAACACATTGGTTTGCCAGCATTTAGAGTCTGCAACGTAGCACGAAAGAAATTAAACTAGAGCGGGGTCATACAAGCTGAACCTCCTTAATTAGCTGTGAGAGTTGCCAAGTAATTTAAGCCTACGTCCTAGTTTTCTCACCAAAAATACAGAGTGAATGATATTTGCTCTGCTCACCTTAAAGATTGCAGATGAAGATTATGTGAGAATGACACGAGGAGTCTTGAAACTCCACAGAGTTTCATCAAGTGGGAAATGTGAAAAACCAGCAGCCCACCTTGATGTCTTCAATACTACAGAACATGCATCTGAATCTGCCCCAGATACCTGCGCATCCCTGACTACAGCAAAGGTGATGAATTCTGCAAACGACATTAGCAGAACTGGAATCCATGTTCCACCTTTATCTCCTCCACCCCCATCCTCTGTAGCTGACACAGACGATGGGACACAGGCAGAGAGCCACACATCCTACCGAAAGTAGCTGAGACAGAGAGAATTCAAAGGCAAATTCCAGATGGAAAACATGCTAAGTTAGTGTCCTTATAACCTCAGAGCTTCACAGGTCCTTCTGTCATCTTCCGAGTGTTGGACTGTCTCTGTGGCCCTGTGGCTACGAGCTTTCCAAACTCTGATTTGAGTGTCATGAACTGCTCCTTCAGGAACACACACACAAACACATGCCATGCACGAGCATGCACACACAGAGAAACCCAGAAGGAAAGAGCCTTCTCCATTTTCTATTTCTTTTACTGCAGAAAATATCCAAGATAGCACCTTTCCCCACACATTTACTTAGATCCAGCAGCCACCAAGACTGGGAGAGGGCCTGCGCACTTCTGAGGTGGATGGTTCCTGCTGGCTAGGAAGGTGGGTGAGGAAAGAAGTGGTGTGGAAAGACGACTATGAAGTTGGTGAGAGGCTGGAGGCAGCCAGCCATTTGAGGGCAAGGATATAATTCATTGTGTCTGACCATTGTCAGCCTCGAAGGGGTCCCTGGCTAGCCTGTACTCAGAAAATCCTAGGAAGTGTTGCCTTTGAGAAGTAGGAAGCTAAGTGCTGCAGATGTTTGGGGGTGGGGGTGGGGGGTGTTCTCTGCCAGGCCACTATGGCTAATAGAATTATTGTGATAGCTGAAGAAACCATCCCACTCCTTCCAGGTCAGCCTATAGCCAAGGACTGGGGAGCAAGGCATGGAGAAAGGTTAGGCTCCTTCATGCTCACAGGGATGAGGGGAAGTACTCACATAGTTCCAAAACTGCCACTGGATGACCTTGGCATGACCTTTGTGGGGCTTTGGTTGTACTCCCTTCTCCTCCTGCTCACACAGCCACAGGCCTCAACCCTGAAGGCACTTCCTAGAGGAATTCCTTCTTGGATACCCATCTGTCTGCTTCCCAGGAGTCCCTGCACCAGGGGCACAAAGGACAGGAATCACCAGACTTAAGGGTTACACAGGTTTAGCAGAAAAAGGATTCCAAACCAGGTCAAAGTGGCTGGCAATGCCAGCTCTCCAACCCTCTCACCCCTCCCAACTCTCAGGCCCTCTCACCTCCTCCCGACTCCCACCTTGCCCTCAAAGCTTCTTGCTGAAATAAAATTAGCCTTTATGGCCTGGTCCCACAGCCCTTTGACCACAAAAACTCCCCTCAAGCCCCTGTGGTGTGGCTTCTCTCCCCACCCTGAATGACTGAAGTACCTCATGCACTCCCTTTTTAGGGTGTAGCATCTGCTGGTATTTGCTAATATTTGCATTTTCAGCTCCAGCTCCAGAGCCCTGAAGTCAGTGAGATGCCCACTCAGAGCCAGCTCCCCAGCACCACAGGGAAACAATGACATTCCTGACTGTCAAAGAAACAGGTACAGCACCTGACCCCCAAGAAAAGCTCAAATGCTGTTTCCTCTCCTGGCTCCCCAAGAATCCCTCTGCCCAGGAGCGAGGGTGTTTGCCTGTTTCTGTCCTTCCCAGGAGGAGTTCCTGAAGACATCCCATCTTCATTCACTGCCCTTGGGGATCTGGCTGTTTGCAAGAGAAAAGCTTTAAAATGGTGAGGGACTCAGGCGGGCACTCCAAGTGGCCCGGTTGTGGTGACCTTGGCCTAGAACATCCAGACCTCTGCCTAGGTTTAGGATTGGAGTTCATTTTCTGGCTCAGTATGAGCAGCCAGGGTGGGGGTGACAGTTAAAAACAGATAGCATTTCACTCTGACTATAAACCCAAGAGACCTGAAAACAGGGACAACAGAGACACTGGCACACCACTCACCATAATTAAAAGGTGGAGGCCACTCAAGTGCCACCAGCAGGCAAATGGGTAACTAAGAGTTAGCATGTGTATGCCACGGATTCAGCCTTGAAAGTGGGATTTTTTTTTTTTTTCGGCTTGTTTGGTTGGTTCCATGAGGTAGGTAGGTGTATGTGTGTAGGTGTGGGTGTGTATGGGTGTGGGTGTGTGTCTGTGTCTGTGTCTATGTCTGTGATATGGTGTGAATGGGTTTGTGGTGTAATGCACAAGAGTTTACGTATATATGTGATGTGTGCCATGTGTGTCTGTATGTTTCTGTGTCAAAGGAAGACTTCAGGCTTCTACTCTGTTGCTCTCTGCTTCATCCCTTTGAGACAGGGTCTCTCACTGGACCTGGAGCTAGGCTAGTGTCTGATCAATCCTCCTAAATCTACCTCCCACAGTGCAGGGTTAGAGGTATACACCGCCATTCCCTACTTTTTACATGGGTGCTGGGGATCCAAATCCAGGTCCTCCTACTTCTGTAGCAAGTGCCCTTACCTACTGAGATACCTCTCCAGCCTAGGAAATGAACTTTTGATACATGAGACAAACCCTGTGTGATTCTAGGTTGTCAACTTGACTACATCTAATCCAGATCTTTGAGGTAGGAAGACACACAGTTAATTCAGACCAAATCTGGGCCATGCCTTCTGCTGGAAGTCTACATAAAATTGGAAGAAGGGGAGCTGGAAAGATGGCTTGGTGGTTAAGGGCACTGACTGCTTTTCTAGAGGACCCGGGTTTAATTCCCAGCACTCACATGGCAGCTCACAACTGTCTGTAACTCCAAGATCTGACAGCCTCACACAGACATACATGCAGGCAGAGCCAGATAAATAACCCAAGTCCCTTGGAAAAGCATGGAAGACAACAAATCCCAGACATTTGACACTGAGTTATTTATACACTTGAAGTTTGGTTTTGCTTTGGTTTGATTGTAACTGTACCCTGGTTCTCCATCTTGAAGGAGGGAAGTAATTTTATTTTATTTTATTTTATTTTATTTTATAGGAGCCCACAGTTAAGAGACTTTGAATTTTAAAAGATTTCAGATTTCAAAAGAGACTGACTATTCTAAAGAGACTGAATTTTTAATGCAAAAACTGGGATTTAGGGTTTTTTTAAGATAAGATCTTGGGGATGAATGAGAAAGGAAAGGTTATGGTTTTAACAGTGATGTGTTTGTGTATCAAGCTGACAGGGAGTCAATTGTACTAGATAGTTTTATGTGTACTTGACACAAATTAAAGTCATCTGAAAGGAGAGAACTTCAGTTAAAAAAAAATGCCTCTATAAGATCAGATTGTAGGGGCTGGAGAGATGGCTCAGCAGTTAAGAGTACTGACTGCTCTTCCAGAGGTCCTGAGTTCAATTTCCATCAACCACATGGTGACTCACAACCACCTTGAATGAGATCTGGTGCCTTCTGCTGGCATGCAGGCAGAAGACTGTATACATAATAAATAAAAAAATCTTTAAAAAAAAAGATCAGATTGTAGGCAGGCTTGTAAGACATTTCCTTAATTAGTGATTGTAGGGAGGGTCCAGTCCACTGTATGTGGTGCCATCTTTGGGCTGGTGATCCTGAGTTCTATAAGAAAGCAGGCTGAGCAAGCCTTGAGGAGCAAACCGGTAAGCAACACCCTCCATGGTCTCTGTGTCAGCTCCTGTCTCCAGGTTTCTGCCTTGTTTGAGCTCCTGTCCTGACTTCCTTGGATGATGAACAGAGATGTAGAATTGGAAGCCAAATAAACCCTTTCTCTTCCAACTTGCTGTTTTGGTCATGGTGTTTTATCAAAGCAATGGAAACCCTAAGGTGCCTTGAAAGGACTATGAGAAATGAAATATGTTACTCACATGTAAATATGGTATGATTTTACTTACCTAGAGTATCTGGAGAGAAGAGGAGAGGCAGAAGTTACTACAGGTTACAAAGTTTCTTTGGGGGTAATAGAAAGTGGGGGTTTCAAACAGTGGCAATGTGAATATAGTCGATGCCATTGATGTGCTCTTAAATGACTATCATGGCAAGTTTATGTTAACATATATTTTACTCTGTCTAAAATTAATATTACATATCAAAAATTATTAAATACTACTTTTTATATGTGGTTGTGTGAGCATATTATATGTTACATAGATTAATGTTTTACAAAGCTCTCAAATTTTTTCTTGCATTTCTTTGTGTGTGTGTGTGTGTGTGTGTGTGTGTGTGTGTGTGTGTGTGTGTGTAGTTGGTGTGGAGAACAAATATGAGGACACTTTTGAGAGCTCGTCATCCGCTTCCACTATGTGGGTCCTGGGGATTGAACTCAGGTTGCTAGGCTTGGCGGCAAGTGCCTTTACCCACTGAGACATCTCACCAGTCCACAAAGCTCTTTTTAAAAATTAGATGTTATGAGTGGGGCAGTGGTGGCACACACCTTTAATCCCAGCATTCGGGAGGCAGAAGCAGGGAGAGGCCTGGTCTACAAGAGCTAGTTCCACCTCCAAAGCTACAGAGTAAACCCTGTCTGGAAAAGTAAAAAAAAAGAAAAGGAGGAGGAGGAGGAGGAGGAGGAGGAGGAGGAGGAGGAGGGAAGAAAAGAAGGAAAGAAAGAAAGAAAGAAAGAAAGAAAGAAAGAAAGAAAACACAATTGGAGTACACCAGTGGAAATTACTACTGCTAGATAGAAATTATACAGCCATTTGTATTGACTTAAAAGGCCCTTTTAAACATCTGGTTTTGATCTCATATTAACTACCCTAACAATGGCTTTAATAAGGATTCCAAAAACACTGATTTAAGATCAAGAGTACGTCTTCCCAAATGCAGCATCTAATTACTCACTGTAGAGCATGGATCCCTTGGGAATCACACCAAGGACTCCGCCTCTGTCCATCCCAGGAATGCCTTCTGGTTGAAGGGACCAGCTCCCCATTCGGCAGCCATGACAGTAACACGTGCTCATTATGACCTTGTCTTAGTCACTAGAGATTAGGTGCCTGCCTCATGACAAGGAACCAATCAGAAGTTAGCTGGTGGCGCTATGCTTTACGACCCTGGGTGTACTTTACGGACAAGTGCACAGCAATGACACACAGAGCATAGCAACCACCCTGGGAGGGCCTATGGGCCATAACAACCAGTTGACCAATCAACACAGGGCAAGCCCTCCAAGCCTGGAGGCACACCAATCATGAGCCTGTGCAACCCCTAGACACTCCCCTTATGCTGCCCTACAAGATCTCTCGGCAGCCAGTTCAAACTGTCTTTTGTAGCCAACTGCCATGGTGGGTGGACAAAAGACCCAAGCTAACATGGGGTTAGCTCGGTAAAATTACAATAAAGCCTCATGCAGTTTGCAGCAAGCTCTCGAATCTGCCTGGTGATTGGTGTGACCGTGGTCGTGGCCTGGGACCCCGGATACCTGAGTTTTCTGAGGGTCTAACATGGTGACAGACTAAGAGCTCTAATGTCAGAATGGTCACTTGTGAGCCGGACATGGTGTCACATGCCTTTAATCCCAGCACTTGGGAGGCAGAGGCAGGCAGATCTCTGTGAGTTTGAGGCCAGCCTGGTCTACCAAGTAAGTTCTAGGACAGTCAGAGCTACACAGAGAAACCCTGTCTCGAAAAAAGAAAGAAAAGAAAAAAAGATAGAAAGAGGCTTGTTCAACCTCAGAGATCATTTTCTGAACTGTGAAATGAGAACATGAATACTCCATAGCCTGGCAAGTTAGATATGTTTCTGCAAGTATGTAATCCATCAGATCTCTTCCCAGATAATGCCAGACCTGCCCCTCCCCGCCCTGCACATCACTGTGCTTTACACTGTAGCTCCAACTTTTTGTATGGGGAGGGGGATTATTTGATTGGAGCTAGCTTTGAAGCACAAGCCAGATCTTGGCTCTGTATTCAGCAGTATACCCCTATCTTCATGAGAACATATCCTTTTAAGTAAACGTTAGGGTTACAAAACAATAATGCTCGTTGGTATTTCCATCTCAACAAGGTGAGTAAAACACAGGTGGGGAGCTAGAGGGGCAGGTATGGGCAGATGTGTGGGGATGGGTACCCAAGCAAGAAAGGGGCTCAAGGGAAGCCATGCAGAAAGCAAGATCCCCAGCCTGGCTTTTCCAAACTAGCTGGTCAGCCATTTCCCCAGAGATCTCTCCTGCCCACAGGAGCCCCATTCCCTAGAGGGGAGAAGAAGTAAGAAAGTAAGGTCTGTCAGACATTATTTGCTTTAGCTCTTCCTTCCCTCTGCTCACTCTAACGCTGCTCTCCCAGCATGCAACAGTCATAGGATCCTTCCTGTTGAGCCTCCTCCCATCTTCCCTGCCTAACAACCACCCCTCATACACCCCAGCCCACATTCACACTGCCCACCAGGTGTAGTTTTCAGGGGGCCAGAGTGAACTGGAGAATGGCTGGTGTTTGTTTTGTTTAAATTAGATATAAAGAAAAAGAGGAGGTGCAAGATGAGACATATTAGACATATTAACTAGTTTATTATAAGCCTGGCATAGTAGGGAGACCAAAAGAGAAGAGAAACAGGGGTAATGGCTGACCGCCATGGCCGGTCGCTAGAGAGAGAGAGAAGAGAAGCAGAAGCAAACAGAGAGTGAAGAAGAAGCAGAGAGAGAGAGCGAAGCAGGGAAGTTGGAACTTTTAAAGGTAAGACGGTGCATGCACACTGGGGTTCCACGCATGCCCAGAGTCCTCACGCATGGTGGGTGATGTGGTGATGGCATGTCCCTGTGCGTGCCCTGACTGTTGTCAGGGGGCTGGGGGGGGGTCTCTGTCTCTTAAAGAGGTAGAGCCGATCAGCATTAAAGCCTGAACCTTTCAGCTGGACTTGTGAGAAACCTCAAGACCAACCAAGTTCATTCTGTGCTGTCTTGTCACCAAGAATTCTAGGTGACAGAGTAATTTTGACTTCTATTCTCTAATACTGGAGGCAAACCCTAGAAACAAGTCTATACTGCTAAAGTCAGTCCAGGCACATGATCATCTTTGCTGCCTCTTCTAGAGTTTTAGATCAAAATCCCAGCTCCAGGAGTGGGTGAGCTTGGCCACCAAGATATCCCAGTTACCGAGACAAGTAAAGGTGAATCACAGAAAAGGGAGATTTGATTAACACACAGTGGTGGAAAGAACAAACAAAGGACCCCAATGATCCCAAGCTGGTCTTTAGACTGTGTAGGGGGCCGTTTCCTGCATTGCTCCATTACAATAAGGGTGCCTGAAGACACCAAGATGTAAATTACTTCACAGGCGCTGGGTAATCTCCATTCCTTTGATCTCTGCCTATCCCGTGGCTCATTTGGCCTGAGGAGCTGAAGCCATTCATAGGGTAACACGTCCCAGGCAGCTGGCCAGCCTTTATAAGGGATGGGTTTCTTAGTTCAGTGTCTCCGCTCTGGTAAGCTTATGCTCTCCCCTCACAAGATGCATTAAAGCTTGTCTGCAGAAGGATCCGAGTGTCCTGCGTGTATTTCTTGCCGGCCGAGAAAATACAGCGCGCGCGGGACAAGACTGAAACAGAGAAAGAAGGGGGCAAAGAAATGTGAGAAATGGACTTAATTAAGCTGCCCTTATCAGGGGTAGCTGGCCGATCACTTAGTTCTGGTTCTGCAGGATGGTACAAAGAAGTTGTCGCTGTCATCACTTTGAAAGAATGTTCTAGTTCCCGTGAGAAGATTGCTTCTGCTTCAGGGTTCAGCATCATAGATGATTATCCTCTTTTGTGGGGATCATCTTGCTAAAGGAGGTTGTTTAAGTCCCTTATCACAAAGATATTTATTGGTCAGTCCTACTATTCCTGAAATCCAAGATAACGAACGTCAAGAGAGAATAACTCAACAGGAAAACAAAACAAAGTTGGCCCTGTGATCTTCAAGCAGAAACTCCACAGATAACAGGAAATCTGTATTAGGGTGGAGAGGATATCTGTGTGAAATTCAGGATGAAGAGCCTGGTGAAGCAGTTAAATAGCACCCTAACCTTTCACAGGATTCTTTGCAGTTTGGTTACAGCCAACACATTTAAGTCAAAGAAGTTCATAAGCTGTAGACCTTAAATATAAGGCAAATAGATTGCAGAGCAATGTATACCCTCTAATTACTGTAATTTACCTGCCCCATAATTAGTGTATTTTGAAAGACTCAGATAATTTAATACAGGAAAATCTCGAAAATACATACACATCATGGAGTTAAATGTGTCTTTTGTTTTGTTATTGTTGCTTAGGACATTTCAAGATGTGCCTGCCTGCCTGCCTGTGTGGGATGGGGCATGCACATACATATGGGGGCCAAAGGATTGACATCAAGTGCCCCCTCAATCATTCTCTATCTTTCTTTGAGACAATCAATCACTGAATCCGAACTTGCCAATTTAGCTAATGTGACTAGCCAGCAAGCCCTGGAGATCCTCCTGTCTCAACCTATCCAGTGTTAGCATCGTAGGCACGCATTACACTGGTGTGTTCTATCTACACAGGCATGTACTACACACAGCTTTTTTACGTGGTTTCTAGGGAATCAAACTCATGCCTTCATGCTTGCACAGAAAACACTTTACTGACTGAGCCACCTCCACAACCCCAGGGTTGCATTTTTACCCCAGACATCTTCTTCTCCCCAGTCCTGGACAGTCTCTTGTTGTCCTGTTTGGCCACAAATCTGACCTTTCTCCTGTTCAGAAACCTTTGAGCCTTGCTTCTGAGAATGCATGTGTCACCCTGGCTGGCTCCATTCAGAAGACTCTCTTTGTGTCCTGTTGTTGGTTAGACTTGCTTTGATCGATCTGAGAAGTCATCAGGAGTGACAGCTTCATGGGTCAGCTGACTCTGGCTCTGCACAGCTCGGGTGATGGGACTTCCTAATGTAAATACAGCAAATGCTATGACAGACGCTTGGAGATGTGTGGATGGCATTCCAAATAGTACAGAAGCGTTTGGAGGTCCAGCTTGGGAGACTTTAGAGGAACTTCAGATTGTCACCAGGCCAGTGACCGGAGGAAGGCAAATGACTTAGGAATAGAGTCCATGTATTCCACTGTCCCACCCAGCAAGTGATCAGCCCAAGAAGGAACCCCAGTAGTACCCAATATGGTCAATGGCCCTCAACTTCCCTTCCTTAAAGATGGGTGGAAGACACTCAAAATATTTCTAAACACAATTCTTTCCCTACTGCTCTTGACTTACTCACGGTGTAAGTTCAGGAGCAGGGCCTGCTGCCTGGAATAAGAGCTAGGATTCCAGTCTTTAATCACCCTTATTTTTAGTTTTGAGGACAAGAGAGTTGAATTACTATGCTATCATTCCCTTGGGCTGAAATCCATCTACTCCTAAGAATCTCAATGGAAAAAAAAAAGTTAGGCCTGTTTTTACTTTCCATAGCTTCTATTCTTGGGAAAACAGGTTTGCTCCAAAATCTACAATCTTTTAATAATCTTGGTTTTTTTTTTTTTTTCCCTCTTTGGCTTTATTTTCTACAACATCATCCTTACTCCCAGATCAGTTCAGTTCCCCCCACCTGCACACCTACTACCTAGAGAATGCTGTTTTAAAAGTCATCTTTCCTTTAATAGCTAAGTGTGCAGAACAGCAAGGAGGCATTGGGGGAGGTGGAGTATGATTGATGCCCGTCATGGAATTTGGAGAGCAAGCTGGTGTTCAGGAATTCAGAAGTCAGCAAAGGTGTCCGTCTTCTGCTTTTGGAGACTTGTCAGTCCTCTACTGAATATCAGAGTGCACCTCTGATCTGCCTGTTGTCTTGCAATCTTCCCATGGTAGTTTTGACCTTTCCAGCAGGGTGTGTTACAGGGGCAAACTTCCCATTGGCTCTTGGAGCCTCGGGTGGAAACAGATGAGTAACTGTGTCTTTTCTGGCTTCCCACAGCACTCTGATTAGCCTACTTTGCCTAACCAGAGCCAGCGGGAACTACCCTAGACTCCCTACATCCCTTGCTATCAGCTCAAAGAAGCTTGTTTGATTACCCAGTGATGTTAATTTCGGGAGCAATTCTCAGGGTGTTTATGGTCTTAGAATTCCTCCTCTCCCTCTCTCCCAACCCATCTTGCTTCTTCCTTGTCAGTATGCGATAATAATTTCCTTGATTTTTACTTTTGATACAAGGTCTCATGTTGACCTCCAACTTACTATGGAGCTGACCTTGAACTTCTGACCTTCCTGCCTCCGGCACTTGAGTGGTAGGATGCACCACCTGTCTATGCAATGCAGAGGATGGGATTCATGGCTTTTTGCATGCTAGGTAAGTATCCACCAACTGAGCTACATCCCCAACTCTCATACCTTGATTTTTAATCATCCCTATTATATGACTAGTCACTGCCACTCTTTCATCTTTAGGGCTAGGTGGTGGGTAGGGTGAGGCTGGAAGGGAGCAAGCTATGGTTCTATCCTGAGAGTCATGAACTTATGAACCTCTCCAAGGCAAAGTGAGCTACACACTTAATGGCTCTGACCCCTTTCCCATGAGAGAACAGAAGACAGAGCCCTGGAGATGCTTCAGCATGGTAGAATAAAGGAGGCCTGGCTCTTGGGATGAGCCACCTTAACGAAGTTCCGGCAGGAGCTGGCAAGCTTACTCACTCCCACTCTGTGTCTCCTTTAGATCAGCGCTTCCCCCCCCCAAAAAAAAAAAGTTCTAATCACAGAAACTTCCCTTGAAGGCAAATGTAGGAGAATTCCGCAGTTTAGAGCTGAGTGCTTGGAGACAAGGGGATGCGGAGGTGTGGGGAATGGTTTTCTCCTCAGTCTGCCCTTTCCCCATCCCATGTCCCTGCAGGCTACCCATCAAACATCCCAATAACAACTTCCGCCTGGACTGGACCACTTCCCTTGATCAGAAGATCCCTGTTCTTCCCCACCCCACATCCCCTTTCCCAGCCACAAAGTAGGACAGATGTTCCCAAGCAGAGAGCTGAAATTCAATCGGAGGCATTCCTCCGGCTGTTTACTTGGTGTCTCATGCCTCACAGGTTCTGGGGTGCCCTCTGGATGAATCCTGCCTCTGCCAGGCAAGCGGGCAGTGCCAGGAAGCAGGGCTAGCTTTTCGTGGCAGCGGACATGTGGGATCTGAATCCTGCTTGATGATTCCCACATAGCTCTCTCTTGCAAGCAGATTCCTGGCTCTGTGGCTAGGGATTTCCTCATGCTTCTCACACTTTTTGCACTGAGAATGCATTGGAGAAGCATCTCCCAGTTCATAATAGGGATCAGAGAGGCGAAGGAATACATGAAAATATTGATGGCCAAGAAAACCCCACTTTTTCTGGGCGTTGGTGGTGCACTTTAATCCCAGCACTCCGGAGGCAGAGGCAGGCGGATCTCTGTGAGTTCGAGGCCAACCTGGTCTACAGAGCAAGTGCCTGGATAGGCTCCAAAGCTACACAGAGAAACCCTGTCTCAGAAAAGAAAGAAAGAAAGAAAGAAAGAAAGAAAGAAAGAAAGAAAGAAAGAAAGAAAGAAAGGAAGGAAGGAAGGAAGGAAGGAAGGAAGGAAGGAAGGAAGGAAGGAAGAAAGAAGGAAAGAAAGAAAGAAAGAAAGGAAACCCCACTTCTGTAACAGTCCTTGGCAGCCCTTAGCAAGCACCCAGTAGAGCTGCTAATACATGCTGTGTTGTAGGATAGTTGTACAATACCTGAAGATGTATTTGTTTTGATTGGTGTAATAAAAAGCTGAACAGCCAATAGCTAGGCAGGAGGTATAGGTGGTTACTTCTGAGGACAGAGAGGACTCTGGGAAAAAGAAAGGAGGAGACACCAGGAGACACAGAGAGGAAACAGGAGCTGCAAGCTGAGAGGTAATGCCAAGTGACAGAACATAGATTAATATAAAAGGGTTAATTTAAGTTATAAGAACTAGTTGAGGCAAGCCTAAGCTAAAGACCAAGAACGTGGCTGCAGACATGAGAAATGGCCAAGAAACTACAGGACAGATGGCACAAAAGCTGATCCCTTAACATGGGAACAGCTCTGAGACCGTACGAGACATGGCAAATCTTTTTTTAAAAAGATTTTATTTATTTATTATGTATACAAAATTCTGCTTCCGTGTATATCTGCACACCAGAAGAGGGCACCAGATCTCATAACGGATGGTTGTGAGCCACCATGTGGTTGCTGGGAATTGTACTCAGGACCTCTGGAAGAGTAGCCGGTGCTCTTAATCTCTGAGCCATTTCTCCAGCCCCGAGACACGACAAAGCTTGTTGGCTACAGAGTCCTCATAACTTATTGTTACATGCCATCTTTTCATATGGCATGGATAGAGATTTATATTACAGTTTGGCTCTGCATTATAAACAGACTTATAAAGTTGGCAGATGCCTCTTACCTACTCAAACATAGAACAAAAAAATCTTCAGCAAAAACAAAAACAAAAAATTTTAGCTGACTTGTGTACACTGCATATCCCACACTTGGAACTCACTCTGTAGACCAGGCCGGCCTTGAACTCACAGAGATCCACCTGTCCCTGCCTCCTGAGTATTGGGATTAAAGGAGTTCTCCATCACCACCTGGCTTAAGATGTTTTAATAACATAAGGCTTTTCATGACAGTGAGACACATCTGCTCCTGGAAGCACCAATTTACTTCAAAAAAGAATGGTGGACATCAGAGAACCTCCATATGGAGTTTGCTTTCATTGTGGCAAAGTTAACCCTTGGGTTAGAAACTGCCCTTGCCTCAACTGCTGACAGAATACTGTCCAAATTGGACGAGCAGGACACCTAAGAAAGTGACTGCCAAACTTTGCCAAGACAAAATTCCTGTTTCACAGAAAAGTCTGTCATATATTCTGGGCCTGTAGGCCAAAGATGGATACCCCAACATTGCAGAGGAACCTTGAGTCCAGGCAGCCAGCTGTTTCTTTCATTTCAATGGCTTGGGAAGTTTTTTGCTATGTACTTCCTGTTTACTCAGGTAATATAATATCCTGCTAAGATCTCTGATGAGGTTGAAAATGAGATAGTTATTTGTTATCAAATTCAAAAAAGAAACTTAGATAAGAGATATAAAGTTTACAAGTTGAGAAACATAAAAGCTTAAATTGTTTATCTAAGAAAATGTTTGAGGTCTAAAAAAATATTTTTAGCCGGGCGTTGGTGGCACACGCCTTTAATCCCAGCACTTGGGAGGCAGAGGCAGGCAGATCTCTGTGAGTTCGAGGACAGCCTGGTCTCTAGAGCGAGTGCCAGGATAGGCTCCAAAGCTACACAGAGAAACCCTGTCTCGAAAAACCAAAAAATAAAAAATAAAAAAATATTTTTAGGATGGTAATGCAAGTTATGATAGAGAGTGGTTTAGGTATAAAACTTTGGACTCACTAAGATAGGATAAATAATTCAGTACTTTTCTAAATTTGCCAAATAGAAACAGGCTAGACATTGTAAATGTAATTCTTACCTGATAATTGTTCTTATTGTATATGGTTTACTATGCTAGAGTTAAAACCTTTCCTTTTTATTTAGACAAAAGAGGGGAAATGTTGTGGGATATTTGTACACTGTGTGAAGATATATTTTCTGTGGTTGGTGTAATAAAAAGCTGAACAGCCAATAGCTAGGCAGGAGGTATAGGTAAGACTTCCAGGGACAGAGAGGACTCTGGGAAAAAGAAAGGAGGAGACACCAGGAGACACAGAGAGGAAACAGGAGCTGCAAAATGAAAGCAAGGTAATAGCATGTAACAGAACATAGATTAATATAAATGGGTTAATTCAAGTTTAAGAGCTAGTTGAGACAAGCCTAAGCTAAAAGCCGAGCTTTCATAATTAACAGGAATTCTCCATGTCATTTTTTGGGAGGTGCTTGGTGGGACAGAATAAGATTTATTACAATGCTGCTATCTTTTGTCTTAACCTCAGAACCATGTTTGACTATGGAGATGACACCATGGCATCTAGATATGTTGACATTTCCTGGGACAGTGGGCATATCCTGGCACTACAATCTAGAGCCAGACTCTGATTCCAGATCTTCCAGAGTAGTTTAGTGGCCTGAGCAAATGTTTTTGCACTCTAAACTTAGCCAGCACTTTTTTTTTTTTTTTTTGGATTTTCGAGTCAGGGTTTCTCTGTGGCTTTGGAGGCTGTCCTGGAACTAGCTCTTGTAGACCAGGCTGGTCTCCAACTCACAGAGATCTGCCTGCCTCTGCCTCCCGAGTGCTGGGATTAAAGGCATATGCCACCACTGCCGGCTAGTCAGCACTTTTGATAAAATAAAAAAGTAGGCTGGCCGGGCATTGGTGGCGCACACATTTAATCCCAGCACTCGGGAGGCAGAGGCAGGCGGATCTCTGTGAGTTGGAGACCAGCCTGATCTCCAGAGTGAGTGCCAGGATAGGCTCCAAAGCTACACAGAGAAACCCTGTCTAGAAAAACAAAAACAAAAACAAAAACAAAGTAGTCTCTGTGGCAGTGGTTCTCAACCATCTAATGATGTGACCCTCATGTTGTGGTGACCCCCAATCATAAAATTATTTCCAGTGCTACTTCATAACTATAAGTTTTATAACTTTTATTAATCATATATTAATATAACTTTTATTAATCATAATGAAAATATGTGTTTTCCAATGGTCTAGGTGATCTCTATGAAAAGTCCATTTGACCCCCCAAAAGAGTCAAAACCCACAGCTTGAGAACTGCTGCTCTATGGTCTCCTCTAGCTCTCCTTCTGGATTTAAAGGGCTACTGAGGATTACTGCCTGGGAGACCTCAAACCTCATTCTGAGCAAAGGTGCCATGATGGTTAGTCTTCATTAACAAGTTAACTGGATTTGGAATCACTTGGAAGACACACCTCTGGGCATATCTATGAAGCTGTTTCTGGAGACTTTCAACTGAGGAGAAAGCCCACGTTGAATATAGACAGTACCATCCATGCATTCAGGGCCCAGACTCAGTAAAAAGGGGAAAGGAGGAAGTGAGCTAAGAACCAACATTCATCTTTCTCTCCTTCCTGACCCCAAAAGTCATGTGACCAAGCCACCTCATGTTCCCACTGCCATGCCTTCTCCATCTTGATGGGTTATGTTCCCTTAAGCCCTGCCCCCTTCCTTAAATTGCTTTTATCAGTAACCAAGAAACTCTGGAAGCTAGCCACCAGGAAGAAGGGCTGCTACTCTGTCTAAAGAGGGTTCACCCTTATTGAAGGTGTCTAGACTTTGACGCCCTTTTGTGCTCAAAATAAGAATGTAAGATTCTTATACAAGGTACACCAGAGCAACTCAGGAAGATGGGGCATCCTCAGGAAGAATTACCATTGTCCCATTACTTCAGGGCATTCTCACAGGCCAACTTCAGGAGCGCTGGGACCAAGAACAGCTGTGTCATTCTTCCTTTACCCATGCACCCTTATAGTTAATACCTATCAGCTGTGGAGACCCAGGTCTGTTTTGTCTTTGCAATCCCAAAGCATCAAGATGTGATTGCTTCACTCTGTTTTGTAAGCAGTTCCTGATGAGTAAATCCTGGGTCTTAAGTCTCCAGGATTGCAATTTGAGGGTTGTGTATTACTACTTGTTCATACTCCAACACACAGGATTGAACCCATGTGACTCAATGAAAGGAACATTTATTCCATATCAGGAACCCTGAGTACTAGCCATGTGGCCTTGAAAAGGAAGTGTAAGGTCTGTCCTGGAGTCAGTGCTATGCAATCTGTCTACTTCCTAGGACCATTTAAGAAAGAAATCCTACAGACTCATTTGTGTATGTGGGTGTAAGAGTATACAATGTACTAGGTAAATGGTTGACCTTAGAACCCAAACATACTGTGAAGGGTATGAAGACAGGAGAATGCAAAAACTAACAGTCCTGCCTCTAGAGCTGATTAGATTCAGATCCTGCAAAGGTCACATTATACAATACTTATCCCTGCTAGGTCTCTGTTTTCTCAGCTGTAAAATGGGGATATTAGTACCACCCACCTTAGGATGACTAAGTTATATCTATCCAGTGTCAGAACAGTGCCTAGCATACAGTATGCTATATGCTATGACATATGAGCTATAAATGCTCAATAGATGTCAGTACTATGAAGAGCACATCACTCTGGCCACATCATATTTTGTGGGTTCCCAGAGCCCTCCTTTGCACCTGAGCGTGAAGCACACACTGTGGCCCTTAGCATTCTTGAAAGGAAGCTTGGTGGGTCCCAAGTGTCCTTTTCCAGCCTCAGTTGACTGGGAACTCATGCCTGTCCCCTTCCCCCAAGCCTCAGATCTCTCCCCTCACTGTCCCCACCACTACTGAAAAGAACCATCCTAGTATTCTGTCCCATGATCATTTATTTGCTTGTAACACCCCAGAAGCATCCCCTAATCCCAGTACAGCTCACTTACATGGAAGCATGGGCACTCAACACACAGAATAAGAAAGAAAAGTCCAGAGAACAGCATAGGACCTAGCACCTCCTGTGGAAAAATCCTGAAGGATTATTATTTGCTTTAAACATCTTCAGAGGACTTTGCCTTTCATTTTCCTGGTTGGAAACAAAGAAACACATACTTTGATTCTGGAATGAAGTGAGTACTCTGTGTGTGTGTGTGTGTGTGTGTGTGTGTGTGTGTGTGTGTGTGTGTGATTAATTGAAATAGATTTACATAACTTTTCAACCTTCTTTCCTCTCTCCAATCCCTCCCAGCTTCCTTCCTCCCATGTACCCCCATTCTCAAGATAATAGTCTTTTTTTCTTTGATTATTACTGTTATGAACACGAGAATGTATCCACACAAATATATACAAATACAACCTTATGCGTACGGTTTTAGTTTTTGTTTTTTGTTTGTTTGGTTTTTTTTGATGGTGTCTACATGGTTTTGAGGTTGACCACCCTACACTGGACAGCCAATAAGGGGGCTCATCCATGAGAGGCTAATTATTCTCCCTGGAAGTCATTAGTTGCCTGTAGTCTAGGGGGATTCAAAAAAGTTTTACCCTTTCCACATTAATATTTCAGTCTTGATTATGCCCTGTTTCTAGGAGGGACTGTTTCTCTGCAAACTTTCTGGTATTCTGTCAGTCTTTCTGGCCCCTCTTCTATGATGTTCCCTGAGCCATAGATGCAGGAGCTGTGATGTAGATGTATCCATTGGAGTGGGCTCCCCAGGATCTGTTCATCTCTGTCTGCATGTATCCAGTTGTGGTTTTCTGTGATGGGCTCCATTTGTTGTAAGACAGGTGAAGTGAATACCTTTAAAAAGTGTTTTATGGCCAGGTGGTAGTGGCGCATGCCTTTAATCCCAACACTTGGGAGATAGAGACAGGCAGATCTCTGAGTTCAAGGCTAGCCTGGTCTGCTGCATGAGTTCCAGGACAGCCAGGGCTACCCAGAGAAACCCTGTCTTGAAAAACAAAGCAAAAGAGATTTCTATGTTCACATTATACAAGCTACTCTTGTTTACTGGGACAGTTGCTATTAACCTCTTTGGTGGGCCCTGGAGAGACTGTCCCCAAGCCTGCCTTCAATGGCCTCTCTCTACCATTGAAGAAGAGCCATGTGAACAAGTGAGCTCCAGCTCCAGAGGGCCCAGCCTGCTCTGACCAGCCTGCTTGGCAAAATGCTGGGCCAAGAAGCTTCTTACTGCCATCTATCCACTCAGTTGCTTCTGCAATGATTTTAAGTCAAGTTGACCTGACATGACCTTATAACTGGCCCCTTGGAGGGTCCCCTCGAGGACAAGAGAATTGGATTAAGTGTCCACTAGTCCTTCACTGTCTCTTCGGTGTGCTGTCAGCTGTTGGCTGGATGGCCACACTTTCGCACAACATCTTGTCAATGACACCTTCGTGTCCAGCCAGGATGGCATCCTTGGCTTGAAGTGCAGATTTCCCAACACCAGATGTGAACTGTGAATGTCATGCAACAGTGACTGGTTCCCAGTATTTGCTCAAATGGCACAGAAGCCTTGTCCTTGAATCAGTTCCCAAGCCAAACGTTGCTCCATGACTAAGTCTTAGGTAAGAACTGACATAGTCCATCCTGAGTCTAACCCAGATGCCAGTAGACAGTCCCAGAGAGCCTCTGAGTCAGGAAAAGGTTGACAGAACATTTGCACCAAGTTACCTGGGTCACATAGCCCCTGGCGTGGGGCTTGACTCATACTATCCTCTTTCCACACACTTTGGCGGAACAGGCATTGTGGTTTTACTCTGTAATAGTCAACAATATTTTTGCAGGCTTTATCTTGTCTAATGTCAGAATTATACATTTGTTTTTGGTGATAGTAATGGTGGTGATGATGGTGGGTTTTTTTAAAGACAGGATCTCATGTAGCCTAGGCTGATCTCAAACTCCTGATCGCCCTGTTTCTACCTCCCAAGTGGAGCCATTACAGGTGTATACCGCTATGCCCAACATCGGAAACTTGTTTGTTTGTTTGTTTGTTTTTAATTTAAGATGCTTTGTGAAATAAGCTACTGGTATTGTGAATCCCATTATGCAGGTCAGCCAAGATCTGTGAATCACAGGAACTAAACTTACTCTGCCCTTCAGCCAATATTTAAACAGTATCAAAACTAACAAAACCAACTAAGCAGTGTACAAGGCTCTGTCAAGGAAACAGTTGTTCCTGGTCCTTGGTTGTGGTGATTATAGTACAATTAAGACCTTCAAAGACACCCTGGAGTGGAGGCTCAGCACTCAGGAGCACTCAGGAGCAAGAGGCAGGAGGATTGCTGTGAGTTCAAAGTCAGCTTAGGTTACAGCTCAAGACCCTGTCTCAAAAAAATAAACAACAAAAAAATTAGAATAAAACAAAAGAATAAACCATCAGTAGGCATAATAGCACATGCCTTTAATCCCAGCACTTGGGAGGCAGAGCAAGTGGATCTCTGTGAGTTCGTGGCCAGCCTGGTCTACAGAGTGAGTGCCAGGATAGGCCCCAAAGTTACACAGAGAAACCCTGTCTCGGAAAAGAAAGAAAGAAAGAAAAAGAAAGAAAGAAAGAAAGAAAGAAAGAAAGAAAGGGAAATCAAAATCCTTTGCTTTTAAAGGTGTCTCTCCCATCATCTACTCCTGTTATTCTCATCTCTCTGCCCTCCTTCCACCAAACTGTTCATCCATCAGAAAGGAATGGGAGGGAGGGTAAACTTGAATGATAGATGTGAAATCACTGGCAAGACAGTAAGGGTTAAACCTTAGGGGCCAGAAATGTCCTTATCCTGGAAAAATGGCCTAAAGTAGGCCATAGTCACCGGCTGGGGCAGGGAGGTGACAATCCTCTGGAGGTGTGAGCCCCACTCTATAACATCAGAGTAGAGAGAGAATGGCAGAGCCCAAGAGAAAAGATGTGCCTATAGACAGATGGGTGGATAGGTGGATGGATGAGAGATAGATTGATGGAGGATACATACATACACATATACATACGTGCATGCATACATATGCACATACACAGACAGACAGACAGACAGAGGAGTGTCCTAGAGAGAAATTAAAGGGCAGAGGTAGAGCCTACACAGAAAATCACCTGTTGCATCCAGGAAATACAGTATGAGAATAGCTCAGTTTACATAGAGAAATGTGTTTTCGAGAGAAGAAAATTTGCAGGTAGAAAAAGCAGCTTTTAAAGTCTACTTTAGAAGTTAGTACATTCAAAGCAGAGTTTGAAGCCATAGGCATCAGGAAGCGAGAAACATGGAAATAATTCAGCAATATTTGGGGTTCATACAAGCTGGGCCTTCTCAAGTCGAGGTCCCAGAGTCTTAGGGCTTGGACTGCACTCACTCAGCTATATGCCGACTGTCAGATTCAGTAACTACCATGTGAGTGAGAGGCATCCTAGGGACCAGTGAGGACGGCTGGGAACCCCTGGGTACTCCCCTTGGAAAGGCCATTTCTCCTGAATTCTGGATGGTTCTGGAAGAAGGTGACCTAAGGTCTTAAATGTCTGACACTCTTTTGCTTTTTGAGGCTTTTAGATATAACATCCTTTGCAGAAATAGACAAAGTTTTTATGTCCTCTAGCTCAGAGTTTCCGGGGTTTGTCGTGCACATTATCAAATCAGCTACTCCAACCTTGGAGGGGACGAGAAGGCACAGCCAGGCCACAGTGCAATTTGATCTACTGAATCTGTCTTCTTTGTCTAAATAGAAGGAAGTGGGGGGGGGGGGAGTTGTTTGTCCTTTTTGTCTTTTTTGTTTTTTGTTGTTGTATTTGTTTTTCTTTTTCTCTTTGGGCTCCCTCTGAGCCAGCTAAATTAGCCAGGCAACTAAGAAATGTTCCTTAGACCTGTGCCAGCTGGGTCTTGCCTTGGGAAGAGCTGGGAAGGAGGCATGTGACAGGTAAGCAGTAACTAAGATGATCACGTGATCCCTGAACCCTTTGCATCTTCAGATTCTGTTATTCCAGCATTTCTTGGCATTAACTCTTTCCTCAACCTGTAGAGAGTACCCCGATGGGATTTTACAACCCTTTACCAGTTAGCCCAGTGTGATTCTCTCTCCCACAGTTAACTGGCTCTCTCTGCCTGGATCCAAGCCTGCCAAGACATTCCAGGACAGATGCAATTCCTTCCTGCTCCAGTTGTCAAACAAGATAGATGAGACCAAGGACAGATGTCTGCTAAGTAGGCCAGGAGATGTGTGACCCCTGCAGATTCACTGGAAGGAGGGCAGGAGAAGATTGGGTTGCATAAGCCAAGCACGTGGGTTTGCTTACTGCTATTCACTTGTTGCTAATTAATACACTGCCTATCACAAACCCAACAAGGAAAGGATCTTCCTGCTTAAACAAGCTCATCTCACTGTAAGAGTAAAGACACATTGGCACAGTCATCAGCCCAACAGTAACATATATTGGAATCAAAAATATGTTAGGAAAGCCAGGCATGGTGATGCATACCTTTAGTCCCAGCACTCAGGAGGCAGAGGTAGCGGGATCTCTGTGAGTTCGAGGCCAGCCTGTTCTACAAAGCAACAGCCAGGAAGGTTATATAGGGAAACTCTGTCTTTAAAAACAGAAAAGAAAAAAGAAAAGACCAGAGTTCCTGTTCTCCACGAACTCACAGTCAAGACAGGTGTGCGTAAGTCAACAGTTCTGTTCAACCCCTGTCATTCACATGACAGAATTACCTCCAGTACATAAAAATCCTGCAGAAGCTGGCCATGGTGGCATACACCTTTAATCCCAGCACTTAGGAGGCAGAAACAAGCAGATGTCTTTAAGTTCAAAGCCAGCCTGGTCTGCAGATCGAGTTCCAAGGCTGTTACACAGAGAAACCCTGTCTTGAAGGGGGAAAAAAAAAAAAAAAAGGCCTGCAAAAGTGCTTTTGAGTGTCAAGCCAGACACACCAGTGGTCCTTCCAGAAGGGTATTCTCCCAGACAGCTAGAATAATGTGTGCAAAAGCTAGGGAGAGGGGCCAGGGTTCTCCAGTCCTGGCACAGTAAAATTAGGCTTAGATTCCAATGGCAAAAGCAGAGCCTTCCTACCCATGAGGCCAACAACAAAGCTTGAAGTCTGAGTAGGAAGGAAGAGGTCAGGGCCAGGAGAAGAAAAGAGCCCTGGGAGGGCCCCAGACCATCTGCTAGGGGGAGGCTTGCCACAGTGAGTTTTTGCAGGTGCTGTGTGGGGCGCTGACCCAGATCAGATGGCAAGTCTCCTCTGCTGGAAGAAAGACTGGGATCCAGATGTGGTGCAGGGGAAATCTCTGTGAGTTCCAGGCCAGCAGAGAGAGGGGGTGGGGGAAGTGGGAAGTGGGAACTAGACCCAGGGACACTGGAAAGCCCATGTCGATGGCCCTGCAGGAGAAATGAGAATTCTAACAGAGAAAACAGGTCCAGAGCGGAGAACTGAATTCATCTGTACACAGGGGAACAGTATCAGTCTTCCTGGCTCCATTACTCAGTCTGAGATCTTGTCCTTGAACCCCCATGAACTCCTCAAAGGTTCCTGAACTGAGTATCTCATTAGCATCCCTCTTCCAGGCTTTCTCCAGTGCACAGGTAAGGGTCCTCAGCTCACCCTGGTACTTGACCCAGAAATCCAGGGAGGAGTTTTCTTCCTCCTCCTTCATCTAATGCAGTGGTTCTCAACCTTCCTAACGCTGCGACCCTTTAATAAGTTCCCCATGTTATGCTGACCCCCAACCATAGAATTATTTTCATTGCTATTTCATAACTGTAATTTTGTCATTGTAATGAATCATAATGTAAATATCTGATATTTCCTATGGTTTCAGGCGACTCATATGAAAACATCATTCAACACCCCACCCCCTTCGAGACCCAGAGGTTGAGAATCATTGCTCTAATAAGTCATTGCCCAGGTCCCTGTGGAAACTACTGTCCTAGTGTTCAGTGACTATTACTGATTTAACAAGTCAGTACAAACTAAGCAGCTTTAAATGCAACCCAGATTTATTGCCTCATAGTTCTAAAGGTGAGACATCCTAAAATCCAGGGCATCCACAAGGCTGCGTTCTTTCAGGGGGCTCCAGAAAGGAGAACCTTTGTCCTGCCATCTTCAGCTTCTCCAAGCCACCCAAGTTCTTCGACTGGTAGCCTCTCCCTCTGTCTTCAAAGCCAGCAGCATAGCTGCTTCAGATCTCTCTTTGATTCTGTCTCCCTGAGCTCAGCAACGTAAAGAAATATGAGGTCCCCATCTCTAGACCCTAAATCACATTGGCCAAGTCTCTTTTGCCTTGCAAGGGAACTGATTCATGGGAACCCCTAAAGGGGACCATTGTCTTCCCTACCAAATACCTCACCCCTGCCTCATTGCCACCCCACGTCAATCCCAATTGCACAGGAAGTATTTTAGAGGGGTTATAAAGAGAGAGGAGGGGATCAAAGAAAGGAGAGGGGAGAATGCTCATCCAGAAGACTTCCTGTGGGGACAGGATGCCATTCTTTTTGTCTCTTACCCAGTTTGTACCCTCTCCAAAGCATTCTTTAGGCTTTCGATTTCTTTCCATCCTTGTTCCTGGCCACAGACCCTTTGCTCTTGTTGCTTCCTCTATCCAGAACATTATCTTCTTTTTTTTGAGGGAGGGTAGAGTTAAATTGGTCTCATTCTAAAGACCTGAGTGACTTGAATGAAGTTCACTATGTAGTCATGGTGGTCCTCCTGCCTCAGCCTCCCAGGTGCTGAGATTGTAAGTATACACCACTTTACCTAGCCAGTTACCTCCATTCTTCCCTGACCCCTGCACTGAGCACTTTGAACTTCACATCTCAGTTAAGGTGACACCTCCCAGGAAGCCTTCTCAAGCTTCCAGGTTAGGGTTTCTTTTCAGGTGTTAGTGTCCCAGAGGACTTCCATCACATGCTGCTCTTTTTTTTTTGTTTTGTTTTGTTTTGTTTTTTTGTTTTTAAAGACAGGGTTTCTCTATGTGGCCCTACCTGTCCTGGAACTCTCTCTCTAGACCAGGCTGGCCTCAAACTCACAAAGATCTGCCTACCTCTGATCCTTTATCTCATGTTTGTATAATTGTCCATTCACTGTCTGTTTCCTGCTCTGAGCTGTAAGGATCTTCCAAGGAAGAGCCAGGTCATTTCCTTCTTCTCTAAGTACCTAGTGTCAATAGATAATTCCTCAATTTGCCATCTTAGTGTCTGGAACTTGTGCTAGGTTTACAGGTGTAACCCGCCACACCTGACAACCACACCTGTTTTTGTTGAAAAATGTTAATATCAAACCTGCTTGGGGTGGCTTTTTGCAACCTTAGCCCAGGGTTCTACTTTCCCATATTTGCTTATTACTTTATGACTGGCTTGATTGGAGGGATGGATTAGTGACAAAGTCAGTAGCCACTTTTCTGGGGAAAGGAGGGGACAAACACAGTTCAGTGTTTGTTACCTGGCCTCAGCTTTGGAAGGCAACTGAGGACAAGGCGCTGGCAGAGAGAAAGAGCTGGGAGGTTGTCCAATGTGGAGATCTAGAGAGAGGTTTCCCTGTGTGGGCCCCATGGGCAAGGCTGCACCTGCTGACTGTAATGTCCTCACTGGCCAGAGCCAGACAGACTCCAGAGTGGTAATAAGAATTCCAGGACAGACATGTGACATAGCAGCTGGTCATCAGTCATCCTAACATATGAAGAGGCGAGGCCAGGGTGACGGGTTCTAGAAGGCATGGCTAACTGAGGCAACATTCCTTCCCATTCACCCCCAGTCTCATACCCTTACCCTCTACCCTCCCCTTTGTTCTTCCAAATGCCAGATCCACTCAAGGCAGACAGTGCCACCAAATGTCTAGCCCCTTCAATAGGTGTCTCAGTTGAGGAGAGTAAATCATTATTAACAAAGGACTTGAAGGGCTGTAATCCTAGCTAAGGAAGAGAATTCAAGGTTAAGCCGGACAGTGGTGGCGCACACCTTTAATCCCAGCACACGTGAGGCAGAGGCAAGTAGAGCTCTGTGAGTTCAAGACCCGACTGTTCTACAAGAGCTAGTTCCAGGACAGTCTCCAAAGCCAGAGAAAACCAAAAAATTCAAGGTTAAGGCCAGGCAGTGGTGGCTCATGCCTTTAATCCCAGCTGTTCAAGGACAGCCTGATCTATAGAGTGAGTCCTTGGAAAACCAAGGCTGTCACACAGAGAAACCCAGTCTCAGACAGATAGACAGACAGACAGACAGACAGATGAGAGATAAAAATAATTCAAGGTTAGTTGGGCCAGCAAGATGCCCCAGCAAAGTAAATGAACTTGCTGTAAAAACTAAGGATCTGAGTTTAATTCCCAGAGCCCACGGGGTGAAAGAAAAAAGCAACCTCCAAGTTGTCCTCTGACCTTCACATATGAGCTGTGGCATGTACACACACACATACTCATACACATGCTCATACTCTCTCTCTCTCTCTCTCTCTCTCTCTCTCTCTCTCTCTCTCTCACACACACACACACACACACACACTCAAACACACGCATGCACACATACTCACACATGCTCACACACACACACACACACACATTCACACACACTCATACACACACACACTATAAACAAATACGGTAAAACAGTGATCAAGGCTAGTCTGGGCAACTTAGTGAGGCCCTATTTCAGAAAGACAAATAGTGGAGGATGTAGCTCAATAACAGGGCATGTACCTAGATGTCTGAGGTCCTAGATTCAGTCACAGATACTGGGTTTTTTTAAAATAAATTTTTATTTAAATTAAAAACAATCTTATTTTACATATCAATCTCAGTTCCCTTTCCCTCCCTTCCTCCCATGTCCCCTACCTTCCCCCCATCCACTCCCCAGGGAGGGCAAGGCCTCCCATGAAGGACCATCAAAGTCTGTCACATCATTTGGGGCAGGACCCAGGCCCTCCCCCGTGTATCCAGGCCAAGAGAGTATCCCTCTATAGGGAATGGGCTGCCAAAGTCCATTCGTGTACTAGAGATAAATACTGGTTTAGGGTATCTAGTTTTAATGATGGAGTTTACAAAATAATAATCCATCTCCAGGAGTTGATGTGACCAAAACAAATCGTATCAAAAATACTTGCCTACTCAATTTCTGTAGCCTAATAATTAAGTACCTCTTTTTCTACCTTATTCTTTAAAACTTAAAGCTATGGGCTAGAAAGATGGCTCAGCAGTTAAGAGCACTGACCCATTCTTCCAGAGGACCTGGGTTCAATTCCCAGCACTCCTATGGCAGCTCACAACTGTCTGTTCAGTTCTACAAGATCTGATGCCCTCTTCTTGCCTCCCGAACACCGCATGTTCATGATACACATACACATATGCAGTCCAAACACTCATGCCCATAGAATAAAGTCAATCTTTTTAAGTGACTATAATGGACCTCTTACAGCCTTTTTTTGGAGGGGGTGCTTTCCCCCCAGCCTTATGATATCCTACCTACCATTCAGTTGATTTTTTTTCTTGGTGGCCGTCTAGGTTGTTTTAGAGTCTGTTCGCTCTTCGTCTTTCTTTCAAACACTTCTACACAATACTTGTCTCACTAGTCTTGTGTGCAATTAAGAAAGCGCTTTCCTCTGTAGACCAGGCTGGCCTCTGCCTCTGCCTCTGCGGGTATAAAAGGCTGGGCCACCTTTACCCTGCTAAGAGAGTCTCTTAAGGGGACAGTATTTCCACATCTGTGCTTGGGGAGCAGCTTCTAAGTCATTATCCACAAACACCCTGTGTCTCCGCCCTCCAGATTCTCCCCATTTCTTTGGCAAGTCTTTGGATTTTCACCAGTCTTGGGGGTTATAATGGAATCTCATTTTTCTTTCGTTTAACTTAATGCGTAAGACTGCCCATTTGTGTGCTTAAAAAATCTTTTAGATTTGTGTTACAATTGTCCATATCTTCTGCCTGATTTTGTTTGTTGTCTTTTTTCTTGTCAATCTTTAGTTTCTCTTAATATGTTTCTTTCTGAGTTTTTTTTTTTTTTGCGGGGGGGGGGGGTTGTTTTGACACATTAAAGGTTTTGTTTCCTTTATGAATGTTAGCTGTGTTATTCTTTTGCTTAAATTAGAAATAAAAGAAGAGGAGGAGCAAGAGGAGACATAAGATGAGATTATTAGACATGTTAACCAGTTTATTGTAGGCCTGGCAGAGTAAAGAGACTAAGAGAGAAGAGGAACAGGGATAATGGCTGAGGGCCAGGGCCAGTCGCCACAGAGAGGCAGAGAGTGTGTAGGTGGGAGACGAGAAGAGCGGAGAGAAGAGAAGAGAGCGTGTAAGTGGCCAGGGGTCTGTCTTTTAAAGGGGTCCTCCACACCTGCGTTAGCTCCCATGGAACCCTGGGCTGACCAAGGTACTGCCAGAGTGGATTCTACCAGGTAACAGAGGCAGGCCAGCATAATACCTGAACCTTTCAAGCTGTAAGCCTCTTTTTGCTATCTGACTATGGTTAGTAAACTAAAGTACAAATGATTTTTGAATAATGATCGAAGAGTCTTACTGCTTTCACCTATTCCTTTTATGGAGCTCTTTTCAACAACGGTAGAAATTTTTTTATACTTCTTTACCAAATAAATAAATAAATAAATGCCATCAGCAAAGGCTTACTCTCGGTTAAATAAGATGATGGAATTTGCCAGGTAATGGGACATGCTTGTTTTGAAACCTTGAACTACCCAAACCTCTGTCAAATCCAAACAGACAGGTCAGCAACACCCCCTTCTGCCAGCAGGTCGGGACTCTCCTGGTGATGGCCGGTTTGTGTTTAGATCAAAGAGCCAGGCTTCCCAGCCCAGCCGGAAGTCTGCCTGGCTGCTACAAAACAAAATCATACCCATGCAGAGCACTTGACCACCTGGATGAGACCAAATGATCTGATTAGAGGATGCCCTTTCTCGAATGGCGAAATCCACTGTATACTTCCTCTGCCAAAGTCCTGGGAACATCAACAAGCAGGCCTCCAGGAGGAGATGGCTCTACTACACTGAGAAAGCGGGTTAAACTATAAAGCTGGTCCCTCGCCCACGCACACCTGGGCCCTTGTTCTCAAGCTGTATCCCAACTGGCTTCCATCTGAAGTGACCTCCTGGACTGAAAGCCTTGAAGAAGTTGTGTATTTGGTGAGCTGTGACCTCGGGCCGTCCTTAGCGATGCTGGAGGAGAATTGGAGGATGAAGAGAGCAGACACCCATATATTGGGCACTGGGGGGGTCAAGACAGGGTTTCTCTGTATTATTTTGGATGCTGTCCTGGAACTCGCTCTGTAGACCAGGATGGCCTCAAATTCACAGAGATCCACCTGCCTCTGCCTCCTAAGTGCTGGGATTAAAGATGTGTGCCACCAACTCCCAACCAGCACTGGCCACTCTTAGACCCCAGGTGTCTCCACAGAGTGGGACTTAGGTAATTTTCGCAGATATCCCCATTACTTCTCCCATTTCTCCAGGGCATATAGGGCCCTAGTGGCTTCATGTAACACCTGGCTTTATTTCTACCATCAAAGCTAAACAATGCCATACCATGAAAACTGAACGTGTCCTGGAAGTCACACAGATTCGAGTTCAAATCTCCATGTGAACTCAAACATGACTTAGTCAACTCATCCAAGCTTTGGTTTCTTCCTCTGTATAAAGGAGAAGAAAACAGCTTCCTTGTTAGGCTGTGGAAATGATTGGGTTAAGTTAAAATAAAGTCTATCACACCACAATGGCTACTTGAGAGCATGTTTGGGGCCATTGGAAGGATGTGGTGTTTGAGCCCTTGAAAGTTTGTACACAGAAATCAATGATTCAGTTCTCCTGTTTAATCGGGTGCTGGATACATGCCAATCTTGCTTTCCTCTCCCTCCCGCCAATAAACTAAAAATGAGCTCCCCTGGAAGGAGGGACAGCTCCACCAGAAGGAGAGACAGCACTATATGTGTTCAGGATAGAATTTATTTACAAGCATCAACACATTTTATGTTTAGGACAGCCCTGTGAGCTGGATAAAAGAGGCATAGAGACATGTTCCAGATGAAGAAACAGAAGTTCCAAGAAGCACCTTGACTTCCTAAAGTCACATACTGGATACAAAAGAGCACTGACAGGAAGCAGTGTGTGTCCCTTCCAGGATCCTGAGTGACTTGAGTCCTGGCTCATTGTCTTTCTCCTGTCCTGAAGATGAGTCCCAGACCTCCGGTTGTGGCACAGCACATATAACCTGGTTCCAAGACAGGCCGAACCTCTTTTTTAGAGGATAAATTGATCATTTCGTTCCCATCAGCAACAGCTGCCTGACCCACATGACCCTTCCAGTCTCCAGGGTTTTCCTGCTAACAAGAATTGACTGGAGAGCTATTGTTTTTATTGTTCTTGTATTTCACGGGAACTGCGATTCTGTGCACTGTCCTGAGGGGGGGGGGGGAAGAGCAATCAGATGATGGTAGAGAGGAAAAGAAACAAAGGTTAACAGACAGAAGAGAGGGCAAAAGAAGCATTTTAGAGGAGTCAGCAAATTGTTATTTAAATGTAAATTGCCTGCTCTTCTTTGCTGTTGTCATGATAGTGGCCTTGCATCTGTACTCCACTGTCTTTGTGACCAAGCCTTTGTCTTTTTCATCCTCGACATACCTGGCCTGGCATCCGGCAATATTGTTCTGCCCAATTCTGAACCCCCAAAATTAACAAGAGACCCATTCCAGTACAAACGCAAAGAGTCTTTTATTATTTAACAAGCTAACCTCATTAGCTGGGCCCTTCATCCATTCATCATGGCAGGTGACTGGAGAAGGAAGCTAAGGGGCTTCAGGGGGGATGGGAATATATTGGGTAGAGCAAGGCGAGTGTCTAGGGGTATGCAACAGTCTCAGGATTGGTGCACCTCCAGGCTTGGACGACCTGTTCTGTGTTGATTGGTCAACTGGTTGTTATGGCCTATAGGCACTCCCAGGGTGGTTACTATGTTCTGCATGTCAATGTTGTTCACTTGTACTGTAAAGCACAACCACAGCCGTAAAGTACAGTCCCACCAGCTAACTTCTGATTGGCTCCTTGCCTCCTAGTGACTAGGGCAGGCCCAGCAAGATCAGGCAAGCACATATTGAGTCTTTTCTGCAGCCTGTCACAGCTGCTAAAGCAGGGGCTGGTCCCTTCTATATAAACAACTGGCCTGTCATCTCAGAAATGCCTCCTACTCTCTGGGCAATGGTGGCGCACGCCTTTAATCCCAGCAGGAGGCAGAGGCAGGCAGATCTCTGTGAGTTCAAGGCCAGCCTGATCTCCAGAGCAAGTGCCAGGATAGCCTCCAAAGCTACACAGAGAAACCCTGTCTCGAGAAACCACACAAAAGGAAAGAAAGGGAGGGAGGGAGGAGGGAGGGAGGGAGGGAGGGAGGGAGGGAGGGAGAAAGAAAGGAAGGAAGGAAGACAGGAAGGAAAGAAAAGAAAAGAAAGAAAGAAAGAAAGAAAGAAAGAAAGAAAGAAAGAAAGAAATGCCTTCTACTCTAGCCTTCAGTGATGTTCGGCATGTCAGTCTTCACCCCTTGAAACTATCACTTGGAATGAGGTTAACTGGTTTGACTACCTGTTCCTAAGCAAAAATCAAGGAAAAGGCTGACACATAGGATGTGATCAGTCTTTTGAGGGTCCAAAAGGAAATATACTCCTGGGACATGAAACATGGTCTTCCCTGTGCAAAGGAAGAAAAATCAGCATCTCTAAGAATGAAAAGTACTTAAACCTCATTCTGACTGCTAATTTTGTTTGTTTGCGTTTGTTTGTTGAGATAGGTTTCTCCATGTATCCCTGGTCATCCTGAGAACTGGCTCTATTGTAGACGAGGCTGGCCTCGAATTTACAGAGATCTGCCTGCCTCTGCCTCCTGAGTGCTGGGACTAAAGGAAAGACAGGTGCCGCCGCCACCCAGCTGCCACACTAATTCATGTCTAGTCTGAGAATCAGAGCAACACACACATGGCATTCGCTGACACAGACACACACATGGCCACAGGGTAGGTTCTTCCAGCATCCCTCAATCTCAACCTGTTACAGGGTCCTCCTGGCCCCCTACTCTGAACTCTCCAGCCCAGTTATTGGACTGGGCTTCTTTCCCCAAGCTCCTCTGGGCCCTATATATAACTCAGCCAGTTTGGCTGCTCCAGCCCCTCAGCCAACCTGAGCTCCTCTCTTGCTTTCCATCCTGCTCTCTCCTCTCATGGCCTGGCTCAGTTTGGCCATATTCACTTTCAAGTCTCCTAGGTGTCTATGTCTCTGGCTGCATACTCCCTTTTATCTACAATAAACTGTCTTCTCCATAATACCTAGGAGCAGTCATGACCTCCTTTTATTTCTTTTTTTCTTTTCACTCAAAAGTAGTAAAGATCAATCTTTATAAAGTAGTAACAACAATGGTGGGCACTTGGAGCAGCCCTTTCTTTGCCTGCTGTGCCCAATGGAAGGCTGTAGTAGGACTGCGATTCTCTTCAAAGTTATTAGTAGCTTGGGGTTTTGTTTTTCTTTTCCCAAGTAAAAACTGACAAGCAGGCTAGTTGGGAAGTTGCCTTTTTTCTCCAGTTACAGAAGTGATTTTGGAAAGGTCACCTCTTCTCCAGAAGGCACATTCCTTGACAAGATTCCTCTGCAGGTGGCCTGGGGTTGCACTTGCTGGTTTCTTTGCATTTGGCTTTGTTTGGTATTCTGTAACTCTTAAACTTTTTCCTCCCCACTTGCTCCAAGCTTCTCGGAAGAATAGAACCAAACCTCGAAGAACTTAAGAACAAAGCCAACACCCCAGGGACAGAGGTCTGGCCTAAAATCCCTGACTTTCCGTCACCAGTGACATTTGAGGTCATGCAGGCCAATCTCAGCATTTCACTGATAAAGAAATGGAGGCCTGACCAGAGGCTCCTTGTCACCTCTCACCTTAGTGACAACCCTAAGCCCAGAAACCACAGTCCTGGTCTCCCTAAAGGCTGGAGGCTGTAGCCAGCATTTGAAACTTCTTTGGAATGTGTTTCCATTTATTGGCTCATCCCTCTTCTCAGGATGTGGAGCTAGGTGAATGCAATTGGGCCAGAGAAAAGGAATGGCCTTCCTGTGGCTGTTTACATGGTTGGTGTCTAAGCTGTAAACATAAACCTAGGCCCTAAATCTCCCAGCACCTCGTCCTAAGAGTAAACAGAACACTTACTGGACTTTGCAAAATGTCACCAGTCATTAAGGAAGTTGGTGCTTCTCCAGGTGTTAGTGTAACACACAGTGCACAGCTGCACAGCAGAGCTTCAAGGAAAGAAAGGCCTCTGATCTGGGCTAAGTGCCAACCTTTAAAACAACAGAATGATCTAAAGCAATAGTCCTCAGACTATGCCCCGGCTCACCTGAGGTCAGGGGTGGTGGCACATACCTGTAATCCCAGCTGAAGCTGAGGCAGGAAGATTGTAAATTGGAGGCTAGCAAGCAAATTCAGGGCCATTATGAACAAAAGAACATACTAAAAACCAAACCTGTTATCCGCTAATGGCAAATGCAATGGGAGCTAAAAGAAAACATGAAAAATCACTAAACAGGCCTTAGGTACCCTGTTGATTATAGTACTGGTCTCAACTACCTTTATACAGTATTAAGTTTATGTTTGTAAGCATGATAGTATCTAATTCTGTTTTTAATTTATGGAGAACTTTAGTCCAGTGTAATACAAGGTACTTACTGGCTCTTTAGCCCCCAACCATCCCCCTCTTTATGAGAAATCCCCAATACAGGAATCCATAGCTAGGGAGAACATACAGAGAACTCAGTGAGGAATATGAAATACCTTGGGGCCTTCTCTCCTCAAGCTTAGAAATGACTAAATGAGTTCATTACCACATTGGATTGTGATGTGTAGAGAAGTGCTGGAGGTAGAAGCCAGGCTAAATCAGCTCCAGGAGGATGAGAGGGAGAGGCTACCTGACACATTGAGTTTAAGGGAGGCAGAGAGAGACCCTGTAAAAAGATAACGGAAGGTATCAGGTATATTGTGTGCCACCATCTTGACTATAAAAGAAACTGCAAGATGCACAAGGGAAGACAAAGGATAAGGAAAAAGAGTTCTAAACACGCTCCTGACCAGCGTGTGCCCTGTTCAATTCACAGCAATCTCACCTGCCCCTGAGGTGTTGCCCCGTTCTCTGTGCTTCCCCTGGAAGCTATGCTTTCCATGTAGGTCATTCCATAACAAGGCTGAGTCATTTATTTGTGGGAGGATGTAGTACAGGTCCTTGGAGAGAGAAGACAGCTCGACCTCAGACAGAAATATGTCCTCTGAAATTTGAGTTGCCTTCTTCTAATTCCCCTGGAGACTAGTGTCCGGTAACTGAGGACAAGATCATAACACAGTCCCTTCTTCCTATCCACAAGCAGCAGTGTCTAAGTGCACTCCCTCCTGGAGCCTAGATGTTAAACCTTTGTAGAGGAACTTTGATGGAAAGAAATATTCCCATTGTGTAGTCTCAAAAGCAGCAACTCCACCCTGAGCGGGTTTAGTACTTGAATGAACAATGACACAAGGGGACCAATCAACAAAACAGGTATGGTGAGGGGCCTCAGAACACAGGAGAAAGTTGCACCAACAGGGGCGTGGGAGTTCTGCCCACAGGGCCAGCACTTGGCCTGTGTTGACTCACCTCACCACGGCTAGGCCAAAATGCAGAAATAGGCTCAAAGCTAAACTATTCACTCCAGGTAACTTGACTACAGTAGCAGAACTAACTGAATCAGGAGCGCAGGCTCTCTCTGTCTGTCTCCCCACACAGGTAGTAGCACACTGAGGGTAGCAGGAAGGTCTGTAATACAGGGAGAGAGATGTTCTCTATTCCTCAATAAGGAAGCTTTAAATTAGATGCCCATGGGCATTGTTAAAAATGCAAATGGATTATGTCAAAAAGTTGAAGAAATCCAGCTGGGCGGTGGTGATGCAGAAAAATGGGGCGTGGTAGAGGGGGTCTCTAGTTTCTGGTGTGGTTTCTTGTTATCTTTCTTCTTTTACACAGCCACCTGGAAGCTGTTCATGAAGATGCAACCAAAACTTCAGCCCAGGCACTACCATCCCTTTAACCAACAGCTTTGGGATGGGTTATGTCTATTGTAATCTTAGTAGGAACACAATTAATCTTTGGACCTGTGTAGCTAACTGCTGTCTTAATTTTGTCTCCTCTCGTTTATAGTTGCTCCACACTCACACGGCTGCCCATAGCCTAATGCCTTCCAGCTGGTTCTCCTTATGCTCCAAGGCCTGAAAGTCAAAAAAGTGGAGACTCTAAACCCAAACTTCAGTCCACCTTCTCAATGATTTTAGGGTCTCAGCTCTTGATGGGGGCAGTGGGTTTTAGAGTTTTAGATTTCTAGATTGAGACTAGTAATAGTCTTGGAGGATGTTGTGAACTCACCTCTACTCTATGGTTGGCTTTGGACCACACCTTCCATCCTGGGAACCCTGGGAACTATCACAGATGTCCCTCTTCAGGGTTTAAAATGCCACACAAAAGCCGGGCATTGGTGGCACATGCCTTTAATCCCAGCACTTGGGAGATAGAAGCAGGTGGAGCTCTGTGAGTTGGAGGCCAGCCTGGTTTCTAGGGACAGAGAGTAGCAGCAAAAAAAGAAAAGGGCTCATAATTCCCACCATCCAGACTTGGGTTGTTTAAGATTTAAGCAATGGGAGACTGGAGAGATGGCTCAGAGGTTAAGAGCACTAGCTGTTCCTCCAGAGGTCCTGAGTTCAATTCCCAGCAACCACATGGTGGCTCACAACCATCTGTAATGAGATCTGGGCTGCAGGGTTACATGCAGGCAGAACACTGTATACATAATAAAATAAATAAATAAATAAGTAGGTAAAGATTTAAGCAATGGGTCAGACAGTGATAGCGCTCACCTTTAGCAATGGGGCAGGAGAGATGGCTCAGCAGTAAAGAGAATTTACTGCTTTAATAGAGATCCCAAATTCAGTCACCAGCTCCAACACTCTTCTGGTCTCCACTGGCATCAACACACACACATACACACACACACACACACACACACACACACACACACACAGAAATATTTTTAAATAAAATAAAATTTAAGCTATATGGCCAGGTAGGGTGGTAGGGCATGCCTTTAGTCCCAGCATTCAGGAGGCAGAGGTAGGCCAATCTCTGTGAGTTCAAGGCCAGCCTGGTCTACAGAGCCAGTGCCAGGCTCCAAAAAAAAAAAAAAAGAAAAGAAAAGAAAAGAAAAAGAAAAAGATTTAAGCTATAATGATTATTGATGGGAGATGTCATTCTGTAAATATGTTTCTCTTATTGGTTGATGAATAAAGTACGGTTGGCCAATAGGGAAGCAAAATAGGTGGGTCTAGAAGATGCTCTTCCAGAGGTCCTGAGTTCAATTCCCAGCAACCATCCTCTATGAGATCTGGTGCCAACTTCTGGTGTGCAGATATACATGGAAGCAGAATGTTGTATATATAATAAATAATAAAATCTTTAAAAAAATTAAAAAAATAATTCTTTCAAAATTATTGTTTAGAAATGAAGAAAGGATGCATAAATGCTTCATAATGCTAGAGAAGCAAGCTCACTCTTAATTATACCGCATAAAACTCATTAACTAATAAAAGTAACAAATATCAACATACATACCTCCATAGCAATAGAAAAACCCCCTAAGTGAAATAAATGGCAGATGAGAATCAGGGTGAAGTCATCTCAAACTGCACCAAATACAAAGAAGGTGTGCTAAAAGAATTTTTAGGAAAAAAATCGCAATAACCTCAGAAGTGGTGCGGGGGCGGATAATTCATGTAAAAAGAAAAGCAAATGAAAATATGCTCACCATTGCTCATAAGAGAATTGCAAATTTAAAGTCTGCTGAGAAAACATCTATGTTTGAAAGGCAGAAATCCAAATGTTTAATAATAGACTCTAGAGCTGAGGCTGGGGAGGGAGGGGCGGGTGCTGCTCTTAAAATGGGATGAGAAGTCACAATGGTCTAGTCTCAAAGCAAGGGGGACTTTTGTAATACCTAGCACACTCCCGTGTGATTTTCCCTTGGACCCAGCAGCCACAGTTGAAGCATTTATGCCAAATATAGCCACCGGAATTTGTGAAATCCCACATGCCCATGTTACACACTGCTGCATTTGTGATGGCAAAGACCAGAAGTCACTCGATGTCCTCTGGTGAGGGTGAATAAATTATGGAGACTCCATGCAGTGGGTTGCTTTGGGACTATTCAAAGGAGTAAGCATGGGACCAGGAAGGTGACTTGACAGTTAAGAGGACTGGCTGCTATTCCAAAGGACTCAGGTTCCATTCCCAGCACCCACATGACAGCTCACAATCAGTTCCAGGGAATCTGATTCCTTCTTCTGGCCTTCCTGGGCACCAGGCACATAAGTGGTACACAGACATGTGTACCATGCAGGCAAAACACCCATGCACAATAAAAAAATAACAACAATAATAGTAATAAACAACATAGCTCTCAGAGTACACTGGTAAGTGAGAAATAGATCAGAAGAGTAAACACAGCTGTAACCTGCCTCTGTCAGGGAGGAAAAGTCTTAGTTTATGCTCACAAACAACAAACAAAGGATAGGAACAATAGACTGAAACCATTATCTCTAAGATGAGGAAGAGGACTGAATGGAGAGAGAGACAGATATGAAACTAGTCCTGTCTACTTATGTTAACACCTTCATAGCATTTTCACTTTTGTTTTGTTTTGGTTTTGGTTTTGGTTTTTTGTTTTTCGAGATAGGGTTTCTCTGTAGCTTTAGAGGCTGTCCTGGAACTAGCTCTTGTAGACCAGGTTGGTCTCGAACTCACAGAGATCCACCTGCCTCTGCCTCCCAAGTGCTGGGACTAAAGGCATGTGCCACCACCGCCTGGCCATTTCACTTTCAATCATGAAATGAAAGGCAAACTTGTGTTTGGCAAAAGAAGCCACACCTCCTCCATCAAAATCCAACTGAGACAAATGGAGTTAACAAGACATCAAGTTGATTTCATAACCACATAGCAAAGAATTGTGTCAAGTGACTCTAGAAGACAGCATTTGAGTTGAGAGGTTACAGAGTTACAGAGGTAGTGCCTAGGGACAAAGAGAATGGCAAAGAAAACTGAAACCATTTTTATCCATCTTCCTAGTTATCCTACAGGACAAATGACCCAGTTTCTTCAGCAAATAAGAAATACAGAAAGGAAAAAGAAGACATTGTTTGTGACTTAAGGAGGATTCCTGAGTTCAAAGCCAGCCTGATCTACAGAGTGAGTTCCAAGACAGCCAGCTATACACAGAGAAATCCTGATGCAAAAAAAACAAAAGAGGGGTGGGGGTGGAGGAGAGAAAAGGAAAGGGAAGGGAAGAGAAGGAAGGAGAGGAGAGGAGAGGAGAAGGGAGGAGAGGAAAGGGAAGGAAAGAGAACAAAAGACAGGCTATGATTGACATGACTGTGAGAAGGGAACTTTGCAGACACCAGGGAGCCCTGAGTTTTCCTGCTTTTTATTATGATTTTATTGAATTATACGGTTTGTTGCAATTCATCTTATATTGTGGCTATGTTCTGTTATTACAATATATTCTACTGAGTATTACAGTTTTTATTTGTTTGCATGTTTTCTTGCTTAGAGGTGGGTTTCTCCCACTAGGGCTATTATGTTTTTATTGGCTGATTTTAAATTTTATCTTGCTGGGGTGTGTTTGTTTGTTTGTTTATTTGTTTGGTCTTTTGAGACAGGGCCTCATATATAGCTGTGTCTGTCTTGGAACTCATTACATAAAGATCTACCTACCTCTTCCTCAAAAGTGATGGGTGGGATTAAAGGCATGAGCTACCACAACCAGTTTATCTTGCATTTTAAAAAAGATATTTGTATATGTATATGCATATGTTTCTTGCATGCATTTGGGTACTTGCAGAGGCCTGTAGACAAATCCCCTGGCACTGGCATTACAGGAAGTGTGAGCCTCCTGATACGAGTACTGAGAACTGAACTCAGGTCCTATGCAAGAACACCAAGTACTCTTAACCACTGAACTATGTGTCCAGTATTTACCTTGCATATTTTTGTTTGAGACATGATCGTGCTATATAGGCTAGACTGGCTTAGGACCCACATTCCTCAGTACCCCAAGTGCTAGGATTGCAAGCATCACCAGCCTGGCTGTTAGGGTACGTTTCTACTTGGAGTCTGTCTGCCTTGCCCATCAAAACTCAAATCATTACAAATATGCTTGTAGGGAGGCAGAGAGATGACTCTTTCAGAGGACCCAGGTTCAATTCCCAGCACCTGTGGCAGCTCACAACTGTCTGTAACTCCAATTCCAGGAGATCTAGCACTCTCTTCTGGTCTCTGCAAACACCAGGTATGCCAATGGTATAGATACATGTAGACCCAGCACTCTACCAATAAAATTAAAAATTAGAAAATTAAATGTTTGTATGAAGCAAATACATTGTCCTTGCTTCCTTTTACAACCATTACTGAGGATCTTTCTCAGATATAATCCTGCTCCCCCAAAACTTGATATTGGTTAAATAAATAAATCTCATCATAGACACAATCTGCAAATTGGAAAGGCAACCTATAGAATAAGAGAGAATATTGTAAATCATATGCTTGTTAAAGGTTAATATTCATAATATATAAAGAATTTTGACAATTAAACAACAAAGGAAAACCAGCTCCAGAACTAGTTGGCTAATGACATACAAGTGGCCTACAGGTCCATGAATGGATGCTCTTCATTGCTAACTATTGGGGAAATGCAAGTGAAAAGCTCGGTGAGAGACCTCCTCTTCCCCATCAGGATAACTACTACCAAAAAAAACCTGGGAAAATAGTTAGACTGGTAAAGATGTGGAGAAATAAGAACCTTTGATGGGAATTTTTCTAAAAGGTAGAAAGCACTGTATGGTCAAGCAATTCCAAATGACAGCAGAATTTTTGAGGAGATCTCTGTGCATGTATTGATAGCAGGGTTGTGCACAGTGTCCAAAAGATGGAAACAAACCAACATCCATCAACAGGTGACCAACAGGGTTTTTTAAATGTTCTGTATTCCCACGAGGGAATATTATTCTGCCTTGAAGGAGAAAATTCTGATGTACGCTGTGACACAGGTGAAACTTGGGAACATTTTACTAAATGACATAAGCCAGTCCCAAAAGGACAAGTTAGTGATTCCACTTATCCAAGGTCATATTATAGAATTAGGAAGTAGGTGCTGTAGCTGAGGGCTGTGAGAAAGCGGAAATGAAGAATTGTGCTGTTAATCCATCTTCCCTACCCCTCGGGAGCCGAGACCTCCAGGTAGCGGTGGCCCACCTCCCCTAGCCATGCACTCCTCACCTACTATTTTCCTTCCTTCCTCTTTTTTGTTTTTAAGAATATGGGGGCGGGATTGTTTACATGTATGCAGGGTTCCAGTTATCTGGAAGAGCAGCTAAGCTATGTCTCCAGCCCCCTCCTCCCACCCTTTTACCCATGCTCTGTGTCCCAGGGGAACCAAGCAGACCGCCTCTGGAGGAGCATGGGCCCCTTCTTGCAAACACCTCTGATTGTTTTCTCCTGAAAACCCTTCATTTGTCAATCTTCGTACACTGGCTGGTGGAGTTGGGAAATTACTGGTCAGGTGGCCATGGGTCCAATTCTGGTTCCTTTCATAAGGGAAAGTGGGCATGGCTGACTCCAACTTCTAGGGGTTCTAGATCTTGAAGGAACAGGCAACATGTGATCTGACCCTTCAAGGATAGGTCAGATTTGATAAAATAAAGATTAGTGCTCAGGTAACAGGGACAGGGACAAAGAGGTCAGAAGGGAAGTTGCCAGAGCTGTGGGGTTGCCATTAAGCTACATCAGACATGCGTGCAAGAGCTCTGCATGAACCAGATGAGAACATACCCATAAACACCAGGGATTCTGCTTCCTGTTGCATCTGGCTCCAACTGTGCTCAGGCCACTCCACACTGCTTGGAGAAGAATGAAGACAGCTGAGCAGCTGTTCTCAGGGCTGGTGTTTGGGTTGGCCCAGGCAGGCTTTGCTTGAGCTTTACTGTTCACTGGTGCCAGTGAGAAGCTAGTTAGGAAAGCTGTCAGTCCAGAAAGAGGTGTTCCTCTGTGGCCTATGTTACAAAATTAGCAAAAAATCAGACCCTGTGCTTCCCATGGACTGCATGCAGATGTGCCAGCTGTTTCTCTAGGCAACCGAATCACTCTATAAAGCCCTTTCCTACCTGAGGCACAAGGCCTCAGATGCACTGGGTGTCTATGGAGCCACCTGTCCTGGAATTCTCTTGATTCCACAGCCTAATTGTGGCACGGAGAAGAACCAAGAATTAGTAGTTTATCTTGTAAGACCCCCGGAAAGCTCAGGCCTCCAGGATCTTAGCCCAGGACCACGGTCACCCCAATCACCATGCGGAGTCGAAAGCTTGATGCAAACAGCAAGAGGCTTTATTGTAGTTGTTTAACGAGCTAACACCATGTTAGCTCGGGCCTTCCATCCACCCTTCGTGGTGGGTGACTAGGAAAGACAGCTCTAAGTGTCTGCATAGAGATCTTGTAGGGCAGCGTAAGGGGAGTGTCTAGGGGTATGCACAGGCTCAGGATTGGTGTGCCTCCAGGCTTGGAGGGCTTGCCCTGTGTTGATTGGCCAACTGGTTGTTATGGCCCATAGGCCCTCCCAGGGTGGTTGCTATGCTCTGAGCATCATTGCTGTGCACTTGTCCTTAAAGCACACCCAGAGCCATAAAGCATAGTGCCACCAGCTAACTTCTGATTGGTTCCTTGCCATGAGGCAGGCATCTAACCTCCCAGTGACCAAGGCAAGGTCAGACAAGCACATGTTCAGCTGTTATGGCTGCCAAAAGGGGCAGGTATCTGACCTTAGTGACTAAGACAAGGTCAAACAAGCATGTGTTTGGCTGTTATGGCTGCCAAAACGGGGAGCTGGTCCCTTCAATCTCTGCCTGTCCAATTGCAGTGTGATTTAGGACAAAACCAAGACGAAGACTATCAGAAAAACCAGGGTGAATACTTCCTGTCTATGCATAGAAAATTACAGGGAGGGGCTCCGAGGTTAAGAGCACTGGCTGCTCTTTCAGAGGTCCTGAGTTCAATTCCCAGCAACCACATGGTAGCTCACAACCATCCATTATGAGATCTGGTGTCCTCTTCTGGTGTGCAGATGTACATGGAAGCAGAATGTTGTATACATAATAGATAAATAAAATCTTTAAAAAAAAAAAGAAAATTACAGGGAAATGGTGTGTATCTCGGCACACTTGTGTAAGTAGTAGAGCTGTAGGCAACACCTATATCCCTCTTCACACCCAAAGAGCATGTGTGCACAAGTAAGTAGAAGCATATATATAATCAAAAGAAGGAGACAGGGCAGGGATGGTGGGCTAAACAGTCCTGTGGGCTTAAAATAAACATCAGTGTGGCCAAAACACCTTCCCAGCCTGCAGACATTTTGGACCTGCCCTCTATGTGTCCTACCTTCTTTATTTCTATGGCACCTATAACCACGGTACCTAAAGATTTGGATCAGTTAATTAAATTCAAAAGCAAGCCATCAGTGGAAAGACTGGTTCCTCTCCTAAAGAGGTATCCCCATCCCCAAAGTTGAGCTTGGAGAAGGAGCCACAAAAGGAAACAGATTCCTTGGATGGTAAAAACTGGCAATATCTATCAAATGCCTACAGGGTGAAAAATCTTATTAGCTCCCTGAAATTTAGAGTAATGAGTCCCTGTTTCTTGCCCTCAAGGACTTAGAGCCTCTAATGAAACCAAGGCTCTCCACTGCATCAGTAACATCTGGGCAGTTCATTATTCCAAGGCTAGCCCTTGCCAAAGGGACTACTCATCTCAGAAAAACACCAGCTCAGCCCAGGAAAAATTGGGCTCTCCTCTTGCTGTTCTCAGGACAAACCACTTAGGTAAGTCAGCGCTACAGAGATGGCTGAGGGGACAGATTCATGGGGCAGCCAGAACTAAACCAAGAAATGGGCTTAGAGTCTCATAGTGAGAAGCTGACTACACTGGAAGCAAGATTCACAAACTTATTCAAATGACATCCAGAGAGGTCAGGTTCTGGGTTCTACCTCACATGTTTCCACCACCTCTACAAATACTCTTTATCTGTTTTTTTCCAGACAGATCTCAGTGAAGGATCTTGTCTTACCCTTGACGGGTTGCCCTTCCTCTAGGGCATCCAGAACCTGCCACACATGACAGGAGGGACTGTGTAGCATGTGACCTCTGTCCTGCATGTTGAAGAGTTCCCAGCAAAGCACTTCCTTCCGTATTTGCTTAGCCTTAAAGCAATACAGAGCCAGGCATTGGTGGCATCCACCTTTAATTCCAGCACTTGGGAGGCAGAGGCAGGTGGATCTCTGTGAGTTCGAGACCAGCCTGGTCTGCAAGAGCTAGTTCCAGGACAGCTTCCAAAGCCACAGAGAAATCCTGTCTCAAAAAACAAAAACAAACAAACAAAAAGCAATACAGAACATAGGTGTGGAATATATGCTACACAGAGTGGCTTCTTTTCAAGTAGCCATTGAAGTTCTGTGGGTTCACCCTGAATAGCAGCAATGTCCCATCTTTGCTAATCTTCTTGGTATGATGCAGGAAAGGGAGTGGATACCTAGCCTCTGGTGGGGCTACCTTTCCTAGAGCACCATGAACACAACACCCCTGCCACCGCCCCAGATAGACTTCTGTCTCTACATTGTGCCAGCGTCAGGGAGCACGGTTCATCTGCCAGCTGCAGGGTGTCGAAGGCTAGTGACAAGTGAAAGACCCTGATTAGAAAGGCCTCCTCACAGACTCTGACCGCACTGCTAACTTGGCTGGACTAAGCATCTGGGGTATTAACCTGTCTCGGGCTATTGTAAAGTGGAGGGGCTATGAAGTGATTACAAATTTAAAACGCAGAAACGTTTCTTATCAGAAAGATAAGAAACAAGGTTACAAAGAAATATACAGAGGCCCATAGGCAATAACACATTAATTTCAAGTACTTGGAGATGTTAAGGAGCCCGAGAGGCAAAAAGCAAGCAAGCCCTTCTCAAATGAGTTTGCACCAGTTAGCTTAGACAGCAGCTGCGCCCTGCACCACACTGTGCCCTGCAGCCCTGCCCGGCGCCCTGCCCTGGAACCTGAACTTGGACTTGCAACTGACAGGCTCCCAAAGAACCTCAGACGAACAACCCGAACCGTCGCAGGGGCCGCACGGGATCCTGCCAAGGGCGCCGGCCTGTCACCATCCTAAACAGGCATTGACGACTGCGCACGCTCCAGCTCCGTGCTAGCTACCACCAGGTGGCGCCACACAGCCATCAGCACTGACCCAGACACGGTCTACTGAGTCCATCCTCCACCTCCCTCCCCTTCAGGGTGCCCACCGACCTGGTAAGGCAAATGCGAAAGACAGTTGTTAAAAAAGAAAAGAAAAGAATCCCATTCGACACTCCCAGATGAATTAAAAAATTAAAAAGAGGGGCTGGAGAGATGGCTCAGAGGTTAAGAGCCCTTGTTGCTCTTCCAAAGAACTCGGGTTCTATTCCAAGCACACACATGGTGACTCACAACCATCTGTAATTCCTGTCCCAAAGGATGACCCTTTTTGACGCCCTCAGGCACCAGGCACACACCACGTGCGCAGACTACACATGCAGGCAAAACATTCAGACACATAAAACGATTTATTTTCTTATCTCTCTTAGTAAAAATTTAAAAGAAACTGACAGGGAAAGTTGTTGGCAACAATGGCACTGAACACACAGGTAACAACAGAGATTGCTGTTTTCGAAGACAGGATGGAAGACCTGACACGTACCTGTAGCCTGTAATCCCGGACTGGAGTTTAGGCAGAACACTCACGCTCCAAATTCCAGACCAGTGGCAGCCTGGGATACATAGGAGACCCCGTCTCAAACACTGCAGGGATGTAACAGGGCCCTAGACCTTAGCACAACTGACTCCATCACGGAAGTTCCATTCAGGCCATAAAACTCCTCAACACAGAGACAGAACCACCTGCCAAAACTAAAACAGAGGCCTCCTCCCTCAAACTCCAGCACTCAGGAGGCAGAGGCAGGCAGCTCTATGCTTCAAGGCCAACTTGATCTACAGATGAGTTCTAGGACAGCCTCTATATAAAGAAACCCTGTCTCAAAAAGAAAAAAAGAAAAGAAAAGAAAACGCAAAAATTAATAATAAAAAAAATAAATTCCATAGTACTAACCTTGCTTTTTGGCTTTTGTACTTCTGCTTCCGGCTAACTGTTCTTGTTAACTGAAGTATGTCAATCCAGGACATGGTTTTTGTACTTGAAAGCTCACCCTGACGAAGGCTCCCTTTCAGCAACATGAGTTCTCTTTCTCAGATGTGCTCTTCTCACTAGTCGTCCTGGTATGAGTAAGGATTCCAATGACAAGCCTCTGGTCTCTGCATATTGGCGATGAGAACTACAGGGTTGGTGTCTGTTTCTACTGAGCCATAAGCAAACAGAACAAGACACAAAAGTCCAGGAGAAAGCCCAGGATCTTCAAACACTTTCAGGAGAGTGTCAAGGATGTGACCATTACATCTGTGGTCACCAGCCAAATCTGAGATTCAGACCAAGGACTCCTCAAAATCTTTTTTTTAGCTTGGAAACCTTGGTCCTTCTAGGAGGGTGTAAATGTCCCCTTGTTCATGTTGTCAAGAGGATTTGGGCACATTCAAGCTGCCTTGCAAAGGAACTGTAGATGCCCTCAGCAGCCTCCTACTTGAAGGTAGAGGTTGGTCTGCTGATCTTCAAGTTCTTCAGTGCCCAGTCTCTGAGAGGGTAGGTCCCCAATATACATTAACTTAACAATGAATTCACTTATAATCCCAGTGCTCAGCAGGTAGAGGCAGGAGAATCAGGAGTTTAAGGCCAGCTTCAGCTACATAGCATGTTTAGGCCAACCTGGGCTACATGGAACTTTGTCTCAAAAAAAATTCTGATAGCCTAGTGATACACACCTTTGATCTCAGCACTATGGACGCAGAGGCAGGAGGATCTCTGTGAGCTGGAAGCCAGCCTAGCCTATATAGTAGTGAACTCCAGGACAACCAGGACTACTTAAGTGTTTTTATCCTCACACTTCAGTTGAAAGCTCAGAGACGGCAAGTAACTCATTTCAAGTCATATACCTGGTTAGCCAAAGAGCAAGGGCTAAGCCTAAAGTCCACATCCCCTCACATCAATTGTATGTAGCGTGGATTATAGATCAGTAAGACATTTTGGATTTCAAACATTTCCTTATTTGCACTCCCTCCCAGTAGGTCCCCTCCCTCCAATATGTTCCAAAGAAATACTCAGTTCTGTCTCTTGAAGATCCTCACATTCCTTCATTCCTTGCTCAGTCAGTCAGTGAGGTAAATGGCTTTCTCATCAGAATTGGGGAGTAAATGGTAGGGGGAAATCCCCATGTCTTTAGCCCCACCTCTCTCTCTCTCTCTCTCAGATTTATTTATTATGTATACAGTGTTCTACCTGCATGTGTGACTGCAGGCCAGAAGAGGGCACCAGATCTCATTCTTTTTTTCTTTTTGGCTTGGTTTTTGTTTTTTATAGATTTATTTATTATGTATACAGTGTTCTGCCTGCATGTATGCCTGAATGTCAGAAGAGGGCACCCGGTCTCATTCTACATGGTTGTGAGCCACCAAGTGGTAGCTGGGAATTGAATTCAGGAACTTGAGAAGAGAAGTCAGCACTCTTCTGAACCATCTCTCTACCCCGTTTGTTTGGTTTTTGTTGTTTTGTTTTTTCAAGATAGTGTTTCTCTGTGTATCACCAGCTGTCTGGAACTCACTCCATAGACCAGGCTGGTCTCAAACTCAAAGATCCTCCTGTCTCTGCTTCCTGAGTTCTGGGTCAAAGGCGTGTGCCACCACCGCCCAACCATAAATTGTCTTTAATACAAATTTCCTTCCTAGAACCCAGCACATTGCTGTCTGCTCATAGCACATATTTGACACATGAATATTCTTTTAACTTCGGAAGTGTTTGCACTGTTTTCTCATTTGCTAAAAGGGAGACAGTTCTTGGGATGAGAGGCTCATATTTGACACATTCACAGAGCAGGAGGAGATAATTTCTTAAATTTCCTTAATTCCATATGGTCCAGTTTTTCTTCATTTATGTCTATCTCCTCCCAACAATGAATCTTCTTCCACCATCAATATCCTTGTATCACTACCCAAGTCATGTAAATTCTACCTCTGCGCCATATAATTAAAGTTCCAAATCGAAGCTGACTAATCCAATATTCTTGCTTAAAATTTTTTAAAATTACATTTATTTTGTCTGGGGCAAGAGCACACTCAGAGTGTTTGTGAAAGTGAGAAGACAGTCTATACTCTCCTCCCGCCAGGTGGATCCTGGGACTCAAACTCAGGTTATCAAGCATGGCAACAGCACTTTAACCTTCGAAGCCACTCAGCACCTCCAACCATTTCATTTTAAAGATGATCAAAGTAAGGTTTGGAAAAAACTAATAATGTGGCCGAAGTATACGACTGTGTAGCAGTGTAGCTGGAGCTAGGACCATGCCAGGGTACTCTCCTCACAGTGTATAAGCAATGACATTTTTCTTTGAGGCGGATTAAGTCTTCTCAAAGACACTGAAATGAGTAACCGACTGTTGCCACTTGCTTCTCAGCATGCTGAGGGAACTTTCTGTTGGGCAGGGATATAGCTTGTTTTCCTTGGAGCTCTGTTTTTGTCCTAATTTGCAGTTTTCTCTCCATACAGCTGCTTGGGTAGAGCTCCTCTTTCTTTGTGTTCCTACACAGTTCTTGGCACTCCAGTTTGCCCTGGCACAGGATCCAGGCTGCTGACTAATGGTTATATAAGGTGAAGAAATCCTCTAGGATGGCCTCACCAGAAGTGCATCCAGGTTTGCAGGACCTAAAGACCATAAAAACTTTGAGACACGAACAGAAAAGTCTGTTTTTGCCATTTATGTGAAATTATCCATACGCATCACCCTGCCCTTTGCCTAAATCTTAAGAGCTTGGCTCTGACAAGTTAGGGGCACTGAAGTCTAATTTCCTCCCACGTCTGAGTTAAATTGTAAGAAACCATGTCTGCTGAATAGAGCTGCTTGGACCCCTCTGTGTGTCTGTGAAGTCCCCGAGTTTTCAGGACAGCCCTTTTTGGATCATGTATGAAATGATACACCTGACAACTTCAAAACCATGTCAAAAGACTGAGGGTAAAAAAGAAGGAGGGAGGGAGGGAGGAGGAGGGAGGGAGGAGGGGGGGGAGGGAGGGAGGGAGGGATTAAACCAACCTGAGGCTAGAGAGATGGTATTTGCTTTTCTTACAGAGGACCCAAATTCAGCTCTCAGCACCCACATCAGGCAGCTCATGATTGCTGCAGGGCATCCAAAATCCTCTTCTGTCCTCTGCAAACACACACACACACACACACACACACACACACACACACACACACACACACACACACACTTTAAAAGGCATGTAGCTAGGGATGGAAGTACCAGTTTTGCTCTCTCTGAATGAGAATAACAGCATCCAACAGCTGCAAAACAGAGAAAAGCAGAAGGGATCTTTAGAAGGAAAATATTTTACCTTACTGAGTAGCAATAATTATGCTGCCAAGCAATTCTCATCAAGACATTGGATAGGAAAGAATATTTAATTGGCAATTGTTCAGATTTTGAAATATATTTTTGACAGAAACTTCAGTTCAAGGACTAGCAGGAGCCTGTAATGGATGTTTGAAACACCATATACAAAAAAGCCCATCAACATGCAGGTGATTGAGTCAGTTACCTGCCCATCTGGCAATGGATGCTCTACAGCAATGGACACTCATAGTGAAGAAACATTAACTTTCCTTTTGATTGTGCTTTTTCTGCCATACTGGGATAGAACCCTATAGTTGCAGAACAAAGAAAACGGTAGTGGAGTGTCAGGTAATCAAGATGGATGACCTTTTTCTCTAGTGCCAGAACTCTGCCATAAACTAATATAGTGTGGTGATATTTTATGATCCAACAAATAAAGCTTGCCTAAAGATCAGAGTGCAAAGCTACCTACATTAGCTTTCCATTGAGGCCAGGCAATGGTGGTACACACCTTTAATCCCAGCATTAGGGTGGAGAGAAGAATATAAAGTGGGAGCAGACAGGAAGGCATGGCAACTCAGAGCAGTGCAGTTTGGAGATGGAATCGGAGGACACAATCGTCCCTTTGGTCTGGGCGTTGATAGAGGTGAGAACTCTCTAGTAGCCGGCTGGTTGCTTTGCTGCTCTGTCACTGGGTTGTTATTCATGCTACAATACAGTATCTAAAAGTCATCAAACAGAGGGGCTTTGATCTGTGGAGTTTTGGCAATCCAGACAATCGGGTCACTCACTGGTGACTCAACTGCTAAGATTCCCCATCTCCTGCCTAAAGTCTTGCTATTCCCATGGTTACCAGTCTCCTGCCTCAACCTCCCAAATAGCTGGGAGTAACAGGCCCAGCTTCTTTATAACTTTTTGTGTTGACTGCACTGTTTGGTCTTTTATTTCTGCTGTATGCTCATGTTCATTTATTTTAGTACTGAAGCCTGAGCCCAGGACCTCATAATCTACACTAACTAGGCTAGGGCTCCACCACCGAGCCACACCCACTTGCCAACTTCACCATTCCTTGAAAATGTCTTACTTTTATAACTGGTAAAATCCAACAAACCATTCCCATATTATTCATTTAAAAGCAATTTAGAGGCACCTGAGAACACAACTTTAGAAACCAAACTACCAGGCTCAAGTCCTAGCACCTATTTGTTCAACTTCCTTTACTTACTTAAAGTTCCTATTCATTAAAGGTATGTATGGCAATCCCACATCTTTAATCCCAGCACTTGGGAGGCAAGGGCAGGCAGCTCTCTGAGATCAAGACCAGCCTGGTGTATACAAAGCAAGTTCCAGGACAGCTAAGGTTGCATAGAGAAACCCTGTCCAAACAACCCCCACCCTGTACAAAACGAAAAAACAAAACCCAAACTGGTATGTCCTGTTGCCTGTCTGCTAACACGAGGGGAATATTCTTCCAAGAACCTTTGGGGGTTGGCAAGACATAGACATGAATAAAATTGAATTTTTGGTATAGATTACTGAATCATTCTATTCCAGATAAATTATACTTCAACACTTCTCAGCATCATCTCTTCTGTAATGGAGTCAATGTTCTTGATTTTGTATTGAGTTTGATGTTTTAATGCTCCCTCTTGCTCTGGACCACTCCTACTTAACACTATATGGCAATGTCTGTGAGATTTTATTGTGACCACCAATCTTCAGCTTACGTTTCTCAGAGCACACGACGTGGAGATCAAGTGCATCCCGATGCACCACGGTGATTCCCATCACCAGCCCAAGTCAGGCCCTGGTAGACCTCCAGTTTCTTGGTGGGGATCCTAGGGATTCAATATAGGGTCTTATCCACATTGGGCATGTGATTTGCCCCCAGCCCTACTCCATACACCCTTGCATTTTTTTCAGATTGAGATATTTTATCACCAAGATGACCAGGCTGGCCTTTTAATCCACTGTCCTGTTTCGGCCTCCCACATGCCTGGAAATCAGCCCTGTACTACCAGGTGTGGCTAATTTGACTTTTCTTCAAGCTCAGAAAGGCTAGTCCTTAGTGAACAGTCAGCTTCCAAGATAACCAAACGCAATGCTTGTGTGCCACACTATCACTCTCCTGTCCCTTTGTTGCAACCCACTATGTCCCCCAATATACCATAGCCATAACCTGAGCAAAAGGAAGGCATTGGTATCACCCAATACAAAACCGTCACTGCCCAGCCATCTTCTCATCGAGCTCCCATACACTGGGATGTAACTTTCCCAGTCCAAGCTGCCCCTCTGAATTACACTAGCTCTGAGGATCCTCGTGAACATTTTTCATGCTATAAAGTACTGGAAAGCAGTCTAATTCTGTTATTTACTAAAATGGCTGTTACAGGGTTTTCTTTACAGGGTTTCTCTGTGTAGCTTTGGAGCCTATCCTGGCACTCCCTCTGGAGACCAGGCTGGTCTCAAACTCACAGAGATCCGCCTATCTCTACCTCTCGAGTGCTGGGATTAAAGGCGTGTACCACCAACGCCTGGCTCAAAAGTAAAAATCTTGTGCAGAAAACAATTACATTAACCAATCTCATTAACTCAGGAGCTCAAACACATAAAAACCTTAACTATTTTATCCACATAATTTCAAGACCTTTCCATATGTGTAACTGCTGAGCCACCTGGGAAGAAATGAACTTGCCAAATATGCATAAAGCTCTGGGTTCACCATTAGTGCAAAAAAAAAGGTTTTTATGAGCAGGCAAGATGTTTTAACAGGCACCCTGCTGCCAAACCTGACAATGTGTTTTTAATCCTTGTGAGCTACATGACCCAAAGAGAAAATGGACTAACAAGTAGCTCTCTCTCTCTCTCTCTCTCTCTCTCTCTCTCTCACACACACACACACAACACACACACACACACACACACACAAACACACATATGCTGGCACACATACACACTAGAAAAAAGTAGTTAAAAAAAAAAAAGGCAAAACAAAGCTGGGTTGTGGTGGCTCACACCCTTAATCCCAGCACTTTGGAGGCAGAGACAAATGGATCTCTGTGAGTTCAAGCCCAGCCTGGTCTACAGAGCAAGTTCCAGGACAGGCTCCAAAGCTAGAGAAAATCTGTCTAAAACCAAAACCAAAACCAAACAAAACAAAACAAAAAAAAAACAGCTGGGCAGTGGTATGGAATTCCTTTAATTCCAGCACTTGGGAAGCAGACAGATCTGAGTTTAAGACCAGCCTGGTCTACATAGTGAGTTCCAGACAGCCAAAATTACTTATCAACCCTGTCTCAAAATAAAGCCAAGAAAGAGCAGCACTGAGGAGGAAGGGGCAGGCAACCCTGGTCTACAGATCAGTTCTAGGTCAGGCTCCAAAGCTACAGAGAAACCCTGGTGGTGGTGGTGGGACAACAAACAAGAGTACTGAATTCTTGAGGCATGCCAGCCAAACTCAATTCTACACACCAACAAGAAATTAAGACGTATGAACTGAGTTGACCTGATTGTGGCCAACGACCAGTTTTAACACAAGCCATGTTTCCCTCCACACAGCCTCTTGCTAGCTCACCCCCCTGAAGTCCCAGGTTCTTCATCAGGGAAGCATTGTGAGCTATCACACAGATCTGGGCTACTGCTCCATTCAATATGTCACAAGCTGGTAGGAGGGGGAAGATGAGAACACTCCGGGATGTTTCCCCAATGACCTTTACAATTTATGTAGCATTCACACACAAAGGTAAACCAGCTATACGTTCCATGAACACAAATAATTAAGTAACAGGTTTTATTTATCCTGAGATTTGGAGCAGGATTATGTATGGAGACAGGGTTATTACACAGTAGGAGCTGGAGAGGTTTTAAAAGGCAGCTATATCCTATGTGGCAGATCATAAATATGTAAATGAGATGCAAACATAGAGATGTAAAATTTATAAATAGATGTAAAGTCAGTATCTACCTGTTCACCCACCCACCCTTCTACCTACCTTACATTTTAGCAAATCTAAAGTGGTCTTCTGTGTCCTCTGTAAGGAGGCTGGGATGGAAAAGAATGGCTTCAAGGCTAAGAAAGGCAACACTCACAAAACTGTTCAAACAAACAGCAGGACAGGATGCTCAAGCACTATCTGTGCTGAGCACCTATCAGAGATACCAGCTCACCCATGAAGAATTTTTATGGGAAGAAATCATTAAAGACACGAGGTCAGTCAGTTCTACTTTAAGAAACTCTAAATTAAACTTTGCCTTTAACTATGTTTATTTCCTGAAATCTTTAGGTGAGCTCTCGCACCACACACACAAATCTCCAACATTGGTTTTCAAAGAAAAAAAGAAAAAGAGTATAAAAGGTCTACAATTTACCTCTAAAAATTAAGGCTTGTAGCAAAGGTTAAAAAATGTCTGTTTATGGTTGGACATTGGTGGCATGAGCCTTTAATCCCAGCACAGGATCTCTGTGAATTGAGGCCAGCCTGGTCTACAGAGTTCCAGGATAGCCAGAGCTGTTACACAGAGAAAACCTGTCTCAAAAAAATAATTTGTTTATGGTGACATTGAGTATAGTTAGGTATTAAAGTGGTAATGACTGAAAAAAAAATACATAACCTAGTTCCCTACACTTCCTAACTAACTCCCACACTGGGTGGCCCATGGTTGCCTATAACTCCAGTTTCAGGAGATCTAATGTCTTCATCTGACCTGTTGGTTATGGGCACACATGGTCACATCATAATTCTGCTACAGAGACACAGACACAGACACACAGACAGACAGACAGACAAACAGACAGACAGACAGACAGACAGACAGACACCACACACACACACACACACACACACACACACACACACACACACACTCCACACACCCAAAATCTTTACAGATTTTCAACTTTAAACTTTTGATTCAATTTTAAAAGAACTCAAGTTTCTTTTTTTTTTTTCTTGGTTAAATTAGAAATAAAGAGACAGGTGTATTTGGTGGCACTCGCCATTAATCCCAGCACTCAAGAGGCAGAGACAAAGGCAGAGGCAGAGGAAGGAGGATCTGTGAGTCTGCTGACAGTCTGGTCTACACAGCAGTTCCAGGACAGCCAGAGCTTCGTCGAAGAGACCCTGACTCAAAAGAAAGTCTTTTATAAGACTTAAGTGGATTTTTATTTAATAATCTAAAGATAACAAAACTGCTTTTGCTAACTATAGACTACCCAGATGAAAAGTATTCTTTCTTTCAAGATGAAAACAAGAAGGCTATATCCATTTTCTAATTATTAAAAAGGTGTAAACTTTGTAAGAGCCTTAATATAAGATTACTTAAAAAGAGAAAGAAACAAATCCAGAGGGAGAATGTTTAATAAATGGTGTTGAGACAAATAGCTGTTTTGATCAAAAATAAAATTCTTAAATCTTACACCATATAGAAAAATACATATATTATGATGGATCAAAGATTAAGAAATAAAAATGCAAATATCCCAAATTCTACACACAATTTTGGGAGGTCTGACAAGTTCTCTGAAACCCATCTATGGAACCCAGATTATTATATAGAAGAGGAATCATTAATTTTAACTTCTATAGTATTAAAATATCAATGTCAAATATTACATGTACTTCTAAGATTAGGTCACATGCAAAATAATGAAGATGAACACATTAACTTATTATTATAACTTTATAAAACCTTCAAACTGGAACTAGGAACAGAAGCATGTCAATACAAATTGGATGATGACTGTTTAAAAGAAACACACCAATTGGGTTTGAGTGCATACTATACAAGTGTGTTTGTGTCTATTAAGCCTGTTAGAAATTGAAATCAACTAAGTATGTAGTTCTTGAGAGCCAACAAATGCAATGTCATTCCCAAATTTGACTAAAATAATAAAAACAAATTATGTTTAATATGAGTAACTATAACATTCAATCATCTATCTATTGTAGGAATTCTGTATTAAAATGCAATACTTTCACCTGCATTAATCTCAAACACAATGGAAGAACATTTGCAGATAATTAGCACTAAGAATGCAAATATATTTTACCATGGAACAAAACTGTAATGTTAGAAATCATATGTTTGTATAAATCTGCAACAAAGTTGTAGACAGTCTACATTATGGTATTCTATCGTAAGGTGAAAACAATATTTAAGTTAACAACAAATTTACTTGAGGCAAAATATGTTTATTACAGAAGAGGATCTTATAGTAAGCAAGGCAACATTAGATCAACCATTTTAGATTATTTTTAATGAAGTTTAGCTTTAAAACTGTAATAAAGATGAACATAAATTCTAACATGCTCTTCTCTTCTTATAAATGGGATGATGTAGAAAAGCAAAGCTTCAATGTATAAGGGTTGGAACCATCTGTAAAAATTAAAAACTCAAGTTAATATTCCATCAAAAATTTTAGATCAGTTTGAATTAGTAAATTATTCTACCATTTTATAGTATTGGAGACAGAAACACAAAGAAGGAAATTTTTAAATATTTGTTTATGTATATGAATGCTTTATCTGCAGATATACCATGTGCATCTCTGGTTCCCTGTACTGGAGTTACTGTGAGCTACTATGTGGGTGCCAGTGCTCCACTAAACCATCTCTCCAGTTCCCCTGACCTAACAGACACTAAGCTCCAGAAAACAGCCTGTTACTACGTTCCTATTATTCTAAGCTTAAGAACATACTCAATTTTTCAAGTGAATTAATCATTACAGATCAATAATATCAGGGTTAATCAGTTGTCACAGAAAAGTTCATGTTCATAGAGCATATTGCCAATGGTACGGTATCTTAATGTTAACTTTGAAAGTTTAAAACTTTCTATTAAACCACTTTACGTTTGCTTCTGTATAATTTATTTCAAGGATGTATTTCTCTCTATTTTTTAGGCAATTTTCAAACACAAAATACAGATTAATGAATTGCCACACACACACCACTAAGATTCTATAATTTTCAACATGTGGTAGTATTATTTTCTGCTTGGTTCTTCACAAACATTTTAGCTGTTATGACATTTAAAGCATGTTTCCACACATAAAACCCTCAAATGATACTTAACAACTTTAGCCCATCCGCTGTATTGGAATGAGGTCACGAAGTTAATGCTGTCCAGGCTGTCCCTGGAACTCAACTCACCAGGTAGAATGACATCCCCACCCATCTCCTGAGTATCTAGAAAGACCTGCAGGCAAGTACTACCACCCTTGCAGGGTGTTGTCTTGTTTCCTTTTTACCCCCCATCACCATATTAAATAATACTGATTTTCCCCATACATTTTTTATTATTTATTTTTTGAAATAAAGTCTTATATACCCTAAACTCTCCTCAAATTCTTGATCCTCCTGAATGCTAAAATTACAAGTGTATCACTACACCTAACCAGTACTTTTTTCGAGACAGGGTTTCTCTGTGGCTTTGGAGGCTGTCCTGGAACTAGCTCTTATAGAACTCACAGAGATCCGCCTGCCTCTACCTCCCAAGTGCTGGGATTAAAGATGTGAGCCACCACCGCCTGGCCTGAATGTTTTTTTTTAAGGTTTATTTTCTTTAATGTAGTTGGGAGAATTTCAGAACTCACCACAATGTGGCTTCATTTAGGTTCCTCAACAACCCTTTGGAGATAAATAGCCTCAAACCCCCAAATCGCATGTGATTATGGTTACTTTTTTCTTCTTGAGTGCCTCCTTCATTCTCCTAACTCTTATAATACCGAACTATTTCACACATAGATGGCCAGTGTTTCAGAAGGCAATGCCCACTGAGTCACTTACTTGGGACTCGTATCTGGTAGTGATTGAGTGCAGTAAGAGCTTCCACTGCATCCGTTTTGCATTTCCACTCCAACAGCCCAGAGAGTGTTTTGGCAGAAGCTAAAACAAAGGCAAATCCAGTTGTTACCTATCTGTTAGCAGCAATCTTCCTGCAAAGCTGGAAGACTTTTCAAGAAATGTTCACTTACCTTTAGCATCGAACACTTTATATTTGATGAATGGAAGAACTTCGTGGTCATTACACAACTGCCAAAAAAAGGTAAAACATCAGAAATACAGCTAAATAAAATTCTATTTTGAAAACTCTTGCTTTATAGTAGCATTCAACTCTTTAGTATAACATCAATTAATGTATGTTCAGATTAATAATAAGTTCTAAGAGAAAAAACAAAAAGAAAAACAAACAACAACAACAACAACAACAAAAGACAAAAAAAAAAAAAAAAAAACTGTGAAGGGCTGGAGAGATGGCTCAGTAGTTAAGAACACTGCTTGCTCTTCCAAAGGTCCTGAATTCAATTCCCAGCAACCAAATGGTGGCTCACAACCATCTGTAATAAGATCTGGTGCCCTCTTCTGGCCTGTAGGCATACATGCCAGCAGAACACTGTATACATAATAATCTTTAAAAACCCCAAACCAGCCGGGCAGTGGTGGCAGCACTCAGGAGGCAGAAGCAGGCAGATCTCTGTGAGTTCAAGACCAGCCTGGTCTACAAGAGCTAGTTCCAGGACAGCCTCCAAAGCCACAGGGAAACCCTGTCTCAAAAACAAAACAAAACAAAACAAAAAAACAAACCCAAACCAGTGAAACAATTTCATGTACAATAAAACATATTTTTTAAAGTTAAACTGCATTTTCTCAGACTTAATGAAGGGTTAACTAAATACTGAAGAGAGGAAGTCCAACTCCAGAAAGTACATTGTTCCTGAAGTGCTCCTATCATTATACAAGTTATTGGGGGGAGGGGATGGACAAGATTTTCTTACAGGTGAGATTTAAAGCAACTTTTCAGTTGCTTTTTATTTATATTTGATTGTTTGCTTGTTCATTTTCATTCATTCATGAGCCAGGATCCTGCTATTTAGCCTAACAGCCTTAAACTCATGGCAATCCTCTGGTCTCATCATTCAAAGTGCTAGGACATACATCACTAGCAGACAAGAAGATCCCAGAAACTTCCAGTTAACCAGTCCAGCCAACTGGCTAGCTCTAAGTTCAGTAAGAGGCTGTGCATTTAAAACAGATGGTGTGTGAAATGCTTGCTTTGGCAATGTGTATACTAAAGTTAGATACAAAGAATATGAGCATAAACCTTTCCCAAAGATGACAAATTTATGAACTATTCATGAATTTAAAAAGCAAATTTCATTAATACAAACAAGGAAGTCAACAGAGAGAGGAAAACACCCACCATCACTGACAACAAAAAAAGCAGGATTTTAGAAAAATCTTAAAATGAGATGAACTATGAAATATCACATAAACTTAAAACACAAAGAGTAATATTCGCCAGGAGGTGGTGGCTCACGCCTTTAATCCCAGCGCACGGAAGGCACAGGCAGGCAGATCTCTGTGAGTTCACGGCCAGCCTGGTCTACAAGAGCTAGTTCCAGAACAGTCTCCAAAGTCACAGGAAAGCCCTGTCTTGAACACCCCCCCACACACACAAGAAACAAAAACAAAAAGCAACATTCTCTATACTTTTTGTCAGTGCCTACCTTTGTGAAGGTCTCTTCTGTAACACACAGGGGGACATTATAATAATGCAGCACACATGAGGGTGGCTGGATTATATTCTTAGATGCTTGGCCAGCACTTGTAAAGCGATTATTTTTACTCATTGCAAAATCTTTATAGCTACTTGTACCATCCTCCAGCTCAAATATTTGACTTGGAACAACTGAATGTTGTTTAGATACACTGAAGATGAGAAAAGAAAAATAAAACAGATTTTGTTAGATAAGAAGCAGAGGTAGTCACAAAATACTTTTATGAATCAACAAAAGAAGGTGTATACAGTTATTTAAGTACAGTACAAAAGTATCCATTGTTATGTAAGGGGATTGGTTCAGAAACAAAAAACATGCTCTATCAAATACTATAGTATTTACATATAACCTCCACACAACCTTCTGCATTACTTACTCTTGGATTTCTCTATGTAACAGCCCTGGCTGTCCTGGAACTCACTCTTAGACCATGCAGGCCCCGAACTCACAGAGATCTGCCTGCCTCTGTCTCCCAAGTGTTGGGTCTCAGAAACTACAGGCTGGCCTGAAACTTACTATAAACTAAACCTTAGCTTTCTGATCCTCCTGCCCACACCTCCCAAGTGCTGGGATTACAGGTGTGTGCCACTAAGCTTGATTTTATACCCTCTGTATTATGTAAATCACCTCTAGAATAGTTCTAATATCTAACTCAGTATAAATGCTAAATACATAGTTATAGCAAGAAATAGTATGCTTATGTTTTGCACAGATGTAATTTTTTTCTCACAAATATTCTTCAAATGAAGTTGGTTTAAAAAAAAAGGTAGGGAATAAATCAACTTGTATTTACTTTGGGTTAATATTAATCATTCTTATATTTTAGATATTAGAAAATGAATCGAATCTCACATCAGAAAAATTTTAAGAACTTATCTGTTTTAAGATAATAAAACTTTTAAAAACTAAAAGATCTGGCTGGGCGTTGGTGGCACATGCCTTTAATCCCAGCACTTGGGAGACAGAGGCAGGTGGATCTCTGTGAGTTCGAGGCCAGCCTGGTCTCCAGAGCAAGTGCCAGGATAGTCTCCAAAGCTACACAGAGAAACCCTGTCTTGAAACCCCCCCCCCCCAAAAAAAAACCTAAAAGATCTGGATTAAGAGATGGCTCAATGGTTTACAGTTCTTACTGCTATTGCAGAGGACCCCTTCCCAGCACCAAGGTTAGATGGCCGGTGACCACCTATTTCCAACTCCAGGGGACAGGTGCCCTCTTTTGGGCTCTTTGGGCACTGCACTCATATATACATATAAACATAATTTTAGAAAATAGAACAATTATATAAATCCTGAAACTTGTCAACAATAATAACACTATTGTTGTCACCTTCAGATGTATACTCAGTTACTACAAAATAATGTTACTTCAAAACATTGATAACATTTATAATTTAAGTAATTACCAAACATTAAGTCTTTTCCCAAAGAGTTTGACATTATTAAGGTGTGTGACAGCTCTTTCCACAGCATATTCATCACCCATTTCTACGAGTGCTGTGCCAGGAATGGTCTTCATAAATTTTACCTGCAAACACAAAATCCCCCCAAGATCATTTCTTAGAATCTTAACCTTATTGTGTCATTTACAGGACAGCCTTAACTCTTACCAAAATTGAGTGAAGTTAAAGGGGAAGACTTGTACTCTACAGCACACGGAGCACAGGCTTATTCCAAGGCTGTTATCTGTGTGACCTAAGTGGCCCACCATATTCCTCTACACTAGACTGTTACTATAAAATGAAAATAATGATTATATCCCTAGGTACTCAGTCTAGACTCATCAATATTCATTAAGTATCTGGATATCAAGTATATTTTGATAAGCACTATGCTAGGTACTAAAGACTGAATGGTAACAAAACCATCTTCATCTTATATGACAGTAAACAATGCAGAAATGTCAAGGTAATAAATAGTACAAGATAGCCTAGAGATAGCATGGTAGCAGAAAGTGCAATGTTAGGCACTAAACCACACAGTAAGCACAACAGCTTGAACACACTTTCCTTCTTACCTGTTAACCTCAAGGGAACACAGAGAATATTTGTATTTAAGTCCACTGCTTCCAATTTTAAAAGTGTACCCTAATGCTCTATACTGTACCTGTATGTATTGGTAATGTCAGAAACTTTGAGCTATACTTGAAATCAGTTGTTTAGCTGTAGGCAATACTTTATCCTTTGACTTATCCAGTTATATCCTAAAACTCTAGTAGTTAGTATAATTATGTAGTATGCATATTTATATAAGTATAAATTAATGTGGATCTAAGCCCCCCCCAAGAAATAAACAAATTGGAAAAGTGCCAGAGAGACACCTCAGTGGTTAAGAGCACTTGTCACTCTTGAAAAAAACAACAACAACAACAACAAAAAAAAAAACCCAGGTATGATTCCTAGTACCTACATAGTAGCTCACAACCATCCAGAACTACAATTCTGGGGACCCAGTGCCTACTTCTGACCTCCACAGGCACCAGGCACACATATGCCATATATACACACATACAGGCAGAACATTCCTACACATTTTTAAATACTTAAAAAATTAAATCACTGGAAAAGTTTAAATATGGATATCTTAAAAGATTATAATGGCTTGAGTTTTATTCATCACAATCCATCATTTAACATTACTCAAAAACTTGGGGGAGCAGTTAAGAGCACTCACTCACTGGCTGCTCTTCTAGAGGATCCAGGTTTAATTCCTAGCACCCACAAGGTGGAACACAACTTTCTGTAACTCCAGCTCCGGAAGATCTAAAGCCCTCTTCTGGTTTCCTTAGGGACCACACATGCACGACGCCCATAAACATATATGGGCAAAACACCCCCACACAAAATACAATAAATAAAAGTTTAAAAAGTATTAAAATTTCAAGGTAACATGAAACAGTAGAATTAAACCTACCAAAAACTAAATCATGAGACAATTCTTAACTCAAGAGATATAGATTGTGCTTCTTGAATACTTTTCTACCTACCCTCAGACCAAATACAACTTTTTTTCTTTTCTTCCTCTTCTTAATATGACATAATAGAGACATTATCAGGGTTTTAGAATTAGTGAACTAGAAACACAAGGTTTGAGGCCTTTCTCCCGCTCTCACACCAGTGACTCACATGCTTGTATTTTCTTATCACTATGGAAAGATTACTAAAATCACAAGAGGAAAATAACATCATTACAGTATTGGAACATTCAGCCAAAGTGGGTCTATTTCAAGTATTAACTGAGCTCAAATAAAAACACATTGGTTCCTTATAAGATGATTGAAGTTGGCTGAGCCGTGGTGGTGATGCACACCTTTAATCCCAGTACTGGGGAGGCAGAGGCAGATGGATCTCTGTGAGTTTGAGACCAGCCTGGTCTACAAGAGCTAGTTCCAGGACAGCCTCCAAAGCCACAGAGAAACCCTGTCTCAAAAAAACAAAAAAAGAAAGGAAAGAGAAAAAAGAAAAGAAAGGAAAGAAAAAAAAAGATGATTGAGGTTGGCTCAGCCATTAAGAGCACTTTAGTTCTAGCATCCATATGGTAGCTCACACCATTCCTAACCCTACTTTCAGGGGATCCAAAACCCTCTTCTGACTTCCATGGGACCAAGTCCACATGTGGAACACAGACATTCATGCAGGCAAAACACTCACACACATAAATATATATTCATATTATGGTATTTGTAAAGTAAGTAGTATTTAATAAGTCCACTCCGCCCCCCCCAAAGCAAGTCAAGCCCTGAGACACATTCACAAATATCTAGCTCCATGAGTATAAGTATAACTGCTTTTTGAAGTTCTACAGTTTAACATGTTAAATTCTAAAACCAATTACAGGTTTTCTTCCATTGTTAAAAACATCATAAATGGAAAATGCACTTAAACATATCTGGTCTACCCAGCATCACAGCTCAGCTGATAGTATAGTTTTCGTTCATGTGATAACATAACTAGAAAGTCTGGCCTGTTGCTACTTCTCAGGATTACAGAATGAATGTTATACACAATGCTCATATGGCAAATTTTAAATTGTGAGCATGATTTTTATTAAATGTATCATGTTCATAACATCATAAAGTAGAAAAATCAGGAGTCAAACAACTGCTAATATAACACTTACCTATATTGGCAGGCCTCATGCCTTTAGCACACTAGTAGGTGACTGAACTGCTGCTTTGGAGCCTGCTCTTTATACTGGTAATTTAAAATGCATTTTTATTACTAATGACCTATACTGACCACTTATCATTTCTGTAGTTCATACATAATAGATTTTAAGCTTATGTAAGATCATTATATGTTTCTGACAGAAGTGTGTAGCATTTTCTGAATTATTATTACATATTCCACTCAAATAAACAAAATGAAATTCACCTTTTCAATATTTCCATACAAGCAGAACAGGTTGAAGACTCTTGAACAATTCATTTTGAGCTGATGTAATCCGCTAACCATTACAACGGAACCCGAGGGACTTCCTCCATGCATGTAAGAGGAAGAAGCCTGTGGTAATGGGTAAGCAACAAGTTCAGGTGTATCTCTAGAGCCCATTCTGTAACGACTTGGTAAAGGCAATAATGGACCGTGTGATCCTGTAAAAAACAATCAAAACAACGAGTAAGTAACAGACACACATATTTCCCTTTAGAAAAATTAGATGTACTTCACTATATAAAAACCCAGGACCTGCCAGGCGGTTGGTGGCTCGGTGCCTTTAATCCCAGCACTCAGAAGGCAGAGGCAGGCCTGGTCTACAGAGCGAGTTACAGGACAACCTCCAAAGCAAATACAGAGAAACCCTTTCTCAAAAAACAAACAAACAAAAAAACCAAAACCTTGTCTATTATAAGCAAGCACTCTGCCACTGAGCTGTAACTTCATCACCCCCCCAATCTCAAAATTAGTTTCAGGTACATCAAAACCCCTCAAGTATATGAATATTTAAATATAAATAAATGGGCATTTCTATGAACCGTATGTACCATACTCAATAAATAGCTATATCCATATACACAAAATCTCTATTTTTAAAAGGTTTAAGACTAGTATATAGAATTGAGGGAGTCAGTGTAAAACTCTGGGATATGTATGTGTGTATGGTACATAGGTATGTATGATACTATAATTCAGCTAGGCATGGTGATACACACCTATAACCCAGTAAGGCAAGAGGATCCAGAACTGAAGGTCATCCTCTGTTATAGAGGACAGCCTAGCTTATGAGATCCTCCTTTTTTTTTGGGGGGGGGGGTGGCATGACAGGATTTCTCTTTAACAACTCTGGCTATCTGGGAACTTGCTCTGTAGACCAAGTTGGCCTTGAACTCAGCCACCTATCTCTGCTTCCCGAGTGCTGGAATTAAAGGGGTACACCACCACTGCCCAGCATGAGATCCTTCTTAAAAGAAGAGAGAAAAGGAAAAAAAAAAAAAAAAACAACAACAGAAACCCCACCATATAGATGCCATTTATTCTACTATATATAAGTTACACCTGTTTAAAAACAAAACTGCCAATGTCTTTTAGAAGATTAACATTATAATAAAATGTAAGAAACTACCTTTATAAGAAATATAAGAAAAAATATTCTCAAATCAGTGTGATGGTACATGCTGTTAATCCCAGCACTAGGGAGACATAGCCAAGTGGATCTCTGTAAGTTTGAGGCCAGGCCAAAGTTACAAAGTGAGACCTGTTTCAAACAACTCCCCCACAAAAGAAAAAACATTTTCAGTTCTACAAATGTTATCTCCTTGAATAATTGTACTATAATATACTTCTAGAAAATACTAGGATTCATTAGTCAGTACCTCATCTATATATAGGTCTTCTATCATCCTCCATTAACATTTCATTTGTGTGAATGTGTTGTGTGCCACAGTAAAAGGACAGCTTTCAGGAATCTGTTCTCTCCTCCTACCATTGTGGGTATCAAAATCAGACTCAGGTAGGTAGTCAGGCTTGGCAGCAAGTGCCTTTTACCCACTGAGCCATCTCACAGACCTGTAATCTTCCCCTCTCCCTTTTCTTCAAAAAAGAAAAAACAATAAAAAACAAAACAAAAACCACAAGAATCCAGCAGAAAATATCTAAAATTCTAATGGGAAAATCTCTCTCCACTCACTACACCTCTTCAACTGAAAATCTTCATTTCAGAATCAACTTGCTAAATTTACAAGTTGTAACCCTTACGTTATTTGCATCTACAACTTCACTTTCAAGCTTTTCTTGAGTGTGTAACAGAATAGAACAACTGTGAATAAACTGAGGAACCAAAAGTAGGCAGAGAGCTGGGCAGTAGCAGTGTACGCCATTAATCCCAGCACTCAGGAGGCAGAGGCAGGCCAATCCCTGAGTTTGAGGCCAGCCTGGTCCACAGATTGAGTTCCAGGTCAGTCAGGACTACACAGAGAAACCCTATCTCAAAAATTAAGAACCCAGGCAGTGGTAGCACATGCTTTTAATCCCAGCACTCAGGAGGCAGAGGCAGGCAGATGGATCTCTGTGAGTTCAAGGCCAGCCTGGTCTACAGACTGAATTTCAGGACAGCTAGGGCTGTTTTACAGAGAAACCCTGTCTCAGAAAATCAGAAAGAACCCAGAAGCAGCAACTAAGATAGAGACCTATAATTCAAAACATAAGCCCAGGGGACTAAAGAGAGGCCTCAGCAGTCAAGAGAGTTTACTGCTCTCCCAGGAGGCCTAGATTCAGTTCCCAGTACCCATGTAAGGCATTGTAGAACTGCCTACAACTTTCACCGAAGGGGAGCTGATAACCTTCTACCCTCCTTGGAAACCTGCACATGTGATGTACATGAACCCAAGCAAGCACACACACATACATGTTAGAAGAACTGATAAAAACTCCACTGGTGTAATAAATGAACAAATAAATAAAACATAAGCCCTAACATCTAGGGTGCTCCTGAGTCAGTGATTACAGAAGCATAATCTAGAATGTACCCAAGAGTCCTCCTTGTATACAATAAACACCTAATCTCAAGCTGTTTCCACATTTTTAAGAAGAAACTGTAGTATCATTTTTTTTGTAGGACTCAAGGATGTTGATCACCATATTGCAAAGTCATTATTCATATTATACTGCTTCCCCACCACTACCATTTGCTTATGCCACAGTAGTTCACAAAGTCGTTATTCCTTTTCCCTGTGAGAAGTAAAAAGACCTTTTCAGCAGATAAGTGGTACAAACTTCCACTGAGTTGGATAATTCATAAATGTTGATGCGATACAGGTTAAGTAACAGCCAAAACTAATACGAGAGAATAAATGCTGTGATGTTTTTATTTTTTATTTATTTTTGGTTTTTCGAGACAGGGTTTCTCTGTGGCTTTGGAGGCTGTCCTGGAACTAGCTCTTGGAGACCAGGGTGGTCTCCAACTCACAGAGATCCACCAGCCTCTGCCTCTGCCTCCTGAGTACTGGGATTAAAGGCTTGCACCACCAATGCCTGGCTTTTTTTTTTCTTGCTGTGATGTTTTTAACTACGACCATAAGTCAACAGAATTAAATTATCTACATGATTTAGACTGTTCTGTATAGCCATCAGTCCTAAATAGCAGATGGAAATCTTGATGCTTAAAAACAAAAACAAAAAACCTAATGTTTCACATTTTTTTTTAAATCAATTTATTTTGAAGTCATTTCTTTTCGAAATACAAAATCTTGGATTCAGGAACTATATCAAAAATGCAGTCAACTTGTGACTGCTTAAAGCTCACTGTTTAAGTATGATGAATTCAAAACCAGCCTGGTTTATGCTTCTGAGCCAGCAGGGAATAGATGGTGAGACCATGTTTTTTTTAAAAAAAAAATAGTAGGGGGGGGTTGGTGGCGCACGCCTTTAATCCCAGCACTCAGGAGGCAGAGGCAGGCGGATCTCTGTGAGATCAAGGACAGCCTGGCCTCCAAGAGGAGTGCCAGGAGGCTCCAAAGCTACACAGAGAAACCCTGTCTCGAAAAACCAAATGATAATAGTAATAATAATAATAATAATAACTTTAACAGTATAAAATGTATCTTATGACAGAGCAATGAAAAAATTTCATCTAATTGAAAATATGCATCTGACTGATTTTTTTCTATTTCCTCTTTATTTTTAATCATTTCCATAATGTAACACAAAATGCAAATAAAGCTGTTCTGTTTAACGGTTGCTCTGAAGGTATATAGTTGTGATCTGCACATTGGTGAACTATCTTGGTAACCCAGGAAACACTCCTGCTCTCCCATTCATTTCTCTTTTTTTGTATTTACAGTCTCTGTCCTTTTAAGTACATCTGCTTACCTTCTCTTAGGAATCAGAACAAATTATCTCCAAGTTCAACATCTTAATGACATAGCTGAGAACAGATGTACTCCTACAACGAGACAACTCCACCATCTCAATAATCCCTATTTAGCACCTATCACTCCAAACTGTGTACTTCTCTTTACATAAGCCACATTATTTGTCTACCCAATTCTTTCAGTAAAATACATCTGATAAGAGAACACTATTTCTTAAAACCTACGAAAAGGAAACAGTCTCAATACTACTATTGAGTTGCATGTTTTTCATTTATCCTTTCATAGTTCTCTAGTTCATTTGCCAAATAGCTAACCAGGTTTTAGCTTCAAGTGATTTAACTCCATAAATAACACACACTTTCTGAGCTGGGCGTTGGTGGCGCATACCTTTAATCCCAGCACTTGGGAGGCAGAGGCAGGCGGATCTCTGTGAGTTCGAAACCAGCCTGGTCTACAAGAGCTAGTTCCAGGACAGCCTCCAAAGCCACAGAGAAACCCTGTCTCGGGAAAAACAAAACAACCTTTCTGTAACACATTTCTTTACCGCAAGAACAAAACTATACATATACTCTTATGTTACAGAAACCAAGAAAAATGATCAAGGAGTATGTAAATTAACTAAAACAACCACTCCAGGCCAGCAAGATGGTTCTTCGGGTAAAAGGTGCCTGCCTCCAACCCTAACAACCTGAATTCAATTTCTGAGTCCACATGGTAGAAGAGAACTAAGTCCCCTGACCTCCACTGGCATGCACACACGAAAATGTAATTAAAAAAATGTAAAAACAAAACAACAGCTGAGTGGTGGAGGTATACTTGGGAGGCAGAGGCAAGTGGATCTCTGTGAGTTTGAGGCCAGCCTGGTCTTCAGAGCGAGTTCCAGGACAATCAGAAAGCTACATAGTGAGATCCTGTCTCAAAACAAACAACACCCCCACCCCGAAAAAAAACAAAACTGTACAACACTGTTTTAACAGGAAAATGTTTCAACTTCCTTTGCCATATAGATTACTAAAAAACCTTAAGCAAATTTTATCACAGTCATGAGAAATACAAATTTCAAGTTTAAGCAGACACAATAATGACAGCTTAGTGGTTAAGAGCACTGGCTGATCTAGGTTCAATTCCTAGCACCCACATGGTGGCTCACAACTATCTACCTCCAGTCCCAGGAGATTCAATGCACTCTTCTGGCCTCCTCAAGCACAAGGCACATACACTGTGCATAGATATACAGACAGGCTGGCTAAACACCAATAACACATAAAAAAAGAGAGTAATTTTTAATTAAAAAAATTAGCCAGTAAGCTAAAACTCTAAGAATGGTTATTAAATATAGAAGTAAATTGTAAACACTTAGAATAGACTAGGTAAAGTCAACAACTACCCCCTAAAAATTAAAAAAATATTTTAAAACAATGTAGTCAGTTAACACACTATTTTAATAACAACTGTCAACTTCTATTTTCAAGAATAATCTAAAGATTAGCTTTTTCCTGAAGAAAATTATTCTTCTCAGTTTCGTAATATTACATTTTCAACCTAGCAAAGAATAAGCGGTAGGAGGCTTTAAAAGTAGAAATACAAATTTAACCAAAGCCAAAATACCAATTCTAAAACTAACCATCTATAAATAGGACCATGCTTCTTTCTTGACAAATACTCATTCTTTTTGCTTTTATTACTCAAAATTTCTCTTTGATCTGATATATGAAAATAAACTTACTAAGCAGTAATACCCCTTTCTGGTCTTCTTAAAAGCCAGAGCCACTTACAAATCAAAACCAAACCACAAAAACAGGAAAAAAAAAAGTGTTCAATTCCCCAATCTCAACTTATTTCAAGGGTTACTTAATATATCAATATCAAAGGAAAAAAAAAGTTTTTTTAGACAACTTCTTGGTAATATATTATAATGGACTGATCTCATATAAACTACACCAGGCAAAACACACAGATAAGAAATAGAACATTCTTCATCAGAAATGCACTCTCGAAGTTGGTCTTTACTACCTTCCTTCTGCTTGACAGACTTACCATAGCCATCATGTCTAAACGAAGAAGGGTGATCTCCCAGAATGGCTTGTCTCTGTCGACCCTTTCCTCTATCTGACACAAAAGTAGAAACATGGTTTTAACAACATGATCCAAGTACTTAACAGAGTTTTCACATGGGAAACACCCATTCAAAACATCCATATAAAAGAAATATTACTCCTGGTTAACTTTAAACATCCATCCATATCCAATTTAAATACAAACACCAAAAGTTTAAGAAAACAATTCTATCTAACAAATTCCACTGGAAATTATGGTTTTGATAAATGCCAAATACAATCACACTTTCAAATGTAAAAGATTAGATGCTTTGCAGGAAGCGAATGCACACAACGCTAGAGTTTGACACTGTACACAGTTTTTACCAATACATGTCTTTAAAACAAGCTTCTAAGTGCAGTACTTTTGAAAGACAGTACCTGAATCATACTATTAGCTTCAACAGCAACACATTTTCAAAGTGGGCTTCTTTCAAGAAGTTTCAGCAAAAGCCAACAACAACCTGTATTACATGGTTTCACAATCAGTAAACACAGAGTATTTTATATGTACATACACATATTTACAAACACCTACTGACTTGAGAGCTGAAATTTGCACATCACTGGCTTACGGTGTATCATAGATAGGTCTTTTTTTTTTTTTAATCGACCATAACATTAAGCAGAAATATGAGCAACCTCCAGAGTTTAAATATGCCAAGATAAACCTAACCAAGGGGGCTACATTATTGGATGAGACTACAATACTCTAAATTTTTATTCTAGCTATATTTTCAAAAAAGGCATGCCAATTTCCTCAAATCTTATTTGAGAGATCATTTAAAAAAAATTGCTTCCAGGTTTCCAAAATAAGACTTCTACGGCTGGTTAGCAAATTTCAAAATCATATAATACTTTTAGAAGTTTGTTGATCCAATTATAGTACCCAAAATATCCTTAGTCAACTAAACACACAAGGTTTATGGAAGATGAGAAATACTTTCACTTCAGTCTTAGAGAAGCCTATTTTTAATTACCTATTCTAACCAAATCATACCACTGAAAAGAATTGAAGAGAGTCATCTAGTTCAACTTTAATTCACTATTTAAAAACAACCAAATAACAGAAAAACTCTTAATCATCCCTTCTGGCCACTGCTTAGCTAATATAGCAATAATTCACTATCTTTCTTTACATTTATAGATAACCCAAATTTCAAGAAAATTACTTTCTATACAGAATAGAAACTGGTCCTCCACCCACATTCTAATGTATTTAAAATCTTACACTTAGTACTTAACACTGACTTCACCTCCTCAATCACTGCTTCAGCAGGCTAAAGAATTTTTTTCTTACTTGGTTTTCATCATGTGTGTCTATTTTCTTAAATTAATCCAGTCTGCTGATCCCTCAGGTGCTGCATCGTTAAGTAGATACCACCAAATACTAAATTCAATTCTATCTCTTCTCAGAACCAAGTTTTCATGGATTAAGTTTTACTGACAGTTAACAGTGTTCACAAAGAAAGATTCCAATTAACCACTAGTTTTGTTGTATAGTTATAGAAACCCACAATCTTCACACATAAAATAAAGAGTAGAAGATGGGAGATGGCACATGCTGTTACTCCTAACACTCAGGATACAGAGGCAGATAGTGAAACCCCCATCTCAAAAAAAAAGTTATTTCCAAGGCATCTTTCAGTCATGTATTTTTCACTACTGTTGTTTCAAAACACTACTTTAATTTGAGGCATTCACCAGCAAAGATAAAATAAAAGGAACAGGGAAGTCAAACACTGAGCCTATCAGTTAGTCTATAGTGTTGTTGAGCTCTGTGTATTCAAATAAAATCTGATAAATGCTATGTACTTTCTTCTCAAAAAGGTACACGTATATACAATATGTAAATTTTGTGTAACATTTATGGAAGGGCTCCCTGGAGTTCAGGCTAAGGATTCTCTATATAATCAGTTGTTTTGTTTTGTTTTCAGAGACAGGATCTCTGTATGTAGCCTTGGCAGTCCTAGAACTCTCTCCGTAGACCAGGCTGGCCTCACAGAGATCCGCCTGACTCTGCCTCCCAAGTGTTGGGAATTAAAGCTCGGCTCATAATCAGTATTTTTAAAATGAAAAGAAGTGCATTTTAATGAGAATTTCTTTAGTAAAGATACATGAAGATCCTTTTGTCTTCTTTTTATTATTTTGTTTTGTTTTTGAGACAGGGTCTCAGATAGCTCAGGTTGACTTTAAACTCCTGACTGTCTCTTCTTCCCAAGTGCTGGGATTATAAGCATACACCACCATACCTGGCTCTCCATAAAGGTCTTTGGGAAAAGCAGATAAATAATTTTAATGATCTGTCAACTTGAGTCAAGCTTGGATCACTACAGAAACTATGTTTATAAGCTGCAAGTCTAGCCAGAAGCTATCAGTCAATAAACATTAGAAAACAAGAGTATTTTTCCCCTTAAAATCATAATTTTACTTCCTTTAATTATATTTTAATAAATATCTACCCCTACACATTTCTAAATATATTATTAACTAGAATTGCATGAAAAAACTAAGCTGGTTTTGAGTAAGTTCAGACCTTTAAAAGAATACACTTAAACAATGTTAAAATTTATAAATGTTTCACTGGGTAAGATGGCACACACCTTTAACACCAGCACTAGGAAGGCAGAGGCCTGCAGATCTCTAAGTTTAAGGCTACCCTGGTCTTATATAGAGCAAGTTCCAAGACAGTCAGGGATACACTGAGAAACCCAGTCTTGAAAACAAAAACAAAAGGGAAGAAAATGGTAACATAAATGCAACCCAAACTATTTCAAGTGAGTAAATAAAATCCAAACTTAAGTTTTTAATACTGTTCAGTGGACAGAAATGAGATTTCTCATCAACCATTTGTCTTGTTGTTTGAGTTCCTAAGGATTTGTTTTCCAGTATTAGATCCAACTGCACCAAGCACAGACCAAGCAAATTTCCTTAAGTATCAAAACTGAGGAACTAACAAAGCTACATTTTACAAAACAAACCTATTTACAGTTCCATGCATAAGATGAAGTGAATTTCCTGGAAATTGAGAGCTAAAGAAGCCAATCACCAGAAAAATCCCAAGTATCTGAGCATGCAAAGGATCACATGTGTTTTACTTTCTTTCCTTTGGCTGAAGTACATGCACTGCTGAGTACTCACTGATCAAGATATTTTGGATGACATAAGTTTCACACTGACTTGTACAGACACATTCATCTTGAAATTTTGTAACATGTGGTTCAAACATTAATATTGTAGTTGAGATGTAGCCAATACTGAAGCCCCCTTGTTTTTACAAGCTTGACATTTTAGTTTGTATATTCCAGAATTACCACAGTTAGTTGAACAATTTATCAGTGAATCTATGCTCATGAAATTTAGCATTTATAGGTTATTGGTGAAAATGCATTTCAAATGAAATGCTCTTGATTTTCAGATTTATCAACTTTAAATATATTCTACCTTGAAAATGACATGTTACTTTCAACTATATTTGAAATGTTAAATTTTCTGGTTATACAAATTAACATAAGTGAAAAACCTTAAATTGTTACAAAATATGACAACTTATAAACAGCCACTTTACAAAAATCAAACCACACAGAAAAACATTTTACATATAATGCACTTTTTCATTTGTTAGAATCTCTGTTCAGTGTTCATAATTAGGAAAAACCAAAACCAAAGTAAACTTAAAGAATGTGCACTTTTTTGTGCTCAGAATCAAACACAGGGGCTTACACATGCTAAGCACATGCTCTACCACTGACCTGTTTATCCCCAGCCAATGCACACCTTTCTAATCCACGTTAAATCTTTAATGTTTGTGTGGATTGGTTGAGCATATCAATTCCCAAGGCCTGTAGATAAACTGACCCCTTTTAAAAAGCCAATTAACAATTTAAATCTAAGCTGAAAACAGTTACATCAATGGCCAGTGACTTTACAACATTGCAAAATGTCTAGTTTTCATAAATGAAAAATCTTAAATTCTACAACTGAAACCTTAAGGGAAATCAGATCAGTATACATACAACTTGAATAAATGGGCACAGTCTATCATGGTGTTCATCCCATGCAAGTCTGAAGTACTGTTAATGTCGTCCTTTAAAAACTTGGGGTGATGGTGCATGTAGTATGCAGTCAAGGTGAATTGCAAGTCTGAGTTTTCAGAGGGCTTTTTGCTGATGCCGATGTTGTGCATGATGAAGTGTAGAGTCAGCCTGCCGGAGTCCTCTATCCTTCTTAATGCCTCGTCCAGCTTGGGGGAAAAGTCCTTTCCATAGAGAAGCAGTGTGCAAGTTTGCAGTTTGTAAGGAATATTCTGAATCAGTTTCCTCTCCTCCAAAGAGAGAGAGCTGCTTGGAGAAATGCAAGTCCTTGAACTGCGGGCGTGCCTGTATGTGAGGGCTCCTTGTTGAACTAAATATAAATAAGCTCAACACATACCAATAGGGGGCACTAATGTCCAAGGTTAATTTCCAGCATACACAGACTTTTGCAACAAAAGCATTCAGCAACAAGATTTTCATTATAATTAACTAGCTCATCTCAGAAAAGAAAAAAAAAAAAAAAAAACAATGTAACTGCTTGTAAAAAATTCTCAGCAGATCCAAGTACATTCTAAAATTTGTAAAATACCTACCTCGTCTTCCCAAATAAGGTTTAGTGTAGTCCCAACTGTCATTGTCATTCCTAATAACATTTAGACGAGTTGGCTGTTGAAAGTGAAGAAGAAAAGTAAGTTTAAATTGAATACCCAAATCATAAATATTTCTTTGGTAGAGTGTTGAAAAGAACTACTTACCCTTGCATATTCAATTTTTAGTGTGCAACATCCGGCATATATATCAGCTCCATTGAGTGCTGCTTTAGCTTTCTGGGCACAAAGGACTGACTCAAACCTAAAACTCTATTAAGGAAATGCAGCTGAAGGCTTCTTAAATTTAGTTGTTCTTATTCCCAGGGAACTAAAAAGATAACCAAAAGTAACTCTGTGTTTCTGAAAATGTTTTCCCAAATAAAATTTCTAAATAAATCTTTACTTATAAAGTAAAGATTTATTTTAAAGACTGAGAATAACAAAGAAAACCATCAATACCATCAATACCATCAACGTTATCTACATTAATCCTACTTAATCTAACTCATTAGAAGTACTATAAAGTAGAGCATGGAGTAGGTTCTATCCCCTTAGCAAAGGGCAATCTACAACCTGCAAACAAAATTATTTTGTTCTCAAAGTAAAAATAAGGCCAAGGCTTCTCTTGTAATCAGACTGAGGACTACCGACAGACCCTTCATCCAGTAACTGATGGAAGCAGATACAGAGATCCACAACTAACCACTGGGTGGAGACCCTGAAGTCCAGTCAAAGAGACAGAGGAGCGATAATACAAGCAAAGGGGTCAAGACCAGGATGGGGAAAGGAACCCACAGAAACCACTAACGCAAGTTAATGGGAGCTCACTGACTCTGGACTGACAGCAGGGAAACCTGCATAGGATCAAACTAGGCCCCCTGAGTGTAGGTGACAGTGGATGGCTTGGGCAGTTTGTGGGACCACTAGATCTATCCCTAGTTCACAAACTGGCTTTTTGGAACCCATTTCCTACAGAGAAATACCTTGCTCAGACTAGAAAAAGCAGGGAGTGGGAGGAGGGAAGAGAGAGGGAACTGGGATTAATATACAAAAAATATTTTTTTTAATTAAAAAAAATAGGGCCAATGAAGTAACACAGTGTTAGAACACTTGGCCTCCTAGAATGTTGAGCCCTTGGATTCAATCCCCAGTACCTTAATGGACTATTCTATAGTACAAAGTTATTTTTACCAAAATAGTAAAATTCCCTAGAGTACTGCAGTTTCATTTTTAAATGGGTATGATGGTGCACACCTTTTAATCTCAGCCCTCAGAAAGTAGGTGGATCTCTGAGTTGATTACAAGCCAGGGTTACACAATTCCCTATCTCAAAATAAAAAAAACAAATAAATGTAAATCAAGAAAATTGCTCTAAGAGGAAAAAGTGCCACCTGCCTAGAAATATTCAAGCAGAAAAAAAAAAATTTACAACACTTCTATACACCAGTTACACATTTACAAATAAAGGATATTCAACCATTGCTTGTATCCCATTTCTCTTGAATATAACAATTCGTTGTACTTTTCCAACAGGGTTGCATACTGTATATAGAACATCCTATGAAGAAAAAAAAAAGAGCATTTCCTCAATTTTTTTAAAGATTTATTTATTTATTTATTTATCATGTATAGAGTGTGTGCCAGAAGAGGGCACCAGTTCACATTACAGATGGTTGTGAGCCACCATGTGGTTGCTGGGAATTGAACTCAGAACCTCTGGAAGAACAGTCAGTGCTCTTAACCACTGAGCCATATCTCCAGCCCTCATTTTTTATATTTAGAAAAACATCAAAACTCCGAAACTATTCTATTTTGCTTTCTCTAAAAAGTCAACACTTACAGATATCATTTCTCTTCATTACTAAACTTTTTTTATAGGATTTCATTGCATAGTTCTAACTGGCCATAGACCAGGACAGCCTCAAAATAAGAGATCTACCTACTTTTGCTGGAATCAGAAGCATGTTCCACCACATCCAGCTATTAACTGCATTGTTTACAAGGGTAGAATGGGGCAAGCCCAGTGGTTCTCAACCTTCCTTTCCTTTTTTTTTTTTTTTTTAAATAATTTGTTTATTTTTATTTTATTTGCATGTACATCTGTGTGAGTGTGTCAGATCTTGGAGTTACAGACAGTTGTTAGCTGTCATGTGAATGCTGGGAATTGAACCTGGGTCCTCTGCAAGAGCAAGTCAGTGCTCTTAATCATTGATCCATCTCTCCAACCCAGTTCTCAACCTCTCTAATGCTGTGATCCTGCTATGGTAAATCCCCAACCATAAAATTATTTTTTGCTGCTAATTCATAACTAATTTAGTTAACTGTTATATGAATCGAAATATAAATATCTTATATGCAGGATATCTGATATGTGACCCCTGTGGAAGGGATCATGACTCACAAGTTGAGAACCACTGGGCTAGAGATGGCTCACAACACAGCAGCTAACAACCACCTGTAACTCCAGTTCCAGGGGATCTATAATGTTCTCTTCTGGCCTCCAAGGGCACTGCACTCATGTGGTGAACAAACATGCCAGCAAAACACCCATGAACATAAATGAAAATAAATCTTTAAAAAAAAAAAAAGAAGCTAAGCATGTTGTTGAACATCTTAAATCTTAGCACTTGGAAGGCAGAGGCAGATAGATCTAAGTTCCAGGCCAGCCCAGTCACATAATGAAACCATGTTTCAGAACAACAGAAAACTAGTTGGCAGGTAAGAAAATTACACACAGGTTAGTTGTTAGAGAGGTAGTTTGTTCTACTAAAATACATACCACCGTAATTGGATAAAGCGGATTCTGAATAGAGAGCAGGAGAACTTTGTTGCCCCCTGATGGATCATCAGTATTTCCTGGCCGTGTGATTCTTTTACTTGTAGAATAGTTGAAGAAAGCCTGTTGGCCAGCAATGTACACGGGCTCATCTGCAGCAAATGTCACACATTCTTTGGCACTATCTATATTTTCAAACTCCACTAGAGCCTGACGCTTAAATGGCATCATCATCACATAGCTGAAAAGGAAAATATCAAAATACAACATTACTTATTCTCAGTTAAGTAAAAGTAGACTTTAATGGCCCCGTAAGAGGAAGCTTATTCATCTCATCCTCTACTCAAGCCCAATTCCATTATCAGTCACTTATACCCCTCCCATTCAGTAATTAGAAAACATCAAGATATAGAAACTAAAAACTCCACAGAAAATCAGCAAGCAAAACCTGTAATTAATCTCAGCACCTGGAAAGTGAAAGCAGAGGTTCAGAGTCAGCCCATCTCAAAAAGAAAATAACAGAAATACCCACACAACAGTAACTAAGAATTAACTATTTCTATATTTATGTTATTAAAAACAGACAAACAGAAGCAACCATAGATTGACCAAAGGTCATCTGAGTAATTTACTCCAAAATATTTTAAAGAGCCCACAAAAAGACAACCACTAATGAATACAATAACAATGGCTAACTAATGGCAGGAGGATAAGGCATTCACTTTTGAAAATATATTCCTTTGTATGAAATATATTTTAGTACACAAAAGGAATAATAAATGGAGCAATCCCAGCCCTCAAAAGGCTGAGCCAGGAAAATCTCTGTGGATCTGAGGCCAGCCTGGTCTACACAGCGAGTTCCTGGTCAACCAGGGTTGCTACACTGTGAGACCCTGTCTAAATAAAAGAAAAAAAAAAAAAAAGAAATATCACAGTGCATGTTTTACAATAGGAGAAACAGCATATTCCTGACAGGTATAAGAACTTTCAACTATCTTGATACACAACCAACATGGTTTAGTCATATCAAAAACACATCTGGGCATGGTGGCGATAACCTTTAATCCCAGCATTAACTAGGCCTGTAGTTCTCTAGTTCAAGGACAGCCTGGTCTATAGAGGGAGTTCCAGGACAGCCAAGGCTGTTACAGAGAAACCCTGTCTTAAAAAACAAACAAAAGGGCTGGAGAGATGGCTCAGAGGTTAAGAATACTGACTGCTCTTCCAGAGGTCCTGAGTTCAATTCCCAGCAACCAAATGGCTCACAACCATCCATTATGAGATCTGGTGCCCTCTTCTGGTGTGCAGATATACATGGAAGCAGAATGTTGTATACATAATAAATAAAATCTTTAAAAAAAAAAAATCACATCAAGTCAGGTACTTAAACCACTACGCATAACAGAAATCCAGTGCCCACAGCTTCATATTAGAAACTGACAAAGCCGGGCAGCGGTGGCACACACTTTTAATTCCAGCACTCGGGAGGCAGAGGCAGGCAGATCTCTGTGAGTTTGAGACCAGCCTGGTCTACAAGAGCTAGTTCCAGGACAGCCTCCAAAGCCACAGAGAAACCCTGTTCTGAAATACCACAAATAAATAAATAAATAAATAACTGACAAAAGTGCAGTATTAGTAAAACAAATGAAACAAACAAAAAAATCACACCGTTTTATATTTTATAGTTTAGTAATTTACCACTTTCCTAATTTATAAAACTGGAGAGTTATAGTCACGATATAGCAAACAGACTGGCATACTATAAGATCTCCATGGGTAGCTATTTTCCTCAGAACTTGCCTCATACAACTTTATTTATAACCTCAGAAAACAGAAAAAGAGCCTGGCACACAGCAGGCAATAAGTATGTGTTGACCTAGGAGGCTGGTTAGATATCCCCACCCACATCACTAAAAAGCAAAAAGTAAAACAGCAAGTTCCTGGATTTAAAGCTATTATCAATTATAAGTACAAAATATAAATCCCAGGAAAGAAAATATTTCTTCCAGAAATAAATTCTTCAATAAAGTTCTGAAGTCTTTTATATGTAAAACAGTAAACTTTGGAATCAGGTCTGTCATTTATAAAATAAATAAAAGGAGGGTATAAGATGGCTCAGCAATTAAGAGCACTTACTACTCTTACAGAGGACCACGGTCCAGTTCCCAGCACCCATAGGGTGATTCACAACTGTAACTCCAGCTCCTAGGGATCCAACACCCTCTGTTACGATCTCTGTGGGAACCATAGATACAAAACACTCATACACATAAACAAATCTAAAAGAATAATTTAAGAATAAATGTTTCTCATACAAAACATAAATTTTGTTGCCATATTGAAAATGGCCCCTGGAAACAGAAAAATTAAAAACAAAGGCAACTGGCCTCTTATGGAATAGGCCACAATAAAATTGCTTTCTAGCTGGGCAAAGTAATCAAAGCACACCTTTGATCCCAGCACTCAGGAGGCAGAGGCAGGTAGATCTCTGTAAGTTGCAGGCCACCCTGGCCTACATGAGTTCCAGGACAGCCAGGACTTGTAGAGACCATGTCTCTTAAAAAGAAAAAACAAAACAAGCAAACAAAAAAACCAACCTATACCCAAAATAAGACATTAACTAGAAGCAAACTCAAAAGTTCCCAGAACAGAGACTTTGTAAAAAGACAAAGAAGGGGAGAATTTAAATGTCACAGACATTTCAACATATACTTAAAACAGCCTGGTAAACGATTATCTTCAATCTTTAAAAAGAATTCATAAGAAAGGCCAAACAAAAAGGAAAATAAAAGGGTCAATGAGCATGAGGAGCCAATACTTTCAACTCAACACCATCACATTTTTTACCTACAAACTTGTTGAACGGTAGGTGATATGTCATAAGCACCTTCTAATCACCCCAGAAGGGTTAAAAACAGCTTAAGGCTCAGCGGCAGAGTATCTGCCTGGCATGTATAGTGAGTACAAAGCCCAAGTTCAATCCCTAACAGCAGAACACAAAACACAGTAATAACAAGCTTACATGTTTCTAAAGGTGGCCTGGCAAGAGGGCTCTCTGGGTAAGAATACAAATCTGTGGAACTAACTTTAATCCCTGGACATATATGGTGGAGACTCAACTCCCTCAAGTTATCCTCTGATATACACACACTATAAGTAAGTAAATTTAAAAAGTTAAAACACCTTTATTTCCAGCACTCAGGAGGCAGAGGCAGGCAGATCTCTGTGAGTTCAAGGCCAGCCTCGTCTACAGAGCGAGTGCCAGGATAGGCTCCAACGATACACAAAGAAACCCTGTCTCGAAAAACAAAACAGAACAACAAAAAAGTTAAAACAACTGGGTGGCGATAGCACAAGCCTTTGATCCCAACAACTCAGGAGGCAGAGGCAGGTACAGCTCTGTGAGTTTGAGGCCAGCCTGGTCTACAATATCAAGTTCCAAGCCAGGTAGGACTACAAAGAGAAACCTCGTTTCAACCCCACCCCCCCAGTAGTTAGAACAAAATTTAAAAAAAGGTCCCAAAAATGGCAGACACCTATAATCCTAGCACTGGACAGTGTGCCCTATATAGGGAGGCCTTCTCTCAAAACATGGGGGAGTTTTTTTTTTTTTTTTTCCCCCCACAGAAAAGCATACATAGGCATACAATACATACAGTGCTAAATACCAACTCGAAGCAATCAAGCAAGACTTGTGTTACCATATTATTTTCAGTCTATTAAGTCCCTGCTGTCCTTACCATATTGTCCCAAATTTCTCCAGCGCCTCCACAAGGTCTGCTTCCACCACAGATTCACAGAGCCCTCGAACATGAACAACAGGGGAAACAGAAACTTTGTGATGACTTCCACCTCCCTCCTAGGGAAGAGAAAAGAGTGTCCATTAACTTCAAAGGTCTAAAGTGCATTTTTCAGTTTCCAACACACACACCCCTTCCCGCCCTGCTTTGGTGTTTCAAGACAGGGTTTCTTTGTGTAGCCCAGGCTGGCCACAAATTAAAGGATTCACCTGTCTGTGAAATTCTTATTTCGAAAAAAGAGTAATCTTCAGAACAGCAAATGGGTAAAAGGCACAGGCACTTGACACCACACCTGACACCAAAATCCAATTCCCAGAGCCCACACATAGTGGAAGTAGGGAACTGTGTGCACAAAATAAATTTCTTTAAAAGGTGTTCAAGGTGTTCAAGCCAGATTAGGCAATGTTTGATCTACTGAAGTAGGTGGTGGGCTCCTGTGTGCTTTTAATGTATAATTTTTGTTTGTCTTATATATTACATAATGAAATAATTTTACAGCTTTTTATTTCATAAAATAATAGTTTGTGTCCCCCTCCTTTCTGGGGTTTTACCCCTGCATTTTATACTGGATAGACAGACACTTTTGTCCTTAAACTACAAAATAACAAGGTTGTGGGCATCATACTTCATCACTAAATAGCTCAACATCCTCACAATAATGATGTTCTTTTACATAACCTTTATCATTTTCATAAAACAAAAATAATTCGATTAAGTAAATCTAACAGTCTGTTTCCATGTTTCTCCAACTGCCCATCATCTGGCTTCTAACTGTACTTTTTAGTCTATTATAAAATTCACCTTTTATACTCAAGAGATTATATCAATGATAATCCAATTTAAAAAAATCTTTGATACAAAAACTCACTTTCTGAATTGAGTTGTTTTTAGAGTCTTTTACTAAAATCTTGGCAGTAACTTTTGAATAGGCCTTTTACCTTTGCGAGTTTTTCTCTAAGAATGGCCCATCATGAATAAAGATTATGATGAAAACAGTGCAAAAAAGCTAGTTTTCAAGTTGTTTTGTTTTTGTTTTTGTTTTTGTTTTCACAAAAATGGATTACAGGCCAATGTTTAAAAATCCCTCAAAAGAATTCACTGGATTTCTCTGTGTAGCTTTGGAGCCTATCCTGGCACTCGCTCTGGAGACCAGGCTGGCCTCGAACTCACAGAGATCCGCCTGCCTCTTCCTCCCGAGTGCTGGGATTAAAGGCGTGCACCACCAAGGCCCGGCTGTCAACTCTTTAATACAAAATTTTTTCTATGGTTCATTTTTAAAAATTATTCAAGTTATTGCCAATTGAAAAGGAGACAATTTTGTCTTTCCAAGCTGTATTTCTACTATTCCCTCCAACGTTTAGTTTTCTATCCCCTCTTCTACCCCAAAATATTAACTTTAAAACTAAAGACAAGTTCTCATACATCCAAGGCCAGCTTCAAACTTGCTAGGTAGCAGAAAATGACCTTGAACTTCTGATCTTCCTGCTAAGATTACAGATATGCACTAAAATACCCTGTTTATGCAGTGCAGGAAATCAAACCCACGGTTTCATGCTCACTAGGCAAGCACAAATTTAGCTATATTCCAACCATGAACACTCTTCATAAATCACTATTTTCTCAATCACTATTTGGTATATACCTGTGACAAGAAATCTGAAATCTTCTGCAGTACAGAGCCTTTTACCTAACCTAAAATCAGGTGTGATTTGTATATGTAGCTGTAGTATGGAGGAATACACTTCTCTCATGCTAGCCAAGTATTTGACCACTGAGCCTTACATCATTATCCTATTACCTGATTTCTAAACTAATGGGTAAATCAGTATCAACAATCCCTACCTATATACAAGCTAAAATGGATGTGGTGGCAAAGACCCACAATCCCATCACTCAGATCACTATCAGTAATGGTTCAAGGTCAGACTACAAACCTACTAACACTTTCAGCATGTCTCCTCTGGTTTAACAAATCATTTTAAAATCTTTCCTCCTACAGCAGTCTTTCTATTTCAAATTCTTCGACAGCTAGGCTCTCTCCTATTCTGTTGTATCTATTATTTCCCAGCCTGGAAGTAATATTTCAGGTGTATATACACAGGCAAATGCAACATCCTTTCAATATACATTATGCTTTTTTTTTTTTTTTTTACAATTTTTAAATCCATTCTTTAAGTAAATTGGGTCAAACTATAATGGAGGCTCAGCAGGTCCCCACCAACAGGCTCAAGGTTTATCTGGTAATAACTACAATAAATAGCCATACAAGGGCAGTCTCAAGGACAAATTCTTACAAGCCAAACAAACTATTTTTTTCTATATTGCTATAATCTTTCACTGGAAATCTTAGGAGCAACAATTTTATCTGTCTTAACTATCTTAACAAGTCTACTTTATTAAAATTTGAAAATTTATATATCTTATGGCTCTTTGGATATTTTTTCCTCCCTTTTGGAACTTTCTGTTTGGGCAATTCTGTTACTGTTATTTTGACAGTATCTTGGAGCCCCAACTAACCTCAAACTCTCTCTGCAGCTAAGGCTAGCCTTTAACTACTGATAATTCTACTTCTTTCCCCAAGTGCTACCCCATCCCTGGTAGCTTTTTTTGCTTTCTGAGACAGGGTCTGTAGCCCAGGCTAACATGAGCTTGAAGATTATGCCTGCTAAATTTAAGAATGCTACTTATGGGTGCTGGTAAGATGGCTTAGCACTTGTTGCTTTTGAAGATGAACTAGGTTCAGTTTTCAGTACCACACAGTGGCTCACAACATTTTTAACTCCAGTTCCAGGGGATCTAAGGCCTTCTGACCTCTGTGGACACTAGGCAAGCACACAGTGACATGCAGACAAACACTTACTCAATAAAAAAATAAATTGGTCAGGCATGGTGACACACACCTTTAATCTTAGCACACAAGAGAGGAAAGTGGATCTCTATTGAGTTCCAGGCTAGTCAAGGGTATACAGTGAGACCCTGTCTCAAAAATTTTGTTTTCAAAAAGCACAAACTATTTATTCCAAAATAATAAAGTAACTACAACACATAGTATAAACCTCCATAATTAAGCTCCCCCCCCTTCCTCAAGAGTCTTCATGTGTAACTCACGATAGTTCAAGTGGCATAGCAACACTCCCCATCTCTGCCTCTTTGGGTAGTGGAATTACAAGCATGCACCACACCCAGCCTTCATATTTCTCTACGTTCTAACATTCAGATCACCGATAAGGGTCCATTTCCCATTTTAACTGTTCTTATTCATTTCTACTTAGCTATTAATAAATGAAAAGTCAAACAGTAGGAACCCTTTAGATCTTACTTCTCACCACACATTTCCAACTAAAGTTGGAAAGACACTTCTAACACTGTACTGAATTTACTCTTAAAGTCTGACCACACATGTATTTCTTCTATAGGCTAAAGACCATGAAGTTGGGCTAAACTCTTTGGTTAAATGAAAAATATTATTTCAACATGATGGAGCACTAGATTCTACCTTGATAAGAGTAATTTTATTATGTACACATTTCATAACCACAATGATTTCAAAATAGTACTGAAAATTACGAGGAAAAAAATCTGAAAAAGGAAAAATAAGTTTTCATTAAATTTCACATTGGCCCATAAATCCTAGTGTTAAATTCACAAATGAATTTATTGGAGAGGCGTCAAAAACAGTTACACATGCTAGTCAAGTGCACCACCAAGGCCATTAAGCTACAGCCCTAGCTCTAGTTATGCAGTTAAATGAAGCACTTCACCCTAAGCACTGACAGATGAGCAGCAACAGACTAAGAAAACTCAAGAGTAGCAGAATTTTTCAAGGTCACATAAACTGTATGTTAAGATTAGACTCCTAGTTCCAGGGCAGCCAGGAAGGTCAGAGAAACCCTGTCTCAAAAAACCAAAAAGATTAGACTCCCAATCTATCTTGAGCCCTTGTCCAATGCCATGTCCACTGTTTGACTGATGCTGATTACATTATTTCTCCCTAGCATTCAAAACTAACCTATTTTCAAAACAAAAACTCTAGTGTGTGTGTGTGTGTGTGTGTGTGTGTGTGTGTGTGTGTGTGTGTGTGTAAATGTGTGCACACCAGGGTATGCCTATACAAGTCAGAGGACAACATCCACTATATGAGCTCTGGCAGCTGAACTCGGGTTTTCAGGCATTAGCAAGCACTCCTACCTACTGAGCCATCCATCTCCTGCCAACTGCTTCAAGTATCTTTCCAAGACATTTCATAGCACTTCACAACCAACCAGGGCTTTTGGCAAAAGAACCAAAACATTACTTTCAATAATAATTGTTTCCGACCCTTACAGTACTTGATTGTGATCTTAAGAGTCTTAAAGAAAACCGTCACCTCCTTTACTCACACTCCCAAGGCACATTTTGAGTATTTCAAAAAGCCTGACAGAAAAATCCAAAAATAACACTAACTGCAAGGAAACTATGCCTGCCTGATCTTGGCAAAAAGGTCTTCAAGAATCAGTTGTGAGTACAGTTGGAGCAAGAAGGAAAAATTCCTTAAAAAGTGGTTAAATTAAGCCATCACATTTTCCTATCTAAAAACACTCTTATCAGATTTTTTTTTTTTTTTTTTGAGGCAGGGTTTCTCTGTGTAGCCCTGGCCGTCCTCGAACTCACAAAGATCTGCCTACCTCTGGAGTGCTGGGATTAAAGGTGTACCACCACCGCCAGGCCTCTTCCCAGAATTTTTACATAAAAATCCATCAGTGAGAAGGCTCAGGTGGTGAAGGTGCTGCCAGTGACCCCAGTTCAATCCCCAGGACTCACATGATGGATGGATACAGTTGTCCCCTGACCTCCACACACACAAATGAATATAAATAAATAAATCAATCAAATTCACCAAGGGCTGAGGAAAGGGCTAATCTGAAAAGCACACAGTGCCCTTGCAGAGGGCCACAGTTTGACTCCCAGCACCCAGGTCAGGTGACTCACAACCTAACTACGTGTAACTATCTCCAAGGGATCCAACTTATGAGGCAGCCATGGTGCTTGTTATGTACCCACACATGTGACTTTTTTTTTTTAACTTAAGCTAGACAAATAAAAATTAAAGCAAACTTTTGAAAGACAAGTTGCCTCCGCCGATTGAAACACCTTAATGGTGGAAGAGTGTTATTACTTCATAAAATGCCGCTAAGGTTTGTTCTCAAAATGTGTTACATGTTTAAAGAGCATCTTAAGTCACCAAAGCAGTTTAAGGGCTCCAACAAGGGACTAAACCCTTTGGACTGCTTCGTTTCCTTCAACTCTCCACGGAACTGAAGCTGCGGGCTATGTATGCTGTTCACATCCCTTCCGTCTCCAGCTAAGATTTCTAATAAGGAGGATTCGAGGAATGTGTACAACACAGCTCTGAATTAATTCATTTCCTTCTTTCGTGGGGACAAACTTGGGGTACACTACCAATGAAGATCTCAAGTCGTTTTCGAACGCTGTACTTGAATGCAGAACAACACTACTGCCCATACATTTTTTCTGTAACATTTTTGAAGGGAGAACTGTCTTGAGCCACCGCCCAAAAAGTGGGTAGCCATTTGGGTAACCGTGCCCGCAAGCACTTCTTAAGGGTGCGCCCCTCCCCCAACTACCAAGAGAACCAGAGTTTAGGGCACGGGGGCGTCATTTGTCATTTAGTCGCGGCTTTCTTGGAATTGAGGTGAGGAAAGCCTTTCCGGTGACGGTGTCCGGAGTGAGGATGCTGCGGCCCGAGGGGCTGCTGTACGCAGCCGGGTCCAGCACAGCCTCCAAGCCGGAGTTGTTCAACTAACAAAGAGCTGGGCCCGCCGCCGGCCGACAGCGCGCTGCACGGGATCCCGGAGCGGAAGCGACACCCCCCCCGCCCCGCCCCGCCCCCGCCCCCGACCCCAACTCCAGCGCCGGGCTGTCCGTCCGCTGCAGCTGCGCGAGGCCTCGACACCCGAAGCCCAAGCCGGCGCGTCGCTGCCACGATTGGAAAACGTGAGCGACCCATAATAAAAGCCGAGTCCCCCGCGACACGCTCCGCGTCCGCGCAGCAAGGAACCAGGCCGGAGCCGCCGCGCCGCCCCCGCCGCCCGCCCGGGCCCTGCAGAGGGGACGCGGCGCGCTTTGTTACCAGGGACTGGGCATGCTCCGGGGGCCGCGCCGCTGCAGCCTTCGTCGCCGCCGCTACCTCCTTCATCACCGTCGTCGCCGTCACCTTCTTCTCCGCCGTCACCTTCTTCTTCTCCGCCGTCGCCCTCCTCGCCGTCGCCGTCGCCGCCGCCTCCTTCGCCGCCGTCGCCGCCACCGCCACTGTCGCTGTCGCTCCCCGCCTGAGGCGTCGCTTCCTGGCGGCTCTCGCTTTCCTCCGCCGAGTAGACGATCTCTCCCTCCTCGGTCTTGAGGCGCTTGGCCTGGCTCTCGAACTCGCGGTCCTCCTCCTCGTACGTCTCCTCCTTGGGCGAGGAGGAGGTGGAGGACATGGCGGCGGTCGAGGTGGCGTGGGAGACGGGCCTCAGATGTCGCCGATCGGTCCCCGCCGAGGGCTGCGCCTCCTCGGCGCGGGTCAGACCGGCCCCAGCGTCCTCCGCGGCGCGCTCCAGGAGCCCGTGGCTGAGGAGCGAGCGCGGGCTGAGGGGACGCTTCCCTTTATCTCCCAGCCAGCCTCCAGCTTCTCCCTCCGCCAGCTTCACAGCTCCCAGCCCCCGGGGGGAACGCGAAAGTAAGGATGGGGCCGGGGCTGGGGCTTCCGGTCTTCCCTCCTCCCTGATCCGCTCCCCGCCGCTCAGGCGGAGCCTCCACCCCGCCTCGACTGCCGCCGGGCGGGATCGAATCCCTCAGTGAAGAGTTCCCGCCCCCTCGCCGAGGCTCCGCTTCCTATTGGCAAGGGGAAAGTCGACCTGGTTTCCAATTGGCTGAAGGAGCCGTCCGTCAGGATCCAGCCTGGACCCTCTCCTGGCTTCAAGTCTGGACGGCGCAACGCCCGCTGCGCGCGGCTCTGCAGCGGTTGCGGCCCCGCGGCGGTTGGCGCTGTTAGGCCCTCGCTTCAGGAGACCTGCCCGCTGGATTTGGGCAAGCGGCGGTACGTTCGGTAGAGTCGGGGCTGCGGGTGTTAACCGCCTTCCCGCTGATTTGAATGCTTGTCTTCTTTTAAAAAGATGAGGGGGAAACCTCGAGGATCTCCGCACACACACCCCACACGGCCCTAAAAGTGCGTGTGCAAAATTTCATCAAATATTTAACGAAATCTTCGAGGGCAGCTCGAAGCAATTACTGAATGTGACCAAGTCAACGAGACGATCCACACAGACCCGCGTGGGTTGCATAGGTTATTTGCAAACCGGACCCTTTGCTGGCAGATGCATCCAAGTCCCTACTGCGGTTAGATGTTCTCGACCTTCATCTAAAACCCCTCCTTTGACCTTATTCTTCCTGTTTCTGGACGATCCATTTCACTGTCATTCATCTTCCAAAATAAGAAACGATAGCACAGCTCTGTTGGTTCCCAGCCCATAACTCACTTCCTCTGTGAAGCCTAAGGGCCACTGTGAGGGTTCAGTTGCTTCTTTTCAAAAGGCCTTTTTAACACCTATCCAAAACTCCGTGTGCTTAAGGGCAGGAACTGTGTTCTTTGTATCTTTGTAAGCTCCAGTACAATACATCCATCCCACCCCACCACTCCCACCACCCCGCATGATTTCAATCACTAATTGAATGACCCTTGATAAAGGTACATTTGTTTCCAGAGAGAAGCCTATCATGCCCTAAGTGTCCCGTTCCTTTAAACCTTGGAGAATTGCCTAAGGTCAGCTGCCTGAGCCCTTCAATCCTAAATGTGCCTCTCCATTTCCCAGCTATGGGTTGTTACCTCCTCTAGCCTGTTTTTCTTCCCAGAGTCATTTATTCCCTCAGGACGATACCTGTATTTTCCACTGATAGTGCTTTTCACATAGGTTATTTTCTCTTTTATACTTTGCATCACTTCCCATTTTATAATTCCAACTCCAAATGTTTCTGCACCATACAGCAGCTGTGTGTGAGGCCACTGGCATACACCGACAAAAAAGGAAATTTATTTTTAAAATTAAAATAAAATGTAGTGTACCGAAGATGAAAGCAGTTTCAGATCAGGGGACAGATAAGGAAATGTCACAGGCAGAAACTAATGCACTGAAAAAATATATGACAGTAAGAGAAAACAGCACACCATTTCTGTGTAAAATCTTTTGTTTGATTCAGATGTCCTCCCCAAGCAAATTAAAGATGCAAAAAACTTGTCCTGTGAGGAAATTCAAGTGCAGGGGTTAAAAAAACCTGAAGTCTAGAAAGCCTAGATTGGGGCTAGAGAGATGGCTCAGCAGCTCTTCCCCTTCCCAGCACCCACATGGTGGCTCACAACCGTCCTTTACTCCACTACCAGGAGATCTGCTGCCTATTTCTGGCACCTCCGTAGACATCACAAACCACATGGTACACAGACATACATTCAGGCAAAACACATAAAATCAAATTTCTTAATCTAAGAAGTTTAAAAATCTGGGTTATCTTTAGTATCCATTGTCCCTATTTAAATATGTAAGTATTTATTTTGGACAATGGATGTGATGGATATCCTTCTGTATGCTGTATGTTTCTCTTATTGGTTGATGAATAAAGTTGTTTCAGCCAATGGACCGGCAGGATGTATCCAGGCAGGAAATCTGAGCAAGGATAGAGAAAGGTAGGAGGCAGAGTCGGGAAGATGCCATGGAGCTGCTGAGGAAGAAGGAAACCAAGACCATGGGGAGACACACAGATTAATAAAAGTGGGTTAATAATTAAAAGAGAGCTAGCCAGTAAGAAGCCTGAGCTATAGGCCAAGCAGTTTATAATTAATACAAGCCTCTATGTGTTTATTTGGGACAAAATGGCTGTGGTACCCAGCAGGACAGAAACTTCAGTCTACATAGTTTGAATGAAAATGGTCCCCATAGGCTTAGAGGGAATGGCATTCTTTGAAGGTTTAGGACATGTGGCCTTGTTGGAGGAAATGTGTCACTGGGGGTGGTGGACTTTGAAGTTTCAGGAGCTCAAGCCAGGCCCAATGGTTCACTCTCTTTTCCTGTTGCCTGCAGATCCAGAAAACTTGAAGCTACTACTCCAACACCACATCTGCCTGAATGCTATCATGCTTCCTGCCATGATGACAATGGACTAAACTTGTGAGCCTGTAAGCCAATCCCAATTAGATACTTTCCTTTATAAGAGTTACCAGGATCATGTTGTCTCTTCACAGCAATAGAACACTAAGACACCACGCCTCTCTGTGGAGCCCTAGGTGATGTGGAACTTCCTATGTAGTTCAAGCCAGCCTGAAACTCACAAAGATCTGACTGTCCCTGCTGCCCTAATCCTGGGGTTAAAAGCAGTCTCCACTATTCCTGGATCTTTGTCCTTTTTATAGTAGTTTTAGCATCAAAGAACCAAGAAAGAAGGAGAAAATAATTGTAGCTTGTTTGCCAGAGAAAATTTCTTTGGTGAAGTGGGTGGTGCCCAACATATTTTTATTTTACTCAAAAACAACAGAGAGCTAGAAATATAGCTCATTGGAAGTGTGTCATGCCCTTGGGTTAAATGCCCAGCACCAAATATTTTTTTTTTTTAAATTAAAGATGGTCTACATAATTCCAGGACAGCCAGGGCTATTTAGAGAGATCGTCTCAAGTAAGTAAAACAATTTTTTGTTTGTTTCAAGAGAGAGTCTGCCTACTTAAATATACCATGCTGACCTCAAACTCATTTTCTTCATTTGCTTGTACTATCATGCCTGGCTGTTTTATCTGTATTTTCACATAAAAGGTGAATTAAAAAATTATATTCATATCCAACTATAGTCTTATTGGAACTTATAAACTTTCCAAATACTTATTAAAACATTTTCAACTTTTAAAAAAAGATTTATTTATTTATGTATATAGTGCTCTGCCCCCATGTGTGCCTGCATGCCAGAAGAGGGCTGATGGGGGAATGTCCTTCTGTATATGTTTCTCTTATTGGTTGGTGAATAAAACACTGATTGGCTAGTAGCCGGCAAGAAGATAGGCAGGGCTACCAAGGAGGAGAATTCTGGGGAGGGGAGGGGAGGCAGAGAGAAACCATGTAACTGCTGAGGGAGCAAGATTCTTGGGTAAGATAAGATCATGTGGAAATACGTGGATTAATATAAATGGGTTAATAATTAAGAGAGAGTTCCAGGACAGCCTCCAAAGCCACAGAGAAACCCTGTCTTGAAAAACCAAAAAAAAAAAAAAAAAAAAAAAAAAAAAAAAATTATGCTAAACCAAAGTATTCTAGTTGCAGAATTAAATGTCCTTATACAAATTAAAATGGTAAATCTATAATCTATTCACCACTTCCCAGAATTACACTTCCCAGAAATTAGAGAATGAATTATTATCATGATAAGTGACTATAAAGTAGGTCTACACATCCTTTGTAGTAACAGACACAATTATTAAATCATTTTCATTCATGAATAGTCCTGGTCTAGTATGAGGTTTGGGTTCCAGACCTAGAGAGAGAGCCAGGATCTTTGTTTATTTGTTTGTTTTTTTTTTATTTTATTAGTTCAAATTATGTTTGTTTGTTTTTTGAGACAGGGTTTTTCTGCATACCCCTGGCCATCCTGGAACTCTGTAGACCAGGTTGGTCTTGAACTCAGAGATTCTCCTGCCTCCTCCTCTGGCAAGAGTCAGGTTCTTAACTGTATGTTTAGAGCAGTGTGTTTGTTTGTTTGTTGTAAACTTTCCTGAAACTGATTCATTGTAAAATGGCCAGAGTAATAATAATGCCTCTGGTAGAAAGCTTGTGTCAGAATTTATCAACATGACCCTTTCAGTGGTTAGCACATGAAATGGCACATAAGCCGGGCGGTGGTGGCGCATGCCTTTAATCCCAGCACTCAGGAGGCAGAGGCAGGCAGATCTCTGTGAGTTGGAGACCAGCCTGGTCTACAAGAGCTAGTTCCAGGACAGCCTCCAAAGCCACAGAGAAACCTGTCTCGAAAAACCAAAAAAAAAAAAAAAAAAAAAAAAAAAAAAGAAGGAAATGGCACATTAATGATGGTCATTATTATTGCATGTGAACTATTATATATGCATATGTACTTGCATGCTTATATCTCTCAGTTTTGTACTGTATCAACTTGATTGTAAGATCTGAAAACAGGTACCAAAGTTCAGACACTGAGATGCACTCCCATGATCCCCCACTAGGGAGACTGGTGTTTGAAGATCTCATGTTTGAAGCCAACCCTTAGCTACATGCACAATACATCCCTGTCACAAAATGAAAACAAAAAACAAAACAAGGGAAAAGGCAGGGGTAAGCTCCTAGCTCTCTAGTACCCATAACACCTGGATGTCTTATTGTTTACACGGGTCAACAATGAGATTTAAAATTATAAGCAACATTTGGGGCTATGCTATGAAGAGCTTTTACTATCAGTTTCCCCAGACCTGCCCCAGGCTGCCAGTCTAGTATTGTTGCTGTATCCCCAGTGAGTTGTGGCAATGGAAATTCTTGGTTAACGCCTACCCTCTTCAACAATATCCAGTCTAATTAGAGGCTTGGAAAAGTGGCCAAAAGTCTAAGCCTGTAATGTATAAGAGATTCCAGACAGTCATAGCCTTTAGGAAGGAGTTACCCTAACTATCTTGGCATTTCTGCTTACCAAGCTTGTGTAATTTCTTTATCTCATGTAGTTCAAATTTGATTTATTATTTTTTTCTTTCTTTTCATTTTTTTTTTTTTTTCGAGACAAGGTTTCTCTATAGCTTTGGAAGCTGTCCTGGAACTAGCTCTTGTAGACCAGTCTCCAACTCACAGAGATCCACCTGTCTCTGCCTCTTAAGTGCTGGGACTAAAGATGTGCGCCACCACCGCCGGCTAAAATTTCTTTTAGACAGTATCTCTCCACATAGCCCTAGCTGTCCTACAACTTTCTTTCGAGACAGGGTTTCTCTGTGTAGCTTTGGAGTTTATCCTGGCACTCTCTCTGGAGACCAGGCTAGCCTCGAATTCACAGAGATCTGCCTGCCTCTGCCCCTCTGCCCCTCTGCCCCTCTGCCCCTCTGCCCCTCTGCCCCTCTGCCCCTCTGCCCCTCTGCCCCTCTGCCCCTCTGCCTCTGCCTCCAGAGTGCTGGGATTAAAGGTGTGCACCACCAACGCCCGGCCTAAAAAGGTGCTTTTTACCACTGTGTTTTCATCAAAGAACTTACTGTTGCTGTCTGAATGACTTATCCACAAGCTGAAATATTACTCATGGAGCAAACAACTGTCTGATACCATATAACATTTTGTTAGTTTCACTACTTTCTGATCCCTGGATCACTTAAAGTGGAGCTGCAAATTATGAAATTTTCATACTCAAATTCAAATCTCAAGTGTTGCTATTTCATTGAATGTACACTTTTGTTTTATGCTTGAACTCCTGTAAAATCGAATAAGCCTTCATATACTTTACTATGAGTCCCATTTCCAGAAGATTGGATGGAGCGGAGCTGTGGAGATGTTTTAGGTCAAGGTCCATGTTTTGTTTTGTTTTTGCTTTTTGGTTTTGTTTTTATGAAATGCAGATATTCAGAAACAAGCCACTTATTTCTGCAAAATTTTGTTGAATCCAAAGTATTCTATTTCTGGGATCCTTCTGTTAGTTTGACAGAAATCACCAAGAATGAGTAACTTGTTGCTTTTACTCTGCTAGACTTTGGTTAGTAATGATGGAAAGTCACTGTTGAGGAAGAGTGCACCATACAGGAAGTGCCTGAGGCAATATTAACTCCAAGTGTAGTCAAGTGTGACCACAGTGGTATATGCTTTCAAGAGTTATGCACATCTGTTTGGGGCTCCAGCTTCCTCCACTGTATTTGGACTCCGTGTTTTAAGAAGTCTGGGGCTGGGAATAGTGGTACACACCTTTAGTCCCAGGACCCAGGAAGCAAAGGCAGGGGGATCTCTGAGTTCAAGTTCAACCTGGGTGGTCTACATTGTGAGTTTAAGTAACCCAGGGCTACATAATGAAATCCCCCTCAAAAGAAAAAAAGAAAAGACAGGAAAAAATCTATCTGATCATGCTGGAGATGTAACTCAATGGTAGAGTGTTTGCCTAGACTTTGTGGGACCTTGACTATGATCTCAAACACCACAAAACTCTAAAAGAAGTAAAAAAATAAAAATCTGGTCAATGGTGGTGAGTGCCTATAATGCCAGTACTCAGGAGTCTAAACAAAGGAATCCAGAGTTTAGGGCAGCCTATACTAATAATGAGACTGTCTCACCAGAGGGAAAGTTTGTGGTAAATCTGCAAAAAATGAAATTGACCTTAGAACTACTAACTCATATGCCAGATGACAAAATTCAGGTTCTAGGTATACTTTATAGATACTTCCTCTTAACTTTAGAAGTAATATTTAAATTATCTTGTCTGGGCAGTGGTGGCACAGGCCTTTTATACCAGCAGCAGGGAGGCAGAGGCAGATGGATCTCTGAGGCCAGCCTGTCTACAGAGCGAGTGCCAGGATAGGCTCCAAAGCTACAGAGAAACCCTGACCCCCCCCCCAAAAAAAAAAGAACTCAAGGCTATTCTAGGCAACATAGCATGACCATGTCTCAAAAATAATAACAATAAGCTAAGGTTTTTATAGCTCCCTTTTTTGATTCTTGCTATCTTTGGTTTTCCTGGCTCGGCAATGTCTTTGTATTGTGAATATTTTAAGAAACACTTTAATCAGATATGACAGATTTGTGTGTGTGTGTGTGTAAAATTTATTTTTGTTATGTTCGTTGTTCTAATGAGCCATTGTTCTAATCCCCTTGCAGCTAGATATGGCATGTGACAAAGTTCTGGTTAATGGAATATCCATATCGTTTGTCTGTCCTTCATGTCCTCCTTTTCTTCTATCTTCTAGTATACAGATCTGCTCTGAGTTAGCTTCTACCATATACAGCACTATAAGAGATGACTGAGTACCAAGACTAAAGGTACCTGGATGATTTTTTGTGAGTACCTTTATGCTTCACTTAGAAGACCACCTCACACTTACAGATTATTACATGGGATCAACAAACTTCTATTTTGCCTATGTAGCTTATTTTGAGATCTCTTAGTTATAATTTGGTTGGAGTCAAGCTTCTAATAGCTGAGCCATCTCTCCAGCCTAGTTATGATAATTTTTATTCTCTACTTGGTATATCTATAGTGAGCCTAAGGGAAGGGAATTAGATTGCTTGGAACCACAGGGTGGTTTCTTTATACTGTTTGAATGTGTATTATCTAATTATTGGGGACTTTTTTTTTTTTTGGTTTTTTTTTTTTGGTTTTTCAAGACAGGGTTACTCTATGTAGCTCTGACTGTCCTGGAACTAGCTCTGTAGACCAGGCTGGCCTCAAACTCATAGATCCACTTGCTTCCTCCTCCCTAGTGCTGTGATTAAAGGCATGTGCCACCACCACCCAGCAGTGAATTATTGAAAATATATTAATCATTTAATTTGTTAGTTCCTTTGTGCCCCTGTAAAACAAAAGCCAATTTTTGCCAGACATAGTAGCATAGAAATTTTTTAATCCTAGAACCCAGGAGGCAGAGACCGGTGAATCCCTGTGAATTCAAGGCCAGTCTGGCCTACATAGAGTTACAGACCACCCAGAGCAACATAGTTAAGACCCTGTATCAAAATTTTTTTTTAATTATCTTTGTGATGGTTTGAATAGGAATGGACCCCACAGATTCATGTGTTTGAATGCTTGGCTCACAGGGAGTGGCACTTTTTGGAGATATGGCCTTGTTGGAGGAAGTAGTCACTGGACTTGAGGTCTCAGGTGTTCAGGACACATACAGTGTGGTGTCTCTTTCTGGTGCCTGCAGACCAAATGTAGAACTCGCAGCTCCTTCTCCAGCATCATGTCTGCCTGCATGCTGCCATGCTTCCCTCCATGACCATAATGGACTACACCTCTGAAACTGTAACCCAGCCCCAGTTATGTTTTTTCTTTGTAAGAGTTGCCATGGTCATGGTGTCTCTTCCCAGTAATAAAAACCCTAAGACAATTTTTTTTTTTTTTTTTTTTTGCTTTTACGAGACAGGGTTTCTCTGTGTGGCTTTGGAGGCTGTCCTGGAACTAGCTCTTATAGACCAGGCTGGTCTCAAACTCACAAAGATCCGCCTGCCTCTGCCTCCTGAGTGCTGGGATTAAAGATGTGCGCCACCACCGCCCGGCGTAAGACAATCTTTTAAGCAGTTAAAAGCACTTGTTTCTCTTTTAAAGGACCTGGCACTCCTGTGGTAATTTAACAACTATACATAAATCAGTTCCAGGGGATCCAATGCTCTGTTCTGATCTCTGTGGGCAACAGGCTTGTGAGTGCAGACAAAACATTAAAAATAAAATAAGATGAATAAATCTTGCCAGGTGGTGGTAGCACATGACTTTAATCCCAGCACTGGGGAGACAGAAGTAGGCAGATCTCAGTGAGTTCAAGGCCAGCCTGGTTTAAAAAGGGAGTTTCAGAACAGCCAGAACTGTTACACAGAGAAACCCTATCTGGAAGAAACAAAAAACAAAAAAACGCATTCACTGTAAGTAGATTCTAAAACAAGATGTGCCTTTGACTACAGTTTCTATACTTTTGGTTATGAGCCTAGCCTTTAACGGCTGAGCCATCTCTCCAGCCCTAACTACAGTTTCTAATGCTATGACTTTGTATGTAGGAAATGATGGTGCGATAATGGGGGAGGAGGCATTTGAACTTTCTGAGTAGACAATCTGATTTCAGGGAGATTATCTTCACCCTCATTTCTGTTACCTGCTATGTCTGAACTATGACATAAGCGGTGGGAGTAGGAGCACATGACCATTGTCTAAGCCTTCTTTAAGGTATGAACAACTCAGCAGGATAGAGAGGCCATGTCTTACTCATCTTTACAGCAGTGTCTACCACAGGCTGCTGCTGAAAATGAATACCTTGAGCCATGTATAGTGGCGCAGGCCCTTAAACCCTCCATGTGAGAGGGCAAGGCAAGAGGAGCCTGTGGATTTACAAACAGATCTGGCTATATAACCACCTTAGAATGCAGAGAGAGAGAGAGAGAGAGGAGAGAGAGAGAGAGAGAGAGAGAGCACACACATGAAGTAACTAAAATGAATGTAATTGACTTCATAGTGACAGATGATGACATAGAAAGATTGTGTTGTCACAAAATTATTATGCTATAATTAGATCTTATTTTACTTAGTATTTAAAGATTTGTCTTTTTGCTCTCAAACTGGGCTAGAAATATCTGCCATGAGTGGTAAATATCAAATGTCTGTGGACTCTGAGCTGTAACGAAAAGCACTTTTTTTATTTTATTTTTTCAAGACAGGGTTCCTTTGCTCTGACTGTCCTGGAACTCAGAGATCTGCCTGCCTGAGAAATACTTTTTAGGAAGATAATCCAGATTTATTTATTTTATGTGTGTGAGTGTTTGCCTGTGTGTATGTATGTTCACTGCTTACATACCTAGTGCCACAGAGGTCAAAAGAGTGTATTAGATCCCCTGGATGATGGTGAATCACCATGTGTGTGCGGGAACTCTAGCCTGGGTCCTCTGCAAGACCAACAAGTGTTCCCAACCTCTTAGCCATCTCTCCAGTCCCTACTTAGAAGAATTTAAATGCAATCCAAACTATTAGAAGAACCATAAACATAGGGGTGTTCATATTATTATTGGTAACATGTAAACGTATAGAAGCCATTAGGTCAATTGTGTATATATATATATATATATATATATATATAATATATATATATATATAAAGCTGACTCTGTCTTAGGGAGTAAAATCAATTACAGTTGAAAAATACAAGTGTACATTCCATATTCAAAGATATATAAAATTTATGCATACATGGATAAAGCTGGAAATGATGAGACAAGAGATAGAACTTGGTCAGGGTATGCAGGGACCCTATGCTGGTTGTTGTGTCAACTTGACACAAATATGGATATGTCTTGGAAAAGGGGATCTTAATTGAGAAACATCTCCATAGGATTGGTCTGGGGAACATTTTCTTGACTGATGATAGATATGGGAATACCCAGCCCACTGGGGGCAATGCCACCCTTGGGCAGATAGTCCTGGGTGATATAAGAAAATAAACTGAGCAAGTGAGAAGGAACAAGACAATAGTAGACATTCCTCACTGTCTCTTTCCCGTTTCAGCCTCCCGGGTACTGCCTTGAATTCCTGCCCTGACCTTGTTGGATGATGTACTGCCAGCTGTGAGATGAAATAAACCGTTTTCTCCTCAGCTGCCTTTTGGTCATGGTGTTTATTACAGCAGTAGAAACCCTAAGACCAACACCAGAGCAGTGGTTCCAACAAGCCAGGACAACCAGAAAAGTATGGTTCCTGGTTCCTTGTCATCTCTCTGCCTTATCCAGATGCTGTATGTGAGGACATGACTGAAACTGACACCTGCATAACTCTTGGTTGGGCCAAGTGAACCAATGGCTCATTCGCCTTCCTGTGCTTCACCCAGGTCTCTGCTGTAAACCCTACAAAGTCCCCGCCTGACTACTACAGAGAAGGAAGTCTCCCTTCTCTCCTATGCTCCCACCTGTGAATCCACAACAAACTGTTTCTAAAATTCACTCTGTGTTCCAGGAACATCATTCCTCTAATTCCCTAGACAAGTACGCAGAGGCCACTGATTCAGTGGACATTTTGTGTGACTCCCTAGTTTAAACTTACCTGAGGTGTGAGGAAATACCTGCTTCAAACTCAGTGACACCTCAAAATTTCCCAGAATCAGGATAAAATTCACAAAAATTAAAAAAAAAATTTTAAGTAAGGTGATGAAGTTAAAGCTTTAGAGCATTATATTTAATATTTTTAAATGAAAATGTTAGAAAGGGTAAAATAAAATTCAAGTACTACTATGACCACATATCCAAGGAGTTTAAGAGAATTATATATTTTCATTGCTCTAAGTAATTTTGTCTTTCCACCACAATACCAACAAAAGACACTTGATTCAGAGGATTGCAAAATCATTTTTTGTTTTGTTTTGTTTTTCGAGACGAGTTTCTCTGTGTAGCTTTGGAGCCTGTCCTGGCACTCACTTTGGAGATCAGGCTGGCCTTGAGCTCACAGAGATCCACCTGCCTCTGCCTCCCCAGTGCTGGGATTAAAGACGTTTGCCACCAACGCCTGGTGCAAAATCATTTTTTAAGAACCCATAAAACTCAAGTGGTGTGTGACTCAGCTGGAGAAGGGCAGACTGACTCATTTGGACTGAATTCCTCTTTCTGAGCAATACTTCTTGGAGCATCCCCAAATTCAGAATTGCCACTGATTTCTAAGGAAATCTTGTATAATGAAGGAAAAAAAAAGAATTCTGGATTTGTAATCACTGATACCCAACACTGGATTTGAGTAAGTACATAACATATGTTTGGCACAAACTGGAAAGTTACTTAAAGCATAATGACAATTTCTAATTTTATTTTTTAAAAAGCATTAAGAATTACAGCCTGTAACAATTGCAGAACACGGTGTTAATTTTCTCGTTTAATGGATGTGAGCCCAAGAAACAAAACTTCAGTTATGAACAGGAACTGAGTGATATAAGTATATTATAGCACAGAAATAAAGAACACCACTGCGTGTGGTGGTGCACACACAGAGGATAGGCTACTCTATGATGCTCAGCAGATTGTTTATTCAATACAGTTTTTTTTTTGTTTCTTTTTTTCTTTTTTTTTTTTGTTTCTTTTTTTTTTTTTTTTTTTTTTTTTTTTTGTGTGTGTGTGTGTGTGTGTGTGTGTGTGTGTGTGTGTGTGTGTGTGTTCATTGTGGCCACAAGAGGGTATCAAATTCCCCTGGGGCTGTAATTACAGACAGTTTTGAGCCACTTGATGTGGGTACTGGACAGAACTTGAGTCCTTTCCAAAAAAACAAGGGCTCTTAACTTATGAGCCTTCTCTCCAGTCTCTACATTTTCTTTTTGATATTACTTTTTTTTGTTTTGTTTTGTTTTTCAAGACAGTTTCTCTGTGTAGCTTTGGAGCCTGTCCTGGAAGTAGCTCTATAGACAAGACTGGCCTCAAACTCACAGAGATCCACCTGCCTCTGCCTCCCGAGTGCTGGGATCAAAGGTGTGCGCCACCACCGCCCAGCTGATATTACTCTTATCAAAATGATAACAATAAAAATAAAGCTGGACATAGTGTGCATACCTTTGATCTCAGCACTTGGGATGCAAAGGCAAGTAGTTATCTGTGAGTTTGAGGCCAACCTGGCCTACATAGTGAGTTGCAGGCTACCTTAGGTTATATAGTGAGACCCTGTCTCAAAAAATTAAAGAAAAATAAAAGATACTACTCTTTCATCTATGACACAAATCATTTGCAGACCTCCTCTCCAGGTAGTCCCCCAGCTGCTAGCTAGACCATCTATCACTTTGTCTATCATTATTGTTTATACTACTTCATGTGATCTTTGTCATTATCGTAAAGGAGGGATAAGACGAAGCAAGATCTTAGGGAGACATTTGTTCTCCAGCCACATTAAGAAGAGACAGCTATTTGAAATTGGTGAAGAGCTCCTGCACGGATCAACCCCTTCAGCCTAAGCTAGAGGTGAGAGTAGTGGCAGGTTGCTTTGCTTTTCTGATACTCAGCTTGAAGCTTAAACAAAACAAACAAACAAAAAGGGCCAGGGAATTAACAGGTGAAGCCAGGAGAGAATTGGCATTAGTGGAAGATGAATTACAGTGCACATGTGGATGATACAGATCCAAAGCATAACTGCACTCTAGTCATGTGCCCTCCAAGCATCCCCTACAAGATCTTTAATTCAGAGGAAAGATGTTATCAGAATGGATCTTTTTATCACATACACCGAGTAAGAAATTAAAAATTTCTGTGGAGATGATCTGAGTTGAATATAAAAGGAAAATTGAGACTTTTGTCAATTATCGGGAATAGATCCAGCAGAAATTATAGTACCTTTTACTAATGATGAAACTGACAAATTATGGGTAGACAGTGAACCCTGGCAAAGAGCTTGTGGTAATTTTTTGGAAGCGGTTAACACCAATTATCCAAAAAGCAAGAGAATTAAACTTACAAAGAGAACTAACTGGATCTTCCCTCACATAGTAAGGGAACACCAATACCTGGAGCCCCTATAGCCTATAATCATGCAAATAAATAAGAAAGGCAGGTTACAAATCAGAAAATATAAGTAAAGTAGATCTAAGTCCTTATAATTCTGTCCAAAAGTCATAATTATATGTTATTCTCATGGTGTTAATGGATCATAAAGAACCCTTCAATATAGTTACTGATTCACAATATGCAGAAAGAATTGTATAGCTGACCTGAACAAGGAACAACTCATGAACCCCAGACAATAGCTTGGAAACCAGCATAGGACAGAACCAGGCCCCCTGAACGTGGGTGTCAGTTAGGAGACCTGGGCAGTGTATGGGGCCTCTGGTAGTAGAACAGTATTTATACCTAGTGTACAAATGGACTTTGGGAGCTCATTCCCCATAGAGGCCTAGGCCCTGTCCCAAATGATGTGACAGACTCAGTTCCCCCATGGAAGGCGTCACCCTTTCTATGGAGCAGAAGAGGGATGGGATGGGGGTTGGTGGAGGGCATAGGAGGATGAGAGGGAGAGGGAACTGGGATTGATATATAAAATAAGATTGTTTCTAATTTAAATTAAAAAACAATAAAAAATAATTGTTTTACATATTGAAACCACTGAGTTTATACCAGATGATACAGAATTGACTCATTATTTATTCAGTTACAAGACATAGTCAGGGACAGGAATCATCCAATATATATAGCACATATCTGATCCCATACTCCTCTGCTAGGCCCTCTAGCACAAGGTAATCATGAAATTGATCAACTATTGATAGGAAATGTGCTAAAGGCATCAGAATTTCATAAAAAAACACCATGTCAATAGCAAGGGTTTGAAAAAAATACTTTTCCATCACATGGCAACAAGCCAAGGATATTATAAGGAAATGTCCTATTTTTTCTTCATACAACCAAACTCCACCATCTGTAGGAAGTAACCCAAAGGGTACTCAAAGGAATGAAATCTGGCAGATGGATGTGTTCCATTTTATAGAATTTGGAAAATTAAAATATGTACACCACACTATTGATATCTATTCTGGTTTTCAGTGGGCAACTGCTTTGAGTTAGGAAAAGGCTGATTCAGTAATTATACATTTGCTAGAAGTTATGACTATCATGGGTATATCTGCACAAATAAAGACAGACAGTGCTCCAGCATATGTCTCTAAGAAAAGGAAAGAGTTTTTGCTTATTATAATATAAATTATACAGGTATACCACACAATCCTACAGGCAGTTATAGAAAGATCAACTATATAACTCTAAAGGAAATGCTACATAAACAGAAAGGGATGATAAAAAAACCCAACAATAGATCACATTAATTTTTCTGAATGCTAATGAGAAAGTAACAACATCTGTGAAGAGACATTGGATAAAAACTATGGAATTAAATCAACTAACACTTTGTCTTGACCTCCGAATGTAAACCAAGACATGTGTTACATTGGGGACGAAGTTTTGCTTTTGTTTCTACAGGTGAAGAAAAGCTATGGATACCATCAAAATTGATAAAGATTAGTTTTGAACAAGACACCTCTTAAATGAGATGATTGCTCATCAAGCAGCATGGGCATTTAATCTAAACTAACCTATAACACTAACAATTTTTTTTTCATTTGATCAGATATAACTTACCAAAACTTAGGGTTGGGGAAGGGTTTTGGTTTTGTCTTTTCAGGAGAATAAAGGGATCCAACTAAGGAATCCAGAGACCACTGGACAATTGACACATCTGAAGAAAAAAGGAGTAAATTGGTCTATTGATATAGCATATTTCCAACAGGATACAATTTCATAAATCTTCCCAAATGTTCATTTCTGCTTTTCTCTACAGACATAAAATGCAATGGTTCTTTTTGTAGTCTCGATCCAATTAAAGATAAAAGCTGGCTTTGGAGTTGGAGTGTGGCCTTCTTTCTCTAAAGCCAAGCATGCTTGTTAAAGAAAAATCAAAATGTCTGTCTCACTGGCCTGAACAAGGGGGAACACATCGACTCCAGTGCTCCGGCCCGCGGGGCTCCAGTAATTCGTGAGTCCAAGGTGGATCACGCCTGCAAATAATGGGCGAGAAAGAAAGAGCGGGACCAAGCAGATTCCATTGTCAAGGCCAACTTTATTGAAACCAAGGGGCTTTTAAAGAGAAAGGAGGAAGCAGAGAAAAAGGAGGTGGGGGGAGGGATGAGTTAATTTTTCCCAGGCAGGTATCTGGAATCTCCTGTGTTTATCTCAAGCACTAACTAAGGAAATGGGGTAAGGGATAGGTGTTAGTTGCTTCTCAGGCAGGTATCCGGAATCTCCTGTGATAAGGGAGTGGGATGCTAGACTTGCTGGCGTCTATCTAGGCATGGGGGGGGTCGCCAAGGCTGGCTTCTGACATCTCCCCCTACTAAGTATAATAAAATGGAGCGTCTGGCTTAAGCTACATGATGGGCACCCACATCCAGGACCCTATGTTTTACGATATTGTCATTTATATGACAGTGAGGGGTAGTGCCTCTGTCTTAGGTTACGTGAGATGCATCTGTCCCCAGCACTCCGATGACCCTTCATAAGGCTAGCAGCTCGGGAGTTGCTTTGGAGTGGGCATCTGGGGGTCAGTCTCACGCTAAACCCGTCATGGAGGATGCTACAGCCATTGGGAAGGGTCAGCATCTGGCTTGCGGCATCACGATATATTCCCGTCATGGATGGCTCCAAGGCCAAGGAAATCAGGAGGTTCGATGTTCAAGGCCTGAAAAATCCAGTCCTTTAGGACTGGGGGAAGGATTATTGTCATCAGGCAGCTTAGAATCTAATGCCTCCAGGCTATGGTAGTGGGCCAAAACGGGTTTTTGAGTTTGGCGTCAATCTGAGAATGAATCTGGTTAGTTTTTGAAAAGGTAAAGGTGACAGTTTAAGTAGTCAATCCAGTAGAACAAGCAAGGTAGGAATTAAATGCCTGCAATTCCCTCAGAAAAGGGAGGGGTGGAAGAATAGCAGACCCAACAGTCCTCTATAAGGGAGTGGTTGGCTTGTTGAAGGGCCTGAATAGTAGGGTTAATTAAGGAGAGAATAAGGTCAGCGAAAGAGGGAGCTCCTGGGGGAAAATGGTCAGGGGTTCCCTGTCCCGCGCTATGGCCTCGCCAGCAAGAACCACACAGGACATTCAGATCCTTCTGCAGGAAAGCTTTAATGCGTCTTGAGAGGAGAGCATAAGCTTACCAGAGCGGAGACCCCGAGCTAAGAATCCCGTCCCCTAATAAAGGCTGGCAGCTGCTGCCTGGGACGTGTCACCCTATGATTGGCTTCAGCTCCTCAGGCCATATGAGCCACGGAATAGGCAGAGATCAAGGAAATGGAAAATTACCCAGCACCTGCGAAATAATTTACATTCAGTGCCTGCAGGCACCATCATTGTAATGGAGAATGCAGGGACGGCTCCCTACATCTCCCCCTTTTTTTATTAATTAATGATAAGGCTTTATATTTTTACAAGCAAATAGGTCACCCATATGTTGAGGGATAGAGGCAGAGGTTGTACCTTCCCAATCAAACATTAAGACTGTGTACAAGAGTCGCCATCAGGCTGTTAGCTTGACCCGAAGCGCTCTCGACCTGTCCTCTGCCGTTTTTCTGGGAAAGGGAGACTAGGGCAGGCAACCCTTATGCAGGACAACATGCCTCCCAGAGAAGCCTGCATACTGGGCAACTCTCTGTGCGATGCCTTGCTCAACATCCCTCATGGGCTGCTCAAACCAGACACTCTACCCTGTGCAATGAGCCTAGGCTCCGGGTGTGCAAGAGCTGTCTGGCCAGCGGCCTATTGCTTAAGCATTGTTAACCAAATGTCAGTGGAAGCCCCTTGTTCCAAAGCTACAAGCGCTTGGGCGATAACCATCTTGTCTCTCTTAGTTTGAGCCCTGAGCCTACAGACCAGCCAGAGAAGTAACACCAATCCGCAGCAAACGGCTGCACCAAACAATCCCATCCCCACCCCTTAAGCGATCTATGATGACAATCTCTCCGTCAAGGACAGGAGTTAATCTGGATAATAATAGCGGCTCTCAACTCCCGGGGAGAGGGTGGAGTTCCGACTTTTGAAGGTCCGAAGGGGCTCTTTGTGTGAGTCTTTCCGGGATCCACAGGGGATTCTCTTCATCCTGTGGAAAAACACATATAGCTCCCCTGGATCTTATGAGAATAGGATCCGGGCCTCTCCAAAGACCAGTTAAGATATCTTTCCATTTTACCATTTCCTTTGGCCTTTTAGGTTCTGAGGTGTGACGCTTGGCCGCAGTATGGCCCTGAGCATCAATGTTTATGAGGCTTTCCCCAGGCATTCCAGGCCTTCAAGAAGTGTTGAATAACATGCATGGCCTTTTTCCCTATCAAAGACTGGGAAAGCCATCTGTAATTTCCTCCGCTCCTCTAGTGGTAAAAAGGAGTCAGTACCAAATAATGGGGGTGTTGATGGAAGTACACCCGCTGGATTAACAGGTCTCTTAAATTTACCGGGGTGTGACCGGTTATCCCCTATTTTCTCTCCCTCCTTTTTTGTTTCTTTTTCACCTAGCTGAGCTGTTTCCTCTAAAACTTTATCTCTTGAGCTTTCAGAGTCATCAGAGCTATCAAGATTTAAAGCTTTAAACTTATTTATAGAATCATCTAACAAATTACTCACTCCCTTGTCATTAGACATCCCGGGAGGTCCTTTTTCCTTATTCGTTGCTGTTTCTCTTCTTATACACACTCCCTTGTCATTAGACATCCCGGGAGGTCCTTTTTCCTTATATTTTATTGTTGGGCGCGCCCCATCTCTCACTACATTCGGTTTCTGACATGTAATTCTGGACTTCTTTAAGATTGCTACAACAGTCAACAATCCCAAGCCAAAGTCCAGAAAAGACATACCTCTCCGAATTTACCACCCTGCAGTTCTGAATCCGCCTTGTAGCCAAGGGGTCTCCGAGGTGCTGGCGATGTTAACAAGTTCCCGGGTTTCGGCACCAGATGTCCCGCGCTATGGCCTCGCCAGCAAGAACCACACAGGACATTCAGATCCTTCTGCAGGAAAGCTTTAATGCGTCTTGAGAGGAGAGCATAAGCTTACCAGAGCGGAGACCCCGAGCTAAGAATCCCGTCCCCTAATAAAGGCTGGCAGCTGCTGCCTGGGACGTGTCACCCTATGATTGGCTTCAGCTCCTCAGGCCATATGAGCCACGGAATAGGCAGAGATCAAGGAAATGGAAAATTACCCAGCGCCTGCGAAATAATTTACATTCAGTGCCTGCAGGCACCATCATTGTAATGGAGAATGCAGAGACGGCTCCCTACAGTTCCCTAGTCTGGAGAGGTCCCTAAGGCTAAAGCACATAAGTCAACTATCGGGGAAATAGGAGGGGGTGGTTGCAATAGTTGTGAAGGCGTTGGCAGCATCATTGGCTCGGTTGACTATCATCCAGGTGTAGCTGTAGATCTGATAAGGGCTTCCAGCAGCAATGGCAATTGAAGGTGATAAACTTGCAAGTAGCCAGAAAGACAGCATCTTTTTATCTAAAATTAAGCAGAATTAGAAGGCTTCTCAGGGACTTCCCCTGGGTGGATTACAAAAAGCATTTAGGCAACCATCTAGCATTATTGGCCTGAGTATTAAAATTTATGCATGTCCTTTTCCCCAAATGAGGACCGGATCTGGTCCCTGCAATTTGTAAGTTAGGGGATCTTTCCAAGGCTTGAGCATAATTTTGAGCAGTTCATGGATGCCAGAGGCGATCCACGGCTGATTTTTCTGTAGCATCCTACATGAGGAAATTTAACACAGACAATGCATGCCATAGAACTCCTCCTCCTTAGTCAACCTGTGGCCGCCTGCTCTCTGGAGGTCACCATATTGATGCCGAACTTGGTGCGGACATCCAATCAGCATAGCTCACTACACCCCAGAATTCCTGGACTTAAGTGATCTCCTGTCTCAGCCTCCCGAGTGCTGGGATTACAGGTGTGTGCCACCATTGCCTGGCCTGTGCGTCCTGCCGGCTCAGGAGCCGCCGCTGCCCGAGCTGCGGGCTCTCCTCATGTCTCATCGCCGCTATAAAAGTGTGGAAGCAGGCGCTTTACTCCCCCAAGTCAGCAGCATGCTGCATCCCCAAAGGTCCAAAGGCTCAGCCGTCCAGCTGCTAGCCTGGCCTCAGCAGGCAGGTCCACGCGCACTGGGCGGGACTAGGCCACATAGGCTGTTCCGGTAGCACCGGTCTGGGGAATTAAGCATAAAATTGTTGGAAAGCTTTGCTAGTATATCTAGACCCATTGTCTGTTTTTATAACTTTTGGCACTCCCATGTAAGCAAAACATCTTAAACAGTGACTTATAACATGCCTGGTGGCTTTTCCTGTTTGTGGAGTGGCACATTTTTAACTTGCCAAACTCTATAATGTGAGTCACATCCATTCGCCATAAATGGTTGGGGAACAGGCCTTGAGGATTCACCCTTAGACCAGCCATAGCCATATTGTGGACATAGTCCTCATTGTTTGATGATTTGACCAGGAGTCTCTCTGGTTAAGCCAAATTTCTTAGACTTTTGCTATTATGAAGAAAGTTAAAAGCCTGTCGAGCTTTTTCTATTTAAGGCAAATCAACCAATTTTGTTAATCAGATAATTCATTCCATTTGGCTAGTAATCAGGGAAAGGCCTATTTAATAGGTTCCCCGTGTGACCCATAAACATGATAATTCTTAGGTGAATAACATTTTGAATTTGTTTAAATAATATTCTGACTTGACTATTACTAGACCCTGTGTATGGGACTGTTTCTGTTACCTTATAAGCCTTAAATATAGCGACTGTCAGTATACAAAGTAAATGAATTATTTACCAGGATCTGTAAGACTATTGCAACAGCTTGTAGTTTGATTATTTGAGCTGAAGCCAGAGCTGTCTGTTTTATCTATTTCTTTCTATTAAAAACCTTTGTAAGTAACTCTCCCAATAGACTATTGGTAAAAATTAACATAGCATTTTTTTTAAAGGACTGCTTTTTACAATTTTGGAAATACAAAAGAATTCATAGTGTAAATTGTAACAGTCCATGAGCTAGAAATTATCAATTCTTCCTGAAAATTGAGCAAAGGCAATCGCCTATGACTCATTGTTCTGAAACCACCAATTAAACTGTTGCTTAGAGTAGGAGACATGTCTCATACTTGGTTTTCTCCTAAACTACTTTCTAAAATCTATATGGCATTTCTGTATCATGTAGGCTAATGCTTTAAAATAAGGGTTTAAAATATTTAGGCTGGTGAACCATAGTAATGGTTTTGTATAGTCATATCTGATGATGCTGAATCGCCTCCTCCAATAATAGAACTAGTCTTCCTTTCTAGTTAGCTGTTTGGGTATATCTGGATCATTATCTCCTTATAGAATCTTACTTAAAGGATTTAAATCATCATTAGATGTCCCCAAAAAGGTACTTAACCAATGAATATTTTGTAACAATTTCTAAAAAACTCATTTAAAGATTTTTAAACTATCTTTTCCAATTGTTATCTATTAAGCCTTAATTTCTTTAGACTATAACATATGTCTTTAACAATTCTTTAGATTTATTTAGAGTTTTTGAGTAGCCTTTTCTAATCTAACCTTTGAGGCTGACAGGCTGATAAGATCTCATTTGCATCTTGGCTGACCTGGCTTAAATTTGCATATGAAAAGACACATTTAAACTGTGAATCTAACATGTTGGCTCTTTCCTGAGGCTTTTTATAAACCCCTTTTTTAAAAAAATCATGTATCAACTTTAATTTTCTGGATTTCCTTTTTTAAAATTTTAGTAAGACCTGTATCCTCTCATCTGCCAAATTTTACAGAATCATCTATAGATTTCTCATGTCTCTAAGCTAATGCTATAGGCTTTTGCTAACTTTTTAATTGACTGTCTTCTAGGGCTCAAATCATAATTTCTCCTGTAAGACATTGACTGACTGACTGGATGCTCTTTTTGACCCTATTAAAGTGATTTTGACATTTTTTAAATTATATCCGAGGCAATATAAATATCTCTAATCATATCCAAGGCGATTTAGGCATTTCCATTCATCCTCATTCATAAATTCACAATCACATCATGCATCCAGGTGTGGCCACACCATTCATTCATAATTTGCATACGTCTCACATTTCTCCTTTTGTCTAGGTTATGATCAAATTGTTGAAAAGAAAAATCCCTAATTGAAATTTCTAACATAGTAGCTATAGTGAATCATTGGCATATGAGCATCCAAAATTTGAACAATTCTAAGCTTAAATATGTTGTCCTTTCTTTTCTATAAGTCTCAAAAACAGTTTCTGTCTGGTTGTATCAATAGCATATATATATATATATATATTAATTAGTCATCAACCATGGCGGCACCTCCCAAGGCTGTAAGTTACCCCGAGGAGGCAGGCTGTCCGCTGCCCCGGCAGCCATTTTGTCTAGCCTGCCATAGACGCCTGCACGAGGTGGTACCAAGCCCCTGGCTGAGGGCCGGCAGACCGCGGCCGCTGCCATGGCTGACTTTGGCCTTAGCTCATCTATGCCCTCTGGGTCACTGAAAAATCTGTGGCTGTATTTTGGGCACAAGCCTGATCCCTAATTCTTTCTTTTGTTGGGACTTTGTCTGACCTGGAGCTCTTTCTGAATATGCCCAAAGCAACCTCTAGAAGGCTCTATGCATTTCTTTCTCCCTGTACCTTGCTTTCTGTGTAGGAATAACTTATTTTTAACTGAATTTCCTGTAAGGCAGCCATCATCGATAATCCCTGAGTGTAAGCTAGGTCCATATCTGAACAATTCTTAATGAACTCACATCAGTCCTCCTCCTGTGAGGCCTTAGCGTGGTCTCGCATGCATTACCAACATTATCATAGGCTAGCTATTTTATAATCAAAGTTCTCAACATCTGTGTCTCTAACATTTTTGTAAAATTCCATATAGGCCTAGAAATCAATTCTCAATTAACTCCCTAGGTCCCTGCCTGGTCTCTATAACAAATATCCTCCTCCTGACCGGCAGGCCTTGGTTATCCGCTTTTAATTTCCTAGGGGTGAGGCTTCTATAGTAATATTCCCTATCAGCCTCTGTTGGTCCATACTGGACACAAGCCATTAATAGTTCCTAGAGCTGTTCAAATGGTATTGGCACATGTATCCTGCTATGTTTCCCTGAGCCATTCTCTCTGATCCAAGAAACCTATAAATTTCTTATCTCCTGTAAGCAATTTTGCTAAAAATTTTAAGTCTCTTAGCTCTTGCTGAATTTTACCATTGAGTATTTGCCTTTCTGTATTTCCAGTTTAAAATGAAGGAAGGAGGTGAAGGTGAAGGAACTAGCTTCCCTTTTGGCAGCCATAACGGCTGAACACGTGCTTCTATGACCTTGCCCTAGACACTAGAAAGTCCGATACCTGTCTAGTGACAAGGAACCAATCGGAAGTTAGCTGGTGGTGCTATGCTTTACGACCCTGGGTGTGCTTTACGGACAAGTGCACAGCAATGACGTAGAGAGCATAGCAACCACCCTGGGAGGGCCTATGGGCCATAACAACCAGTTGACCAATCAACACAGGGCAAGCCCTCCAAGCCTGGAGGTACACCAATCGTGAGCCTGTGCGTACCCCTAGACACTCCCCTTACGCTGCCCTATAAGATCTTTAGGGAGCCCTTAGGAGCCGTCTTTTCTAGCCATCCACCATGGCGGGTGGGTGAAAGACCTGAGCTAACATGGGGTTAGCTCGTTAAATTACAATAAAGCCTCATACAGTTTGCAGCAAGCTCTCGAATCCGCCTGGTGATTGGGGTGACCGAGAACGTGGCCTGGGACCCCGGATACTTGAGTTTTTGGGTGTCTAACAAAGGCTCCCTCCATCTAGGTACTTATTAATTGTTTTTCCCTGCTGATCCCAATCATTTGTCCTGTATATTCTTTACTATCCAGCCGCCCCTAAGTAGGCGTGGAGGTTTCTGTTCTCCATTACATTCCTAGATACCTCCTGAGGGCCTGCGTGTATGCGAGGCCGCATCTATGTCTTCCCAAGCCCCTGTGAAACTCAAAATGCTGCATCATGGCAGTGGCTTTTGTAAGCGGGAAGGATCCTTTTAAAACTTTTAAACTCTGAAATCTCCTGTACTTGAGCAGTCTAAGCTTCTACTATCTGTTTCTGATTTGGGGTTTGAACTAATTTTTTACAGGGTAATTTTTAAGGTTTTTAGGAGAATGAGACTCAAGGCCCGTAACTAAAAGTCTGTGAGGGAACTGCCTCAGCTCCCTTTTCTATGAGCAATCTGCTAAGGTCCTTCTCCGAACTTTTTCCAAGTTAGGGGATGAGTGTCTGGGCTTTCTAAAATGACCCATGGACATTTTTTTTTTGACAAAAGGCAAAAAACTGAATCAAGTCCTTACATTTTACTCAAACTCCTCTTTCCCGAAAGGAAGTGTTTGACTTCCTTAGATAATTTGGCCCATATTATCGAACGGAATGAGGGGGAACTTACCAGGGAATCAGTCACTCATGATCGGTGAGAACTTTTCCCAGACCAGCGTCCGTCGCAATCCGGTGAGCAGAACTTCCTTGCCGGTGTGTACTACCGAGGTTTCCTTGGGGGGGGGGGTCTCTGTTCGGCGAAGAATCTGTACCTCAAGCCGCACGCTTGGGCGCCACCTGCCCCGGCCCTCGGGGCTCCGGTAATTCGTGAGTCCGAGGTGGATCACGCCTGCAAATAATGGGCGAGAAAGAAAGAGCGGGACCAAGCAGATTCCATTGTCAAGGCCAACTTTATTGAAACCAAGGGGCTTTTTAAAGAGAAAGGAGGAAGCAAAGAAAAAGGAGGTGGGGGGAGGGATGAGTTAATTGTTCCCAGGCAGGTATCTGGAATCTCCTGTGTTTATCTCAAGCACTAACTAAGAAAATGGGGTAAGGGATAGGTGTTAGTTGCTTCTCAGGCAGGTATCCGGAATCTCCTGTGATAAGGGAATGGGATGCTAGACTTGCTGGCGTCTATCTAGGCATGGGGGGTCGCCAAGGCTGGCTTCTGACACTCCAGATGCTGTCTGAGAGGCCAGTACAGGACTGATCCAGGCCCCTGGACATGTATGTCAATGAGGAGGCCTCTGCACTCCAGGGGGCCCCTGGTAGTGAATTACTATTTTTCCCTGGTGTAAGAAGGGACTTTGAGAGCCCATCCCAGGTGAAAGGATGCACTCTTTCCCTGGACACATGGGGAAGGGCCCAGGCCCAGCCCAGGATGATGTGGTGAACTTTGCAGAGCCCCCGTTGAGGGCCCTACCCTGCCTGGGGATGGAGGGTGAATGGGGTGGGGAGTAGATCAGGGGTGGAGGAGGAGGGGTGGGAGTGAGGGGAGGGAGAGAGAGAAGGGATTGACATGTAAAACAAGCTTGTTCCTAATTTGAACTAATAAAAAAATTTTTAAAAATGTCTGTCTCATGTGAGAAGAGCCACCTGATATGGAACAGAAGAAAAACAGATATTTAAGGACTATTATATTGCCGCTGAAATGCCTTGAGGGACCTATTAAAAGCCCCTACGCCAAAACTGGTACATTTGTTTCCTGCCACTATGGATGAAATTCCTTCCTTCTCAGAACAATTAAATAACCTAATGCCTATTGAAAGAAAACATATTGTTCTGGATGAAAGAAAAGCTTTACTAGCTCAAATAAAAAATTTAGAAGTCATAAATCAAAATTGATAAGGATTAGATTAGATTAGGAACTTCCCCAGAGTTAGGGCTGGGGAAGGGTTTTGTTTTTGTCTTTTCAGGAAAAGAAAAACAGCCACCTTGAGGAATTTAAGACCTTTGGACAAATAAGCATCCAAAGAATAAGGGAGATCTATTAGGAAAAAATTACCTAGAAAAGAAATTATCTGACCTAATATGATCTCTGAAGTCTTCAAAAAGAAGATTGAATCCAAGCTGGGTGGAGGTCAAATACTCCTTTAATCCTACCACTTGGAAGACAGAAGCAACCTGTTCTACAAAGTGAGTTTCTGGACAACCAGCACTGTTAAAGCTGTTAAGCCAGACAGAGAAACCCTGTCTCAAAAAAAAAAAAAAAAAAAAGACAACAATTATGACAACACCATTAAGCTGAACAACTCCAACTAAAGATCAGCTTTGGGGGCGGGGGCTGGAGAGATAGCTCAGAGGTTAAGAACACTGACTGCTCTTCCAGAGGTCCTGAGTTCAATTCCCAGCAACCACATGGACAACCATCCATTATGAGACCTGAAGCCTGTAAGACACCTGGAAACTCAGGCCTCCAGGATCTCAGCCCATGATGGTGGTCACGCCAATCACAATGCGGAGGCAGAAACTTGATGCAAACTGCATGAGGCTTTATTGTTGTCTAACCAGCTAACCCCATGTTAGCTCGGGTCTTTCACCCACCTGCCATGGCAGATGGCTAGAAAAGACAGCTCAAACGGTCTGCATAGAGATCTTGTAGGGCAGTGTAAGGGGAATGTCTAGGGGTACGCACAGGCTCAGGATTGATGTGCCTCCAGAGGGCTTGCCCTATGTGGATTGGCCAACTGGTTGTTATGGCCCATAGGCCCTCCCAGGGTGGTTGCTACGCTCTGTGAGTCATTGCTGTTCACTTGTCCGTAAAGCACACCCAGAAACGTAAAGCATAGCACCACCAGCTAACTTCTGATTGGTTCCTTGCCACGAGGTAGGCATCTGACCTCCTAGTGACCAAGGCAAGGTCAGACAAGCACGTGTTTGGCTGCTATGGCTGCCGAAATGGGGAGCTGGTCCCTTCAGTGCCCTCTTCTGGTGTGCAGATATACATGGAAACAGAATGTTGTGTAATAAATAATAAATAAATAAAATAATTGAAAAAAAAAGATCAGCTTTGGACTACAAACTGCTCAGAACTGTTTTGAGAAGTCCAGCTGAGATGATCCAGCTTCACAGACTATTCTAGCCAGGACTTGAGATAAAACCTGCACCTTCCCATTATGCAGACGCTGGACAGTTTGGCAGTTAACCCAAAATTTTTCTTTTCAGGGTCCCCTAAAGATACAATTAACCAGACAGTAGGAAGTAATTTTAAGAACACGATATCAGCCAGGCGTTGGTGGTGCACACCTTTAATCCCAGCACTCGGGAGGCAGAGGCAGGCGGATCTCTGTGAGTTCGAGACCAGCCTGGTCTCCAGATTAAGTGCCAGGATAGGCTCCAAAACTACATAGAGAAACCCTGTGTCAAAAAAAAAAAAAAAAAAAAAAAAAGCAGGATACCCACATTCCCAAGATGGGTAGATTTTTTTGCCTTCAATGGGTTATGAATATTTGTCATTGTTTAGGGAGATTGGTTACAAGATGTTGTTGGTTATGGTCAGGAAGAAAGTTGAACAAAAGGGATTAGATTCAAGGTTTTTGTTTAAAAACATGGATACTGAAGGGATCAGCTCCCCATTTCGGCAGCCATAACAGTAATACGTGCTTGTCTGACCTTGCCTTGGTCACTAGAGGTTAGGTGCCTGCCTCAAGACAAGAAACCAATCAGAAGGTAGCTGGTGGTGGTATGCTTTACGGCTCTTGGTGTGCTTTACGGACAAGCACACAGCAATGACGCACAGAGCATAGCAACCACCCTGGGAGGGCCTATGGGCCATAACAACCAGTTGGCCAATCCATACAGGGCAAACCCTCCAAGCCTGGAGGCACACCAATCCTGAGCCTGTGCGTACCCTAGACACTCCCCTTACGCTGCCTTACAAGATCTCTATGCAGCCTGTTGGAGCTGTCTTTTCTAGCCATCCGCCATGGCAGGTGGGTGAAAGACCCGAGCTAACATGGGATTAGCTCATTAGACAACAATAAAGCCTCATGCTGTTAGCATCAAGCTTTTGAATCAGCCTGGTGATTGGGGTGACCAAGGTCCTGGGCTGAGACCCCAGAGGCCTGAGTTTTCCAGGGGTCTAACAGATACAGGGGGCTTGAGAGATACCTCAGAGTTTAAGAGGACTGGCTGTTCTTCCAGAGGTCATGAGTTCAATTCCCAGTAACCACATGGTGGTTCACAACCATCTGTAATGAGATCTGGTACCCTCTTCCCTCTTCTAACAAGTAGGCCAATGTGCAAGTAGAACAAACATTGTATACATAATAAGTAAATAAAATCTTTTAAAAAAACAAGGATACAGATATGGTAGGATAAAAAGATAGATTGTTGAATCAACTCTTGTAAAGAAAAAAGGGAGGATATAGATAACTTAAAAAAGGTAGATTATCGCCTGAGGTTGGTGGTGCACGCCTTTAATCCCAGCACTCCGGAGGCAGAGGCAGGAGGATCTCTGTGTTGGAGGCCAGCCTGGTCTCCAGCGAGAGTGCCAGGATAGGCTCCAAAGCTACACAGAGAAACCCTGTCTTGAAAAACCAAAAAATAAAAAAGGTAAATTATGAATCTACTTTTTAAAAAAGCAACTACTAGTTTTTAAAATTTTTACATTGGATTGGACTTTTGTATATTGACACAAATTTGAAATTAATTGGTTTAAATATACTGTACATAAGTTTCTAAGGTCTTATTCAAGGTATTGTACCTATACAGCTCATTTTTCAATGCAATGCAAATTTCTAGTTCTTGAAAGTTATTACTACCAGCTATATAAGCTAACAAAGAAATGTAGGTAATTAGTCACCTGTTACAATTGAACTTGTAGTCACATTAGGTATGTTTTCAAAGACAAACAGATATATTTTAGAAAGACAGGTCGTCTTCAAACCCTTCAGAGAGCTACAGCATATGGCATTTAAAATGTTGTGGTAACATAGGCTGTTTTTTTTTTTTTTTTCATGACAATGAGACATGTCTGTTCCTGGCAGCACCAATCTACTTCAGAGAAGATAATGGGCATTGAAGTAACTCACATGGAGTTTACTTTCTTTGTGGCAAAAAAAAAAAAAAAAAAAAAAAAAGTGCCCTTGCTTTGTCTGCTAACAGAGCGCTGTCCAAGATGTACAAATAGAAAACAAAATAGAGTGACTGCCTTGCCATGACAAGGAGGGACAGCCCTTCAGAAAATCCTGCTTCGCAGAAAAGTCTGTCAGAGATGCTAGGCCTATAGGCAGAAGATGGATGCCTCAACGTTGCAGAACTTTGGGTGACTGTCCAGTCAGCCAGCTGTTTCTGTCATTTTTCACATTTTGGAAGTTACTTGCTCGTACCTCCTATTTACTCAGTTAATATTATTTCCTTCTTGGGTCACTGAGGGAGTTGAAGACTAAATAGTATAGTTATAGTTTTTATCATCTACCAGACTCAGGAAAGAAAAAACGCTAAAGAGATATAAAGTGTAAAAGTCAGAGAGACATTAAAATATTATTAGATAATGCAAATTAGAATAGAAAGTAAATTAGTGCAAGACTCTGGACTCACCAAGATAGATAATGAAATGTTTTCTCTGACTTGTCAAATGAAAATGGACTAGACATTGTTGACAAACTTGTTGCCTGTATACATTGTATATACTTTTGTACTTACTGTATATAGTTTTTCTTATGTTAGTTGTAGCCTTCTTTTGGTACTAGACATAAAAGGGGGTTTGTGATGAGACATTATTTATGATTTATTAAAGCTTGCCTGAGGATTCGGAAAGCAAAGTCAGCTACAGCATACAAGCCAGGCACACACCTTTAATCCCAGCAGCTGGAAGCTAGAGGTGGTAGTACACACCTTTAATCCTAGGACTCGGGATTAAGTGGTAGATGGATCTCTGTGAGTCCAAGGCCACCCAGATCTACACAGGAATGAATCAGTCTATGAGAGAATTATAGCTCACATCTTTAATCCCAACATTAGAGAAGTTTATGAAACAGAAGCCAGGTCTCAGAGTCATTCTCTCCAGCCATGCTGAGGAGAGGCAGCAGTCTGAGACTTGATGAAGAACTCTTGCATGGATCAGCCCTTTCAGCCTGAGGTAGAGCTAAGACCTAGTGGCTGGCTGCTTTGCTTTTCTGATATTCAGCTTGAAGTTTGAACCCAAATGTCAATCTTGGCCAGGCGGTGGTGGCACATGCCTTTAATCCCAGCACTCGGGAGGCAGAGGCAGGCAGATCTCTGTGAGTTGGAGACCAGCCTGGTCTACAAGAGCTAGTTCCAGGACAGCCTCCAAAGCCACAGAGAAACCCTGTCTCGAAAAACCAAAAAAAAAAAAAAAAGTCAGTCTCTGGGGTTATTTATTAATTCGTGTTACAGAGGGATTCCTTTGTCGGAAGTAGAGGGAGGGTGACCTAGGACATCACAACTTGGATGAAGCTTAATACACACCTGCTTAAATTCTTACCACACTTTCAGTCCCTTTGTTTTCATGCAGTTTCTAATTTCATTTGTTTTTTCTTAATAGCTAACCTACATAGATTTTCTTCCTCCTACATTGTAGATGGTCTCCCCAGATTTCTCCTTATGACCCAAATTTTTAAATCAACCATATGAATCTCCTATTCTGCTGAGAGAATAAACTCCCCTCTAGTTAAGCCTATTAGGGTAAGATTTCTTTGACTAAGAATCGGTTTGAGTTCCTGCCACAATCTGTTGAACCATTCAGCTCTTCTTGGGAGTTTTCATTCCCTAAGTCAAGAATTGGCATGCTTACTACATAAATCATGGGATTCAAAAATCACACACTACTCTAGCAGTGGCGGTGCACACCTTTAATCCCAGCACTCAGGAGGCAGAGGCAGGCAAACCTCTATGAATTCGAGGCCAGCCTGATCTGCAGAGCAAGTTCCAGGACAGCCAGGGCTACACACACACACACACACACACACACACACACACACACACACACACACACACACACACACACACACAAAATAAATAAATAAATAAAAAACTCTGTCTGAAAAAACTAAAGGATGGGGAGGATATTTATGGGCCAGCATGATGGCTCAGTAGGTAAAGGTACTATGGACCAGAGTTATTTCCCCGCTGTAACCTACATAGTAGGAGAGAACCAACTCCCATAACTTCCACATATATATCATGGTACCCACACACACAAATAGATTTTAAAAATGTAATTTTTGTTGTTGCTTTTATTTATGTTTATGAGTATTTTGTCTGCACACCAGAAGAGGGCACAGATTTCATGGGACTACAGTTATAGACAGTTGTGAGCCACTGTTAGGGTGCTGGGAATCAAACTTAGGACCTCTGAAAGAGCAGCCAGTGCTCCCAACCTCTGAGCCATCTCTCCAGTCCCTATTGTTGGTTTTTCTTTGAGACAAGGGACCACCATGAAACTGACTGGCATGGAATTCACTATGTAGATCAGGCTGGCCTTGAACTCATGGAGCTCCATCTGCCTCTGCCTCCCAAGTGCTGGGATTAAAGCCTAGTCCCACCCCATCTAGTCAACAAACGCCATTAAATATTTTATCTCTCAACAAGAAATTGTAGAAGAAACAGAAACAAAAATCATTTGACAAATTTACAGAAGATATAAAAGAATGGAGAAGTTGTAACTGACAGAACAGGAAAAATTGAAATTTTAAGTATCACAGAGATTTTAATAAACCATGAGCTAGAAACTAAAAGTTTCAGAGTTTGTAGGAAAAAAGAATCACACAAGGAAGCTGGAGAGATGGCTCATTAGTTAAGAGTCCGTGCAGGGGACCCAGGTTCCATCCTGTTGCCAGCATCATCACTGGCTGAGCCACAACTGTCTATAACTCTAGTTACAGAGACATCTGGCATCCTAGGCACCTGCAGTTGTGTTTATATCTCCCCATATACATATAATTAAAAGTAAGATAAAAAGAACCACAAAAGGTAGAAGTGAAGGTGTTTAAAAAGATGGGTTTGACTCTGTCTCTCTCTGTGTGTGTGTGTGTGTGTGTGTGTGTGTGTGTGTATGTGTGTGTGTGTGTGTGTGTGTGTATGTGTGTGTGTGTGTGTGTGTGTGTGTGTGTGTGTGTGTGTATGTGTGTGTGTTCAAAGTGTTGTACCTCAGTCCCAGGACCCATCATCAATTATGAAGCATTCCAAGTCTCTGTTCACTTCCATAAGAGAACAGGGATTTATATTCTGAAAAAAAAACCATAAATGTCTGGACTTGTGTATTAAACCACCATTAGGGCAGTCACAAACCATGGAACTGAAAACTAGACTCTGAAGTTGGGTCTAACTGTTGAATCATGTCCTTTTCTTGATCCAAGAGTTTCAACAACCAAGTTTATCTCCACACCTGTCTTCCTCACCCAATCAATTAGTGATTCCTTTGATTGATTGACAGACAGACTGACTGACAGATAGATTAGGACAGAGTTTCTTCTCTGTATGGACCTCTGTCTATCCTGGAACTTGCTCTGTAGACCAGGCAGGCCTTGAACTTGGAGATGCCCCTACCTCTGTCTCCCAAGTGCTGGCATTAACGGCCATCATGCCTGGCTGAAATAGTGATTCTTCTTTGGAGAAACTGGACAGTTTCAGAGACAAGAGTCCCAGATTCTGACATTAGAAGGTCCTCAGTAATAAGACTGGCTTACTACTCACTACTCTTACATAAAAGCCTCTTCAGCCACAATCCTTGTACCCAGATCCCACAAACAGCTTTTATATGAGTCAGTCTTAAAAGTTAATGAAAATCAGATTCCCAGAGAAGAGTGATATTTAGGTCCAAAAAGTTAAAACATTCTTGCTTCTGTAATGAGTAAAATCTAGTTATAATGCTATTGCCTTGTGTGGCGGTGCTTGGCTTTAATCCCAGCACTTGGGACAAAGAGGCAGGTGGGTCGTCTTAATTCAAAACCAGGTGTATTACATATTAAGTTTCAGGCCAGCCGGGGGCCACATAGTGAGATTAAAGACATGCATCACCTGCTTGTTACCATGACTAGCAAAGATTTATCATTTATGTGTATGTGTTCCAATGTGTTCTATATGTGCCCTATGCATGAAGATACCTTAGAGATGAGAAGAAGGCATTAGGTCCCCCGGAACTAGAGTTATAAGAGTCAGTGAGCCCTGATATAGGTGCTGGGAACAAAACCTAGGCCCTATGCAATAATGGTATGAGGTCTTAGCATCTGAGCTATCTCTCCAGACCCCATTTTATCAGAGTTTTAGAGAAACAGCAACAGAACAGGCAAGCTGTAGGGGGAGGAAGGAGACAGAGAAGAGAGTCGTGCCTTTAAGTTGGGGAAGCAGCTGTTGGTGCAGAGGAGGTTCAAAAAAGCACAGAACATCTGGAAAGCATGATCAAGACAAAGAGAAAAGGAAATGTGCCCCTTTTGAGTTAAAACTCAGAAAATCCAGCAAGCTCAGCACTGAAGATCTTCCAGCAACTGTGTCAGGGGAGGGGGCTTCAGGGAGTTCTAAGTTGGTGTCTCTTAGTTTGTCTTCTGGTCAATCAGCCTCCAGAGGGTGGTCTCCTGGCCAGGAGACTGAGAGACCCATATGGAGCAATAGTATGTAATGTTGTAACCTTTGGGATAGATCAGAATGCCCTGTGTCTACCCACAGGAATAACTCAGATCTTTCTTTCTTTCTTTCTTTCTTTTTTTTCTTTTTCTTTTGAGACAGGGTTTTGTAAGGAGCCGTTACAAGCTAGTGCGCATGCTCACTAGGTAACTTTGTAACTTTCCATCCCTTGTCTCCGCCCCTCCTGTGACATCATATGGTCCGATCAGCTGACGTCATATGGTCCGATGAGCTTCAGCCAGTCAGGGAGTAACACATCCTAGGCGGCGGTTGCCAACCTATATAAGGGATGGGTTTTTGGGAGTTCAGACTCTCTGCTCTGTAAGCTTATGCTCTCCCTCTCAAGACGCATTAAAGCTTTACTGCAGAAGGATCCTGAGGAGTGTGCCACGTCGTTTTTGCTGGTGAGATGGTAGCTCGGGACAGGGTTTCTCTGCATAATCCTGGCTGTCCTGGAGCTCACTCTGTAGACCAGGCTGGCCTCAAACTCACAGAGATCCTCTTGTCTCTGCCTCTGCCTCCTGAGCACTGGGATTAAAAGTTTGCACCACCACACCTAACCCAGATTCTTTTTTAAACCAGGAGGTAAAACTCTCCCATAATGGGCTTCATCAAAGCCCAGCTATCTCCACCTTTTCATATGGTATTTAATTTTAAGGAAAGGAAAAGCTGATGTTTGCCTTTCTAGTGTAGTCAGGGAAACGGGAAGTAGGGTTCATGAGAAAGGAGTCCTTTCTCAATGGCCTCCAAAGCTACTATTTCCTATCTAGATACCTAGCAATAACTTCTTGTGAAACTTATTAGTAGAGTTAGTCCTGAGATACCCACTGAACAATATGCCCCTATATACACTTCACATATCAGTTAAGATTAAACTTAACTAATGGGGGGGAGGGGGAGTTGACGCACGCCTTTAGTCCCAGTACTCACTTGGGAGGCAGAGGCAGGTGGATCTCTGTGAGTTCAAGGCCAGCCTGGTCTACAGAGGACAGCCAGAGCTATTACACAGAGAAACCCTGTCTTGAAGTCCCCTTCCCCCAAAAAAGGATTATACTTAACTAAAGATAACAAAAATTTAGACTATGGTTTAAATAGCCAGTGGTTTATTTTTGCCACACAGTAAGAGCATGGAAAAATGTTCTAATTACAGCAGCATGGCATTCCCGTGAGTTTCTCACCCTCCCCGTCATGGAGCAAGATGACTCCTGCATGTTCAGGAGTCACATTCTGTTGGCAGCTACAGAGGGAAAGAGGAAGCCAGATTGAGTACTAGCTATATATGTCCCCACTGTTGTCACCTTATAGCTGGAAACATGTTACACAGCCTGCCATTTGTCTGGGAATCCATGCCAAGGAAAGCTGCCCTACAGTCATTAAGATAGATGCTCAGGGACATCGTCAGGATGGCCCAGGCGTCAAATTGCACAACTCCGGGGCAGTAGGGCAAAGACCAGGTGGTGTTCAAGATTCTTGGCTGGTATCTTTTGAGAATGATGCCGCCTAAGAGTACATGTCCCCTCCTGGCTGGCTCTTTGGGGTACTGTACCACCACTGATGGCTTTGTCCATTCACTTTTCGTCATGGGGTTTCTGTACACAATGCTGTGTCTGAGACTGTCAAGCCAGTCTCTCCAGAGCATCCCTGTCACTCTGACTATGGCCCCCATGAGCCCTCCTGAGTCTCTAAACATGCAACAGTCTGAGCACTCGGTTAAACATTTTACATGTATGTACCTCATGTATGTACCTTATGGCAACTATATCATAAAACACCATGACCAAGGCAATTTACAGAAGGAAGAGAGGTTTTTTTGTTTTGTTTTGTTTTTTGGCTTTCACATTCTAGAGAGTTAGCATCCATGATGGCAGATCAGAGGTGGCAGGCTGCAGGCACCTGGAGAAGGTGCTAAGAGCACACAGCTCAAACCCTAAGCAGGAAACAGAGAGGACACTTAGAATGACTCAAATCTTTGAAACCTCAAAGCCTGCCCCCAGTGACACAGCTTGTCAACAAAGCCACACCCCTAATCCTTCCCAAACAGTCCTACCAACTAGGGACCAAATACTCAAACATATGAAGCCTAGGGGGGCCTTTCTTACTCAAACCATCACAGCAACCCCGACAAGTAGACAGTAGAGGGAAGCAAGGCATTCCTTTTTTATTTCTTTTTTTTAATTTTTTCATTTAAATCAAAACAATCTTATTTTACATACCAATCCAAGTTCCCTCTCCCTCCCATTCACCCCCATCCCCAGAAGCAAGGACTTTTAAAGATATGTTTCCCTGTTCTTTAGGTAGAGCTGAGAGGCAACTATAAGTGGACAGAGATTCCATCAGCTTGCACTAAAAAGAGCCTCCTTTTCATAAAAGACTGTCACTGGCCAAGCCAAGGAGAAGCTGAGGAAACAGCAACCCTGCTTCTACCTTCTTGCCCTAATCCCTAGCAGCACACATAGTCCTTTTAAATTGGCTCCAACCATTTTTGTTTGTTTCAACAATTATTCATCATTAATTGTCCCTAACCTACAAGCTACATAGTAGGTGTTTCAAGGAATGTAATAGTGAATGTGTGTGTGTGTGTGTGTGTGTGTGTGTGTGTGTGTGTGTGTGTGTGTAGGAGTCTGGAGACATATCTCCTTGGAGCTAGAGTTAGAGGTGGTTGTGAGATCTTCATTGTTGGTGCTAGGAATCAATCACCGCTCCTCTGTAAGAGCTTTTAACCACTGAGCTATTGCTTTAGCCCCTCAAAAAAAAATTTTGAAAATACTAATAAGCTTCTTTTGTGGCTTTATCCCACAGAAACATATAAATATTTCTCTCTCTCTCTCTCTCTCTCTCTATATATATTATATATATATATATATATATATATATCTTTTGTTTTTGTTTTTGTTTTTGAGATGGGGTTTCTCTGTGACTTTGGAGGCTGTCCTGGAACTAGCTCTTGTAGACCAGACTGGACTCCAACTTACAGAGATCCGCCTGCCTCTGCCTCCTGAGTGCTGGGATTAAAGGCTTGTGCCACCACAGCCTGGCAGAAACTTATATAAATATCTCTTAAAGCTCAAGGATAACTTGCATTTGGATTGACAGTTTGTTATTAAAAAGAATGTCAGTCATGACCAAAGACATAGAGAATAAATATGAAAGAATGAAGAGGGTTCATTTGTTAGGACAATAGAATTATGGGTAAATTCCCCTTGGATGATTTTGAATAGATGTCTGTTTTTTGTTTTATTTTGTGATTTTTGTTTGTTTACTTGCCTAAGGAAAAAGGTTACAGCCAGATATGGTAGTATACACCTTTAGTCCTGGCTTTCAGGACACAGGCAGATCTCTTTGAGCTCAAGGCCAGCCTGGTCTACATAGAAAGTTCCAGGCCAGCCAGGGTTACACAGTGAGGCCCTGTCTGAAAAAAAACAGAAAGAAAAGAACAGTGATTGTTAGAACCAGATAGTCTTACAATGCAATGTAAGCAACAGGAATCTATTTGAGCTAATTTAAGCTCAACCTCCATGCAGAAAGGGAATTTCAGAACACAAGGGAATAAAAATTCAAGAAGGGACACAAAGGGAAAGATGTAACTCTAGGCATTAAGAAGGGCTGGAATTTCCAGGTATGGTGGCATATGCCTTTAATCCCAGCACTCAGGAAACAAAGACAGGCATATCTATGAGTTCCAGGCCAGCCCAGGTCTATACAGTGAGCTCCAGCCAGCCAGGATTCCATAGCCAACTGGACATCCATGGGAAGCAGTGTTAAATGCCCAGAATTCCCTCTCCTCTGTGTCCCTCTTTGTCTCTTCCTCAGGTCTCTCACCTCTTTTTCACATAGCTTCTTCCTCCTGTTTCACTCATCTCTATTTCAAGCATACACACTGCTTCTCTGAATATGAAAGGCCTGATAGTTGCCCCAAACATATTTATTTGTTCTGAGTGGACCCAAGTTTCTACTTTAGGAGACAGAATATATTTAATCTTGCTGCTTCTTCTAATCTAATCCAAATATCCAGTCAGGCAGTCACATAGTATCAACACAATTACAGAATATACTCCTGGAGACAGCCTGTTAATAAGAAAGCTGGCTGTCTGGGCAGATTCTTAAATGTGTACACTCTGCTTCCGGTTAGATTAGGATCTAGATCCTTGTGCCTAATGCCAGTGTTCTAAACTCCGTGTTATTGGGAGGGGGGCAATGAAACACACCCTGATTTCTTTATTTAAATATCATTGTGTTTATGATACTTCTTTTTTTTTTTTTGAGACACGGGTTTCTCTGTGTAGCTTTGGAGCCTATCCTGGCACTCGCTCTGGAGACCAGGCTGGCCTCGAACTCAGAGATCTGCCTGCCTCTGCCTCCCGAGTGCTGGGATTAAAGGCGTGTGCCACCAATGCCTGTGTGATACTTCATTTTTAAGCTAAAGAGTGAGTCATAACAGCCTCTGGTCCTGGGGCTGAGCCTAGGGCCTTATACAGGCTAGGTAAAACCTCTACCACTCACCTATATCCCTAGTTCTACATATTTTAATTATTTCATAATCTAAAAAATGAAAGTATCACATAACTTTGAAATTTTAGGAACAAAAATAAAAAGTAATGAAAACTCATCTGTCTAGAGTGACTCTCAGTGAACAAACAATAAAAAAAAAAAAAGAAAAACAAAAAAGCAACTGGAAAAATAAGGCTTAGGTGTTTAGCTTAGGGCATCTGCTGGTCCCTGGTGACACAGCAGTTTAACCTTGATCCTCCTGGTGGACGAAAGCAGCGGGACAATAGCTTGTGTTTCAAAGCAGGGATGACTCCCTGGGCTGTGGGTCTGGACCTATCCAAGGTAGAGCCATGTGTAGCATGATTGAAGTCTTTGTTCAATCCCCAATACAACAACAACAAAAGCAGAAATTTCCACACACACCTATGTTGGGGGACTCGGGGCGGGGGGGGGGCAAAGTCGGAAAGGGCAGAGTGTGCTGTTCACCCATCCTGCAGCCTCCCTGAAACTGAGAGACAGTCAGGCACAACAGGGAGCCGAGTCGAGCAAGGTCTCTTTTATTGCTTAACAGTGAGCCTTTTTTAAAGTAAAAAAACCGCAGGGTGGGAAAAGTATTACCCAATAATTTTAAAGGTATTTCTGTGATGTATCTAGTGTCCTATCCCCTCTCGGGCACGGTCTGCGAGTGTGATGACCTCATCCGAGTGAGTCTGGGCAGCCAATTGCTTTTCTTTTTTTGTTTTTCGAGACAGGGTTTTTCTGTGGCTTTGGAGTCTATCCTGTCACTCGCTCTTGTAGACCAGACTGGTCTTGAACTCACAGAGATCCTCCTGCCTCTGCTTTCCGAGTGCTGGGATTAAAGGCCTGTGCCACCACCCGGCTGCCAATTGCTTTTCTTAGTAAACACTTGAAGCCTCTGTAGCTTCCTCTCAGCGCCACCTAGTAATGGTGCCGGTGGGTGGTCAGCTTTGGGCCACTCCCTCTTTTGGTATGATAGTCATCAGCTTGGGCCACTCCCCCTCCTGCCAGGACATGATCTGTGCTCCTCCACACACCTAGAATGCTGCTGTCTCACTAAGGCTGGGAATGTTGCTCAGCAGTAGAGCAATAGTGTATGCCCTTCATGCACAGGAGGCCCAGGTTCTACCTCTAGAACTACAAAACAAGATACCACTAAATGGATTATTATGGTTTGGATTTGAAAATGTCTTTTGGGTTCATGTGTTGAAGGTTTGGTGCCAAGGTCACTGAATGCTCTGAGAAGACATTCTTGTCCTTACCCTTAATTTTTGTATTCTCTCTCTCCCTCTCCATCCCCTTTCCCTCCCTCTCCTCCTTTTCTTTCCCGGACACCCTCAACTCTGCCCCCACAACATGCATTCATTATATTCACACTACTTACAGGGCCTGAAACCCCCTCAATCAAAAATTTCACCTAAGTGGTCTTTTTTTTTTTTTTTTTTTTTTTTGGTTTTTCAAGACAGGGTTTCTCTGTGTATCTTTGGAGCCTATCCTGGCACTCGCTCTGGAGACCAGGCTGGCCTGGAACTCACAGAGATCCGCCTGCCTCTGTCTCCCGAGTGCTGGGATTAAAGGCATGCACCACCAATGCTGGCCTAAGTGGTCTTAGATTAGCCATTTCCAACATGTGCCAAATATAAATTCTTTTTGATGGTTACACTTTAAATCCAGGCTTCAAAAATTCCCGCAATGAGCCCTGAGTCATAGCCCAGGCTTCTAATGTCAGCTGCTTGGGGAGACAAAGCAGGAGAACAAGTTGTTCACGGCCAGCCTAGGCAACTTTGTGAGAATTACTCTCAAAAGTGAAAAAGAAGACTTCAGTGTATGCACATGCCTTGTATGCCCAAAGCCCTGGGTGCCGTCCCCAGCATCAAAAGAAAAGCAAAGAGTGAAAAAGAAAATTATTACAGTGTTCCAAGAACACCACCTCACAATCAAAGTATCCGAGTCACATGAGGGAAGGAAAAAACTCTATGTGACAATTATCCAAACAACCAACAGTAAAATCAGACTCTTTAAATGTTTCTATAAAGTGTAAGAAATAAAATTGATTGTTAAAATACCACTCAGAACAATCATGAAAAGACTAGAGTGTCTAGAAGTCAATCGAGGGAACATTGTGTAGCAGCTGAAAGCAGACTAGATAAAGAGTGATGTTGTACTGTAATTATCACAAACTCAGCGCTTCTCAGCAGCACAAGCTTTTACAGCCTTGCCATCGTGGAGGTCAGAGTCTGAAGGGTTTTATGGCTAAAATCAAATTGGTTCAGATGCAGTCCTTCCAAGACTCAAGGAAAATAACCCTCTCTTTCGTTTCCCTCCCTCTTTCCTTTTTTGTGTGTTTGTTTGCTTTTATTGTTTACTTGTTTGTTTTTGAGACAAGGTCTTGATCCATAGCCCTGGTTGGTCTGTAACTCACTGAATGACCAGGTTGACATTGAATGTGTGGTGAACCTCCTTCCTTGACTTTTGTACTTGGCCAAATTTGCACCAATCATGATGAATTCTCAGAAACAAAATTTTTGGTCTTTGCTCAAGGTGTTCTGAGTCTGCAGTTTAGAGTGGTAACAAATATGTAGCCAGCAAATTGTAATAAACAGGAAGCAACGCTTCCAAACCTTGTCATCAGCTCAGAGAATCTTCTCAAGCATAAACCAGACAGGAGATGATAATGTTTTTTGTGGATGATGGACCTCTGTGGACTAAAGAGCAATTGCAAAGACTCCATTGAAAGGACTCTGTAGTGGGGGCTGGAGAAATGGCTCCGAGGTTAAGAGCACTGACTGCTCTTCCAGAGGTCCTGAGTTCAATTCCCAGCAACCACATGGTGGCTCACAACCATCCATTATGAGATCTGGTGCCCTCTTCTGGTGTGCAGATATCCATGGAAGCAGAATATTATATGCATAATAAATAAATAAAATCTTTAAAAAAAAAGAATGTTCACATCCTATTACAATTTAAAAAAAGAAAGAAAGAAAGGACTCTGCGTTACTAAGATTGGCTCTCTCCTTGAGGTCAGCAGTGTTTTCACAATCCTGGGATGGAACCTGTCATATTTATTTCTAGCTGGTGACACGCCACTTTGTGACCTGGTCTACTTTTTTTTTTTTTTAGACCAATATGGCTGTTAATTTTTGTACAATGCCAACTCAACACAGTAAACTGAGATACTTTTTTCCAAAGTTGACAGCACATCTAAAGTTTCCAAAAATTCAAATTATATATATATATATATATATATATATATATATATATATCAATAATGGCAGTATGTTATGCATCAATAGCAGCAACAGCTTTTCCAGGTTCTGCAGTCATTTAAACAAAATTGTAGAGACATCCAGCACACTCCATTTAAAAAGAAAAAGAAAAAAAAGAAAAAAACCAAAATCCCAGAAAACAGCACAGTTCTGTTACTCTTGTGGTACCTGGCACCATTTTTTTTTAAATTAGCTTCTCAATCATCATCTGGAAGGAAACCATTCTGAGCAACATCATTAAAAACAGCTCTGATAAAGCATAGTCACTACTATGTATCATAAAGCAGGTCCACATATGAGTGAGTACATATCATGTTTGTCTTCTTGTGATTGGGTTACCTCGCTCAGGATGGTTTCTTCTAGTTCCATCCATTTGCCTGGGAATTTCAAGATTCCATTGTTTGTTTGTTTGTTTTTTCCCATGAGTCGTACTCCATTGTGTAAATGTACCACATTTTCTCCATCTATTCAATTGAGGGGCGTCTAGGCTGCTTCCAGGTTCTGGCTACTACAAATAGTGCTGCTATGAACATCGTTGAACAGATGTCTTTGTTATATGAATGTGCTTCTTTTGGGTATATGCCTACAAGAATCTTGTGGTAGACTGATTCCCATTTTCTTGAGGAGTTGCCATACTGATTTCCAAAGTGGCTGTATAAGTTGGCACTCCCACCAGCAGTGGAGAAGTGTTCCTCTTTCTCCTCATCCTCTCCAGCATAAACTATCATTGGTGTGACCTGATCTACTCTTGCTGGAGGTAACCCCCATGCAAGTGTGCAAGTGTGTCATTTCCATTGCTCCCCTGAAGGGACACTAACTGAGAAAAGCTATGAAATCACAGAAGCTGGTAAATCACCCCCAAAGAATCTAGAGAAACACTCTGGGCTATGTACCTGAAGGAATCTAAGTCACATACCAGAAATACTTGTATAACCATGTTTATTGCAGCATTATTCACAATAGCCAAGATATGAGAATATTAGATCAACCTAGATGTTCATCAACAGGTGAATAAAAAGAATATACATACATATATATATATATATATATATATTATATATATATATATATGGAGAGAGAGAGAGAGAGGATAGTTTTGTTCAACAATGAGGAAAAATTAAATTATGTCATCTGTAGGAAAATGGATGTTAAGTGAAATAAACCAGACTCAGATAAATATCATGTTTTCTCTTATACAAATAATCTTAGATTTAAAAATATAATATCCATATATAACATGTGTATGATGTAAGAGTACAGCGAGGCTATGTAAGGGGATAAATGACCTCAAAATGTGAACTGAGAACAAGAGGGTAAGGGAGTTCAAGAACAGTATAGCATATTTTCTCTCATGTGTGGCTCTAGATTTAAATACATATTCATGTGGTACACACACACACACACACACACACACACACACACACACAGTGGTTTAAATAAGAATGTCTCCTATAGGCAACAGGGAATGGCACTACTTTAGAAGGATTAGGAAGTATGGCCTTGTTGAAGGAGTGTGTCACTGAGAGTGGGCTTGAGGTTTCAAGAGCCCAAGCCAGGCCCAGTGGCTCTCTCTGTCTCTCTTCCTGCTGCCTGCAGATCTGGATATAGAACACTCAGTTGCTTCTCCAGCAGGATGTCTGTCTGTGTGCCATCTTGTTCCCAGCAATGAGAATAATGGACTAAACCTCTGAAACTGTAAGCCAGCCCCAATTAAATGCTTTCTTTTTATAAGAGTTGACGTGGCCCATGGTGTCTCTTCACAACAATAGAACACTAACTGTGTGTGTGTGTGTGTGTGTGTGTGTGTGTGTGTGTGTGTGTGTGTGCCTGTTATTGTTGTTAGGACATGGACACCCCATCAGCTTTTTTCCCAGAAGGCAAGCCATGCCCCACCCCTTCAGCTGACAGGCTCCAGCTGTGAAAGAGCACACAGATGTGGGGAGGACCATGCTAGTGTTATGAATATGGTTAGGGCCTCAGAGAGAGAGAGAGAGAGAGAGAGAGAGAGAGAGAGAGCACTCCAATTTTAGGGTCTGGATCAAACTTTACTCTGGATCTAGAGGAATGTAATATGAGTTTTCCCTGGCCCGGCTAGGTCCCACTGCCCTTCTCTGCCCCAAAGAAACATGTAGACGCTATATTAGTTATAAGCTGTTGGCTGGTGACTTGGGCTTCTTATTCTTAACCCATAATTACTTTCTTTGTAGTTCCTTGTGGCCTTATGTTACTGCAGAAAAGGTGGGGTCTACATTGCATCTGTTCTGTGTCTTCTCAGAGAAAAGAGAAGAAAACAGAGGAGAAGAGAAGAGAACGATTTCCTGCTTGTCCCTGCTTATATTCTGATCCTGCCTGGATCCCATGAGGACTTCTCTTTACTACATTTCCCAGAATTCTCCTCGACTCCTAGTCCCACCTATCTTGCTTCCCTATTGGCCAACAGTGCTTTTTTCAACAACCAATAAGACATATACACAGAAGAACATTCCCCATCAGAGTGTGTGCTAGGAGAGCAAACACAGACAGGAGGTGCACCATCTTTATTCTTTTTTAAAAAACATTATCTTATTTTTTGATATGGTAGTATAATTATATCATTTTCCCCTTTCCTCCCTCCAAACCCTTCCATACTCCCTTCTTTGATTTCTTTCAGATTCATGGCCTCCTTTTTCCTTAGTTGTTATTATATACTTGTATTCCTAAACACATAAACACAACCAGCTTAGTTGTGTTATGTATATGTATGTTTTCAGAGCTCACCATTTGGTATTAAAAAATCAATTGATGTGCTCCTCCCCGGTTTAAATGACCATTTCTCCCATTGTCAGCATTCCTTAGTTGCCTGTAATTCTTTGTGTAGATTAAGACCTCATGGGCTTTCTTTGGTCCACTTTGCATGTCTTTTTAAAGCAATAAGATTTAGCATTAACTTACCATTAATAAAGCAGCATAAATATAGGGAAGATTGGCCCAGAGGATTAGACACTTGGAGATAAAATTGTAAAGAGTCCAGAGATCACAAATGACTCCTTTGACTTGCATGCTGCATCAGCTGACTACCTCATGAAAAGTACTGAAGAAGCCGTGTCCTTGCTTTGAGTTTGACCCTTCTCAAAGCAGAGCGTGGTTTGGCTAAAATAGAAAAATGATCTCCCAAGGTCATGCTGTAGCTGACTGATTACAGAATCTAGAAGAGGTTTTGCCCTGAACCTCTCAGCAATGCTGACAAACCCATGGAAGAATTAATCTAAGGTGGTGCCACTGATGAGGAACAATCTTGTTTGAAGCATGGAAACACAGTCTAGAGACATGTAATTTAGTTTTTTGTTTTGTTTTAAAGATTTTATTTATTATGTATACAGTCTTCTGCCTGCATGCCAGCAGAGGGCACCAGATCACATTCAAGGTGGTTGTGAGCCACCATGTGGTTGCTGGGAATTGAACTCAGGACCTCTGGAAGAACAGTCAGTGCTCTTAACCGGGGAGCCATCTCTCCAGCCCGTAATTTAGTTTTTAATAACACAATTTACTTCTGAAGGGAAAAAAAATCCAATATAGTGAGTCACTAAATGAAATTTTATTGAAACAAAAATCATGTTAAGGTAAACCCCTTTTTTCAACTTATAAAATAAATTCTATATGCATTGGTGTTTTACCTGTATATAAGCCTGTGTGAGAGTGTCAGAAGCCCTGGAATCGAAGTTGTAACAACTGTGAACTGCCATGTGGGTGCTGGGAACTGAACTTAGGTCCTCTGGAAGAACAGCTAGTGTTCTTAACCACTGGTCCATTTCTCCAGCCCCATGTAGGGGAAATACTTATTTTTGAGACAGGGTCTCACTGACTACATCGTCCTGACTGGCCTAGAACTCGCTATGTAGTCTATCATGCCTCCACCTCTGAAGTGCTGGCATTAAAGGCATGTGTCAACATACCTGGCCTTAGACAACTCCTATAATAATTCTTTACCACACACCAAAAACATTTTGAGTTTCTTATTTTGGAGAGAAATAAATTTCTTTAAATTTGGGAGTGAGTCATCAGCAACTTTGCAAAGAAGTTTCTTTTTTCTTCTATGATACCTCCCATCATCCTTTCCCACCTCTCTCTCTTGGTTTTTTGAGACAAGGTTTCTCTGTGTAGCTCTGGTTGCCCTGGAACTCACTCTGTAGACCAGGCTGGCCTTGAACTGACAGAGATCTGCCTGTCTCTGCCTCCTGAGTGCTGGGATCACAGGCATGTGCCACTACCACCAGACTCAGTTTCATAATGTTTTTAAAAAACTCTTCTTCTTAGCCAGATGTTAAACATGAAATTTTATGTAATAAGTGAGTCTTTGTTAAATAGATTACCCTCTCAGATTTTTTTTTCTTTTTGGTTTTTCGAGACAGGGCTTCTCTGTGTAGCTTGGGAACCTATCCTGGAACTCGCTCTGGAGACCAGGCTGCCTCAGCCTCCCGAGTGCTGGGATCAAAGGCATGAGCCACCAACACCGGACAAGACTCTTCTTTTTAATGCTACTGTGATGGCTTGAGAGGGAGTGGCACTATTAGGAGGTGTGGCTTTGTTGGAGTAGGTATGGTCTTGTTGGAGGAAGTGTGTCACTAGGGAGGTGGGTTTTGAGTTCTCAATACTCAGTGAGACAGTTCATTTCCTGTTGCCTACAAGATGTAGTAGTCTCAGCTACCTCTCCAGCACCATGTCTGTCTACACTCCCAACATGTCCCACCATGACAATAATGTACTGAACCTCTGAAACTGTAAGCCATCACCTCAGTTAAATGTTTTCCTTTATAAAACTTGTCATGGTCATGGTGTTTTCAAAGCAATTGAAACCCTAACTTATTGCGTTGGTGGCTCATGCCTTTAATCCCAGTACTTGGGAGGCAGAGGCAGGCAGATCTCTGTTGAGTTCAAGGCCAGCCTGGTCTACAAGAGCGAGTGCCAGGACAGCCAGAGCTGTTACACAGAGAAACCTTGTCTTGAAAAAACCAAAAACAAAACAAAACAAAAAAAACAAAAAATAATAATGATGATGATAAGGAAACTTTGTGTTTTAGCATTTGCATGACAGATGATTCTGATAGGATATTACTGACTATAGATGTAACATGACCATTCACAAATACTCCCTGCATAACCTTTTTACCTGAACCACCTTTGTACTTGAACTCCAAAGACTGGAGTCTGTCACCTTGGCTTAAAAACAGCCTTCAATGTGAGACCACAGTGGGCTGTTTTTAGGATGTCCAGTACCAAATATAAAATCACAGTAACTGTCTTCTTTGGGGAAAAAAATGCACACAATTTCACCCTCACTGCTGAATCCCATTCTTCAATGAGGCACTTTTTTTTTCCCCAGAGAAGATTAAAAGCTAAACAATGGAAACTCTAAGGCAGATAAAATGTTTAAATAGAAGAAGGAATTAAAAGCAGTTATCTGGCTCTAAAATGAAATAATAGTAAATTATAATAGTTCTCAATAGTTACTTAGTTCTCAGGAAAAGGATTTGCCATGGCAACCGCTGCATCATATTGTTCTTAAACAGCTTCCAAACCATACACCCACACAACGGGGAGGGAGAAAAAGGAGGGAGTCAAAGTGCTAGGAAGTGGCAGTGTGATAGCACAGATGAAGGTCTCCCATACGCTACATGCCACTATACTTTCTTTAAGAGAATATATTCTAACCTTTGTTTTTGTTTTATGCGTGTTTGGCATTCACAGATGTCTATGCAGCATTGTGTACAGTGTCAGCAGAGCTCAAACCCCTGGGAGTGGAGTTAGAGATGATTGTGAGCCACCAGGTGGGTGCTAAGGATTGAACCCTGGTGCTCTGAAAGAGCAGTCAGTGCTCTTCTTAATCACTGGGCCATCTCTGCAGCTCTTCTTTTAAAAAAGGTGTGTGTGTGTGTGTGTGTGTGTGTGTGTGTGTGTGTGTGTGTGTGTGTGTCTGCCCTCGGAGGCCAGAAGGGGTCAGATCCTCTGGAGCTAGGTGTCAGTGCTGGGAACTGAACTTAGATTGTCTGCAAAAACTAGCTCTTGTAGACCAGGCTGGTCTCGAACTCACAGAGATCCACCTGCATCTGCCTCCTGAGTGCTGGGATTAAAGGTGTGTGCCACCAACGGCCAGCTTGTCTTCTTTATATTTGTTTTGAGACAGGTCTCTCTGTGCAGCCTAGGCCATCCTGGAACTTGCTCAACCAGAGCTGGCCTCAAACTCAGAGATCCTTGCCTCTGTCTTTGGCGAAGTGTTGGGATTAAAGGCATGCACCACCACACCCTGTTCAGTGTACCTGCACACAGCATGCATTATTGATCAGATCTGTAGCTTCTCCATCTCCTGAACCTCCTTCCTCTATTTCTAGAGTGGATGACAGGTGTATTCCACCACACTTGGTTTCTATGATGCTGGGATAGAACCCAGGGCTTCATGCATGCTAGGCAAGCACTGTCCCCACTGAGCTATGTGCATCTTGGGCTCCAGATCTCTACTTGTAGTAGTATATTACTCCAGATGAAGTAACAGCTTCACACTCTCCCACGTCTGTCTGTGTGTACTGTTCTTTTACCATCTGCATGAATTTTCTGGTTTTCCCTGTGGTTTTCCAGTCTATGGTCAGAAAGCCTTCACAGAGTCATAGTTGTCTGCCTATAGCAAACCACTGCCTCATTCCCTGTTTTCTACCTTTTCTTGTTAAAAGTACCAAGCAGAGCAGGAGACATGACTACCAGACAGATTGTTGCTACAGTGAGAAGAGTTACTGGGTCGAGGCTGTTTGTTCCTTTCTATTTCAGGAGATTGTCTCTTGAAAATGACACATTGGGCTCTCAATCCCACCTTTCCCACAGCCCCTTTCTCTACAGCAACAACCTCTTCCTGGTTCTGGGTTTTCTATCTTATCAATACAAACTCTGCTTGCATTCTTCTCAAACTCTTGAACTCTGCTTTAGCCCATTTAATTTTTCTTCACTCTGGAAACTACATGTATCCAAAAACACATTTACCATGTGCTTTTTAGCCTTGGCCAGATTACCAAAGTAGGCCTGGTTGTCTGACAAACTGATGCCTTTAAAACTGTTGCACCAGGCTGCATGGTGGTGCATACCTTTACTCCCATCATTTGGGAGGCAGAGGCAGGTGGATTTCTGTGAGTACAAGGCTAGCCTGGTCCACAGAGTGAGTTCCAGGACAGCCACGACTATATCACACACACACACAAAAATCCCTTCTCAAAAAAACAAAAAAAAGAAAGAACCCCCCCAAAAAAACAAAACCCCACAAAACTGCTGCACCATGTGAATTTATTGTTGTTTCATAGATTATAACCTTATAGAAAGATACAACATGTTCATCTATGTTTATGGCATAGAGGACTCCTGAACTCCTGACATCTCTTGTCTTTTTTTTTCTGTAGAAGCCAATATAAAGTTTATCCTATAAAAGAACACTAAGCTCTTAAAGGATATTTATTTGTGGGGATCAGGGTGTTGTTATTATTGTACTGGAGACAGGATCTCAAATTCACTATGCAGCAGACCATGGCCTAGAACTTCTGATCCTCCACTCCTACTTCCCCAGGGCTGAAATTACTGGTGTGCATCGTTACTCCAGGTTTATATAGTGCTGGGGTGCAAATCCAGGTTTTCATACACCCCAGATGAGCATTTTGCCAACTGATGTAGATCGCTGGTCCTCTTAAAGTGTTCTACTGAAGCAAGTCACATGCTTATATTAGTATTTTTGGAAGACATTCTATGGCTGTGAGAATAGGGGTTAGAGGAGGCCATAGCCAAGAGGCTATTGGGAGGTCACTACAGTATATATAACTAATGCAAAAGGATAAGAGTCTTAACAGAAAAGCCCCACTGCAGAGGCTGTGGAGGACCAATAGGGAACAAAGGAGGACAAACCATAAACCCAGGGGCCACAGTCAGAGATGAGGACAAGGTAAGGCTGAAAGCGACAGGAATCAATGTCCCAAGGAAATATGAGTAATGCTGAAGGCCATATATTGACTTCTGCTACACTTTAGGTCCACACAGAATACAGGAAATAGGTGGCAATATTAGTCAGGGTTCTCCAGAGAAACAGAATTATTATATATTCTCATATATATATATATATAGTATATATATGGGATTTATTAGAGGGGGTTACAAGTTGTGGTCCAACTATGCCAACAATGCTGTCTTCCATTGGAAAGTCCGAGAACCCTGTAGTTGTTGAGTCCACAATGCTGGATGTCTCTGCTAGCGTTCAGTCTGTGCTGAAATTCTAAAGAAGTAGACTAATACCAGAGAAGGGATGGACTTGCCAACAAGAAGAAGGGCAAGCAGACAAAGAGCAAGCTTCCTTCTTCCCTGTCCGGATCTTCCCACCTCAAAAGATCTGGGTGAGTTTTCGTTTCAAATGATTTAATTAATTAAGGGAAAAAAAAAAAAACCCTCACAGGCATACCCAGTCATTTGGGTTTTAGTTAATTCCAGATGCAGTCAAGTTGACAACCAAGAATAGCCATCTGGACAGGCAGGGGAACCTTTTCTTTCTTTCATTCATTTACCCATTATTCACATAGAGGAGTTACAGATGGCTGTAAGCCTTCATGTGGGTGCTGGGATGTGGGAGCCCACAAGTGACTCTGTAATCCATCTGTAGTCTATTCTGGCTTATAAGACTTGCTTGTTTCAGTCTCCTTGAGAGCCATAAGAAAGTTCTGATGAAGCCCCTGGGATATTATCTAACTAACAAGCTTCTGATGCCAGCTGTAGGCACTTAGAGATAGGGAATGAAGCTGCTTGCTGCTAGCAGGACTCACGTGATGGATATGGAACCTGACTGTTTCTCAAATCAATGACAGTGCAGGAGCTGGTTAATTGACTGTGTTGCTCTTTGTTCTGCTTTGTTCTGTTCTGCTCTGTCTGTATATCAGCAGGGTCTAAATTAAACTTGGGGCTGCCCCATGTGCTGAAAGGCATGGACTGGGCAGTCCTCCTGAATCTACCCTGTGTTTCTGTCTCTCTTTCTTTTATCTGCCTTTTCTCAATCCTCACGCTCCTCCCCCCCCCTTTCAGGTAACCCAGCTGACTCGCTGGAACAGGCTTCTATGCTGGGAACTGAACCCAGATCTTCTGCAAGGGAAGCAAAGTTCTTAACCACCGATGAGCCACCTCTCCAGTCCCTGGTGATGTATGTCTTGCCACTCCAGCCATAAACAGAAAGGCTGCTCTCCAACTAGGCCTTTTCTGCTTGGCCTCGAAAGTAGTTCCGAGAACCACTGAACCATTCCGGGCACACTCACAATGTCAGAAAAGGGTCAGATCGGGATCAACCAGCCAGATGTCCTGTGAGATGTAAAGATGTTTTTTGCTGAGCTTCCCCCTCAGGAATCTGAGATCAGCACACTGTGACAGAGACACTGAGAAGGATTTGATTTCCTGGGAAGGTTCTGAGGAAGCAGCTACTTGGGGACATGGGCTCTGGGAGAAGGCACTTTTAATAGCACACCACCACTTCTGCCCCAGAAATTTTGGAAGGATTCACTGCACTGGTGGCTGCACAGACACAGCTCATAACTATGTCACCCCAGCCATACATGTTTCCTTTTCTTTAAGTACTGTTTGGAGGACCACACTGGAGCAAGGCAGGCCTGAGTTTTCAATACTAGCCATGCCTGCGTGACTCCAGTCTATTCTCACCTGTGAAATAACAACATCGCCTTTACAGAAAAGCCACATAAAAATGTGAATTCTGATTGTTTTTCGGAACGTCAGAGCCCTGAGACAAAATCTGCATGGTCTAAAGGTGCGCTTCTCCTACCAACTTCAGCTTTCCGCCATGATTCTTCCCTCTCCTTAATAAGGAAAAGATCGGAACCTTTGGTCAGACTTGGGGCTCTCCCTGCAAAGTATGACTGGGAAAGTTTCCAGAAGGAGATGGTGCTTTGAAGTGAGAAGAGGATGGGAGACTCAGAGCTGTGTTCCCTCCTTGTCTCCAGACTTCAGTGACTATGGGACTTACTAAGCAAGGTTATTAAAGATAAATGCACTGGCCCATCTCAGCCTTACTGCTAAGAATCACTAAGTTAGATCCAATAATCTATAATTTTAATAAGCTTCCTGGAAGATTCTAAATACACTAAAGTTTGGGAACCACTGCCTTTCCTGGAAGTTCCTCCCTCTTCCCCTGTGACCTGGTCACCTCTGGAAGGAGTGCCTGCTCTCAGTTTAGTTGCGGGTGCAGTGTAGTAACACACATTTGGTCTTTGTCCCTGGTTTCTAGCACAGAACCTAAAGTCTTTGGGATCTCTTAATAATAAAGATGGTCCTGTGCTCAAGAGATTCAGGATGGGGGCTAATTACTCCCAAGAAAAATCAGCCAAGAGTTTGAGGGACTAGACATCTTAGCTAGTCAGTGTTCCATTGCTGTGAAAAGACACCATGGCATCTCTTATAAAAGAAAACATTTAATTAGCACTGTTTATAGCTCAGAGGTCTAATTCATTTTTGTTGTGGCAGTACGCAGGCAGACATGGTGCTGGAGAAGTAACAGAGTTCTACAACCTGACCTACAGGCAGCAGGAAAAGAGAGACACTAGGTCTGGCTTGAACATTTGAAACTCCAAAGCCTACCCCAGTGACACACTTCCTCCAACAAGGCCACACCTTCTAATCTTTCTCAAGTAGTGCCACTCCTTAATGATCAAGCATTTAAATATATGAGCTTTTGGGGGGCCATTCTTAATTCAAAGTACCGAAGCCCAACCTATAAGGAAAAGAAAGGGAGGGGCTAGAGGTTGAGTCCAGTCATGAGTGGCCAATAACTTAATAATATTTAATGATATTTTGTCAAAACCTTGAAGAAATGGAACTTTGGTATGTTTCAATACTGATGTTTTCAGAACGTGGCTTTGATGGTTGAAGTTCATTGTCAGCTTGGCAAGACTGAGTCACCTAGGAGACACACCCCTGGCCACATCCGTTCGGGGCATGTTTCCAGAGATGCTTGACTAAGAAGGAAAGATCCATCTGAATGTGCACAGCACCATCCCACAGGTTGGATCCCTGGGTGGCTGAAAAGGAAAAAAGAAAGGGATCTGAACACCAGCACTTACTGCCTGCTGCTTCTGGACTAGGGTTTCTATCACTGTGATAAAACACCATGACCAGAGCAACTTGGGGAAGAAAGGGTTTATTTGCTTACACTTACACATCATTGTCCATCCTTGGAGGAAGTTAGGACAGGAACCTGGAGGCAGGAGCTGGTGCAGAGGCTGTGGAGGGGTGCTGCTTACTGCCTTGCTTCCTCAACCTGTTTTCTTATAGAACCCAGGGCTACCAGCCCAGGTATGGCCCCACCCACAAAGGACTAAGCCCACCCACAGCAATCATTAATTTAAAAAATGCCCCATGAGCTTGCCTCTATCCCAATCTTATATGGAGTCATCTTCTTAATTGAGGCTCCCTCTGTGGTGATATTTTGTTTATGATCTAACAAATAAAGCTTACCTGAAGATCAAAGTGCAAAGCCACACTGGTTATCCATAGAGACCAGGCAGTGGTGGTACACACTTTAATATCAGCACTTGGGAGACAGAGGCAGACAGATCTCTGTTAGTTCAAGGTTCAAGGCCACCAGGACTACAAAAAAATTGATCCAGTCTAAAAGAGAAACAGAGCTCACACGAAGATGATCCCATCACTTGGGGTGACACGCCTTTAATCCCAGCACTAAGGAGGTAGATATGGCAGGGCAGAGAGAGGACTATAAGGTGGGAGACAATCTAGGCAGTCAGTCTGAACAGTTAGTCTGAAGCATCAGTCTGGGGAGGCAGTCTGAGGCAGTCAGTCTGAGGACAGAATCGCCCCTTTGGTCTGAGCATTGGTAGAGGTTCGAGTTCTCTAATGACTGGCCAATTTGCTTCTCTGATCTTTCAGCTTTCCCCGGTAGTATCTGACTCCGGGTTTTTATTATTAAGACCAATTAGGATTCGTGCTACATCCCTCCTCTCTGATGACTCTATCTTGAGTCAAGATGACATAAAACTAGACAGGACAACTGTGTACCTCAGCCATTGCACCCCCCCCACACACACACACACACACTGTGCCTAACTGTATCCTCTGAGCTGTGAGTCAAAACAAATCCTACCTCCACGAGAAAAATAGCCAATGAACTGGCATTTCCAGAGAACATGGAAGTCCCGTGCCACCTAAGCCCCTACAGCTTTGTGCATCCTCTCTCTATTTGGCTGCACCAGTGAACAGAAAGTATTTTTCCTAACTTCTTTTTTTTTTTTTTTGGTTTTCTCGAGACAGGGTTTCTCTGTGTAGCTTTGGAGCCTATCCTGGCACTCGCTCTGGAGACCAGGCTGGCCTCCAACTCACAGAGATCCGCCTGCCTCTACCTCACCAGTGCTGGGATTAAAGGCGTGTGCCACTAATGCCCAGCCCCAGCTATTTTTCCTAACTTCTAAGAGTCAGTTTAGTGAATTATCAAACTTTAAAAGGAGCCCGTGGAGACCCTAGATTTATAGTCAGCTTGGAAGAAGTATATCCAATTTGTGTCGAGCACCTGAAATGGGGGGTGTCTTTTTTTTTTTTTTTAAAAGATTTAGGTATTTATTATGAGTACAGTGTTCTGTGTACATGTCTTTCTTCAGGCCAGATGAGGGCACCAGATCTCATTACAGATGGTTGTGACCCACCATGTGGTTGCTGGGAATTGAACTCAGGACCTCTGGAAGAGCAGCCAGTGCTCTTAACCACTGAGCCATCTCTCCAGCCTGGGGGTGTCTCATGAGACTGAATCTTTTAACTTGTAGAACCTAACCCAAACTCTAGGTAAATGGGTCAGAATTTAATTGAGTTCACAGGGGAAGGTAGGAGTGGTATCTGTCCAGGCTGGAGAGATGGCTCATCAGTCAAGAGCACTTGTTGCTCTTGCACAGGATCAAGATTCAGCTGGTTCCTAGAGCCCACATGGTGGTTCACAACCATGTGTAACTCTATTCCAGGAACCTGAAGCCCTCTGCTGACCTCCATGGGCAGACATACATACACTCATACACATAGAATAAAACCAATAAATCTATAAAAGAGTGATACAGCCCTTACTGGCCATAGGCTCATAACCTGTAGTGGTCTGAAATGAGAATGTCCCCCCATAGAGTCATATATTTGAACACTTGGTCCCCAACCAGTGGTGCTGTTTGGAGAGGCTTAGAAGGTATGGCCTTACTAGAGGAAATATGCTACTGGGAGCAGGCTTTTTAAGTTTAAGGTCTCACCCCACTTATAGTTTGTTCTCTCTGTTTCATGCTGATGGTTGAAATAAGAGCTCTTAGCCTCCTGCTGTGTTTAGTGTGTTGCTTGTTGCCATGCCTTCCTGCCAAGATGGACTCTTATCTCTCTGGAACCATAAGCCCAAACAAGCCCTTCCTTCTATAAGTTGTCTTGGTCATGGCATTTTATCAAGATAAAAGAAAAGTAATCAGTACATGGCCCATCTCTAATAAAAGACAGGTTAGTAAGAAAAAAGACTAAAAAATTATTTATCAAAGTTCATGCATAGACAGATATGATGGCACATATTGATAATCCAAGCTCTCAGGAGTTCAAGGTCAACCTTGACTACATATCAAGTGTGAGAGACTGTGCTGGGTCATGGGAGACCTTTAGGATGAAGTTCCAATTACACTGAAAAGGCTCCCAATTTTAAACTTAGATTCATAGAAGTAGGACTCTATTTGAACAGAGGTGTGATAGTTTGAATGTAAATGGCCTCCATAAGAATCTCATAGGGAGTGGCACTATTAGGAGGTGGCTTTGTTGGAGTCAGTATGGCCTTGTTGGAGGAAGTGTGTCACTGTGGGGGTGGGCTTTGAGGTTTTCTAAGCTCAAGATGCTACCCAGTGTCTCAGTTGACTTCCTATTGCCTGCAAGATGTAGGACTCTCAGCTACTCCAGCACCATGTCTGCCTGCATACCGAAATACTCCCTGCCATGATGATAATGTCCTGAACCTCTGAAACTGTGAGATCTCCCTCTAATGTTTCCCTTATAAGAGTTGCTGTGGTCATAGCATCTTTTTTGTTTGTTTGTTTTTCGAGACAGGGTTTCTCTGTGGCTTTGGAGGTTGTCCTGGAACTGGCTCTTGTAGACCAGGCTGGTCTCAAACTCAGAGATCCACCTGCCTCTGCCTCCTGAGTGCTGGGATTAAAGGCATGTGCCACCACCACCCGGCTGGTCATAGCATCTTTTCACAGCAATAGGAACCCTAACTAAGACAGAAGGTATGATCCGAGTGGAACCCAGTAAGGTGTGTTTCTTTTCATCCCTCTCGGCTTTTCGGTACAGCATTCCTTCTTCACAGGCATAGGGCAGAACCTGTTATGAAATAAGAGTCTTATGGACTGGTATCAGACAAGAGAGATGAGAGATTTTCTTTCTGGCCAACTCTAAGACAAAGAATCCAGAGGAAATTCAGGCAATATTCTTAGGCATTATGACTTACTTTGGGAAAAAGGTATCTGGTTTCTATGAACCTCCTTTATAAAAAGTAGCTCTGCTATTTACGTATCTATGTTTGTGTAAGTATATTGCACACGTGTGCCAGTGCCCAAGTAGAGCAGAAGAGGGCATTGGATTCCCATATCTGGAGTCACAGGAAGTTGTGAGCAGACTGGCATAGGTGTTGGGAACACAACTCAGGTCCTCTGGCAGAGCACAGAGTCCTCCTAACCACTGAGCCATCTCTCCAGCCCCATCTATGACCCTCTTTAGTAGAAGAAATTCTAATTTCTGGTTCTAGCTTCAGAAGGAAAAGGGAGAGTAATACACAAGAGAACAAGAGGAAGCGAGAGACAGAGAAAGTTTGCTTCTTGAAACCTTGCTTCTGATGCCCAAAGTGTCACATTCTGGATTACTGTCTTCTGAGACCCAATCAATCATCCATCACTGGGCACATAGCTGTTGCTACAGAATTGGTCAGTATATGGAGAAATGATATGTAGTTGGTGTCAAACAAAAACAAAATAAAAAACACACTGCACAGGGACTCTGTCATATTTCCCCTTCCTTATCCCAGCTGGCCCTTGTGTCACATTTCTTTACAGAATGTGGTTAAGTCAGAAGTGACAGCCACTCTGATGCAATTCTCTGACCTACATTCAGAGGAAGAGATGTGGCCTTGCACTGTTCTAGTGAAGCCTGCACAGGGAGGGCCTGATTTCCCAGCAGGCCTCCGAGCCAGGCTTCTGATTATGATCTACACCACACTCTGTGGGCATCTCTACAGGTCAGAGGCAAAATGTCCTGCCTATCACTGGCCTTTGACCTGTGAATCTGTGGTGATGTTAGGTCCACAAGACTCCTCCTAGTTGCTTAGCTAGACCTTTTGCACTAGCTGTGCTTGGCTGTCTGCTGACAGTCAAGCTTTTCCTAGGACCCTAGAGTGCCACAACAAGGTCACTCAGCTGCTTCCCCTCCAATCCCGCTCAGGAACCCAGACAAAGGCCCTGCTGAAGGCTTCCCATTCTGACCCTGAGCCTGATGCCCAGATGTGCCTGTCCCAGTGTTTGCTGTTAAATTCTAGCTTCTCCCTCTTATGTTTCCCTCTATCTTCTTCAAAGAAGATTCACAGTTTCATCAGCCAATGCCACCTGTTTTTATCCATCCGTGATGCCACAACAAAACTACCTGAGACTTCGTAAAAAAACAAAAACAAAAAATTAGCAATAACAAAACCTATACTCAGGAGTATGCATGCCCTTAATCCCAGCACATAGGAGGCAGAGGCAGGCTAATCTCTGTGAGTTTGAGTCCAACCTTGTCTATAGAGCAAGTTCTAGGCCAGCCAGAGTGACATAGTGACACCTTGTTTCAAAAACATTTTGTTGTTGTTTTATTTTTTAAGACAGAATTTTTCAGCACTCGGGAAGCAGAGGCAGGTGGATCTCTGTGAGTTCAAGACCAGCATGGGCTACAAGAGCTAGTTCTAGGACAGCCTCCAAAGCCACAGAGAAACCCTGTCTCAAAAAACTTAGGGGGAACAAAAAAAAAAAAAGAAAAGACAGGATTTTTCTGTGTAGCCCTAGAAATCCTAGGACTCACTTTGTATACCAGGCGGGCCTCATCGACTTAGAGATCCACCTGTCTCTGCTTCCTGAGTGCTGGAATCAAAAACTTGTGCCAGCATGCCCAGGTCTCAAAAATCTTTAAAAAAAAAATAACAGACACTTATTTTTCATAGTTTTAGAGATTGGAGAATCCAAGATCAAGATATCCATAGGTGTAATGTCTGGTGATAACCTGGTCTCTGCAACTAGCAGCTATTCTGCTAAGATCTACTGATTGATAGGAAGCACCCTAGGGACTCTAGATAAAACTTAAGACAGTACCTCAGGTAGCTTCCAGTCCATTTCTTTTCTCAGCTGGGCTGACACCTTGAAGTCTCTCTCTCCATTCTTCCTTGGTCACCACTTCCAAGGTACAAACATGCCTAAAACCTTGAAGCCAGTCTTAGTGTGTTGCTTCATCTGGTGTTGATAGATAATGAGTTTTGACATCTTTACTGGAGTCTTTTAGAAGGTAGAAAGAGGGTTATAGGGCTGGAGGGATGGCTCAATGGTTAAGAGCACTGACTGCTCTTCCAGAGGACCTGGGTTCAATTCCCAGCGCCCACATGGCAGCTCACAACTGTCTGTAATTCCAATTCCAGGGGACCCAACACCCATGGCAAAACACCAGTGCACATAAAATAAGTAAATAAGTAAAAAAGAAAGAGGGCTATATCACATTAAATGGTAAGCTCCTTGAAAGCAAAGACCATGTGTTATCAGTGTGTAACTGTCACTTAGGACAGTGCCTGGGGCATTCTCATAAATGCCTGACAGGTTAATGGCATGCTTACATGGCCAATTTTAGCAGTCTTCCTGCTAAAGGCACCTCTCATGTGCTTTCCATCTTGCTTTCCCCAGTAGCAAATCCAAAATGGTTGATGAAATTAGGTTGAGTTGAACCACAAAGAATTCTACCTCTTTCAGACTGATGGGATTCTCCCAGGTATTCCTGGCTTTTAGTGCAGGTAGTTTCCCTCTGAACACAAATATAACAAGCATGGGTTAAACAAACAAAGAAGTGTGTGTGTGTGTGTGTGTGTGTGTGTGTGTGTGTGTGTGTGTGTATGTGTGTGTGTGTGTGTGTGTGTAATATTGAGATATTGAGTCTGGCATCTTCTGCAAGATGGTTTCTTCTAGACATGACAGAGAAGCTGTACCTATGAAATCTCAACAATATAGTCACTTAAACATAATCTGCATAATGGCAGCACCAGTTGACATGCTAAAGTGAAAGAGGGAAATTTCACAAGGATTCACCCCTACATAAAGAGCTACTGGCAATTAGTGGGTGTTAAGAGAAGGAGAATCGGTTTCTCCAGGGACAACACCCGTGACAAGTTAACACTGTCCCAGGTGGTCAGTCCTAAATACATGTACATACAAGCAACACTAAATAGGCTCAGTAGGTCACATACATATTATGTACATATGTAACAATAATAGTTAAAGAAGATGAGGCCATGAATTTGAAAGGAAGTGAAGGACATAGGAGTTGAGAGAGCTTGAGGGGTGGGAATAACATAAATATACTCATGTATGAAATTCTCAAAACAATCATTAAAAACTGAGTCTTGGAATCAATACTTGGGTAGAATAACAACAAAAATAATCTTTTATTTTTTTCTTGTAAAGGAAGGAATTATCTCAGAAAGTGACTCCTTAGTGCCAGGAAGAGTGCTGACAATAAACAGCATGGGAGGTCAGACAATGAGAAAGAAGAGAGATGCAGGAACAGATGGACCTGATGGGCGAGAACCTCCTCCAGGTCTTTCCACACAGACTGAGAGTTTCCTATTGCAGCAGCCTGTCAATAGCTTAAGGCTTCAGAGTCATCGTTATGAATCCTGGAGGTGAGGTTCTAGGAGCAGCTCGTAGCCTACAGTTTCTGTGTGGTATATGGAACACAGGGTCTACGGGCTCACATCTCCTCAGGTCTTGGTCCTGTTTAGGTGACTGCACCTGCTGAGATGAAGCAAGCCTTACTCTTCAACTATCTAGCCTGACACCTCTGCCTCTGGTTGAGGGAAAAGGTAAGTAATTCTTCTTACAAAAATGTCATCACAATCTCTACTCTTTTATCATGTAACCTAATCCCCAGGCTTTGTCTGAAAAGTAAAATTAAATACCTCATAGAATTTAGCAATGGTTCATTCCTACATTACTGCTTGGATGCCAACCTCCCTATTGTATGGACAGTGAACACTGCTGTAGATCTAGTCTTTGAATGCAGAGTAGTGCTGTGAGATAAGAAAATGGGACATTTGGATAAGGAAGGCAAGGTTTATAACTCACACAAGGTAGCCCTAGTTAATATGCTAAACACTTCAAAGCCACAGGAAAAGGAAATCAAGGCATGTACTCTTCACACCTTAGGGAAATAAGATATTTCTCACACCAAGCCAAGCAACAGCACTTCCCCGGTGACCCTTGGTGCTAGCCGCCCAAGGTGCCCGTCTTTCATTCTATAGCAGCAGGAGCTTGGCGGAACATTGACAACTGGAGGCTGAGAAATGAAAAATATGGTCTTCCTGCTCACAGAAGAGGTTCTCAAGCATCTTTGCTAACACAGCATTGCTGAAAGGGCTTGTGTATGAGTCAGACACACATGTTAAGTGGGCTGATGAGACTTGCAGAATCTGTAAGGGTTTCTGATGAAGCAGCATACAAGACTGCCTTTGTGAGTGTGGCACACTGTATAATTTGACTTGTTTGGATCTTTTGTTATTATATGTTGTACTTCACCGAAGCCTGCTGCAAGCTCTTTTTCCTAATTTCTTGGTAGAGAATTGAGGCTTTGTAGCAAGAAAGCTAACTACTCAAATTTCACAGGCAGAAATGAGTGAGACAGTTATAATGTTTAATGTTTATTAGCATTTGATTACAGGAACATGAGCTTGGTTTGCCTAATTTCCTGATCACGGATGCATTTCTGTTCTCACAGAGGCAAAGTAAAGACCATGAATACAGATGGAGCGAGATGCATGCTTCCTTAGGCTCCCAGACCTCTCCTCCTTCCTAGAGCCAGCACCCTCCTAGAGCTGCAGATTCAGCAATGAAAGACAGAGGTACCTGTATTTTATCTCATGGTTCCATTGAGGCTCCTAATAGCATGCTCTTAATCCTAGGCCATGAAAACCTAATTTGGGAAAAGTCAGAGTTAGTCATCAAAACTTCAAACAGTATTTCTTTAAATCTAGTCCCAGATAATCGACATCAGAACTGCCTGAAATGTGAGAAAAAAGGAAGATTCCAGGGCTGGAGAGGTGGCTCAGTGCTTAGAGCTAATACCACTCTTGCAGGGCAGGGGAATTTGATTCTCCAGCACTCTTGTCCAGAAGCTAACAACTGCCTACCATGGCAGTTCCAAAGGGTCTGATGCTCTCATCTGGCCACCCTGCATGTGCATAAATCCACACTCAGACACACATATGCACATAATAAAAAAATTAAAATTAATTAAATTTTTATAAGGCTAGCAAATAAGAGCATTTCTTTTCTCTCTCTATCTCTCTGTCTCTCTGTCTCTCTCTGAGACAGGGTTTCTCTGTATTGCTTTGGAGCCTGTCCTGGAGCTCACTCTGTAGACCAGCCTGGCCTTGAACTCACAGAGATCCTCCTGCCTCTGCCTCCCAATTAGGATTAAAGGTGTGCACCACCAACGCCCGGCCTGGAAGGGAATATAAGAGTATTTCTTACTCTTGCAGAGCCCCAGGGCTCAGTTCCCACCATCCACATGGTGGCTCACAACCATTTACAACTCCAGTTCCAGGGCACTCAACAGACACTTCTGGCCTCTATGAGCACCCAGAATGAATGAGGAGCACATAAATACATGCAGGGGAAACAATAACACATGAAATAAATAAATCTAAAAAAATGAAGATATGTGATTATCAGCATAGGCTCCCAGAGTCAGAAACTGCAGACAGCTAATTATGAGACACACTAAGCAAGGGCCTTAGAATCTTCTCCAAAATGTACACACTTAAGTATGTCTTTTTACTTTCAAAGGATAAGAAAAGAAATAGTAAACCTGGCATTTACCTGGTACCTGGACTTCAGTAAATACGTGTTCCCTTAATTCCTTTTTTAAAAGTTCATGTTCCAGGCTGGAGAGATGGCTTATCAGTTAAGAGCACTGGCTGCTCTTCCAATTCCAGATCCAATTCCTAGTACCCACATGTCAGCTCATAACGGTAATTCCAGTTCCAGGGTATCTAACACCTTCACACCAATGCACATAAAATACATTTAAATAAATCACAAAAAAAATGTACATGTTCCTTTGCCCGGAGCAAAAGGGGGTAGATGCCTACACAATCTGAAGCTCTGTGATTACTCGTATAAAGAGGACCTGCCTAAATTGGAGACTGAAAGTCAAAGGACCCAATCTAGTGAGGGCTTAATCCTTTGAGACAAAGAAAAAAAAAAAAGGAAAGAAAGAAAACAAAAACGGATCCTCGGTCAGCAAGCAGAGGAGTCTGCAACGACTTTCTCCATTTCCAAACCACCACTATACCAGGTGACTTAGTACACCCGGTACACCCTGATCCAAGAGTTAACTGGGATTCCCTCAGGATCCGTCCCAGTATTAACAGCCAGCATTAACCGGCCAAGAGGTATTGGGGTTTGGAAAGACCACATGTGGATGGGCAGCATGGCTCAGTGATTACAGGAGCGGCCCCCTAAACTGCCCACCTGAGGTGATCCCTCAGAGCCTACGAGGGAGAGAACCGAGATTGTCTTTTGACCACGAGCGCCTGCGCAAAACAAGTAGTTGCTTTGGTTTAAACTACATGCCCCAAGATGCAATTGCAATTTTCTCAAAGACTACCTTTCCCGACATGCGCTGCAGCCAGGATTAGCGAGGGAAAAGACCTGTAAACCTGACTGGAAAGTTTACCCCTGCAGTACCTCAGGCAAAGGAAAGTTTTCAAAAGGCCTCAGGCATTGCCCCTACCCGCCCCCGTCCCCGTCCCCGCCCCCGAGGGTGCGCAACTACTTAAATCCAGGCATCAAGGGGAGGAGTCAAACCGAGTCCCTCCCCCGCTCCTGGGAACTTTTATCATTCCAGACGTGATCAAGACTGGAGTTTGAACCGCAGGGAGTAGCTAGCTGCACGCCCACCACTTTCCTCATGGTGTCGGTGACCAGAACCGTGTTTGGAGAGCTGCCCTCGGGGGGAGGGACAGTGGAGAAGTTCCAGCTTCGGTCAGACCGGCTGACTGTGGACATCATCTCCTGGGGCTGCACGATCACTGCTCTGCATGTCCCAGACAGGCAGGGGAGAGCCTCAGACGTGGTGCTCGGCTTTGCCGAGTTGGAAGGTGGGTCGCTTCCTCCTGCCCAGGGCTGCCGAACGGTCCCAGGCCCGTACACACTCCCGATCCTGCGGTCCTTCTGGCCACTCGCGGGATTTGACAGTCTAATCTGGAAGCGCGAGAATGGGCTAATGGTAGCGGCTAACAGTTGTGTGGTTGGAACAAACCGGATCGAATGCAAATGGCTGTAGGACTTGGCCTCCCTTAAGTAGTCGGACTAGTCACTGTTCACGAGGAAGTCAGCTGAGAGAGACCAAACTCCTTAGAGCGATCTTCAAACTGTGGGCCACAGGGTGTGTGGAGCCTTCTGCTCCCTTGTGTTTTTCTCCACCCTCCATCGGATTTTCTTTGCGGTCTCCTTCAGCAGAAATGCCTCAGAATGTAGGCCCGGTGTAAACTCACCAGAGGGCTTGGCTACTGTGGTCAGTGTGGGACACAGTTCCCATTTACTCAGGAACATGATCTTAATGAAAGGGATATAGCCACTAGTCTGGAAATACGGCCTCCTAAGACAGGGACATAATCATTACATCTGTTGGGCAATTCAGATGCCTTTTTATGTTTTGGATGGGGTCTCGTGGCCTTATCTGGCCCGCATCTCACTATGTGGCTAAGGCTGGCCTGGAACTCCTGATAGTCCTGCTTCCAATTCACAAATGTAACAGTCAGCAGTTTTATCCTAACTCATGCAGTTAGTACTCTGTTGATGCAGTACACTCACTCAACAAGATAGACAAGGCTCACTCTCAACTTGCAGTTTAGCTGGGGAGACAGATTTTAGACCCACAATTACCAAGTAAAGTCACTGGATTGCAGTTTGATTTGCAGAAGAAAAGTGTGCATCTTGCCATTCCTTAGCATTGCATGTAACCAGACAGAAAGCAAAGTCTGAAGTAAAACTGGCAAATGGGAACAGAATTAGTCTGTTTTGCTAGGAGGTAAGGTGTAGACCGATTTTGTACCACAAGAGGAGGTTTGAGGTTTTCCTTTTGGTGTGTCTTTCTACCTACTTGGTTCTTCAGATGTTTAATTTGGCTCTTGGTTTGGGGTCAGCAGGAAAACCCTGTTTTTCAAGCAAAATAGATGTGTTCCCCATCCTTTTATTAAAAGGCATTATAAGAGTATTGCTGAGGCTCCTGTTAGCTCACCTCTGGCTCTCTCTCTCTCTCTCTCTCTCTCTCTCTCTCTCTCTCTCTCTCTCGTTTTTTAGAGACAGGGTTTCTCTTTCTTTGTGTGTCTTTGGCTGCCCTAGAAATCACTGTAGACCCGGCTGGCCTTCTAACTCACAGAGATCCGCCTGCCTCTGCCTGCTGAGTGCTGGTATTAAAGGTGTATGCCACAACTGCCTGGCCTGTCTTTATGTCCTTATTGCCCTGTAGCCATCCACAGGTTATTTACATTCCCTCTATAGCCCCCCCAGCAGAATTTCTTTGGTAGCTTAGTTGAGGCTGTTGGCAAGGGACAGACTGTGGGAAGATGTGGAGCCTTGAAGGTGAACCCCAATTTCTCATTTGTGTCCAGACATCTTCACAGTTGGAAGGCCGGAGGGCAGGTGTGTGATGGAGGAGGAGGCTTTAGAGCCAGTTTGCTGAGTCACTCATCTTTGCTGATAGCATAGCCCATTTCTGGGCTGAAATAAATCCCAAAGAGATTACAGTGGAGTGGAGGGCGAATCTGATCCATAGAATTCTAGAGCCAGTAAGAAAATCAGAGGTGATGGGTGGTACCTGCTGTTAATCAGTCTCTGCCTGGTCACCATGCCAAGGAGCACTAGCCACCACCTTATAGAGACTACAACTGCCCTTGCTCCTGGCCACTTTTAGTTTCGAGATGAGAGTCCCTTGCACCTGAAATAAGATCACAAGATGTCTTTGGAGTCCAGATGAAATGTGAGTTGAGGTGACATCCCACTGGGGTGGCACCAGTTTCTTTACAAGCATGGAAATACCAATTGTGAGGTTATTTATCTTAGTTTGGGGTGCCTATTGTAGGCTCAGTGAAAGAATTAGCCTCACCTAGTCTCTAGACAAAAGGCATTGGCTCTCCTGGGATTAGAGTAATTTAGCAGGTCCTTTGTTAGGCTCCCTGGTGCTTGAGAAGGCTCTGGAGCACTGGTTCTCAACCTTTGGATTGCATATCAAATATTTGCATTAGGAGTCATAACAGTAGCCGAATTATACTTATGAAGTAGCAATGAAATAATTTTATGGGGTGGTCACCACAACATGAGGAAATGTATTAAAGGGTTGCAGCGTTAGGAAGGTTTCAAACCACTGGTCTATAGCATTTTCTTATCAAGATGCATCACAGCTTCACCAAATCAGAACTTTTAAAATATTCTTGATGTATCTATCAAGATGGGCAGTTTCATTCCTGTGCTATAATTTGATACTGAATTATTTTAAAAGGAGAGAAACACTATTTTCAAAAGAGAGGTTGAAAGGAAAACAAGTGTAGGTTATTAATATTAAGTGCTTTCTGAGATGTTAGCTGGCCTCAAGATTATGGCAGAGGAAACCTAGTTCCCTTTGTAGAGTCCTGATTTTCAGGTTTTCATAGTGTTGTGAAGATAGGCATTAGCATATCACAACAGGAAGTGTATTATCTCAATTGTAAAAGTATAAAATGGCTCTCTGCTACTACCTTGGTTGATTTTAGTGTATTGAAATCGTCTTAGGTGCAGAGTTAGTGACACACACCTTTAATCCCAACACTCAAGAGGCAGAGGCAGGTGGATCTTTGTGAGTTTGAGGCCAGCCTGGTCTGCAGAGGGAGTTCCAGGACAGCTATGGCTGTTACACAGAAAAACTGTGTCTCAAAACAAAAGAAAAAAAAACATTTTAGAGTTGGTTTGGTGGCACCTAATGTATGTAGCAAGTTCTGGGATAACTGGGGATACATAGTAAAACCCTGATAATGGAACCATCAAAGTGGCACACTGGGTAAAGGTGTTTGCTGCCAAGGATCCAAGATGGATTCCCAGGAGCCACATGGTGGAAGGAGAGACCTGATTACTGTGTCCTCTGACCTTCACATGCATACATGCAGTGCCTGAAAACACACACACACACACACACACACACACACACACGTAAATAATTGTAGTTTGATTTTTTTTTAAGATTTTATTTATTTATTATGTATACAACATTCTGCTTCCATGTATATCTGCACCCCAGAAGAGGGCACCAGATCTCATAAGGGATGGTTGTGAGCCACCATGTGGTTGTTGGGAATTGAACTCAGGACCTCTGGAAGAGCAGCCGGTGCTCTTAACCTCTGAGAATCTCTCCAGCCCATAATTGTAGTTTATTAAGTTCGATTGTGTAAGTATACATAAACAAACTGAGCAAATAATTTGAAGTGAATGAATTTACCTTGTTTTAGAAATGTTTTGAGCTATGAGTAAGGGCTAAATGTTGGTAATTATGTGAAATGTGTCTCTTTTGTAACTGCTAGTCTCCCAGAAGGATTTTTCCATCAAACTGCTTGATTGATTGCCATGAGCCGAGTTCAGAATGGTTCAATTTCTCTCTGGGAAAAACATCTTTCTTCTGTAGAATTCTAAAGAGGGAAATTATAGTTGTAGCCTGAAAACAGTAAGGAATGTCTCCTGTGGGTTTTCCTGCCCTTTCTTATCATCTTGTGTGACTCACCAACAGTCATTATCACTTCTTTCAAAGCCTGTGAAAGGAGATTTGCTTATAAACCACAGGTATAAACAGCCTACCCATACATACAATCAACGAGCCTCCTTCCCATTCATTTCCCCCCAGTTACCACCAAATAACCAGCTATTACTGCTGTGACAGCCATTATGGGAAGAATAAAAAAAAAAAAATACCCTTGATGCTTTGAAGTATGGAGTTGTAGTTCAGTGGGGTTGGAGTTCACTTGACTGTCAGCAAACAAGCAGTGCTGAGGTCCAAGGGCTGGTTTGGGATGTAGCCCAGTCAGTAAAGTGCCTGCCTAATGTAGTTTTAAAGACTTGAATTCCCATATAGTGCAGACCTTTAATCCCAGCATTTGGGAGGCAGAAGCAGGCAGATCACTGTGATTTTGAAGTCAACCTGGTCTACAGAGGGAGTTCCAGGACAGCCAAGGCTATACAGGGAAACCCTGTGTCAAAAACAAAAACCAAACAAACAAAAAAAACAAAAACAACTTGAATTCCATCCCTAGTGCTGTATGAAAACAAGGCATTGTGGTGTTTTCCTATAATTCCAGCACTTATGGGGATAGAGACAGGAGGATCAGAAGTTCAAGGTCATTCTCATCTAGGTTAGTTTCAAAACAAAACAGCAAAAAACTCCAGGTTTTGGGAGGCAGAGAGTTCTGATCTACAAAGAGAGTTCCAGGACAGCCAGGACTGTTACACAGAGAAAGCCTATCTCGGAACAAACAAACAAAACCTAGGTTTTAATGAGGGAATGGAGACAAAAGAGTTCTGGTTAAGGACTGAAGATTGATATTGCAGATGCCCAAGGATGCCCTTGTTGGAACGTTAAGAAGTCCTGATTTAAATCAATGCTTTGTTAACGCTGTGTGATCTTCAGTGAGTTGTTTAGGGCTCCAGACCTGTAGTGTATGTATCTGCCCCTGTCTGTCCATGTGAGCAAAGTCTCTCAGTGAGAGAACTCTTTTTTTTTTTTTTGGTTTTTCGAGACAGGGTTTCTCTGTGTAGCTTTGGAGCCTATCCTGGCACTCGCTCTGGAGACCAGGCTGGTCTCGAACTCACAGAGATCCGCTTGCCTCTGAGAGAACTCTTAATCGTTATCATCACTTTTCCTTTATATATATATATATATATATATACATATATATATAATATATATATTTGAATTACAAACTAGATTGAATTACATGATGATCCCAGTTCCCTTCTCCCTCCCTTCCTCCCCTATCACCCCTCCAACTAAAATCCTACCTATCATATGCACTTTTCCTTCTTTTGCCCCTAAATAGCTTCTTTCACTCTGCTAGACTTTTTATTCATTTAATTTTGCTTATTCTGGTACTATGTCATGGAGATAATATGTAAGTGATTGTCAATTCAAGTTGTTTTCTTACAGCCTAAGAACAGTAGTTCAGTGGGTGGTGCTTCTGAGGGAAAGTAGGGAGTAATTTTCCTTAGGAGTAATTTTCCTTCAGACTTTAGAAGGGCCTTCCGGCAAAGTCATAGGCTGTGTGATATGGTGGCAGGGGAGTAGAAGGGCTGTATTGCACCATGAAGCACTTACTAATTTATTCTGGCTCAAGAACCAGGGAAAACTACTCTACTCTTTCAATTGGGCAGTTGAGTTCACTGTTAGACCTAGGAACTTTGACCTTTTGATGGTAAACAATATTTTCTGCATTTCAAAACCCTTTCAGTCATGCCCACTTCAGGATCTGAGCTTGTCATTTTTCACAGTCCTGATTGGATGGAAAGGCTTTGTGACACTTGATGCCTTTGTTCTGTGAAGGGTTCTCCAGAGACAACCAGAGAAATGTTTTCTTGGTCCTAATGGTTTCATTCCTAGAAACTGTTCATCCAAACTGAGGAACTGGAGAAGTGCCACTCTTTGTGGCAGGGGGGGGGTCACTGTTGAAAGAAGAGGTCCCCAGTGAAGGTATTCTGACATGCTCATGAGCAGGAGACTTGCTGACCCACATGCAGCTGTCTCCAGCACTGCTTGTGGGGGGAGGTCCCGTGCATTTATCAGATACATCAAGGTATCTCTGAAAAACAGATACAACCAACCTGTTTTTACACACAGAGTTTGTTTGGTTTTACTGTTGTTATTTCTTTTGGCCTCCTCATACACACGAAGAAGAAGAAGAAGAAGAAGAAGAAGAAGAAGAAGAAGAAGAAGAAGAAGAAGAAGAAGAAGAAGAAGAAGAAGAAGAAGAAGAAGAAGAAGAAGAAGAAGATTTGGGATAGGATAGGGGATTACATTAGTACTAAAGGTGTTTAGACTTTTTCTAGTCATTGCCTAATAATTATTTATGTAATATTTATAAATGTTAAGTATTGTATGTTATCTGTGACTTAAAGCATATGAGAAGGTCTGGAGAGATGGCTCAGCAGTTAAGAGCATTGGCTGTTCTTCCAGAGGACCTGGGTTCAATTCCCAGCACCCCCTCAAAAAAAAGTATGAGAGAGAATATTCATAGATTCTATGTAGATGCCTCACTATTCTCTACGAGGATGTGAACATCTGCAGATTTTGATGTCTCAGAAGGGTGGGTCCCCAGTGGAACAACCTCCCCTGGGATACTGGGGAGAACTGGTAGGTGATGATGCGCAAGAGCATGGACTCAGAGGGTGTGGTGTCACATACCAATAATCCCAGCAATTGAAGTAGAAATAGAATTACAAGGCCCAACTGGGCTGTGTAACATGATCCTTCCTAAAAAAGAGAAACAGAGACACATAAACTCTGGAGCCAGACTTTCAAGATTGAAGGCTAGGTTTTATTGCTCGATCGTGTTTGGGGGCAAAGTATTTAACCTCTCTGTGAAACAGGGATAATAAGATTATCTCCCTTCCTTGATGAAGTTCTAAGGGTGAAATGCAGAGTGTCTGGGACTTAGACATTGCTTGGTGATTGTTAGCAATCAGGAGTGGAGCCCAGAAACATCATTGATTAGAAAGGAAGGAAACAGGACAGTGAGCTTGCAAAATGGTTAATGTTTAGCTTGTGCCAGACTAGGTGAGCAGTGGGAACCTGTAACTGGCTTAATCAGTTCAGGGTCTGTACTATGAGCATCTTCTACAACTGTAAAAAAAAAGAATTTACATGCTTGAATCCCATTCTCTGTTGATCAGAAGTGGTGGTGGTGGTACAGTGCCTTGGGGAGGGAGAATAGAATTCTTAGTGTAAAACAAAACAAAACAAAAAACTGCAAAAAAATCCTTAATGTTTTCGGTTGTAACCCAAACATAGAGGAATATAAAGAAGTGGGAAATGCTACAGTATGCTTGCTTATGCTCAAAGTCATAATTGCAACAATGCAACTTTGCTTTTTATAGCACCTGCCTCCAAAGCCAATAATATTTTATGCTCATCATAATACCCTGTAGCCATCAAGAGAAATATGGTAGATAGTTATGATAGGGATGAGCAGATTTTAAGACTTGGGATAAGCCTGGCAGTTGATGGTCTACACCTTTAATCCTAGCACCCAGGACTATAAGTTGAGGCTATTGTGGTCTACAGAGCAAGATCCAGGACAACCAGGGCTGTTAAACAGAGAAACCCTGTCAGGAAAAAACAAAAATAAAAAACAATTCAATACTTATCTGAAATGCAAATTTAACTGGGCATTCTATGTTTCTTCTGGCAAGCCTGCCATATATCTTTGTGTTTTACTTAACCTTTTATTTGCTAATTGTATGGTATTTTTGAAGTTAAAAAAAAATGGTGTATGTGTGTGTCTTTGTGTATCTGTGTCTGTTAGTGCATGTGCCCAGATTCTCTGGAGCTGCGGTTTCAGGAAGTAGAGAGCCAACTGATATAAGTGCTAGAAACTGAACTTGGGTCCTCTGTAGGAGCAGTATGAGTTCTTAGCCACTGAGCCATCTCTCTAGCCCCTAATTGTATGTTTTTTTAAAAAATAAAAAGTCATAGTTTTCTTTCCAGACTGCATAAGAGGTGTTTGAGAGATGGCTCAGCAGTTAAGAGCATTTGCTGTTCTCTCAGAGGACCCAGATTCAATTTCCAGCACCCAAATGGCATCTCCAACTGTGTGTTAACTCTAGTTCCAGGGGAATCCAATGACCTCATACATGTGGTGAATAGACATACAAGCAGTGTGTGTGTGTGTGTGTGTGTGTGTGTGTGTGTGTGTATTTTTAAAGACTGGGCCTTGTGGTACCGGGGAGGCAGAATCAGGCAGATCTTTGTGAGTTCAAGGCCAGCCTGGTCCTGAGTTCCAGGATTGCCAGAGCTACACACAGAGAAACCCTCAAAACAGACAAACAAAATGATGCTATTATGTCCTGTTTGTGTGTGCAGGTTACCTTCAGAAGCAACCCTACTTTGGAGCAGTGGTTGGGAGGGTAGCCAATCGAATTGCCAAAGGAAGATTCACAGTGGATGGGAAGGAGTACCATCTGCCCATCAACAAAGAGCCCAACAGTCTCCATGGAGGATTCAGAGGGTTTGATAAGGTGAGTTGAGCATGTGACAGGGTCTCTCTTGGCATGCTTCAAAGTCCCCTCAAGCGTGTATTTGCCAGTCTTAATCCCAGCCCCAGGAACACTTATGTGGTGGAGGGATCCAGGAGTTTGCTGGTTCCTAACTTTGACAGCCTTGGACTCAGGAAAACATGGCTTACACAGTGTTAGCCTCAGGGAACTGAGTTTCAGAGACATGGATTAATGATTATTCCTACCCACTTACTGCACAGGTATTTGCATCTGTTTTCTCTAGTCCTTCTTAAAACTGTGCATGATCGGGCTGGAGAGATGGCTCAGAGGTTAAGAGTACGGGCTGCTCTTCCTGAGGTCCTGAGTTCAATTCCCAGCAACCACATGGTGGCTCACAACCATCTATAATGAGATCTGGTGCCCTCTTCTGGCCTGCAGGCCTATATACAGACAGCATGCTATATACATAATAAATAAATAAATCTTAAAAAAAAAAAGAAAGAAAGAAACAACTATGCATGATCACCAAATGTGACTGCCGAGGCCCCAAAAGGCTACACATCTCCTAGTAGGATAGCAGGGCCTGCTTGGCCCCAATCCCTCACTCCTACACATAAGTACTTGTGTCCTCCAGTGTACACAATCCAACACACCTCCTTGTATCTGTCCTTAGTCCCCTCCCCCATGCATAGTGTGCACCATACCTGGGTCTACCCTTCCACTGCTTTGTTCCCCAAAGTTAGCTCAGGTTGTCTCCAGGTCCCCTTTCTAAACAAGCACTCCCAAATCCCTGGGAAACGAAGTCAGGAAGGCAAGTGGACCAAGCAGTTTCAATGTGGTGTTCAAACCCTGCCTTGTGCTTCCCAGCCCTGCTGTGAGGCACAGGGTCAGCTCAGCAACTCTGACCAGTCTTGTTCTGGGCTGCGAGAGAGAAAACTGCAGAGGTAACTTTCCTTTGGGCCATGCAGCTTAGGTTACTTCCTATACTCTAGCCAGAGAGGATGAGGACGTGGGTGGCAGTTAAAAGCCGCTGCTTCTTCTCTTTTGAAGGAAGTTGGTTGCTCTCTGTTTCCCCCACTTCTGTTAGCAGCTTCCTGTCCTAGAACCAGACTACCTGTTGGTTCCCTTTCCTCAGCAAGGTACTTCTCACACTAGGAAGAGCAGACTGTAGAGGGAAGTGTCAGTTCCACCAGTGTTAGGGCTGAGGATTTCTACAAGATGCCAGGTTCGTGCGCAAACCTCAACCCAGAGGAAGCTGGACAGGCCTTAGTTGGGACAGGGATCTTCAGAGGGGCCTCAAAACAGCAACTTGTTTTATCTACCTGTTCTTCCTTTTTCTGTATTTTCTGTGATATTCATTAACACATATTCATTCCCTTTTTGAACACTAGTAGTAAGTGCATAGCTGTCTGCCTCTCCCCCTTTTTTCCTTACAGGATCCCATGATGGCCTTGAGCTGGCTGTGGATAATCGTCAATTTATTATCCTCCTTTCTCTAGCTCCCCATTGCTGGGATTGTTAATTTGTTTGTTTTTTAAAGATTTATTTTCTTATTTGTGTGTGAGTGTGCATCTCTCTCTCTCTCTCTCTCTCTCTCTCTCTCTCTCTCTCTCTCTCTCTCTCTGTGTGTGTGTGTGTGTGTGTGTGTGTGTGTGTGTGTGTGTGTACACACGTGTGAGCAGTTACTTAAAGGAGGCCAGAGAGGGTATTGGGTTTCTGGAGCTACAGTTATGTCTGTTGTGAGCTGCAAGATGTGGGTACTGGAAACCAAACTTGGGCACTGTGCAAGAGCATCCAGCACTCTTAGCTGCTCAACTACCTCTCCAGTCCAGGAATCACAGTGTTATGTGATGAACCCAGAGCTTCCGGCATCCAAATTAGCTCACATTTCTGGCAGCTGGAAGTTTAAAAGCATGGCACCAGCTTTTTGTTTTATTCTACATGCAAGCTCTTTCTCCCTTTGCTTCATCCTAACATGGAGGAGGCCTCTTAGAATAATGGTGACAGCTCAGGTCTTTCTTCCTCTTATTATAAAAGCATCATGGGGACTGGGCTGTGCTTGTTATCACGGCCTCATCTAACTCTAATATCCCCTTAGGTGTGCCTCAGGTAGCCTTACCATGAATTTGAGAAACAAGTTCCCGACAGACAAAACTTTTGGGCAACACATTCCAATGTTGGCAGTGTCCTTTATTGGAGCGAGTCCCTTCTGTGCTCCTGAGGTTCCAAGGATGGCCCCTTCCATAACTGGAATAGGAGCACTGCAGCAACACAGATGTGAACAGTGTGCTGTGGGAGGTGAGGGGTGGTGGGATTTGAACTGCCCTTGAGGAGCAGATAGCATCCATCTGTCTGTGGATAGTCCAGAGAATGACTGTGGTGGGAAAGACTTGGCTTTTTTTGAACCATTGAAGTTTGGGGCGGAAAGTTTTAATACAGTAACATGAGTAGCATTGTTGAACTTGATGCTTTATTCTTCATTTGATCTCAACAATAAATGAATAATTTAGTTTGTAGATAATGTGCTTTTTCTATTTACATTAACACTGTTTTTTAATGAAAGTTGAGTCCTGACATTTCTAGAAATAGTACAAGAAATACTAAAGATGTGAGATTTCTGGAAATGTGGAAACTCAGGGTCAGGAAACCCTTCCCATGGATAGGAATTGCACTTAGCTGAGGAAAATAAAAATATTTCCATTGTGCCCTTTTTCTAAAGGTCAAAAATCTAGGTGGCAAGGCAAAAACATTTTTATTTCAAACATTTAATTCCTAAAATTTTCCATCTGAGGATTTTTTTTCCTTAAAATTACAAGTGTAACAAGTGCCTTAATTTTTAAAAAAATTCATTTGTGTTGAATGCATATGTGTGCTTATCTGTGTGTATATATATCTTTGTATGTGTGTGCTCATGTATATATCTGTGTCCATGTGTATGTGTGCTTGTGCATGCTTGTGTGTATGTGCTTGTGTGTGTGTGTTCGTATGTGTTCATGTGTGTGTATCTGTGTGTCCATGTGTGCGTACACTCATGCACACTGTGTATGTGTGTGTGTGTTTGTGTGTGTGTGTGTGTGTGGTTGGTTGGTTGGTTATTTTTACTCTTTGCTCTTTGTTGGTCCTCCACCCAGCTTAAAATAAGACTTATTTTTTTAATCTTTTTTTTATTAATTTATTTTTTATATTCTAATCCCAGTTTCTGTTCCCTCCTCTCCTCCCACTCTCCCCACTCCACCCCCCCCCAACTCCCATCTGCTCCTCAGAGAGGGTAAGGCCTCCCTTAGGAAATCTACTAAGTTTTTCCCATCATCTCGTTGAGGCAGGACCAATGCACCTCTTCACCCCCACACCCTTGTGTCTAGGCTGAGCAAATGAGACTTATTCTTATTTATGAATGTCTGTCCTTAGCTTTGCTTGTTTCTAGCCAATCTTAAATTGTTCCATCTGCCTTTTGCCACTGGGCATTTACCTTTCTCTGTTCTATATACCTGTCTTTCCTTCTTACTCCATGCCTGGTTGTGTAACTAGGTGGCTGAATCCTGACATCCTCCTCTCCTCCTTTTCTCCCTCCTATTTATTCTTTCTGCCTGGCAGCCCTCCCTGTCCCTCTCCTGACTATTGGTCGTTCAGCTCTTCATTAGACCCCTCAGGTGTTTTAGGCATGTAAAGTAACACAGCTTTACAGAGTTAAACAAATGCAACATAAAAGGATGCTGTTCTACAGAATAAAAGAATGTAACACATCTAACAAATATTCCACATCATGCGTGTCTGTATGTGTGCTGTTCGTGTGGAGGTCATAGGACAACTTTTAGAAATCCATTTTCCCCTCCCACTGTGGGTTCTAGGAGTGGAACTCAGGTTGTCAGGCTTGCATGCAAATGCTATTGCCCACGGAGCCATCCTGCCATGCAAATACTATTGCCCACAGACCTGTTTTGCCACCCCAGGCTTCCTTTTTGATTTGTTATTTTATTATACATCCATGACTGTTTAGCCTGCATGTATGTCTGTGCCCTGCATGCCTGGAATTACGGATGGTTGTGAGCCTTGGTGGGTTCTGGGAATGAACTTGGGCCCTCTGCAAGAGCAACAAGTATTCTTTTTTTTTCTCTTTTTATTATTATTATTATTATTATTATTATTATTAATTCAAGTGAAAGGCCCGCTGCCTCTCTGTCTCCCCCCGCCTATGCTGATGCTGGGTGTTCTCTCTGGAGCAGCCGGGATGGGCTGGAGAGTGCAGCGCGGGGCGATAATTGTCCGGGAGCTGCTAGCTGCCGCAGAGCTGCCCTGCTTCACCTTCATCCTGCTGTCCCTGCCCCCGCCGGCCTCCACTTCCCCCGGCTGCCGTTTTCCCTCCCAAGCCGGTTCACCCAGGCGGGGCTGCCCTGGCACCGCGCCCCGGGGCTGGGGCCGAGCAGGGAAAGGGCACCCCTCGCCCCCACGCCCCCCCCGTTGAGAAACACTCCGTCCCAAGGTCTCCGCCCCCAAGGTCAGCCACCTGGGCGCGGAGGGAGGAATCAAGTCTGTTGTACCAGACACCAGACCTTGAGAATATGCTGATCTGGAATGGCTCTGTGCCTCATTTGAACCATCAAATAGAATCCCTGCTCCTAGCTTGCGCCTTTTTCCCTATATAAGGACCCCTTTCCCTTGGCTCGGGGCGCTTGGCCTCAGAAAAGCTAAGTCGCCCCGGGTACCCGCGTCTCCAATAAAACCTCTTGTTTTTTACATCCAGTTCGTGGCCTCGCTGATTCCTGGGTGTGAGTCTCCCTCTACGAAAGTGCCTCTTCGGGGTCTTTCACAAGTTAGGGAACAGGCTTGTTTCACGTGTACTTCCCCTCTCCCTCTCCCTCCCCTCACCCCCATTTCTTCTCCCCCAGCAACAAGTATTCTTAAACACTGGGACAACTCTGCAGCCCCTAGGCCTCCCATTTTAAATGCCTTGAAAGTTCACCATTTCTGGGAGTTAACCGGGTATCATCTGATCTCAGTGCGTTTGTTCTCGATGCAGCTGCTTTCACCTTGGGAATGCAGAGGCCTTTGTCCCTCTGGGCTCCCCTTCCTGTAAGATGCACACTGTATGAGAGTGAGTCCTGGTGGGGCTGAGTAAACAATACCTGGCCTCAGGGGCTGTTCCTCTGGTCTAACAGGGTTTTCTTTTCTTTTTTTTTTTGGAGGGGGGGTGTTGGTGTTTTTCAAGACAGGGTTTCTCTGTGGCTTTGGAGGCTGTCCTGGAAGGCTGGTCTCGAACTCACAGAGATCCGCCTGCCTCTGCCTCCGAGTGCTGGGATTAAAGGCATGCGCCACCACCACCTGGCTAGGTTTTTAATTTTTAACTTAACTGTTCTGTTAAAAATGGAGATTTGGCCAGTTACGCATGCCAGGAGGAAATGCTGAAGAGGGAGAAGCAACAGATCACAAGCTAACAACAGTCTAAACTTAACCCTCTACACCTGGTCCTTAAAAGAAAGGCTATTTGGGCTGCTGAGGTGGCTGGATGGTTAAGCATAATTGCTGCAGCTTGTGGGGCATAATGATGCACACTCCTTTAATCCCAGCATTCGGGTGGCAGAGGCAGGTAGATCTCAGTGAGTTCAAGGCCAGCCTGGTCTACAAAGTGAGTTCCAGGACAGCCAGGACTACATAGAGAGATCCTGATTGGTTTTGTTTGTTTGTTTGTTTCTTTGTTTTTAAAAAGAATACTTGTTGCTCTTCAAGAGGATCCAAGTTTAGTTCCCAGCACTAAGTCAGACAGCTCATAACTGCCTTTAACTCCAGCTCCAGGAGATCTGACACCCTCTTCTGGGCTCCACAGGCACATTATTCATCTACCCCACACAGACACACATTTTTTAAAAAATAATCTTTTTGTTTGTTTGCTTTTTGTTTTTTTGAGACAGCATTTCTCTGTGTAGCCCTGTCCATCCTGGAACTCACTTTGTAGACCAGGCTGGCCTTGAACTCAGAGATTAGCCTGCCTCTGCCTCCAGAGTGCTGGGATTAAAGGCGTGCTCCACCACTGCCTAGCAATAAATATTTTTAAATGTAAATTTAAAGAACACATTTACTGAAACCAAAATATGCATTGGCAGCTAGACTTAAGTTTGAATCCTAGTTCTAGCACTCATTATAGGGTTGATTTTTTTTTTTTTTTTTTTTGGTTTTTCGAGACAGGGTTTCTCTGTGTAGCTTTGGAGCCTATCCTGGCACTCGCTCTGAAGACCAGGCTGGCCTCGAACTCACAGAGATCCACCTGCCTCTGCCTCCCAAGTGCTGGGATTAAAGGCGTGCACCGCCACCGCCCAGCTATAGGGTTGATTTTTAAGCAAGGTTCCACCCTCACCTCCCTTTAAATCATGAAGTATTCTTGGATAGAAGCAGGCAACCTGACTCCATTGAACTCAGTACCTAGATAACAAAATTAGTTGGTGCTGTGAGAAATGGTCAGGGCTCAACTGTTGACCTACGCCTGGTTGAACCAAATCCTTTACTGAAGGTGGCTTATGGAAAATAGATACTCAACCAAGGAACATTCAGCTAATAGAAGTTCTTTTACTTCAGCCCTTTGCTAGCTATTCCAAACTTCACAGGAATGAGACTGGCCAATTCATTCTAATATTTGTAGGACAAGGGAGTAGGAACATGCTCTGACTCAGGTCCATTGTTGCTGTCCAGGTAGTCTATGGTGAACAGTTTATCCACTTGAGGAATTTCTTTTTCTTTTTTAAAAATGACACATGTGCTGGATGGTGGTGACACACGCCTTTAATCCCAGCACTGGGGAGACAGAGGCAGGCAGATCTCAGTGAGTTCAAGACCAGCCTGATCTACAATGCGAATTCTGGGACAGCCAGGACTGTTACATTGAGAAACCCTGCCTTGGGAGTGGAGGGTACTGGGACAACACTTGACATGACACCATATGTAAGAGTTCCTTTTCTTCTGAGCTTCAGTTCTCCAGTCATTGAATAGCAGTGCCTCCTATGAGTCTACTCCAAGACAAAGAGAGGGCCCTGAGTGTGGCTCATAATGAGCACTTGATAAATGTTTCCTGTTTCCATTTGCAAAAGTGCTTTTGGAGAAAGTCTCCATAGTTCTTATCTGTTCTTAGCATCATGTTTGCTAGAATAAGAAGACCTCTTCAGGATAACTTTTTCAGTACCTCTATTTTAGGGAAAGGTTGGTGCCCAAAGCTACACACTGAGCAAGAGACACCCTAATTCCTAATCCAGAACAACTGACTTATGGGTTGCAACTCTTCCAAATGGAATAAACATGCTAGCTATTTGCTTTAAACCCTGCCCAGGGAGCATGGCCAACCTCAGAGTATTTAAAATAAATATTTACAAACGTGCTGGGGGTGTAGCTCAGTGGGAGAGGACTTTCCTAACATGTGCAAAGCCCTGGCTTCTAACACCTTTAATCCCAGCACTCAGCAGACAGAGGCAAGTGGATCTGTGGAAGTTCAAGGCCAGCCTGGTCTACAGAGTGAGTTCCACAACAGGCTCCAAAACTACAGAGAAACCCTGTCTCAAAAGACAAATAAATAAGTAATTAGATGTCTATACATAGTAGTAGTAGTTGATTAAGTTTTTGTTTTTGAAGATAGTATCTCATGCAGCCCAGACTAGTCTGGAACTCCCTAAATGCTGAGGATAACCTTGAAACTTTTTTTTTTTTTGGTTTTTCAAGACAGGGTTTCTCTGTGGCTTTGGAGGCTGTCCTGGAACTCGCTCTTGTAGACCAGGCTGGTCTGGAACTCACAGAGATCCTCTGCCCCTGCCTCTCAAGGGGACTAAAGGCAGTGAGCCACCACTGCCCGGCCCCTTGAAACTCTTGATTCTCCTGCCTACCAAATGTTGAGGCTAGAGTCAAGCACTACCGTTCCAGGACTTGTGTGGTTCTAGAAATTGAATCCAGGGTTTTATGCATGGTGGGCAAGCACTCTGTCAAATGAGCTGAATTCCTGGTCCCAAGGTTATCTTTAAATAGTATAAGTAGGTTTTGATGTCTTATATTTGTCAGACTGGAACTCTAAGATTAAAGTACATGTCAAAGGAAGGAGGTGGTGGCACATACCTTTGGTCCAAGACATCATGAGGCAGAGGCAGGCAAGTCTCTGAGTTTGAGGCCAACCTGGTCTACGAACTGAGTTCCAATCAAAAGGAAAACAGACACATAAATGCATAAATATAAAGTCAAGAGGAGAAGAAAATATAGGGCGTGCAAGTAGATAAGGAGGAAAATATTTTCCCTCAAGAGCCATCTTCCTGCATAAAATAGTTTTAGATGAGCAAAGTTCCAGGCTATTATTCAAAAGTCTTTATCTCTGCATAACCGTCTCCTTTTCTAGGTCTGTACTCTTTAAATATTGAAATGTGGCATTTTGGTGGGGACTGGAGTGACTAAGCAGCTTTGAACCCTTCTTCTCAGGTCCTCTGGACCCCTCAGGTGTTGTCCAACGGTGTCCAGTTCTCTCGAGTCAGTCCAGACGGAGAGGAAGGCTACCCTGGAGAGCTGAAAGTCTGGGTGACGTATACCCTGGATGGTGGAGAGCTTGTAATCAACTACAGAGCACAGGCCAGCCAGACCACACCGGTTAATCTGACCAACCACTCTTACTTCAATTTAGCAGGCCAGGTAAGTGAACTTTCTTCTCTCCTGTAAGCAGAGTGCTGGAGGGATGGCCAAGGGATGTGGCTGGAGAGACCAGCCCATAATGGAGAGGAACTCATGCCCTTGGTGATGAAAATGATCTTAGCAGAGTCCCTGGCTTTATTTATTTATTACTTTTTTTTTATTTGAATTACAAACAAGATTGATTTACATGACAATCCCAGTTCCCTCTCCCTCCCGTCCTCCCCTACCACCCCCCCAACTAAAACCCTACCTATCACATATCCTTTCTTCTATTCTTCCCCTGACTCAACCTTTCTGCCCCCTCATGACCTCTGCATCCTTCTTCTTCCCTTCTCATTCTCGTAGCTCCCTACCCCCTCTTCCCATGCTCTCAATTTGCTCAGGGGATCTTGACCCTTTCCCCTTCTCCAGGGGACAATGTTTGTCTCTCTTAGGGTCCTCCTTGTTTACTAGTTTCTCTGGCAGTGTGGACTGTAGGTTAGTAATCCCTTACTCTATGTCTAAAATCCACATTGAGTGAGTACGAATCATGTTTGTCTTTTTGTGATTGGGTTACCTCGCTCAGAATGGTTTCTTCTAGTTCCATCCATTTTCCTGCAAATGTCAAGATTCCATTGTTTTTTTCTGCTGAGTAGTACTCCATAGGGTAAATGTACCACATTTTCTCTATCCATTCTTTGGTTGAGGGGCATCTAGGCTGCTTCCAGTTTCTGGCTATTACAAATAATGCTGCTATGAACATCATTGAACAGATGCCCTTGGTGATGAAAATGATCCTAGCAGAGTCCCTGGCTTTATTTATTTTTTATTACTTTTTTTTTATTTGAATTACAAACAAGATTGTTTTACATGCCAATCCCAGTTCCATTCTCCCTCCCTTCCTCCCCTACCACCATTCATTATTGTATGAATGTGCTTCTTTTGGAGTCCCTGGCTTTAAATAGATGTTCAGAAAAATGGGAGTAGAGGAAGAACAAGTGAATATGTCATCCTGCCAGGGGAAGTAACTATTTCCCTGTGATACAGACAAGTGATGGGTTATTTCAGGAATTCCCTTTCATCTAGTTGCATGAATGTACATTTGCTCCCCTTGTATTTCTGCTTGCCCCCAAACTACTCTCATCTAAGATGTCTTCCTTACATGTTGGAAATGAGTCTGTGTGCCCAGCCCCTTTAAATGTGCCACAGGTAGAGTGTGCTCTGGCTGTGTGGTCCTGCAGCTTCTCCCTGGCTTCTTACCTGTCTTACTGTCTTTGTAGTACAGTAGACAGGGCACTAGACTTAGACAAGGCACTAGACTAGGATTTAGAAGAATTAGCTTTTTAGATTACTAGACATGTTCTCAGTTTCATAATAAAGGCTAACTTTGTCTTATCAGTTGCGTTCGAAGCACTTTATGAAGTTGTTCGTGAAAATATTGAAACCAGCCTAGTAGCCGGACCCTTAACAACATCTGAGAAGGCAGGTAGAGCCCTGTGACTTCAAGGCCAGCCTGGTCTACAAAACGAGTTCTAGGATAACAAAGGCTACACAGGGAAACCCTGTCTCGTAAAACCAAAACAAATAAATGACATCTGAGAGCTGTGTAGAGTTGATGACAGCCTCTTTTCCTCATTAACAGTCCCCTGTAAGCCAAGTCATTCCTCTGATATTAGTTTTAGCCTGTTGGAGAGGCTATCCCATGATTCATTTCGAAGCCAAACTATAGATTCTAGGTCTATGACTTCCTCATTAGAAGAACTCAGCTTCTCCGGAGGTGGACTGGCGTTTTGCCCTGGTATGTGTGGGGGGGACTTTGAGAGCCCATCCCACTTGAAGGGATGCACTCTGTTTCTGGACACATGGGGAGGGGCCTAGGCCCAGCACAGGAAGATTTGGTGGACTTGGTGGAGCCCCTGTTGGGGGCCCTACCCTGCCTGGGGAGTGGTGGGTGGATGGGGTGGGGGGTAGGTTGGAGGTGGGGGAGGAGGGATGAGGGTGAGGGGAGGGAGAGGGAAAAGGGACTTACATGTGAAACAAGCCTGTTCCCTAACTTGAATTAATAATAATAATAAAAAGAGGGAAAAAAAAAGAACTCAGCTTATCTAATCACTCGAATAATTTTGGCATGATCTTGTCCGTTTTTACCCTTTATTGGGTTTTGATGCTGATTTGCTGCAGTAGCAGCTAGCTGGTTCTTACAGAGACCCAAAAGTTTAGAGCAGCGAAGGTGACTCCTCAGTTGTTCTTGTTTTGTTTTCAGGGAGGACTTCTTTCTGTAGCCCAGGCTAATCTGGAATTGAGAGCAATCTTCCTGTCTCAGTCACTCCAGTGCTGGGCTTGCAGGTGTGAGCTGCCACACCCATCTTCTACCTTTAGTAGAATTTTCTATTTTGGGGGCCAAGCTTCAGGTCACCACCCTTAAGTTTCAATGTTGGGGTCCTCAGGGGGGAGTGGGGAATCACATTTTTCAAAGGATGGAAAAGTTATGTAGGTTGCAGATGTTTTTGTTTTTTATCTTTCTGCCCTAGACTGTGCCTACTGCAAAACTGAGGGAATGTTTTGTTGTTGTTTTGTTGAGTTTTTTGTTTGTTTTTATTTTTTTGAGACAGGGTTTCTCAGTGTAACAGCACCGGCTGACCTGGAACTCACTCTATAGAGCAGGCTGGCCTTGAACTCACAGAGATCCACCTGCCTCTGCCTCCCCTGACTGCTGGGATTAAAGGTGTGCGCCACCGCCTTCCGGCCAGCAACACGTATTTTATTGAAGCTTTCCCTGTAGAGCTATGAAAGCTCGTCACAGAGGTTTGAGATGGGAAGTAAGCAGTGTGGTTCTGCTGCCACTAGAGAGATGTGTCATCAAGGATCCATCTTCTTCCGTTTATCCAATTTCCTTCTGTCTTAGTTACTTTTTTGATAAGACACCATGGCCAAAGCAACTTAGAGAAGAAAGAGTTTATTTGGGGAGCAGTTTCTGGTTAGTCCATAACCATCATGACTGGGAGAATGGCAACAGGCAGGCAGGTGTGGTGCTGATCCATATGCATGAAACAGAAAGACAACTACCTGGGAATGGTATGGGCTTTTGAACCTTAAAGCCCACCCCCAGTGACAAGCCTCCTCCAACAAGGCCACACCTCTTAATCCTTCCCAAACAATCCCACCAACTGGGCACCAAGTATACATGAGCCTATGGGGGCCATTGTCACTCAAACCACCTTGGTCTTCAGGTTTTTGTCTTCAAACTTCTTGTCCCCCTCATAGTCACAGAATGGCTGCTATATATATCTCCAGGAGTCTCATCCTCATATACTCATCTCCAGAGATACAATAGGACTTTTTCCTTTTCCAAGAACAATGAGGACACTGCTCAAAAACACCCCACAGGCTTGCTTCATATTTCTTCAGCCAAAAGTGTGACCCACACTCTACCTAACCCAATGGCCAGTGAGGAAATGCAAACAGAACCATTGCCTTTGGAGGCTGCAGAGGGGTCCTCTTCCCTGGATATATGACCTAGTCTGCATTAGTCAGCAAGTCTGATTCCTTCCAGGAGATGGGAGATGATGGCAGGGGAGTTGCTGTAGCTTTTGGATAGAAATCTCTTGTCTGTCACCTGCAATACAGTAGTCATGGCAATGCACAAACACGTCTTTAAGGCCTGTGCCAATCATAACAGACTATGCATGTAAACAGTGCAGTTACAACAAGCAACAGTCGAGGGAAATTACAAGAGATGGGCCTTGAGGTCTGTGTGGGAACCAGTGTTTCGTGCCAAGTTTTCATCAGCCTGGAAAGGAAGTGAGTCTGACAGTAATCTTCCACCAACATAGACCACTGCATTTTCCAGACCAGAAGACACAGAAGATACGTTTGTTTCCTCAGTGCAGAAGTGCCCGGGCTGTTCAGAGAATGGGCTCCTAATACACATTGTTTCTCCTTGCCCTTCCTAATATCTCATATGCATCCATGTATTTGGTGTTTGGTTTTCATGTTGGTTTATTTTCTTCTGCCTTAGTGCTTAAAACATTGGTTTTTTTTGTTTTGTTTTGTTTTGTTTTTTTTAAAAAAAAACAGTCAGGAAATTCCTCGGCAGCTTTGTTCCTATTGTGAAAGCAGGGGAAACAAACCACATGTTTATCTATAGAAGAGTTGTATAAAGCCCAACAATACTAGATCTGCAATACAAAGGACCAAATCACTGATCCAGTGACTTGGACACATTCAAGAGCATTGTGTTGTGACATAGATGGGAGACACTGAAAACTATCTATTGTGGGGTGCCATTTATGTGAAATTCTAGAAAAGAAGAAATCAGTCTATAGCCATGGAAACCAGAACAGCATTCTGGTCATAAGTAGATATTTATCTCTTACAAAGGAAGGCAGCAAGGAGGCAGGCCCCTGGGGAAGACATGGACACAGTCAGGGTCGGAAGACTGGAGAATGTCGACTCCACCAGGCTTCCTTCATTGGATGACATTAGCACAGACCTGGCTCTTAAGCTTTGGGACTCTCCTGTTCTCAGGATAAGCTGTTGCCCCTGATCTAGTGCCCTCCCGAGGCTTCTACCCAACTTCTATGCTGCCTCAACAGCAGGGCCTCCAGGCAGTGTCATGAAGCCCATTTCTGCTGAGTTTAGACATGGACTCACTTGTCTCTGAACTTTGACCTCTCTGCTAAGAATGATTCATTTGATTGTGCAGCCTGAGTCTTTCTGACTGTAAAGATCAGTGTCCACCCGCTGCTCGCTTCCCTGGAGCCTCACCTCTGCAGAGCTTTGCTCAGGATTTAGTCAAGAAACCTTGGTGTAGCTCATTTCTGAGCCAATTGTGAAGTGAAAGCTCCCACTTGGCTGCTCTTCCCCATTTTCTGTCATGTGGCTTTAAGATACTGGAAATAAGAAGTGATGCTCATATGTTTTCATATGAATAAAAGTAATTTCCAGTTTACAAACAGCGTATCACTAAACTGTACTCCGCTTCCCAGTTTTCTACCAAAACAAGTCAAATCCAGGAGACTTTGTAACATGCAGCAACTGGATCAACCCTGGGTCTTCTGACTCCTGACCCGGGCTTCCTAGACCAGACTTTGGTCTCCCCCAAAGAATGAATTCTCAGAAGCAGGGGCTGCGGTTCTGACTCCTGTTGAATGACAGGGAATGTGTCTTATGGGTAGGAGCTAAGCCAAACAAGAGTGACAGGTGGCCTTCGATGGTGAACCTGGAAGTGGTCCCTGGTTATCCAACACTTGTGTTATAGGTCAGTCACCCACCCCACCCCCATCCCCACCCCATCCCCACCCCCCCCATCCCCCCCACCCCCCCATCCCCACCCCATCCCACCCCCACCCCATCCCCACCCTTTTTTTCTTGTTTGTGAGAGAGTTGCATGCTAGGGCCATTTCTTTTTAATTGTCTTTATGTGTGCATAACACACGCGCGAACACACTCGCATCCATACACACACACTTGACATGGATCATTTACAGAGGTCCAAGGACAACTCAGAGGAGTTGATTCTCTCCTACTCTGTGGGTCCTGGAGATGGGCTTGGCAACAGTGCTTTCCACTACGGTCACATTTGATAGTGCCTTCCAAATGTGTTGGTGGCAATGGAAACTCTTGTCTACCTGCCCTAAGTGATCTTATTAATCATAGTCACCAGTCAACCATCAATGCTTGAAGACATTTTTGCAGAAGTTATAAAGTGAATATGTAAAATAAAACCCAGTAGCTAGATGTGGCTAAGGAGGAGGCAGGTGTATCTCTATGAGTTCAATGCCAGCCTAGTCTATATAGTGAGTTCCAGGACACCCAAACTACATAGAGAGACCCTGTCTCAACCCTGACCCCCCCCCCCAAAATACCCAAGAGTAAATTTTTTTCTTTCTCTTTTCCTTCCCAGGGCTCCCCAAATATATATGACCATGAAGTCACCATAGCAGCCGAGACCTATTTGCCTGTTGATGAGACTCTGATTCCTACAGGTCAGTGAATTTAAACTATTATGCCATGTAGAACCACAGTTCACAGCCAAGGAAAAGGCGTTACTGTGTAAACCATTGCCGTGTTCACCTTTACTAGGTAAAAGTGGTGGTTTAGCTAACTAGCATGATGATGTCAGTCTTTTCAGTTTGGATATGTGCATCATTTTTTTACAAGATGTCAACAATAAGGGAAGTAGATGAAAAGTGTATCACAGATGTGCTCTTGTTTAACCACATTTATGTAAATCTAAATTATTTCAAAACTTCAAAGTGAAAAAAATTATATGAGAAATGACTTCACTTTTCCAGATACCTGTCTTATACAAGGAAAGTGTTTGGTCTCTTTAACACAGTTGGTTTGTGTTTACTATTGCAAATTTAAAGTTTTTACAGGGTCCTGGGTATAGTGGCTGTCAGAGTTACCATTCTATTGCTATGAGGAAACACCATGACCAAGGCAATTTATAAAAGAAAGCATTTAATTGGGAGCTTGCTTACAGTCGGAGCAGTAGTTGAGAGCTTACATCTGATCCACCTGGAGCAGGGAGAGAGAGAGGAGAGGGGGAGAGAGATTGAGAGAAAGAGAGAGAGAGAGAGAGAGAGAGAGAGAGAGAGAGAGAGAGAGAGAGCCTGGCATGGGCTTTTGGAACCTCAAAGCCCACCTCCCTGTGATACACTTTCTCCAATAAGGCCACACCTATTCCAACAAGACCACATCTCCTAATCCTTCCTAACCAGTTCCATTGACTGGGGAACAAGTCTGCAAAGATATGAGCCTATGGGGGCCATTCTCATTCAACCCATTACAGGGAGGGGAGAGGCCAGTGAGACGGCTTAGTAGGTAAAGGTACTGTGCAAGCTGGACCTGAGTTTGATCTCTGGAACCCATGTAAGCATAAAAGGAGAAAACTGATTCCACAAAGTTGTTCTCTGACTTCACTCACCGTCCATGGTACATGTTTATCTGTACATGTCAAACACACACACACCTTATCAGTAATAAAGTTAAAACTTTTTACAAAGAAAAAAAGGTAAGTATATGGGCCAACATCCTGAACAGCATTAATGACCGTAATTGGAAATTAGTGGCTGTAAAATTGATTAGAGGTGGCACATGGGGCACTAACATTTGATCTCAGCATGCAGGAGGCTGAAGCAGGAAGATCTCTGTGGATTGCAGGCCAGCCAGGGTTACATAGTGAGACTCCCTCTCTCACTCAGAAACAAGCAAACACACACACACACACACACACACACACACACACACACACACCATCCACCATGTAGCCTTGTGGATGGATTCCACCCATTTCTTCATTTTTGGTTTTTTCGAGACAGGGCTCCTCTGTAGCTTTGGAGATTGTCCTGGAACTAGCTGTTGTAGAACAGGCTGCCTCTGCCTCCCAAGAGCTGGAATTAAAGGCATACGCCACCACAGCCCAGCCCACCCATTTCTTTTTCTGAACTTAGAAAAATATAACTTTTCATTTTTCTTTTCTCTCTCTGTATTGGATATTGGACAAAGCCTAAGCATTATTTCTCTGGCACTCTGGGCATTCTCACTCTTTCTTTGGGTGCCATGCAGCTATGTGCTAGGACACTGCATTCTCTAATTGTCTTCTCCATCTCCCTCTTCCTGTCAGCTGCCAAGATTTACAGCTTCCCCACTCTATTTTTCTCTAAAACTTTAGTAAAATAGTCCCCAAGTTTAAAAAAATGGAATTTTGAGAAGTTGAAATAAATGAACTAAAAATTTTGGCATCTCAGCTTTGAATATTTTCCTGGTTGCTGAGCTGGGTTTCAAGGCTTTCCTGTCTGTCTCACTAACATGTGTTATCGCCTGAATCCTGAACGTGATTCAGGAATAAGCCGGCCATCTTGTCCTAGATTCAGAATTACTGCATTGCAACATTATAGTGGTGGCTTCTGTTTGTGACTGATAAGGGAGAAGGTTAGCTTACGAATGAAATAGACATCTGCATTTATGAATTATCTTATACCAGGCTGTTGGATTTTAACCTAATGAAAATCACAAGAGTGCACATGTGTGATGATTGTGAGCTGGCAAAGCACAGTGGAGCCTAACTTGGAGTGTGGTGAAGTGCATAAAAGTCTCCTTTGCCTCAATTCTGTACTGCAAATGCCATTAGGGTGAGATTCAACACTTGTTGAGAGCTAAGAGTTTCAAATTCTGTCCTAGTCTTCACTTTGTTAACCTGGGCTGGCCTGGGACTATATAGAAAGTCCCCTCCCCCTTACCTCCCTTCTCCCAGTTCTGGGATGGGGGTCGAATGCATGCTCACCACCACACCCAATTCTCACTTGGTTTTTACCCAGGATAAAGGTCTTTCATGTTTGAGTAATGCTTTAACATTTAACCGCACAGATTCCCATTTCCTCTTTTATAAATAGGCAGAAAATAGGCTGTTTAAGATGAGCTTGGGCTACTTCCATACAGTGTCTCAAAAAGGGGGTGGGGGTTGCCTGGAGAGGTGGCTCAGCAGTTAAGAGTGCATGTTGTTATTCCAGAGGACTGGAGTTCAGTTCCCACCACAAACATTGGGTGGCTCACAACTGCTAAAACACCAGCTCCAGAGACTCCAAAGCCTCTGGCCTCCACCAGCACCCACACTCATGTGCACTCGCCCCGACCCCAACACACACACATAATTATCAATAATATAAAGATACTTTTAAGAAAATTAAATTACTATATAAGATATCTAGATTTTTATTTTCCCAAGTTAGAAGACCTGCAAAACAGTTTTGCAACCAAGAGTGTGTTCTGTTCTTGTCTGAGTTTGATTCCCACTTCCATATCAGACAGCTCACAGCTACCTGTAACTACACCATCTTTTGGCCTCCTTAAGGGTGCCTGCACACTTTCATACATACATGTGTGTGAGCACACACACAAGTAAATAATAAAACAGATCTCTTTTAAAAAACAAATTGAGATTGCATATGTTAAGTAGTTGTCCCTGTGTGACTGTGGGGCTCCATTCCAGGACCTTCTATGGATACCAAAATCCTCCGCTGCCTAAGTCTCTTATATAAAATAGCATAGTGTTTGCAAATACCCTATGTAATCCTCCCTTTTATCTTGTTTTTATTTGTTGGTTTGAGATAGAATATCATACTGTAATTCTTGATGGGCTGCAATTCACCACGTAGCCCATGATGGCCTTGAATTCACAATCCTCCTGTATCAGCGTCCTGGGTGCTGGGGCCAGGTGTTTATCACCATGTCCAGCCTCCCTTTTTAATTGTTGGCATCATCTCTAGGTTACATGGCACACACTAGCATATTTCAGGTGCTGTGTGAACAGCTGCTGCACCGTGCTGTCTAGGAAGAATTAAAAGAGAGGTTTGTATATGTCCAGTACACATCTAATATTTTTTTCCTAAATAGTTTAGCTCTTTGGTGGGTGGAATCCACAATTGTGGTATTTATAGATTTAAGGACCAACTGTATCTTTTTGGAAACTTAAAAAAAAAAAAGCCACCTAATTTGAATAATAATGAACAGAGACAAATGCATTTTTCAAAACAAGAAAATACCTAGCTATTATTTATAATCACCATTCTTTCGTGTGTGTGTGTGTGTGTGAGTGTGTGTGTGTGTGTGTGAGTGTGTGTGTGTGTGTGTGAGTGTGTGTTTGTGAGTGTGTGTGTGAGAGTGTGTGTGTGTGTGTGTGAGTGTGTGTGTGAGTGTGTGAGTGTGTGTGTGTGTGTGAGTGTGTGTGTGTGAGTGTGTGTGTGAGTGTGTGTGAGTGTGTGTGAGTGTGTGTGAGTGTGTGTGTGAGTGTGTGTGAGTGTGTGTGAGTGTGTGTGTGTGTGAGTGTGTGTGTGTGTGTGAGTGTGTGTGTGTGTGTGAGTGTGTGTGTGTGTGTGTGTGAGTGTGTGAGTGTGTGTGTGTGTGTGTGTGTGTGTGTGTGTGTGAGTGTGTGTGTGTGTGTGTGTGTGTGTGTGTGTGTGTGTGTGTGTGTTCTGGGAACGGAACCCAAAAACATGCAAGTTTGTCCTACTGAGCTACATTACCAAATTAAGAAAAAAATACTTAAAATACTTTAATACCACTGAAGTGGGAAATCTTTAATTTCAAAACAAAGAACATTTAGCTTTAATTTTTATTATGTCTTATTTATCTATTGTGAGGTGTGTGGATGAGTGCATGGGTGCCATGGTGGGAGTGTGGAGGTCAGAGTATAACTTTCAGATTTGTCCTTCCACCATGAGTCCTGGTGATTGAACTCACGTTGTCAGGCATGATGGGAAGTACTTTTACCTTCGAGCCAACGCACCAGCTGAGCACTTCACTTTTTAAAGAACTATGGTAGCAGATTATCCCAGAAAATCTGTTTTCTGGGTACCAATGAGACAGTTATTATAAACTGATAGCAGGACGTCAGTAATTGGCCTGGAAGGCCACTTGTAGCCCTTCCTTTCTGTAGCTCTGTGAAGATGTAAGTACATAGCCACTGCTGTACCACTCTTCAGGTCCATCGGCAGAGCCAATGAAATATCCATGGTTCTCTCCCATCTACCCATGTGCTCATCAGTCTTAGGTGCTACCACGGTTCACCATAACATTCAAGCACAAGCGGTATGATTCTTTTGGAAGCTTCTTCAAAAGGGGTGCTAACCACTGCTGCATTGTATCTCAGTGGTGGGGGAATCCATATGCCTGACCCAGTTTCTATCAAGAACAGATCTGTAGGAGCCCAAGACTTCCTCTGACTTTTATAGATTTGTTTATGTGTACCACTGTTTGCCTGTGTCTATGTTTGTGCACCATGTGTGTGCCTGAGGAGATCAGAAGAGGGCATTGGATTGTGAGGCACCCTGTGGATACCTGAGTCCTCTGCAAGAGCGGTTAGTGCTCTTAACTGCTAAGCCATCTCTCCAGTCTCCATGGCTCTTAACATTAACCAAAGCTCCATAGCCGACCTTTTAATTCTAAAACCAGCCCAAATGGCCCACCCATCATTCCATTATCCCTACACCCCCCATATTTCCAGGCATTCCAGGAATTAATTAGTTAGACATTGAGTAGAAGAGGCAGCAAAAAAATTTATCTGTAAATATGGAAAATGTCAGGATGGCATACACACACACACACACACACACACCAGTCTCTTATTTATTCCATCTCTTCTATGAAGAGGCTGTCCTTCTTCCTAAGTCTCTGCAACAGTAGGGACATGCTCAGCCTTCAGGGGCCCAACCAAATGGGCAAGTCACCCTTGCTTTCTCCATAGGAAATTCTTACTAGTCCTAGAGGTTTATAATACAAACAAGCAATATCCCTTCTGTGTTCACTGTTCAGCTAGAGACTAGCATCTTTGCCCCTCCACCTGAAAACAAACAAACAAACAAAAAGCCAGGTGAAGTAGTATACTCTGGAGTTCCAACTTCTTGGGAGGCTGAGGCAGGAGGATCACTTGACCCCAAGAGTTCAAGATCATCTTAGGCAAACATAGATCCCATCTATGTCAAAAGAAAATAAGAAAAATGAAGGAAAAGAACATACATTAAATAAGACAGATATTTTGTATAAAATCCATTGCCTAGCTGCCAAAGCTACTCGGGATGACATTTTTGGAACTTCTGAGCTCACTGGGACCTGTCTTGCACTTTGGCAGGCTGCCCTTGTGGAAGATTCTGGAGGCTGAGAGCTCTGTTTTAACCTATAGCTCAGGTTTGCAGCTGTGCTTTCAGCTGCAACCGATTGCATGTTGGCAGCTAGCTTTCTTTCTCCAGAGCAATTGGTTTTAGCTACTTAAAACAAACAAACGCAAACTCTTGCTGCTTATGAAACATTTACTCTTCCAACAATGTTGGGAGCCTGCTTTCATTGGGGCATCTTGGGTCCTCTTGAGTGTGTGAGTGTGTTTGCTTTCTGTATTGTAGTCAGATCTGGCCCTGAAATGAAACTTGTAGAAGCCACTTACAAGAAAGAACAGATAATATAACCATGATAAGAATACAGAAAACTCTAGTATCAGATTTCTTTTTCTTTTTTTTTAAGATTTTAATTTATTTATTTATTTATTATGTATACAGTCTTCTGCCTGCATACCAGCAGAGGGCACCAGATCTCATTACAGATGGTTGTGAGCCACCATGTGGTTGCCCGCAATTGAACTCAGGACCTCTGGAAGAGCAGTCAGTGCTCTTAACCGCTGAGCCATCTCTTCAGCCCCCAGATTTCTTTTTCTTTTTCCATGTTTTTATTGTGTGTGAGATGTGCATCATGTGTGTATTGGTGTTTGTGTGTGTGTTTGCACACACTCACACATGTGCATGAGGAAGCATTAAATCAGTGCCTGGAATCTTCCTTAGTCTCTCTTCTACCTTTTTCTTTGAGGCCCAGTCACTCAGTCAAACCCAGAGCTCAGAGATTAGGCCAGTCTCCCTAGCCAGCTCTCTCAGAGGCTCTTGTGTGTCCTCCTTCCAAGACTGGAATTACAGGGAAACCACCTTCTCTGCCCAGCATTTACATGGGTCTGGGGTCCAAACTTGGGTTCTCATGCTTACATAGCAAGCCCTTTAACTACTGAGCCATCTCTTTGACTCTGGTATCTGAATCTTGTTAGGTGATTGGCCTCAGGGCCTGATTCTAGTATCCTGTCCCCCAGCAGCAGGAGAAAACTGGGACCCTACTCAGTTAGCAAGAAAGTTAACTGTTAGCACAAGAGCATCTAACTCGGTGATGAATTCACTCCCAGCTTTGTAAATCCTCCATTCCACCCTTGCTCAGAATGGAGGGATTAGGAGCCAAGCTGTCCAGCCAAGACATCACTGTGTACAACTGTGTTTGTTTTGACTGTGATGTCTCTGTAGTAGTATGTAAGGGATTAAGAAAGCAGAAATGAATGCTTTAGCCAGCTCATCTGCTTCCTACAGTAACATTAGCTTTTAAAAAAATGTTTGAAATTCCTTTCCTTGAGAAAATATGCCACTTATTTTTAAAAAGTTTTACCCACCCTGCTCTGTCCCCCACCCCATCTGTGTTCACCTGCTGTTCCTGCTACCATGTGTTTCTGAAAGCTCTTTGTAAAATCACATGAAAGCAGCCCCATTTTGACCAAATTAGAGTTCTGGTCAGAAAGACTTACTACAAGGCTGTCCAGGGAGGCCCAGCAAGATGTTTCTATTTTATTTTAACCTCTCTATGTTCAACCTTTAATCCCCTCGATGATCTAATTACTTCTCTAAAGTGGATCTGTTTTTCCTCTGAAGAAATAACAAATTCCAAGGTCACCTCTTGTTTCCAAGACGCTGCAGGTGAAGACTGACATTCCAGTGCAGATACATGGGTTTTAATCTTTTTGGAGCTTTGCACAGAAAATTCCTCAAGTCTCCTTTTTTTGTTTTTTTTTTTATTTTATTTATTATGTATACAACATTCTGCTTCCATGTATATATGCACACCAGAAGAGGGCACCAGATCTCATAAGGGATGGTTGTGAGCCACCATGTGGTTGCTGGGAATTGAACTCAGGACCTCTGGAAGAGCAGTCAGTGCTCTTAACCTCTGAGCCATCTCTCCAGCCCTCCTCAAGTCTTCTTATAATCCTAAAATGTTGCCCAAGGTATTTATTTCAGTCATCCACAGAGACATTTCTCTTTCATCATTGGGTCCTCCTGATTTCCAGATCCTGGTATTTCTCAAGTCTGTCTCTTTAGTCATTCACATTGGCTATAGAACTCCATCTTCATCAGTATTCTCCTGGTTTTGTTGTTGTTGTTGTTGTTGTTTTGTTTTTGTTTTTTTTTTTTGTCTAATCAGTTCCTAACATTATGGGCACATAAATTTTGATCAATAAAGAATGGACAAGTGAATCTAGATGATGACTCTGTAACTGAAAATAAAACCTTAAAGATTTATTTTCCACCTGGTTCCTAAATGCATCTAAAATGTAAGTCTTTGATAATTACTCCTTTGAAATATCTTTGTAGGGTCTGGGCATGTAGCTCAGTAGATTACTTGACTAGCATGTGTGGAAGTTCCAAGTTCTTTCCCCAACACTGCATAAACCGGGTATAGTGGTTCATGCCTCTAATCCTAGCACTCAGTAGATGTAGGCAGGGTAATTATAAGTTCTAGGTCACATTTGACTACATAGGAAGTTTGAGGTTAGCCTGGGCTACATAACACTTCATCTCAAAACAAACAACCCACACACATAATACCCTTTTGACATTGCTACCCAGCCAGACACTAGCTGCTTCCCAGGATGCTCTTGCCATGCTTTACTCACACCTCAGCAGTCTCTGAACATCCCCCACCCCAGTCCAAAAGAGGCTGTAAATACCCACTTAGCCTCATAAACCCCCTCTCACCTTTCAAGATTTATACTTTCTTTTTGTCTCAAATCAGCTTTGTTTCCCGTGCATGGTTTTTGTAATGTCTGGTGCCATGAAGAGTTTCTTACCGGCTCAGATCCCTCTCTCTGTTCATCCACAGCTAAAGATGTTCCACACACATCTCTCTATGAGGATAGTTGTAAAACCAAATAAGTACTTGATATCTTTGGTTTAAAGCTAGAACTAACCTAAGGCTAATGAGATGATGCCACAGTTAAATGACACCCACCAGCAAGCCTGAGGACCCGAGTCCAGTCCCTGGGTTTCATATGGTGAGAGGAGAAACCAGCTCCCACAATTGTCCTCTGACCTCCACAGGTAGGCTGTTGCACATATGTGCAGGTGTGTACTCACATGCATGCACGAATACACAAAGGTACACACAAAATAAATAAAATGAGCCAGGCGCTGGTGGCACACGCCTTTAATTCCAGCACTGGGGAGGCAGAGACAGGCGGATCTCTGTGAGTTCGAGGCCAGCCTGGTCTCCAAAGCGAGTGCCAGGATAGACTCCAAAGCTACACAGAGAAACCCTGTCTCGAAAAAACAAATAAATAAATAAAATGTTAAAATCAATATAATAAAGTTAATGCATACATTTAAGATAGGGGCTCACTATGCACCCCTTACTATATAGATCCAGCTGGCTTCAAACTTAGAGAGATCTTCCTAAACAGGAAACCTACATCCCTAGTGCTGGGATCAAAGGTGTGTGTCACCATGCCCAGCAATTAAAAAAAAAAAAAACTAAAAGAAAAATTAATCAATGCTAAATACAAAAATGAAACCAACTAAGAAATGTTCTGTATGCCCTGGGAACAGCTGCTTTTTTCCCCCCAGCCTCTCCACTATAGCTGGTGTGTGTGTGTGTTTGGAGCCAGGGTCTCACTACGTAGCTCTGGCTATCCTGGAACTCACTCTGTAGACCAGGATGACCTTGAATATGGATATCCACCTGACTCTGTGTCCCAAGTGCTGGTGCTAAAGGTGTTCCACAGTACACCCACTCCTTGCAGTGTTGTAAACAGTGTGTTGATACACTGTGGTGTGAGAACCGGGATTCAGAAAACCAGGTTCTGTCCCCACCAGCCATGCCCTGGAGTCAGCCAAGAGAACTCTGGTCCTTATCAACCAAATATGGAAAATCTGAAGAGCTGAACTTTGACATCCTGTCCCAGTTCTAAAACTCTGACGCAAAGACCATGTGGAGTGTTAACCCGGATGTCCTGACTGGTGGCCGTGTGTCCGGAAATCTGATGAAAGAAATTAGGGGGATCCAGGCGCTCTTGAGAGCCTATGGCAGATCCTGTGTGAGCTGGCCAAGGACTTTTCTTATCTTTCCCTTCTCTCGAGGTAATAAGTCTGTGGCTGCCTTCCTGTGTAGTTGTGCCTGTCAAGGTAACCGTCGCTGAATTTCAGGCAGGGTTAGGTGTTTTGTTTCTTTTTGCCCAGCTCATCACAGCTGCACTACCTGAAGGGAGCTAGAAGATGAACTAAAGGAGAGAGGTGGTACACCATGCAAATCATGTCCCCAAGTTCCATGGGGACAGCAACAGCATTGAAGGGCTTGCAGTAGCTGGCCGATCTGATCATGAAGTGGCCTGTACAGGTCCCTCAGCTTGTGTCGGCATTCAGGCCTGGGCCCTCAGACACAGAGGATAGAGCTGGCAAGCACTCTGGTCCACGCTATGGTAGAAACAGAGGACCACTGTCAGCTGTTGCCCTCAGCCCTGCAGGTCTAGAGACAAACCCCTCCAGCTCCAGGTCTGTCTCCCACTCCTTCTTTTCCCAGTTTCCATCTCCAGCTACTGTGTCAGTCCTAGGGGAGTAATACTGAACAAACTGGCTAAGTTCTGCCTGCATTGCAAACATACAGGGGTGCCCATAGCACAGGCTCTGTCCTCGGCAAAGGAAGGCTACAGAGTACAGGTGAGGCTGGAGAGATGGCTCAGAGGCTAAGAGTACTGCCTGTTCTTCCAGAGGACTCAGGTTGGATCCCTAGCACCCAAGTGGCAGCTAACAACCAGCTGTCACTTTAGCTCCAGGAAATCTATTGCCCCTTTATGTCCTCTGAAGGCACTGCATGGATATGGGTCACAAACATACAAGCAGGCAAAAAAATCCCACGCACATAAAATAAAAATAAAGTTCACTTGAGATTGGGACTAAAGCCAGGCTTGGTGGTACACATCTGTAACCCCAGCACTCTGGAGGCTGAGGCAGGAAGATTGTGGCAAGTTTGATACATAGTGAGTTCAAAGGCAGCCCCAGATTCATAGCAAAAGCCTGTGTCTAAAATAAATTAGAATGCTAGCAAGATGGGTAAGGGCACTTATTACCAAGCCTAATGACCTGAGTACTTGAGCCCTGGAACCTGCATGGTAGAAGGAGAGACTTGACTCTTGAAAGTTATCCTCTGAATGCCACATGCTCACTGTGGCACCCATGTGTTCACACTCATACACATGCATCTCACATACATACACACACACTAAAGAGGGAGGAAGGAGTGACAGTAAAAGATTAGGCCCATGGCATTAGAGCTGCTTGTTCTAGGACAGGTCCTGCCTAAACAGCATGCAAGGAGATCACTGCAGGTTCCCAGGGACTCGCCTGATGATATTGATGCTTCCCAAGGGACACATTTCTGAGGACCTCTCCACAAAATGATCCCAAGAACAGCTTTGTGAGACTCTAGAATAACTCCTTGAGCTACTTGTGTTCCCTGCTAGGAAACACATCACCCACTGCTACAAGCTTGGCAAACGTGAACCAGCCTGCTGCTGGAAATTTGGCAGAAAGATAGCTCAGAAGTGAGCGCTTGGCCAGGCTCCATGGAATTTCTGTGATAATTTCGGGTATACTCAAGTGAATTTGTCATAGTGGAAGTTATTTGCCAGAGTTCTGATTCATCACTCATGTCTCCCCCTCCCCCAAGTCCAACAAAGTTGCTTAGAGCTTCTTAGGGTCCTTCTATCCCAAAGAGGCTGAAGGATAATGGGGCTTCAAATAATGCATCAGGGACTGACTCGAGTGAGTTCCCAGAACAGTCTTGAGTTCAGCTCATGTCCATACAGTGCCCACTGACTTCACACTACCAGAGGCTTGGCCAGACCTAGAGAGAGATTGGAACACTGGAGAAGCCATGGAGGAGCTCCCAGGGAGTGGGAGAGTCTTGTGTGGCTTGATCATGATAGAGATATTTAGGAGATAAAATCAGGAGGCTGGGGCTGAGGAAGACAGCTCAGTGAGTGCTTGCAGACTTGAGAACCCATATTAAAACAACAACAACACTGGGTGTCTTACAGCATGCCTATAATCCCAGCACTCTGGCCAATCCGTAGGCCAGTGAGAGACCCTGTCTCAAAAAAAAACAAGATGGGTGCCGGAGAGATGGCTCAGAGGTTAAGAGCATTGACTGCTATTGAAGATGTCCTGAGTTCAATTCTCAGCAGCCACATGATGGCTCACAACCATCGATAATGAGATTTGATGCCCTCTTCTGGTGTGCAGGCATATATGCAGACAGAACAATAAATAAATCTTAAAACAAAAACAAGATGCATGGCACCTGAAGAACAACTCCTGAGATTGTTTTTCAGTGGCCCCTAGGCAGTAGAAATAAAGAGATTAGTGATTAAGAAGTTGTGGATGAGGAGAGGAAAGGAGTTTCAAGTGTGGAGGGCAAGCTTAGAGAGGAGCTTAGAGCATGATGTGTTTGGCCTCAGAAAGCCGTGAGATAAAGGTCCCTACCTGCAGGGTATCCAGCTAGAGCAAGTATCCAGCAGTTGAACAGATGAGTGTGATTTCAGGAAAGAAAGGAGGTTTGGAGATTCAGGTATGCACGTGCACTTTGTAGAGTAAGCCTTGTGGGTTCTTAGGAGGAAGGAGACTGAGGAGAGCAATGATGTGACACCCAAACTCAAGGGGGCCCAAGGAAACCACTGATGTTCTTTAGGTATGAGAAAGTTCCGAGCAAAGGGTGCCGGGAAGATGGCCAAGTAGACAGCTGAGGAAAAGGGTGTTGCTGCTGAGCCCACTGAAGAGCATGATGAGGGCAGAAGCCAGTTTGTGAGCATGAAGGAATGACAGGAAGTGAAGATAGTAAGAGTGTGGCCGTGAGTGGTTGTCAACCCAGGGGTGACATGAAAGTGGAATCCTGGGCCTCATCCCTGAGTTCCTTTGTTTGCTGTAAGCCGAGGGTGGGTCTGTCTGTCCTCAACAGCCTACATGAGGAATGGGAGGGGCAGGGAAGAGGAGAGAGAGGGCATCTCCGAGAGGCATGAGTACCAGTGAAGTCAGGTTTTAATCAAGAGAGAAACTGACTTCTCAAGTAAAATGGTTATGAGAGAACTCAGGAAATCCAGCTGATGAAGACTGAGATCCCAAATTCGTGTAGCTTCAGTTGGGGCTTCTGTGAATTTTCTCCTGGTTCTTTCAGATGTCAGCACAAAGATGAAAGGGCTGGAGGTCAGAGTGTAAGACAGGTCAGTGAACGCCACTAAGCCGTTAGCTCGGGGCCATCAACAAAGTGCTTAGAGTGTGAAGGATGGAGAATGCACAGAAAGAAAATATGGTGACATTAGGGACCTGCAGACTCTGAAGAAGACCAGACGCATCAGGGACTTCATACCTGTGGCAGAGCCAGAAGGTCTGGAGGCCACAGCTGAGCAAAGGGCAACAGCAGGGTGAACTTTCTACTTAATGGCAAATCCCCGTATGCAGTGCCAATGGGGACCTAAAATGGAAAAACACTGTCATGTAAATGCCTTATGTGGGGTTAACCATGAAAAATTGTCTTCTCACCTGAAAGTGACCTGCAATTCAGATTAGCTTTTCCTGCTGTGGATGTCATATCTGGAAGCAGTACCCTCCCCCACTGCAAGTCAGAGTTAAAATTCAGAAAGTACTCAGTGGAATGGAAAGGGGTTTATGAGGGGCCCCGGAGGAGGGCCCCACCCACACAGCGGCAGAATGAAGCCACAAACACAGCTAGACAGCATAGGAAAGTGCAGGCAAGCTTTGAGGTTGCCTGATCTATGAAAATGTATCAAAATGCTGCCTTTGCAGAAAAATCCCAAGGTGCTTTACTTGCCAACTGCTGGAATGGAGTAAAAATTCCCACCCAGGGTGTCACTTTTCATTATCATCCTCTTTATGTTGCTTCCTAAAATAATAACTGCCATTCTGGAGATGATTTACCAAGATAGCTTAATGAGGTAACAGACGAGTACCTGTGCCCACAAGCCCCCTTCCTGCAGGCCTCCTCATGCAAATCTGTTCCCAGACTGACTAGCTAAAGACACAGACATAATTGGAGCAGCTGGGCTGTAAGCACCGATGGGCCGTCCCCATGGAGACCAGACTCCAGCTCCCAGTGCTGTTGCTCCAGCTTTCTTCCTTGCTCCTTCTTCAGAGATTGTTCAGCAGCCTACCTGAGCCCAGGTCTGTGCTGTTCAGCTTAGATGTGCTGATCAGTCACTGAGGAGCTTATTAAAATATAGATTCTGCCCCATGCTCTCCAGTTGAGCTATTGGGCCCACGATTCTCCAAGTCCCTAGGTGAGGCAGGCAGGTACTGATGATGGTCCTTGGGTCTCGCTGCAAGCAGCTGTATACCACGGTCTCTACAAAGCTCCAGCTAACCTGTAGGAGCCTGTGTTGCTTTTCTCATTTTGGCTTTTGTCTTATTTCTCCCCTTTGTGGCCCTCCCCAGCTCCTGTATGATCTCCAGGGCCCTTACCCCCAGTGTCCTCCCTCCCTCCTTCCTTCAACACTGCATCCCTGGGCTCTGGGCTCACTGTCATCAAACTTGTGGTTTTCAGATCACTCTTCAGCAAGTTGCATTCAGCCAGTGGTCTCCTTGGATAAGACAAGCTCAAGATTCTATTTAAAACAAATGCTGAGGGGGCTGGAGAGATGGCTCAGAAGTTAAGAACACTGGCTGCTCTTCCAGAGGTCTTGAGTTCAATTCCCAGCAACCACATGGTGGCTCACAACCATCTGTAATGAGATCTGGTGCCCTCTTCTGGTGTGCAAGCATATAAGCGGGTAGAACACTGTATATGTAAAAAATAAATAAATATTCAAAACAAAACAAATGCTGAGAGGCAGGCAGATCTCTGTGAGTTCAAGGCCAGCCTGGTCTACAGAGTGAGTTCTGGGATAGCAAAAGCTACACAGAGAAACCCTGTCTCAAAAAACAAAACAAAACAAAAAAATGGCTAGGATGAAGTCCAGTTGGGAGAGCCTGTCTAGCATGTCTGAGGCCTGGGGCCCATCCTCAGTATAAACCGTTGTGGTGGCCATACCTGTAATCTCTACTTGAGTAGTAGAGGCAGGAGGATCAGAAGTCCAAAGTCATTTCAGCTGTACAGCAAGCTCAAGGCCAGCCTGGCTGATGAGACACTGTCTCTGATATCATAGAGTATTCCCAAGATTAACAACCAGCCACTGCTGTGTCTCATGGGTGTGACGGAAATCTTGGGATGTCGTAATTGGAGACCGTCACCTGTTTATCTGTCCCACATCTGGATACCAGAGCTGGACAGCATTGGGGTGCCTCTGGGATAGAATGCTGCTCCATGTCCACCCTGGGTCAACACATGGGAAAGGCCTTTTCTTTTTTCTTTCTTCTTTTTTTTTTGACACAGTTTCTCTGTATTGCTTTGGAGGCTGTTCTGGAACTCACTCTGTAGACCAGGCTGGCCTTGAACTCACAGAGATCCACCTGCCTCTGCCTCCCAAGTGCTGGAATTAAAGGTGTGTGCTGCCAATGCCCAGCTTGGAAAGGCCTTTTTAAAAAAAGATTTTATTTATGTATTGTATATACAACATTCTGCTTCCATGTATATCTGCACACCAGAAGAGGGCACCAGATCTCAAAACAGATGGTTGTGAGCCACCATGTGGTTGCTGGAAACTGAACTCAGGACCCCTGGAAGAGGAGTCAGTGCTCTTAACCTCTGAGCCATCTCTCCAGCCCTGAGGAAAGGCCTTTGTAATATTGAACTAGACTCCATGACCCATACATGGCCTCTTTCTGGGATCCCAGTTCTTACTAACCGACCTTAGGTAAGTACTGTCTTTGTAAGGTTTAATTTCCCCATTTATTAGACAGAACTGATGCTCACAATTAGAGGGGGCATAAGATTAAAAAAGGTCATTGTCTTATCTTCTCTGAACACTTTCTTCAGACAAACATCTTAGTTCCATGTTCCATGGGCTCTTCTTCTTCTTCTTCTTCTTCTTCTTCTTCTTCTTCTTCTTCTTCTTCTTCTTCTTCTTCTTCTTCTTCTTCTTCTTTTTTTTTGGTTTTTGAGACAGGGTTTCTCTGTGGCTTTGGAGGCTGTCCTGGAATTAGCTCTTGTAGACCAGGCTGGTCTCAAACTCACAGAGATCTGCCTGCCTCTGCCTCCTGAGTGTTGGGATTAAAGGTGTTCGCCACCACCACCCAGCCCCAGACCAATCTTTTTATAGAGTCCAATTGCCAAACAGGTGAACAGGATGCTTCAGGGAAGTGATGTAACCATTATTGGCTATCATGACTTCTGATACCCACCACAATCCGGGGCAGACACTTGGCCTCTGAGGCCTCTGACAAGCAGGTTGTCATTAGGAGCAAGTCCTGTTTTCTTCAATGCTTCGTCTCCTTACTGCTTCTGGAAGCTCTCCGTTTGCGCACACTGAAACAAGCATCTCTGCCTTCGTGGCTTTGTTGTGTGTGCTGCAAGAAAATGGAGGGATGGTAAGTGCTGCAGAGGAGGCCTTGGTATGTTACCCGGAGTCTTTTGCTCCATTGCTGTAAGTGGAAATCAGCCAGTATATGCCTGACTGGCTCACTGACCAAATGCCTGGCGATGGAGCTGCAGCGTTGCACCTGTGAATTTTGGCATGCAGTCAAGGGGAAGGCAGCATCCTGTGTGATACTTAGCAAGTTCTGGGACCCTTTTGTATGTGCACATGCACTTTTACTGCAGAGAAAGGGAAAGAACTCATGACTCCACACATAAATCCATTGTACTAAATTTGTAAATAATCAACAGTGGAAAGTGAAAAACAAAACAGAAATACCCTGTTCTTAAATGACACTGGCTGTGCTCCAGCACTTTCCTTTTGCCTCACATGCATGTGTGTAACAATCAAAACAATCTAATTGTGAGCATCAGTTCTGTCTAATAAATGGGGAAATTAAACCTTACAAAGACAGTACTTACCTAAGGTCGGTTAGTAAGTTCATCTGAATCCAAAGACAGTTTACATAGCTTTACAAAGCAAAATACAAGAAAAACAGAACCTAAAAACAAAAAACAAAAAAAAACTTGGGTTGATGGCAGAGGCCTGTAATCCAGCTGTTTGAGAAGCTGAGGAAGGAGGATTGCAGATTCAAGGTCTGCTTGAGCAACTTCATGAAACCTTACCGTAAATAAGAAGCAAAAAGGAAACCTTGGTATATGGGTTAATGATAAGAGTGTTTGCCTAAGGCCCCAAGTTTAATCCCTAGTAACACACACACACACACACACACACACAGGATCTCATGTATTCCAGACTGGCCTGAAAGTGTAGTTAAAGACTGGCTCTCCTGCTTCCATTGCCCAAGTGCCGGGATTGTAGGCAGGCAGCACCCAGTTTATGCAGTACTGGTAATAAAACCCAGGCCAGCACTCTACCAACTGAACTACATCCCCAACCCAAAAAACAATTTTCAGAAGACACGGTATTTTTGTTTTGTTTTTTGTTTTTGTTTTTCCAGACAGGGTTTCTCTGGATAGCTTTGGAGCCTATCCTAGCTCTGAAGACCAGGCTGGCCTTGAACTCACAGAGATCCACCTGCCTCTGCCTCCCGAGTGCTGGGATTAAAGGTGTGCGCCACCAACACCTGGCAAGACACAGTATTTTTTAAACTTTCTGTGTATGTGCATGGTGCTGAGGATTGAACCCAGGGCCTTGCATATGCTAGAAAAGTACCTTCCACTGTGGTGCATCCCCAGCAGACCAGGCTGGCCTCAAACTTGCAGAGATTCACCTGTCTCTGACTCCTGATCCTGTTTTTGTTGTTGTTGTTTTAAAATAATTTATTATTAAATTAAAATGGTGTTCTGCCTGCATGTGTGCCTGCCTGCCTGAAGAGGGCACCAGACAGATCTCATTACAGATGGTTGTGAGCCACCATGTGGTTGCTGGGAATTGAACTCAGGACCTCTGGAAGAGCAGCCAGTGCTCTTAACCTCTGAGCCATCCTCTCGAGCTGCTCCACCCTCCCCCTTTTAAGAAAGAAAAATATTATTGGAGAAAACATTTTCCTACTTAGCTCACCAAAGGTTTCTAGAGACCCTATACCAAATTTAAAGTTTTTAAATGGCACATGTTTAATTTACCATGTGTGTTTGCATATACATAGCCGTGGAGTGTGTGTGCAGGTTGGACGACAACTTGTTGGTTCTCTACAGTGTGGGTCCTAAGGACCAAACTTAGGTCATAGGCTTTTTGACAAGTTCTCCTTCTTCTCCTCCTTTAACAAAAGTAGTTATTGAGTATTATATGTGTGGAGGGTGTGTATCTGTCTCTGGGGTGTGTGCTTGTATGCCACAGCAAATATGTAGAGGACAATGCTTTTTTTTTTTTTTTAAGTAATACACACTCAGAAAAAGGACACAACTGTTTCACTGTGTTTGATTAAGAATTCATAAGCACCAGTTCAACCTGCTTCTTATATCTTCTACCCACAAGCCCTAATTGTCAGAGCTCAGAACCCCTAAGAATTTGTGTGATGTTATATAAATGTGTCTAGGAAGCAGCTGTCTATTCCAGTGTTGTCATTTCCTGTCCCTCATTGCATTAGCCAATCCTGACTCATTTTTTAAGACTAGGCTCTGGGCTGGATAGATGGCTCAGAGGTTAAGAGCACTGACTGCTCTTCCAGGGGTCCTGAGTTCAATTCCCAGCAACCACATGGTGGCTCTCAACCATCTGTAAGGAGATCTGGTAGCCTGTGCTGGCCTGCAAGCATACATGTATATGTATATGCAGGCAGAACACTGTATACATAATAAATAAACCTTTAAAAAAAGATAAGGCTCCTGTCACACCTCTGAAAAACCATTGCTGGTCCACCTGAATCCCACAGCCATGGCATTTTCACAAACCTGTAAAAGTTTATATTGTAAGTCTGTGTCTGCAATGTTGTTTTAGGCTTCCTGGGGTCAGTTCAACCATTGACGTAGATGACACTTTAAAAAAAGAAAGAGAGAGAACTCATAAACTCCTGTTTGTGTGTGTGTACATGCATGTGAAAGCCACAGGGCAGCCTCAGCTGCTGTTCTTTGGGCACTATCCATCCTGTTCTTTGACATCTCTCATTGGCCTGGAACTTAACAATTAGGCTCGGCTTACTGGTCAGTGAGCTCCACGCAGCTGCCTGTTTTCGTCTTCCCAGAGGTGAGATTACATGTCATTGTGTCTGGCATTTTAAATTTTAAAATTAATTTTTATTTTTTATGGAGGTTCTGTGGATTTAACTTGGGTCCTCAAGCACTCCCCAGTACCCATGCTTGGTTTTCCCACATCCAAAAGTAATTTCAAGGATCTATGCTCTTGATGTAGTTTTTTCGTAAAGGCACCTAAAAACAGTGTACAAAGGTGCAGGACGGAGGGTGGAGAGAGATAGCCTCCAGTAGGGACTTGTCAGTAAGTTCTGAGAGGCAAAAACATCCTGGAGCAATATACTGGAGCTATTGCTACATAACAAATCACTCCAAGCCAGTTTATAATCTCTCCTTGTTTTTAGTCAGGGTGAGTCATCCCCTAGGGCCTCCAGCAAAGATCAGAGCAGGTGCTGGGACATCTGCAGACTCCTTTTCCGCGTGTGGCTGTCACCCTGACTGCACGCACTCCTCTTTGTGACCTAAGCTTCTGGTGGCATGGTGGTCAGGCTTCCAGAGCACACATCCTGATAGAGCAGCCCAGGCAGAAGCCGCTTTGTAGTTCATAACTTTGTCTCAGGAATCACACCCAGCACCTCTATGGTTTGAGGCAGTTTCCGAGGTGCATGTAAGTTCAAGGGGGAAAGAAAGATGCTGGCTGTCAGTGAGTGAGGGGACATGGAGAACGGTATGCAGACTGCCACAGCTAGAGAAAAGCCACATTCCTTGTGATAAAATGTGACGCTGAGACCCTCAGTGAGATAAGAGAAATCGAGGCAGGTGGGTTGCAAAAGGGCTGTGAGTTTTCACTTTCAGAGAGTAAGTATTATTCTGTCCAGGATGCAAACAGAATGAGGTGGACTAACCCCTGGTGATAGGGATCGAGCATTCAAAGTTCTGTCTTCAGTGATCAGATCCACCTCATCTTGTAAATCTGATGCTGTTTTTACAGCCACAGCAACATGCTCATGAACCCTTTGTTGGCCTTCTGTCACTTCCCCTCACTTCTGGATCACTGTCACTCCAACACCACTCCTGTCATAATTCTTGGTCTTTTCATTATCTGTACTGCTGGGACCCTGATCTCCTAGTCCCTTAATCATGCTGTCTTCAGATGGTCCTGACCTCATGTGTCCTTACCCGCTCAGTGCTCCTGTCTTAGGCTTGACTGTTTCCTCCCATTGCAGCCTTCTGTGATCACTCTTGAGGATGTCTGTCTTTGAGCTCCCATCATTCTTCAGTGCCACAAGAACCTAGAGTCCTTTCACCCTTCCGCTCTTGCCCATCATCCACTCATGACCTCACTTCACCCCTACCCCACCCCACTCAGGTCAGGAGCCCATCACTGAAAAGTACCCCTTTGTGAATGTTCTCCTCTTTCTTGCCTCTCTCCCTCCCATTGTGGTCTACAAGCAAGCCCCAAGCTGTTAAATCCGCCCACACTCAACCACAGCTGCTTCCCTGAAGCTTCAGGGCTCAGGCTGTGGCCATGTGAACAGCATCTAAGGGATACTCACTGCTGTGTGTCCTCAGGCTTTGCTAGAATGAGGAACCAGGTTCAGTCAAGTCACTCCTGCATCCTTGAGCTGTACCACCACATCCTCAGGTCAGAGGTTACCAACTGCCAGGCTTTAGGTTTTGTTGCACTCATGAGAGATGGATAGATGGATAGACAGGGAGGGAGGGAAGGAAGGAGGGAAGGAAGGAAGGAAAAGAAGGAAGGAAGGAAGGAAGGAAGGAAGGAAGGAAGGAAGGAAGGAAGGAAATACATGGTGACTTCTAAACTAGGGCCATGGTATGACGTTCTCTCTGTGAACACATTTTCCAGTTCCTTTTCATTTTCTGTACACCCAGCTTTGCTAAAGCATGATTGACATCTCTTTTCTGTTCTTAGCACAAAGCAGAAACTCATATATGCAGATTAACCAAAGTCAAAAGAACGTGTTCATTTTCCAGAGTCTTAGAAAAACCAAGAGGACTTGGGGGCTTAGGGTGGAAGATGCTGTCATCAAGGCAGACACGTCGTGGTGAGTCACACAGGGCCTTCAGGGACATCTGGAGACTTAGAGGATCTCGAGCTGTGTCACTTCAGGCAAGTCCCTTTGTACCTGGGTCAGTGTCTCTCTGCAGGGTGAGGGGTCTGTCTGGATGAGGCGGTTCATACCGCCTTTCTGGACTCCCGTTCTGACTTTGTCACAGAGCACTGCCACCTTCGTAATAGCTCCTGTTTTCCACATTGGTTCAGGCAGTCTCAGCTTTTCCAGCAAGCAAAAGCTCCAGTTAATGTCAGTGGCTATGGAGCTCCTGCTCTTTCGGAACTCACCTTCGTAAGAGGCTGAAAGCTTGCTATAGTGCAATAGTTAGACCATACTGTGGTGAACAATTGAAAAAGTCATGGATTAGTCTGACTGTGAAAGTTAAGAGTCTCTCACAGGAAAAAAGCTAATAGACAGTTTAGAGTGTATTCTGCCTTTTTTGTTTTTGTTTTTCCTTTCTTGAAACAGGTTCTCTCTATTATATAAGCTCTGGATGTTCTGGAACTCACTATGTAGACCAGTGGACCAGGCTGCCCTCGAACTCACAGGGATCTAGTACATGGCTTTTCATTTTTAGACTGGATCTCACTATGTCCCCATGCTGATCTCAAACGAGATATTCTTGCCCAGTCCCCAGGGACTGGTATTTCATGCAGCACCATGCTTAGCTATAGATTACACTTTTTTTCCCTGTTGTTGCTGTTGTCTTGAAATAGGGTCTTTCTTACTCTGTACCTTAGATGTGATGTTCACAGTGATGCTCCTGCCTCATCCTTGTATTGCTGAGATCACAAGTATTTATCACCATGCATGATGTAGAGAGTATTCTTTTTAATTTTATGTGTGTGGGTATTTATTTTTCCTGCATGTATTCTGTGCACTATATGCATGCCTGGTGCCTGCAGAGGCCAAAAGAAGAGGACCTCAGATCCCCTGGAACTGGTGTTAGCAGGCATTTCATGAGCTACCATATGGATGGTGGGAATTGAACCTGGGCCCTCTAGAAGAGCAACCAGTTTGCTCTTAATTGCTGAGCCATCTCTCTAGCCCTTAAAAAATATTCTCAAGTGATCAGTTGGACTTTACCAGGGTGTTGTGGGAGTCACAGAAAAGGATGACATTACACTTACTAGAAAAATCCCAGAGACATGGTAACTCTAGGATACAAATTTCATCATTTCCATATACCTGCCCATGAAACACACAAGGGCATATGAATTGACAAAGGAAGGAAGGAAGGAAGGAAGGAAGGAAGGAAGGAAGGAAGGAAGGAAATCTTATTTTGGAACTATTCCAAATTCCCTTGTTTGTTTGTTGTTTGTGACAAGGTCTCTTTATATAGTCCTGGCTGTCCTGGAACTCACTGTGTTGACCAGGCTGGTCTCCAATTCACAGAGATCCCCCTGCCTCTGCCTCCCGAGTGCTGGGATTAAAGGTGTGTGCCACCACTTCCAGCTATACACCAAATTTCTAATTTTACATCGAGGCATAGTTTTTAAGAATTCGCCCTCTCCAACCTCTGCTTGATGCTGCATGTGTCACCTGAAATACTTGATTATTCGGCCAGGCGTTGGTGGCACAAGCCTTTAATCCCAGCACTCGGGAGGCAGAGGCAGGCAGATCTCTGTGAGTTCGAGGCCAGCCTGGTCTCCAGAGCTAGGATAGGCTCCAAAGCTACACAGAGAAACCCTGTCTCGGAAAAACCAAAAAAAAAAAAAAAATTGATTATTCATGTGTGCTATGCTCCTGAGAGCCAGCATATTGTCTATCATATATGTCCATGTACTATGTAAAGCAGCCCATAACAGCAGCTCATCACAGGAAGGAAGAAGCAAGCACTGACTTGCAGTGTATTCAATATAGGCAAAACAGGCCTGCAGTGTGCCCTATGTCATTGTCATGAAATTCCATGGCTTCTTTTATTTCTTAGAGTCTTCTATATATACCTTATGGAGAAGTATTCATAATCATTAGGACTGTCACAAAGTTTAGACTGTGAGTCAAGTATGCCTTTTAGAAAGAGTTAAGTGACTGGGGCAGTGGTGGTGCATACCTTTAATCTCAGCATTTGGGAGGCAAAGGCAGGTGGATCTCAATGAGTTCGAGGCCAGCCTGGTCTACAAGAGCTAGTTCCAGGATAGGCTGCAAAGCTACACAGGGAAACCCTGTCTCAAAAAACCAAAAAAAGAAAAAAGAAAGTGCTGAGTGGCTAGAGCTAGGTATTTGTGGCGCACGACTTTAAACCCTGCACTCAGGAGACAGAGGCAGGAGTTGTTTCAGGCCAGCCTGTTCTACAGAATGAGTTCCAGGACAGCCAACCCTGTCTCAAAACACAAACAAATGTGTGTGTGTGTGTGTGTGTGTGTGTGTGTGCATATACACATTTATAATAAAGGACTTCCAAAACCAAAATTACACTTGAAAAATTGTATAGTAAACAACTTAAAAGTTTTGCAAGAATGAAGTATAGAAACTTTGGATGGCCACATGTTGTCTCTTACTTCATGTATCTGGGGCAGCTTCTCTGCCAGCTGACTTGATTATACTTACTAAGGTCTACTAAAGAGGTCTACGAAGTAGAATCAGAACTAGATTGATAACAGGTGGTTTATCTGTTAAGAAATAGTACTCACGCCGGGCGTTGGTGGCACACGCCTTTAATCCCAGCACTCGGGGAGGCAGAGGCAGGCGGATCTCTGTGAGTTCGAGGCTAGCCTGGTCTACAGAGTAAGTGCCAGGATAGGCTGCAAAGCTACACAGAGAAACCCTGTCTCGAAAAACCAAAAGAAAAAAGAAAAAAGAAAAAGAAATAGTACTCACGCAAGGGAGCCAGTGACCAGGTTTGCACTGGAGCAGGAGTGACCCACAAGATGCCTCCCTGCCCGCTCAGCCAGGCAGAAGAGAGAGAAGGGGCCCTCGTGTATCCCTCATGTACACCTCCCTACTACTTAAACCCTTGTTATGTCACTGACCACACCTGCTTGGGCGTGGTCAAGCGGTACCTGTAAACAGGATTTCTCCCTATAGCCTACATTTTTAAATCTTAAAAAAAAAAAAAGTGCCCAGATCTCCACCATCTAGGATTTGCCTTTGAGATCCAAAATTAACTATTAATTCTCCGAGATAATCAGGTTGTATTGGACTAGCACAGACACAGTGAATGCTCTTGCTCTTGTTTTGTAGCACACCTCCTGGGAAGCAGTGTCTCTGCAGGGAAAATAACTCCATCTTTGTAAAGTGAAGCATAAGGTCCCTAGTTCAACCCCCACAACATACAGGAAAAAGCCAGGTATGGTGGCACAGACTGGGGTGGCAGAAACTGGTAGAACCTTGGGGCTCACTGGGCCAGCCAGCCTATACTAATCAAGTTCCAGGCCAAAGAGAAACAGTGCTTCAAAAAATAATGTGGGTAGGGCATGGTGGTGCACACCTTTAGTCCCAGCACGAGAGGTAAAGGCTAGCCTGCTGTAGTAAGACCCTGTCTCAAAACAAAACAAAACAGGCAAAAAGTTTTACCATAACTCAGACCATAAAAAGGCTTCAGAAGTGAACATGGAGTTTTCTGTCTCGCCTGGTCTCACAGCCACTTTGCCCCAAAAAAACACACAAAGACTTAAGTATAAACTGTTTGGCCGATGGCTAGGCTTATTATTGGCTAGCTCTGGCTTAATTATTAACCCATTTCTATTAATCTATGTATTGCCATAAGCCTGAGGCTTACCCGTAACCCAGCATGTTACTCCTTGGGCATATGTCATCTCTTCCAGCCTCCCTCTCTCTTTCCTCTCCCCAGAATTCTCCTGGTCTGGTCGTCCTGCCTATCTTCCTGCCTGACTACTGGCCAATCAGTGTTTTATTCATCAACCAATAAGAGAACCATATATACAGAAGGACGTCCCCCACACAGAAGTTTCCTAAGATAGGAGAAACATAGCCAACATGGATCAGGAAGTGTTTTAGCTGTCTAATGTCTATTAAATCACCATGGATTATAATCACATATAACAAAAACTTACAGTGCATTAGAACATAAAATAATGTAAATGCATTAGTTTTTGTTTTTGTTGTCTGGTTTTTCGAGACAGGGTTTCTCTGTGGCTTTGGAGGCTGTCCTGGAACTAGCTCTTGTAGACCAGGCTGGTCTCAAACTCACAGAGATCCACCTGTCTCTGCCTCCTGAGTGCTGGGATTAATTTAAAGCCATGTGCCACCAATGCCGGGCTGCATTAGTTTTTTGTTTTTTGTTTTTTTTTAAGATTTTATTTATTTATTATGTATTATACATTCTGCTTCCATATATATCTGCACATCAGATGAGGGCACCAGATCTCATAATGGATGGTTGTGAGCCACATGTGGTTGCTGGGAATTGAACTCAGGACCTCTGGAAGAGTAGTCGGTGCTCTTAACCTCTGAGCCGTCTCTCTAGCCCGTTTTTTTGTTTGTTTGTTTTTGTTTTTTATAATGAAAAGTCTTCATATCTGAGATAGCTGAAGTACTACTCAGAAGAAAAATCTGCCCTACTTATATTAACCCAGAAAGTGTAAAAGAGAAGTGAATTAGGTGTCCTGTACAAGGAGCTTGAACAGGAATGATAGCAAAGGCTGTAGAGATGGCTTACGCAGAGGGAGTGAGCTTGCTTCCCAGCACTCTTGGTCAGGTGGTTTGTAACCACTTATAGCTCTGGTTCCGGGGACTCTGCCTTCTTCTGGTCTCCTTGGGCACATACCCCCCAACACAGACACACACAGAGAGAGTGACAGAGACAGAGACAGAGAAAGAGAGGAGAAAAAAATTAAGAATAAGAAAACAAAATAAGCCAATCATGGTGCACACATCTGTAATCATAACACTCATGAAGCTGAGGTGGGAAGATGGTGAATTTGAGACCAGCATTGGCTACACAGTCAGTTCCAGGCCCTCTGCAGCTACACAGAAAGACTATCTCTAAACAGCAATGACAACAATGGCAGCAGACTTTATGGTTTTATAAAGGGGAGCTGCATTGGAGGGAGGAAAAATAACAGGTAACCCAGGGCTAGGAATGTAGTTCAGTGTCAGGATGCTTGCCTGGTATTTGTGAGGTTCTGGCTTCAATTTTGAGCACTGAAATGGGGGAGGGAGAGAGGTAAAGCATTAACAACTCTGTTTAGTCTTGTTCAATCCACAAAACAAGAAACATACTGAGCCTGGCGTTGGTGGTGGCTCACGCCTTTAATCCCAGCCCTCGGGAGGCAGAGGTAGGTGGATCTCTGTGAGTTCGAGACCAGCCTGGTCTACAAGAGCTAGTTCCAGGACAGCCTCCAAAGCCACAGAGAAACCCTGTCTCGAAAAACCAAAAAAAAAAAAAAAAAAAAAAAAAAAAAACATACTGAGAAATTATCACGGAAAGATCAGATCAAAGAGATTATAGCAATCTCTTTGACCTCTGTGTGTGTCTGTGTTAAGTGCAGTCGTGTGCACATTCAGAAACCAGGGGAGGATGTCAGGATGTCAAGCTCTGCTTCATTCCCTTGGAATGGTCTGTAGTGAGTCTGGAGCTAGGGTGATGGCCAGCAGGCCTTAGCGTCCCTCCTGGTTCCACCCCCACAGTGCCGTAGGCTCTTCTGTGCACAGCCACACCTGGCTTTTTATGCAGCTGCTGAGGATTTGAACTCAGGTCCCCACACTTGCTCAGCAAGTTTCCTTACCCACTGGGCCATCTCCCCAGCCCAAGAAATCTTAAATAGACAAATTACCATAGATAAAAAAAGATGATGGAAGAGAGAGTCATCTATTAAAATGCCTAGGGATAAATTTAGAAACAACCACTAAGTCACATTGAGCGAAAACATGGTACAGAAGACTACCAGATTTGAGGGTGCTGTGTGCACACACCACCTCATGAGTAGCTTTGTGAGGAGTAAGCAACAGTGATGCTGTAGAAGGAAATGGCTGTGAGGAGTCATGAAATTCTTTAATCATATGGCATTTTGTACCATCTACATCCATCACTATCGAAGTTCATCACATGGGCAATCACCTTATCAGTATTCTTTTTAGAAAAAGAAGATTCGGGACAAAAGATGTAGGTATTTTTGCATTTTCCAAGCCACTGCCTTCCTTGTGTCTCCTAAGGCTGACATGGTAGCCTTTTTTGTGCTTCCCAGATTCCCAGGTGAAGAACCCAGATACCAGGATGATCTTGTCTAGGTGACAGTGTCTTACACAGGTGTTTGTATTCCATACCTCCAAAGCCCTGTGTGAATTTAAGGAACCCAGGGCTCCTGCATCAGGAACAACAGTTCTAGAATTTAAAAGAAGGTGTTCTGTGTTCTCTTATCCAAAGGTTCTGTTTTCTCAGCGTGTAGGAACCCACAAATGCAGAACTAAGCCAAACTGGTTCTCTTTGCAATTATGTAATTATTTCAATGGCTTTGTTTTTATTTGTTTTGTTTTTGAGATGAGATCATAGAGCCCTGGCTGCCCTTGAACTCACAGAAATCCTCCTGCTTCTGAGTGTTGGGACTAAAGGTGTACACCACCTGCGCTGCCTTCATTATTGTAATGGTCTCTTGACCTCTATAATGCTGAGCAGAGATGCTCTGGACTTGGCATTGGTTGTATGATGACTGCCACATCTCCTCTATGCTTTGCTCTTTGGTCCACACACAGTAGTGTCCTGTTGGGACTGGCCACTCATCTGTGTCATTGTGATGAGCCTGAGGAATCTGGCTTGCATACAGGGAAGCAGTGCTCACCAAACAATAACTCTTCCAGAAACTGCATACCTCAAAGCACTGAGCGAAGTGGCAGGCCATAGAATGGCCATGCTTCCCAGCTTTCTCTTGATTGGCCCAGTCAACTCATTTGTTCCAGCAGCACTAACTGTTCTCAGCACAAATTGGAGTGTCTGCAGTCTGATAGGGATGTGCCTGGAACAGGGTGCTTGCCGGTGTCCCTTTAGATAATACTGGCCCACAGTGGTTTAAGAATCTCAGCCAAGAGTTGGTGGCACACATCTTTAATTCCCAGCACTAGGGAGGCAGAAGCAGGAGGATTTCTCTGAGTTCGAGCCCAGCCTGGTCTACAGAGTGAGCTCCAGGACAGTCAGGGCTGAACAGTGAAACCCTGTCTCTGGGGAAGAAAAGAATCACTAATCTCAGATTTACTAGAGTCTGGTCACACGTGGCTAAAGCTTCATTATGAGCCCAGGGATAAAACAACCATTACCCTTTATCCAGCTTAACCCTTGTAGTCATGATTTTTCTCATCACTGTAACAAATACCTGTTTAAAAGCAGCCTATGGGAGAAGGCTTTATTTGGACTCATGATTTAAGAGGGCACAGTTAATTGCTGTTGGGAAATATGGCTAGTAACTGCTCCGGACTGTGGCAGTGTGTTCAAGTCAGAATGGGTACAGTGCTTGTTTGTTCCTCAAGTCAGAATGCTTACAGTGCTTGCTTACCTGCCTCCTTTTTCCTTTTTATTCAGTCTGAGTCTCCAACCAGTGAGATGGGCAACCATATTCGGGGTCTTTCCTCTTTGAACTCTCTGGAAACAGCTTAACAGGCATTCCTGGTGTGTCTCCTAGCGGGCTCTATATCCTACGGTGTTGACAACAATGACTAACCATCACAATTCTTAATGAAGAATATGTCTTTCCTTGATTCTTTTTCTTTTCTTTTCTTTTTTTTTTTTTTTTTTTTTTGCTTAAAGAAAATTCAGGGGCTGGAGGATGACTCAACAGAAGAACCCAGTTTGACTCCCAGCACCCATGTCAGGTGGCTCACAAGCAACTGTAACTCCAGCTCCAGGAGACCTAACACCCTCTTCTGGACTTCACAGACACCTGCATTCATGTGCACATACACAGACACACTTGTACACAAACTTTTTTTTTTAAGCTTCATTCATATGTGTGTGTGTGTGTGTGTGTGTGTGTGTGTGTGCATTTTTCTGTGTGTAAGTGCAGATGGATTCCTGCCATGGTATGTGAATGTGTGGAATTCAAAGAACAAGTTCATATTTCAGCCCTCACCTGTTTCCTCCTCCGGAGTCAGTGGGACCTGGGGGAATGGAGCCAATAAATGAGGTGGACTAAAGTCTCATACAATAGCCAACTTTATTCAGAGCATCGGACAAATTATACTCTAAAGAGGAGTCACATGGGTAAGCAGCAAGTGGCAGTCAGGCCAAAACATGTTTTTTCCATAGAGGCATATACACATATAACAATAGCCAGGTGCAGTGAAAACTCTGAAGTAAACTCCCTCCTGTCTGCTACACTTGGGAGGGGCACAAAAACGCATCTCAAGAACAATTTAGTGTTTTTGAAGAAACTAAGGTCATAAGACTCTTAACCTTCTTTTCTTGGAGTTTTCTCACAAGCACTCAGAATTTTTTTCTTAGATGCATTCTTCATACAACTCCATTTTTGGACCATGTTCTGCCCCTCACTTTTCATCTTTTGAGTTTTGGTCTCTCTTGTCCCCTCTGCACACACTCCTCTCTCTTGTCCCAGCTGCACACACTAGGACACCTGGCCCACAAGCTTCCCAGAATTCTCCTGTCTCTGCGTCCCATCATGCCATAGGAATGCTTGGGTTACAAATGAGTGCTATTGAGTCCAGCTTTTACACAGGTTCTGAACATCTGGACTCAGGTCCCCATACTCGCAGGACAAAAGTTTTACCCACTGAACCATCTCCCCAACTAAAATTTTTATATGGGAGTTTTGTTTGTTTTTGAGACAAGATCTCATCTTTTGGGGGGGCGGGAGGTGAGACAGGGTTTTTCTACATAGCCCTGGCTGTCTTGGAACTCACTATGTAGACCAGGCTGGCCTTGAACTCTGCCTTTGTCTGGAGTGCTGGGGTTGATGGTGTGCACCACCACAGCTGGCACATGTGAACTTCTGCTCCTCCTGCCTCTCTCTGTGTGTGCGGGGATCACAGATGTGGACCATGGCTTCTAGTCTTTTGTGGTTCTGGGGACTGAATGCAGGGTTTCTTGTATGTTCTCAAAGCACTCTGCCAACAGAGTTGCATCCACCCCTTTGCCACTTTTATATTGTTTCAGAGACTGCATTTGGTAATCAGTTGCATATTCTGATCAAGGGAACCCACATCTCAGTCTCTTCTACACATTGAAATAAGGCTGAGAGACTAGGACCAGCAGGCCTTCAGGACAGTGTATGTAAAGCTTTGGTCTTGGCAATAACCACCTCTATTGTTCACTCTCTTCCCAGGAGTCATTGCTCCAGTAGAAGGAACTGCGTTTGACCTGAGAAACCCAGTGGAGCTTGGAAAACACCTGCAGGATCATCACATCCATGGTTTCGACCACAATTTCTGTCTGAAGGGATCGAAAGAAAAGCATTTTTGTGCAAGGTTGGAAACTTGTCCTTATTGGCTCTGTAGAGGAGAAGAAACAGCAGTTCTTATAGGAGCTTTCCCTATCTCAGCTTCAACAGCACCTGATAGGAGCCAGAGTCAAATGCCACACCCCACAGCTTATGAGTAAATCCTGTAGAACCCATTCTTCCCAACCGCACATCCTCCCTGACCCCCTACCCAGCACCCTCTCTGACTTTCCACCTCTGCCTGTCCTGTAAGCTCCTTTTCTGTCAGAGGCCCCAATTCTCCTGTTCTGGTTGCTCCTGCCTTCACTGACTGTCTGGAGACTGTCTGCACTTCTCTTGCAGCTCTAACCCCTCCCACCTCCAGTTTGATAGACAAGTGAGTGCACACACTCTTCTTACACAAATCCAGTTCCTAGAGTCATTTTGTGTTTGGGAGTCTTGTGTAATTTGCCCCTGGTAAGACTCTGACACCAGCCTTTATTTATATGCCCTTGGCAAGAAGTACAGACCCAGACTGGGTGGCATTGATGGCGCACGCCTTTAATTCCAGCACTTGGGGGGCAGAGGCAGGTGGATCTCTGTGAGTTCAAGGTTAGCCTGGCCTACAGAGTGAGTTTCAGGCCAACCAGGGCTACCCAGAGGGACCCTGCTTGAAAAACCAAAACTAACTGTTTTTAGAGCTCCATGGCTAGACATGGGGGCACATGCCTTTAATCCTAATACTCCAGAAGGAGAGGCAGGTAGATCCGTGAGTCCCAGTACAGCCTGGGGAATATATCTGAGTAGCAGTGACCAAGTGCTCATGAGCAAGTACAAGGCCCTGGGTCCTGTTTCTCTCCAGCCTAACTGCTCCTCCCTGACTCTCATGACTGAGAGTCTGTGTTACCATGCCCCAGACATGGTACCAGGCCAAGATCAATGAGAAGTTGTTTCTCTCTCTCTCTCTCTTCCTTTCTTTCTTTCTTTCTTTCTTTTTTTAAGATTTATTTATTATGTATACAATCTTCTGCCTGCCTGCCAGCAGAGGGCACCAGATCTCATTCAAGGTGCTTGTGAGCCACCATGTGGTTGCTGGGAATTGAACTCAGGTCCTCTGGAAGAACAGTCAGTGCTCTTAGCCGCTGAGCCATCTCTCAGCACAAGAAGTTGTTTCTGAGAGTCCTCAAAGCCAACAGCTCATGCTTCCCCTGTGCAGCTTCCAGAGTCTCCATCCTGCTCTTACCTCCTGGACCCTTCTTGCCCTCATTGTGTAGCCAGGTCTGGTTCCGCCCCAAAGCTGTTCCTTGGCCTCTTCCTTCCCCACTCAGATATGACTTGTCTTTATCCCCAGGGTGCGCCATGCTGGAAGTGGGAGGGTCCTGGAAGTATACACCACCCAACCTGGCGTCCAGTTTTACACAGGCAACTTCCTGGATGGCACTCTGAGGGGCAAGAGTGGAGAAGTCTACCCCAAGCACTCTGGTTTCTGCCTCGAGACTCAAAACTGGCCTGATGCGGTCAATCAGGTAAAGCCACAAGCTAGCTTGTCAGAGGGACATTGATTCAGTGTCACACAGTGTGGCAGGTCCTAACACTCAAATTATGCGTATAATAAGTCTATGTTTGTGCTTTTCAAATTATACAACCACAGAAAACCCACAGCTTAGTAACTGTTGTTAAAGCGCAGATTTTGTGCCATCAGTGTCTTCCCTCAGTCTTTCTCCTTGCTTCCTTTCATTTGCTGCGGTTTGTGGGGGAGGGGTATATGAGCAGGGACGTGCCATGGGGGTCAGAGGACACATTTCAGAGGTTAGTTCTCTTCCTCCATGTGGGCTCCGGTGAGAAAACTCAGGTTGTCAGCCTTGGCCTCAAGCACCTTCCCCACTGCACCACCTTGCCGGCCCACACCACTCTACTAGACCTTCCAAAACTTTTCTTCCTGTTTGTTCTCTCCATTCCTCTCTACTTGCTGCTTGTAGCATTCCTGTGCAAACTGTCAGCCTTGGGAAGAAGCTTGTATGTTACTCCAGAATACAAATCAGGGCATTGCTTCCTGTAGCCAAGTCTTGCTTTGACAAAGTGGTTTGGTGTTATGGTAGGTTTTCGTTCATTTCACTGCAAATCAGTAACACACTCTCCTCACGGGTAACAGTCCACAAAGATGGCTTCAGAGCCTAGCATAGGGGTGCAGGATGGCTGGCAAGGTCTAATGCTGATTTCTTTTCGCAGCCCCAGTTCCCTCCTGTGCTGCTGGGGCCTGGGGAGGAGTACAACCACACCACCTGGTTCAAGTTCTCTGTTGCTTAAAGAAGACTGAAGATGTGACCTGGTCCGGGCCAGGCTGGGTCCCCACTTGCCTGCCTGGAGAAGACCTAGATGCATTAAAAGTGACCTTTGTGTTGTCATACAAACTGTAGCTGCCATAATCATCAGCTTGAATACTGATTTCCCTTTCCAGCAGCTGGCCTACGGCCATGTCTGATAACCAGCTCTGTTCTCTGTCCAGGTCAGAGGACAAGTTAACTCTACTACGAGTGCCATCCTCTAAAGCCTGACCCTAGTGGGGAAGTAGTCCTCAGGACTCTAATGCTCTTATAGATAGGCTCCATCGTGCCACCCTGGCTCCAGCTTGGCTATTTTCTTCAAGCCTTCGTTTCTTTGATGGAACTCTTTGTTTTTCTGTTTCCTCTTTTACCTAAGACTACTCTCCAGAAATTAGTATAACAGTTTTAACTCAAACTTAAGTTCAAGCTATGAGAATTCAAGTCTCCTCTGTACTTCTCTCTACCTCAGTCTGCCTAAACATTCCTAGGGTCACTGAAGGACAAGCAGGAGTTTGGAGCCTGCTCCATCAGGGCCTTTCTTCTCTCTCTCTCTCTCTCTCTCTCTCTCTCTCTCTCTCTCTCTTTCTTCTTCTTCTTCTTTTTCTTTCTTTCTTTCTTCTTCTTCTTCTTCTTCTTCTTCTTCTTCTTCTTCTTCTTCTTCTTCTTCTTCTTTTTGTTTTGTTTTTCAAGACAGGGTTTCTCTGTGGCTTTGGAGGCTGTCCTGGAACTAGCTCTTGTAGACCAGGCTGGTCTCAAACTCACAGAGATCCAACTGCCTCTGCCTCCCAAGTGCTGGGATTAAAGGCGTGCACCACCAACGCCCAGCAGGGCCTTTCTTCTCAGACATACTTTAGGGGTATCAAAGGTGACTCAGCAGTGAACACATACTGCTCTTGCAGAGGACCAGTTTGGTTCCCAGCCCCCATAACAGGCTCACAACTGTCTATAACACTAGCTCCAGGGGATTGAGTGCCCTCTTCTGGCATATAAGAGTACCCACACTCATGTGCACATAACATCACATATACACAATTAAAAATAAATCTTAAAAATTATAAAAAAAATCACCTTAGAAGCATTAGAATAAATTGAACTATTTTTATGATATGACTTAAACCACAACATCCAAATATCCAGAAGAATTTAGATGTTCCTGCCTTTGAGGTTAACTAGAAGCCCAGCTGAAGTGTAAAAAGCTGCATAGACATAGAAGGCAGGAAATGAATGAGAACACCTCACACCAACAATGCCTAGAGGGTGACCCTTTGCACTAGAAGCAGATGCTGTGTAGAGACGAAATGCGTGGAGGCATCTCTTTTCCTCAGTGATTACATCATTGGCGATGGGCTTGGTTTAGCTGCTGATTTTGAAAAAAGTATAGTTTGGTTATTATCTGCTATAGTCAGTTGAAATAAAACAAGAATTTCACCTTTGGGAGACTCGTTCATTCATGCGTGCATGTATGTATGTGTGTGCACTCGTGTGTATGTACGTGCATGCTTGTGTGTGTGCACACGTGTCTGTGTGGAGGCTGGAGGAGGATTTTTGAACATCTTCATTTCCCCTCTCTACTCCACTCCCTTGAACCTCTCACTGAACCTGGAGCGCACCCTTTTTCAGCTGGGTTGGCTGCCAGGAAGCCCCACCTGTCTTCACTGGGGTTACAGGTGTGTATGACCATACCCAGCCTGTTATGTGGATGCTAGCTACCCTCTCAGGTGCCCATGCATGCACTGCAAACACATTTACTCACTGAGCCATGTTCCTAGCCTTGTTTTCTCACCTCTGATACCAAGGGACAGATGAATGCATGTCTGCGGGGGAAGGCATAAAGCTGAGATAGGAATCATGTTCTTTTTCTTTTGGCCTGGGGCCTCCAATGATGATGGACACAAGGAAAGGGTGGACAGCAGATGTTCAAGCTGATCAATGCCCTAAGCAACAAAAGCCAGAGCCTGGAGCTGCAGCCTTGTTCCTCTTCCTCACTACACTTGAGCAGACACACAGGCAGAAAATATCACTGCTCAGAGCTCCTAACCATCTGTTCTTTGATCATGTTCTTCTAGGACCCTCTTACAACTAAGTTCTTAGTGTTCCCATTGTGGGAAGCTGTTTCCTCCTCTTAGAGCAGTGGTTCTTAACCTGTGGGTCACAGTTCCTTTGGGGGTCAAATATCAGACATCCTGCATACCATATATATCGATTATATATATGATACACATTACAATTCATAACAGTAGCAAAATTACATTCTGAAGTAGCAATGAAATAATTTTATGGTTGGGGGCCACAACAGGAAGAACTGTATTAAAGGATCACAGTGTTAGGAAGGTTGAGAACCACTGTCCTACAGGGAAGACAGAGGCTCACAAAAGTCAAGAAGTTCCTGAAAGTTGTAAGGTTTGCAATATCCCTCCCAATTACAGAGGCCGTGTACTAGTCAGGATTCTCTAGAGTAACAGGACTTATAAAATGGATCTCTGTCTGACACACACACACCACACACCACACACACATGGGATTATGTATCTGTGTATATCTATATGGAATTTATTAGAATGACTTAAAGATTGTGGTCCAGCTAATACAACAGTGGTTGCCTATGAACAGAAGTTCCAAGAATCCAGTAGTTGTTCAGTCCACAAAGCTGGATGTCTCAACTGGTCTTCAGTACACACCAGAATCTCAAAGAAGTAGTCTCTAATGCGCGTGAAGGGATGCACTTGCTGGCGAGGTGGGAGCAAGCAGGTAGGGAGCAAAAGCTTCCTCCCTCCAGAGGCTGCAGAAGGTGTGGCCCACATTAGAGGTGGTTCTCCATTTCTCAAAGACCTGGATTAAAATGCATCTTCCCACCTCAAAGATCTGAATTAGAAATGGATCTTCCTGCTCCAAATTAAGCAAAATTCCCTCACGGCTGTGTCCTCCATGTGGGTTTTAGGTGTAGTCCTAAAGGTGTAGTCAGTTTGACAACCGAGGGCAGCCATCACAAGCAGTAAAGAATCACCGGGGAGAGGAGACTCCTGTTAGTCAAGCTGCCTGAAAGATGTACAAGGGACTCTTCCCTTCCATGAAGTTGTCATCCAGGATTGGGTGGAACTTGGCAGCAATGCAGCTGCTTGAGTTTGCCCACATTCCTGTAGCAGCGGCAGGAGATGCACTCTGCAAGGAAGCCTGATAAACTCATTGGCTTATCAAGTTGGACTTTGGTGGACAACTTACCTTAGTCTGTGGCTCTATCTGGGGTGAATAGATATTTATGCCTCCTTGGAAAGAGTTAATGCATCATTACCATCTTGCCAGGATCATAACTGCATTATTATGGTTGTATATGTGAATGGATGGTTTCATCTGACCTTGATGAAATCCTTGTGAAGAACTTGTCATGGCAGATCTAGGGTCCATGTCTATATCCTTTAATAAGAAGCCTAGTCCTATTGGCATTATATACAAGAAAAAAAGGCAAGCCCCATTTTTTTTTTTTTGCTTAGGGAGAGAAAAAAATCATAATTCATATCTTAGTTACTTTTAAATTGTGTGACAAAGCACCATGACCAAGACAAACTTGTAAAAGTTTTACTGGGGGCTTACAGTTTCAGAGGGTGAGTCATGACCATGACAGGGGCTGGGGGGCACCGGCGGTGGCAACAGGCAGGCATGGTATGGAGCAGTATCTGAGAATTTACATCCCTATCCACAAGTAGAAGGCAGAGAATGAAAGGCAGAGAAAGCTAACTAAGAATGGCATGGGCTTTTTAAACCTCAAAGCCCATCCCCAGTAAGATTTCCTCCAATAAAGTCATGAATCCTAATCCTGAACAGTTCCACTAACTAGGTAGGGATCATGCGTTCAAATAATGAGCCTGTGGGGACCATCCTTATTCAAGCCACCACAATTTGTATTATATAGTACTGATAAATAGGGAGTTTCTGCCTAATTACCACTGGCATAAACATGTTAATACTACTTTATTAGAGGGGAAATTTGATCGAATCTATATTGCAAAACCCAAAGTCTAGGGCTAGGTGCAGTGTCTTAAACCTTTATTCCCAGGAGTCTGGAAGTGGAGGCAAGCAGATCTCTGTGAGTTCCAGGCCAGCCTGTCCTACACAGTGAGTTCCAGGACAGCCAGGGCTATGTAGAGACATCATATCTCAAAATAATAATAATAATAGGAGAAAAGCCTCGTCAGAACATGATCCAAGATGTGAGAATTCTGAAAGCAGTGAGAAAAGCCCCAGGAAAACAAGTCTTTTGACCTCATTTCTTTAAAACATACTCCCTCAGGCTGGAGAGATGCCTCAGAGTTGAAGAGCACTGACTGTTCTTCCAGAGGTCCTGAGTTCAATTTCCAGCAACCACATGGTGGCTCACAACCATCCATCATGAGATCTGGTGCCCTCTTCTGGTGTGCAAGCAAGCATGCAGATAATTGTATACATAATAAAATCTTAAAAAAAAAAAAAAAGATGTGTTCTCGTGCTTCTCCCAAGGGTAGTAGCAGATAGGAGTGAGTTTACTTCAGATTACTCATGGCTGTTTGCAGGTGTTATTCAATTAAATGTTTTATGCCTCTATGGAAAAACATGATTTTGCCAAGTGTGGCTTGTCGTCATGATTGTATACAGCTTGAACTCATGAGAACTTTCCCCATGTGACCTCTCTGAACCCCCAGAGTGTAAATTGTCTGAGGCTCTGAACAAGGTTGGGAATGCACACGCAATAGAACCGCAGCAGGCAGGCATGGTGCTGGAGCAGACTTCAGTCTGTCTCATTTCATGCCTCAGCCCTCTTCTCCAAGGCCCTGCCTTGGTGGTGGTGAACAAGTGCTCAGTCAGCAGAGTGTGCTCCTTCACAAGTCAATAGGAATGCTGTTTTAGGACAGCCAAAGTGAGGAAAGCCAGGACGAGAGATGGCTCTTTTCCTCTCTCATCAGGTGAAACAGATTTCAAATTGAGAGAGGCTGAAAGGTTAACTGCATCTTTAAAACAGGAGTTCCTGAGACAAAAAATATGCTAGGCTAGCATGTCTTAAATAGAAGCAAAGTAGGGTTGGAGGTCTGGGAGAAAGCAAATATTACTGGAGAGAGGTGGTTTATAATAGGAGGGCCAGGCAGGGGAGATGGTCAGTGGGTAAGGCACTGGCCTATAAAGTGTGGGAACCTGAGTTTGAATCTCTGTGCAGTAGCATTCCCCTGTAATTCCAGTACAGAACCCCCAGAAGCTTGTGGTGTATGCAGCATCAAAGAGACTGTCGTAAACAAGGTCATAGGAGAGGACCCACTTATATGAAGCTGTCCTGTGACCCCTACAATGTTTAGTCACAAACATTAGAATTATAAATATATGTAGCTAACAACTAAGCCTTCAGATACTTTTATGCAATTATCATGGCTAGTAGGTGTGTGTGGCCTTAATACTGGACCTAACTTAACAGTTCTGTGATACACTGCTTCAAAGTTCCTGAAAGAGAATGTTAAGGGTTTCTAGTTTGTTATTTCTTTTAGCACAGTGACCTCTACTGGTACAGATGTAAATTAAAGCACATTTTCTGCTGTTTCCTAGAAAGGTGCTTTGGCTAGAGAAACCTAGAGGGTACATAAAGTCAGCCCCTTAGCGTCTGTGTCAACCAGGTTAATGCCAGCTTCCAGTTAGGAAATAGAGACCCAAAGCAATGCTTTTCAATCTATTTGCATTAATAGGGCCACCAAGAGGCTTTTGCACTACTAACATGACTAATCCATTTATTTTTTAAGGTGGAATCTTTTTAAGGTCTCTAAATGACCCTATCACAAACAGGCATGAGAGCAATTGCCCTACCAGTTTCCCTTAAGTGTCTCACTATGGTCACCAATAATGTGCATACCAAGTACACAAATGTGTTTATTTCCTAACTCACAAGCACCTTTTTCATTAATAAGGCACAGAGAATTGTGGCGTCTGGACCACAACTAAGTCTAATGGAACCTCCACTTGGCATCCAAGCCACAATGAAGTCCGAGTATCCGGTGAAAGCCTGGAGATTTAGTTAAAAAGCAGAGACGTCCGGCTGCTTGTGCTATGTGCGTCTGTCCAACTTTATTCATCTTCCTTATTCCAGGAGGAGAGCAGCCTTATATACACTTACAGCACAGTGGAAAAACCCCAGGTGTAGAGCTCGTAGAAGAAGAGCTTATGTTTTCCCAGGTGTAGTGGCCAGGGCTGTAAGACAGGACTAGAAAACAGGATGCACCTGTGGTTATTGGCTGACAAGCAACTCACAGAGACCCCGTGGGGGCTGGGGCCCAACAGAGAATAGTCTTCAAGACCAGAAGCATTATCTTGGTGTCTTGTTCAAGGTTACATTTGCTGTGATGAAACACCATTACCAAAAGCAACTCGAAGAGGAAAGGGTTTATTTGGCTCATGTTTCATCATCACTGTTCATCAAGGGAGAAGTCAGGACAGGGACCCAAGCAGGGCAGGAGCGTGGGGGCAGGAGCTGGTGTAGAGGCCATGGTCGAGTGCTGTTTACCTTGCAACCCATGGTTTATTCAGTCTGCTTTTTTCTTTTTTCTTTTTTGTTTTGTTTTGTTTTGTTTTGGAGACAGGGTTTCTCTTTGGAGGCGATTTTGTTTTGTTTTGTTTTGTTTTGGAGACAGGGTTTCTCTTTGGAGGCTGTCCTGGAACTAGCTCTTGTAGACCAGGCTGGTCTCCAATTCACAGAGATGCGCCTGCCTCTGCCTCCCGAGTGCTAGGATTAAAGGCGTGCGCCACCAACACCGGGCTAGATTTATTTATATCTTAAAAGATACATTATTGGGGCTGGAGAGATGGCTCAGTAGTTAAGAGTACTGGCTGCTATTCCAGAGATCCTGAGTTCAATTCCCAGCAACCATAAGCATACATAATAAATCTTTTTAAAAAAGATACATTATTAGCAGAGTTGTGAAGCACAACCAAGGGCCTCCTGCAGAATACGAGGTAGCTGACAGTCATGAAATGGGAGCTCTTTGAGGCCAGCCACTTAACTTTAGGCCAGGCTCTCACCTGGTTTACCAGCTCTGTAAACTTTCTGCTCAAACCTTATGCATAACAATTTCCCAGATGCTTTCTGAGTGGTACTTTCAAGACCAGAATTCAGGGTTAGCCCTGATCTTTTGTGTACTATGTGCATAGTATGCATTTGTACTGTGTGTATGCAATGCCCACAGAGGCCATCAGATCCCCTGAGACTAGAGTTGTAACTCTAGTTATGGTTATGAGCCACTATATGGGTGCTGGGAGTCAAACCTGGGCTCTCTGGAAGAACAGTCAGTGCTCTTAACCGATAAGGCATCTCTCCAGCCCCTCCCCCACCATAAGAATCTTGTGCTAGAATTACAAAATAGATATTAAATGCAGCCTAAGGAGACAAAGTCAGTCTCATAGGCACCTCAAACAAAAGAAATGCTTTTAATATAGTGATTAAGTTTCAATTTCAGATGCTTCGATTATAAAAATTAGAATTCAAGTTTATTCATTTCCCCCATTAACATTTTCACTCAGGTATCTAAGTATTAATCAATATATATACAATGAAATAAAATACAGACCGTGAGCACTTACTTGGGAGGCAGAGGCAGATGGATCTCAGAGTTTGAGGCCAGCCTGGTCTACAAACTGAGTTCCAGGACAGCCAGGACTGTTACACAGAGCAACCCTGTCTTGAAAAACCACACACACACACCCCAAAATGATGTCTGTTGTTACAATGTGTCTTTTAGTGGCTTATATGCAGACAATTGAACTAATTGGGGGTTGGAGATATGGCTCAGTGGTGAAGAGCACTGGCTGTACTTCCACAGGACCTGGGTTCAAATCCCAGCACATACATGGCAACTCATAATTGTAACCCCAATATCTGACACCCACACACAGACATATGGGCAAAACAATGCACTTAAAAAAAAAAAAAAAAGAGTTCCACTGGTAAATTTCAATTATATTGAAACTAAGGAAATTAAAGCACTTTTATGAAAATGTTCTAAGCCTATTGTTTTGTCTAAAATATGTCAATTCAAAAAAAAAAACAAACACACTGTGATACTAGTTTTCAAAACAAAATTTGTAAAAATCTTAAGTCTAAAAGCCTACCAAAGAGGCAGCATGGAGACTCAGGCATGCCTACCTACACATTGCCACAAGGAAAAACACCACTCACCAAAAGTAAAAATGTATGCATACTCTTTGACCTAGAAACTTAGATATTATCCTGGGCATGCATGCATGTTTACCCAAGCAAAGACGGGTAACTACATTCACTTAAACGTGGCAATAGTAATTATAAATCACTGAAGTCCATCAGTAGGGAACTAGATTCCTGTTACTACTCTCCTCCAAAACCCTCTAGAAAAGCCAGGTGTGGTGCAGAAGCCTCTAATCCCAGCACAGGAGGCAGAGGCAGGCAGATTTCTGAACTTGAGGCCAGCCTGGTTTACAGAGTTTCAGGACACTCAGGGCTGTGTAGAGACCCTGTCTCAAACAAAAAAAAACCCAATTTCATCAAAATAAAATTGGCCACATCAGGCTTGGTGGTACACACCTTTAATCCCAGGCAGGTGAATCAATCCAAGTTTAAGGCTAGCCTTGTATACTAACAAACTCCAGGCCAGTGAGGGCTATATTGTGAGACTTTTGTTTCAAACACAAACAAAAAGAGGTACTGGAGAGATGGCTTACAGTTAACTCTTACTGATGACCTGATTTCAGTTCCCAGCACCCACACTGTGGCTTTCAATCACCAACTGGCAGCTCCAGTTCACCAATGCCCTCTTCTGAACTCTCTCTATGGGTACTTACTATACACACATGGTATACTTACATACATGCCAACACTCATACACATTAAAAAAAAAAAAGCCCCTTATCTTTCCACCAAAGAAAATGCTGAACACACAGATGCTCCAGAGCACATGCTGGTCACCAGAATACACCTTTACTGGCCAAAATCCAGAATACTGACAAGGAATGAGGAGGAATAGCAACTAGAGCAATTTACTGTCAGGGATGTCTCTTGAAAAGTTGGCAGTTTCATGTAAACATATTGAGATTCATGTAAACTATTGAAGATCTAGTAGGGGAGCATGTTTAGTTCTCTTGACTGGAAATGAAAATGGTCTTCCTTTACTGGGTAAAGGCAGCTTTGAAAGAGACATACATGGTGTATAGGAGGAAGAGATTATCCATTCAGCCAGATGAGATCAGCCATATTATTGCTGGAGTTCAACTGGGTGACAGTTCACTTTCACATCCAAAAGCAAGCCCAATCATGCTCCTTGCTATTTACCCAAAAGGTGCTAGATTTAAATGTCTTAAAAACAAAACAAAACAAAACAAAAACACTTTAATGGTGGTAGAGAGTAGCTTTATTCTCAATTACCTAAACTGGCTTAAGTTAACAAAGACATCCTCCAGCAGGCAAATGGAACTGGTAGAATATCCAATTATTACTCAGCATTAAAAAGGAAATGAGTTATCAAGTCACAAAAAAGGGTGGGTAGTGTAAAGTTTAAAATGCTTAATACTAGGTAATAAGAAAACAATATTGCTGGGATTTGGTGCATCTGTTGTCCCAACTATTCAAGTCAAAGGCAGCAGCAAGATTACTTAAGCCCGGCCTAGAATTTAAAAGAGGGTTCAAAACCACAAGAATTTAAATGTCCTAATCGCCTATCAGATGAATAAACCAGAATAAAGTACCATTTTTGAACCCAGAGAGATGGGGTAATAGAAATTTTGTTGTGATCAATTTCCTCCAGTAACTTAATTTCAGTAAACTGACCAAGTATAAAAACCTCACATTCTGCTGAGTTTATATCTGACTCAAGTCTATTCCAGTTAAAGTAACTTTCTCCAAGTATTCAACCCGCCTGCTGTTCTTTCATTTTTAAATTAAAGGCTCTTGCCAGGCCTGGCGGCCCCAAGCCTTTAATCCCAACACTCAGGAGATAGCAAAAGTAGCCTGGTCATTAGAGCTAGTTCCAGGACAGCCAGGGCTGTTACACAGAGAAACCCTGTTTGAAACAAGCCAATAAAAGCTCTGAAGCCAGGCAGTAATGGTGGCAGGTGCTTGTAATCCCAGCACTCAGGGTGTTCAAGATCAGCCTGTGAAAAGCAGGGATTATAAAAATGTCTCAAAAAAGTAAAATGGGGGAAAGCAGGGAGTCAGAGTTCCAGGTCAGTTTGACAAGGCTGACAGGTGTTGTGGCAAACACCTAGTACTCATAAGGCACAGGCAAGTGGGTCTCTGAATTTTTTTTGGGGGGGGGGGTCTCTGAGTTATCAGCCTGGGTTACACAATGAGATCCTATATTTCAACCCCTCCCATCCCAATACAGACCTGAGCCAGGCATGGTTACAGGTTTATAATCCCAATATTCAGGAAGCTAAGGCAGGACTACCACTAATTCAAGGCCACAAGGGATATACAATGCCTTGCTTGTCTCAAAAGACCAGTTCTGAGTTAGCCTTGTTAAATCCAGCTGAGGCAGAATTACAAATTCCAGGGCAGCCTGGAAGAGAATGCTATCCCACCCACAAAACAGTTCTGTATTTTTTTAAATTATGCATACAGTATTCTTTCTGCATATATGACTGCAGGCCATTAGAGGGCACCAGATCTCATTATGGATAGTTGTGAACCATCATGTGGTTGGGAATTGAACTCAGAACTTCTGGAAGAACAGCCAGTGCTGAGCTTTCTCAAACCCCATGGTTCTGTATTTAGATGTTTTTATACTAAGCTACTATAAACCTAGTCATTAGTCATTTTATCTTGGGTTTTTCCCATCTTTACCCTCCAAATACTCCACAGCCAAGTCTAGTATTTATTGAAATACTCTTTGAGGGGTGGGAGAGATGGCTCAGTGGTTAAGAGCACTGGCTGCTATTTCCAAAGGACCTAGGTTCAATTCCCAATGATCATGGCAGCTCACAACTGTAACTACAATTCCAGGGGATCCTACACCCTCACAGATATACATGCAGGCAAAACACCAATGCACATAAAATACATGGAATTTAAAGAAAACTTATGTAAAGTCTGATGGGAGAGCTCTGTGCATCCCTTATTCTATATCCAAGGATAAAGTCTCAGGCAGTGGTGACACAAACCTTTTCATCTCAGCACTGGGGAAGGCAGAGGCAGGTGGATCTCTTGAATTAAAGGACAGCCAGAGCTACTCAATGAAACCCTAACTGGTGGGAAAGGGGATGCAGGTTAGACTCCATCTCAAGATCCTCCAGGCCCAGCCTCCCAATATACATTTTCACTATGCCTGGTCCCCAACTTACTGCCTACAATAATGACATTGGGGCTGACTCCTAATCTGGGCACCATTATTCCCCAAAGGCTAAAATTAGTTACTAACTTTCAAAACAGGGCCCGAGCTACTGAACTATGGTCAGTGTTAAGGAGAAAAGTGAATGAGATAGGACTACCACTTTTCCAGTTCAGTAGTGGGTGGTCACAAACTAAAACTTGTATTCATTGCACTGCCTGGAACTGCACTGAGCATACTGGCCTACAGAACCAGTACTTTGGAAAGGCAGGAAAACTGTTTACTGGGATAATTTACTCCACCCCATCCCTTCAGTATATCTAGAATACTACTAATCTTTTGGCTCAGATACCATAGTTTCAAAAACTGAGTATCAGGATTATTTGTTCAATCTCTGCAGATTTATTGTTGAACAAACTTAATTTTCATTGAATACAGAATTAAAGCTAACCAAGTGCAACAGATAAGACTGCCGTTACACACATAGCTTCATACCAACCATGTATTCAATCAAATTCTAAAACCAAAGAATCCAAATGACTTCCATCATACTAGTGATCAGCCAATAAGGTTGAGGCAGACCAGTATTGAAGTTGCAATACCATTAGACAACTCTGTTGAAAAAGCCTAAAATGGACAAGAACAGACTCCTGTGCTACTTGCTTTTACATCAAGGCTAAGAAATACAACAATAAGTTTGGAAAAAAAAAAAAAAAAAACACAAACAAAAAAACTCGAAAATAACTGTTACTGCCCCAATGTTTAGTATACATAAAGTCTGAATAAGAACCTATACCATTCTAAGGTCTACCAGATACTATTAAAAACAAAAAACCCAAAACAAAAGCTACATGAAATGCTGCTAAACAGGTCTACAAAACTGCTTTGTCTCATTAACATTTTTTCTTAACATCTCTTTATACCAGCTTGGCAAAATAGAACAATGTTGTCAGAAACTGCAAAATCTAGTTCAGATATTAACAGGTTTTTTTGCACAGGATAAGGCAATCTATTCAAAGGAACAGAGGGCTGAATAATTTTGCAAAGCTGGTTTACAAGGTTTTGTTCCAAATTCAGACAATTCTTCAAACATGCATTTTTGGTATTAAGTTGGCTGTTTGAAAGAAAAAAAAAAGTACATTGAGCAAAAACCACCAACTTAATAGTCTAAAAAAAAAAAAAAAAAAAAAACACAGCTACTAAGATCTGCCTCTAGAAATCTTTCTTTCTACTTAATGTGACATTTATGCCAAGTTCCTGTCATGCACCCATTTATAGGCTAAATCAGTGGTCCCTCTAGCTTGACAATTTGAGATTGTTAGCTTGAATTCTAGTTAACACCAATTCTCAGTTAGGGATCTGCCATGATGCATTCATTCATGCTATTAACGGGACTCACAATCATTTAACCCAAAGGTACAAGGGTAAAATGGAATTTAAAAGTCCTTTAAGATCCTGGCCAGTATTATGGATATAACAGTTAATGATATTAATACTTAACCAACACCATTAAACTTTGTACAGGCCAATATATAGTCAATAACATTTTGACACCTGATGTTACCAAATTGCAAAGTTATTAATATTGAACACAAAAAATCTAGTTAGAAACATTTTATTTAAATGTGCCAAATAAAAACCCACATTTTCAGACCATAAGATGTTATTACATTCAACAAAAACATATTTAACTGCTGTGAATTTTACAGAGCAATATAATAACCCAGATCCATTTTGATTAGATGGTTGATGATCCTTCCTAGGTTACATTTTACAGACATAACAAATCCCTTATAATAATGTAAACAAAACATTTCCCTAAAGGGTGAATTTGAGAACTTCAGTCCATTCTTTCAGGACTTGCACTTCTTCGTGGACTTCCTGATGGGGAACGACTGAAAAGAAAAAACATTAAGTTTGGAACCAATTAGTTTAATGAACCTTCCTCTTCTTGTGCAATGAACAATTCAGTGTTTCAATACATTCAAAGGGATCAAATTCCTATGGCCAAAGGCCTAACATAAATTTATGTATTTTCTCCCCTTTACCTTGCTTGGTATTAATTCTTAAAGATTATTTAATTACCTGTGTGGGTTATGTGCACAAGAATTCAAGTGCTTGAAGAGGCCAGAGGTATCTGATCTCTACTTGACATGGGTGTTAGGAATTGTACTAGAGATCTTAAACACCTCTCCAGTCCCAGTATTAGGCTTTTAAGAACCAATCAGTCAAAATCACAAGGTTAAATAGGACAACTATGTGAAGTTTGGGAGATGGTCATTAAGGGGCATTAGACAGGAGTAATTTATTTGAAAGGTTTCAATTTGCAATTATTAAGACATGTTTTTGCATTATGTGGACATTTCCTTTTCAGCTACTATACACAAGAAAACATGTCTTTTCTTTTTTTTTTCTTTTTTTTTTTTAAATTTTTAGTATTTCAGACAGGGTTTCTCTGTGTACTTTGGAGCCTGTCCTGAAACTAGCTTTGTATACCAGGCTAGCATCTCCCTCCACTGCCTGGCAAAACCCTGTTTCTTAAGTGTAAAATTCCTACAACTAAGGACAAAAAAAAACCCCAAAAAACCAAAATACCTTAAATTTCTCCAACACTTAATGCTTATTTCCAACTAGTTTTAACTAATACAGAATAAAAAGCCATCATTTAAAAATCTTAATACCCAATCTATACAGCACCAATTCTCCAAAGAGCTCAAAGACCACTAAGTAGGCAGTTAAGATCTCTCAAGAGGCCAAATTTTAAGGTTTGGCAACAAAACATTCTGGCTTACCTTCTTTTAGGAGATGGAGATCTGGATTTTGATCGGCTGTCAAAACATGAAAAATTCTAGTAAGAAAAGGCACTAACGAATCATAGTCCTACCATAAAACAAACCCCCAAATTATAATTAAAATACCATTATTACAGCTGGGCAGTGGTGGTACATGCTTTAAATCCCAGCACCTGGGAGGTAGAGGCAGGTGGATCTCAGTGAGTTCCAGGAATGTTAAGAGATCCTGTCTCGAAAAATCTCATTGCAACTAAAATTTCAGTGCCTATCACATTTCCTTTAGAAAGGACATCTTAAAATGACCCAGTTTTCATGAGTTCATTTTTTACATTCTGTTATAATGTACATTTCTCAGAATGGTTTCCCTATGCACCTGTAATTTTTAAGGCCTCTTGACCTCCAAAGTAATATTAAGTCATGTAATATTAATTTGAATACAGCTCCGAGTAGTAGGCCATGTATAAATGAAGTTTTCATTTGCGTTATTTCTAAGTAACAGTCAAGCTTTGGGCTAACACCCAAGTTTCAGTAATTTACAACACTTTGAACTCTTTGGATATTGGTGCTATATAATCAGGAGCACTAAATCAGATTTTTTTTTAACCCTACCTGCTTCTTGGCCGTGAAATAGACCTGGATCTCGATCTCGACCTGGAACGCGATCTTAAAAATGAAAAGGGACACAATTACACAAGAATTCCTTTATATCTTGAGTACCTTTCCAGGACTCAAGTATAGGACAGAGGAGCTAAGACAACTGCTGCATGACTCTTGACTTAAAACAATCCAATGCAGTGCAAATGATCAGATTTCAAATACAAAAAAGAACCAAGCACTCTTTCAAATATCTGCTCTGTCATGCCCAATTGGTATTGGTCACTACCGTGCAGGTACAACTGTCCCATTTTCAAACACTAATAACCAAGATTAATACTAGGTGGTTCCATCTGAGAAAACAGCTATGACTTGACTTTTATTTTATCTCAGTTGAAGGGTCCTTTATTTGTCAAACCAAGTTACGTTGACTATATATATCTTTTGAAAACCTTGAGATTTTATGTGTTGATACAGAAATGGTACAATAATTTTCTCAAACTGTTAACAGTTTTGTTAAACAGCAATAAAGGCCAGTGGCTTTTATATATAACTGCTTCTTCTAGTACAAATTTTTTATGAAATATATCCAAATGTAAGGTTTAATTACATTTAATCCCAGCACTCAAAAGGAGTCTCAAATTATGTAACCACAAAAATACTTACACAAAAAATCTTACATTTTCTTTACTGAAAGTATGTTTGAGTAGGTGAATGCCATAACCTTCCAGAACTCAAGAGAGCAACTTGTGGGAATTGATTCTCTTCCCTCCACATGGGTTCCAGGCTTGATGGCAAGCTTTGTAGCCAAACATTTCTTCAGCCAGCTAGCATCATGCCTACCCAGGTTATTCACTGGAATAATTTAGTTTTTTAACTCTGTTCTGAGGTGGGGTGTGAACCTCATATGCTTCCCATCTGTCCTCAAATACTGGCCCAAGTAACAGTAGTGTCTCAGTCTAAATGCTAGGACTACAGGAATATCTCACCACACTTAATCTTCACATCTCAAATATTCTGAAGTATCTCATTCAATTAAAGTACTTCACTGTGTCATTAAGACGTGACAATTCATTTACAAGTAAGCAGGAAAAATGTGTTACATACTGGAAATACCTCGATCCTTTTATAGAACCAGACCTAGATCTTCTTAGTGAAGCTGATCTTGATCTACGAAGAGACACAGACCTTGATCTTCGAGGGGATGCTGATCTTGACCTAAAAATTAAGACATTCTAAGTCCATCTTCTTTTCCCAGTTGTTAAAACTTGAATTTTAGCTAGGTGGTGGTGACATATGTTATACGTTATTTTTTCCCCCACAGCACTCAGGAGGCAGAGGCAGGAGGATCTCATAAGGCCAGCCCCATCTCAAAAAATCTACAAACAAGCCAGGCGTTACTGACACACGCCTTTAATCACAGCACTGGGGAGGCAGAGAGGCAGGCAGATCTCTGTGAGTTCGAGGCCAGCCTAGTCTCCAGACTGAGTGCCAGGATAGGCTCCAAAGCTACACAGAGAAACCCTGTCTTGACAAACCAAAAGAAAAAAAAAAAAATCTACAAACAAAAAAACCCTCGAATTTTAAAGTATTTCTCACCTTCTTCCCCGGCTCCTGCTTCGTGAGCGAGAGTATCGCCTTCCCCTGGATCGGGAATGTGATCTAGATCGTGACCTATTTTTCAAGTTAGAAAAATACAAAATATTAGACGATAACTCAGTTTTAGTGTTTGTGTACCTCTGCTGAAATCAAATCTCAAAAACTATTTAAAATTTAGTATCTCATTTGGAAAAACTCTGGGCCTATAAGCTTTTTTTTTTTTTTACTACCTAAAAAAAGATTTGTTAAAAGCTGAATTACAACTTAGAATTACAAAATATAAAACACCATAATGTGTATTTAAAATAAACCTTGCAAGTTTGCAGGTCGACCCTCTTTGGCCCATGGTCTAGTAGTAGGTCTAGTAGATCTAGACGATCTAGAAGTATCTATAGCCGATCGCTGCATCTAGATGTTTTCTTCAATCTAACGACGATCAAACTGACAGCCAAAAGAGCCAGGTGAGGCTTGATTGACGCAAGAAGATTTTTCTAGGTGGGAATGTGGTCAATCTGGTGTTCCTCTTTCTAAAGCGGAGGGGGCCCCAATTGTAAGCCAAATTTACTGTTACGGCGATCACCGACTCAAATTTTCTGCCCTTTAAAGAATAAGGTGAAGCTAGGTGTAGATGACTCGAGGGGATCTGGCCTCTTATGCTGATCACCTCAAGGTCTAGGAGGATCTTAATTGTCGGATTTGCAAGGCGCCTCAGCATGATATCATAAGGCTCGTGACATTCTGAATCAAGGCGACTGACTCAAACGAAGAAACCTGAAAGGTTTTGACCAGGTTGATTATTAATATATTAACATTTTTAATTAAACAAAAATTGTAAAATACACCTGTACAATTAACATTCAAGTTTATAGAAAAACACTAGTTTTCTGCCTTGCTAATAAAAGAATTACTTTGATTAACTAGAATACCAACCATTCCTTTTTTAACTAAATACCTGCTTCTTCTTCGACGGCTATAGCGATGACAGTCATAAGCATAATGTCCCTTTTCACCACACTCATAGCATCTATCATTAGGATCAAAGGGACGTCGGGCAGGTGGCCTATCAAAACGAGATCTCCGAGGCATGCCCGTCGATAATTCAACTCTCACTCGAGAACCACAAATCACCCTGCAACAAGAAAACACTAAAATTAAAATATCCACACGATTTCTAAAAGAAATCTACCAACAAACTACTCATTCCCCCTACAAGGTCTGTTTACAAAGCTATCTTAAAATTATCAGGTGCCTGTAACACCAGCACCAGAGAGGCTGATTCAGGATCGCTCCATACACTAACTGAGCTTTATGGTGAGCTCAGGGTCAGCACCCCCCCCACCCCCGCAACCCGATCAGAGCAATCTATGATTAACAAGACTTCGATCTAGTCCACAGGAATATTTTAAACGCACTCACTTCCCATCCAATCCACGAACTGCATCTTCTGCATCTCTAGGATCTTCAAATTCCACAAAGGCAAACCCTGGAGGGTTTCTGGCGATCCATACAGTCCTTAAGGGCCCATAGTAACTGAATGCCCTTTCTAATTCTCCTTTACCAGCACCGGTGCCCAGGTTACCGACATACACCTTGGTTTCTGTTTCAAAATGCAAACAGAAGAAATGTTATTCCCAAGTGTATCTTAAGTTTGGATTCATTTACAACAGACCACCCTTAAAGCTGCACAAAGTGCATGTTTTTGTTTTGGGGTACTCAAGGAGACTGAGCCAGTAAGTGATCTAGTACGGAGCCACACTCCAAATATTTTATCTACACAACGCTCAGGTGAGTCTCCTGCCTTCGAGCCTCCCTGAGGCAGATGGGACTAAAAGGCGTGCGCCACCATGCCTGGCTCCTTTTATTTGGCGGTCTCCACCAGTGATTAAATGGTAGCCTTAACCCCGTGAAAATAATGAAAGCCCGACTCGTGACCAAGTTCTGGCGTTCTGATAGGATGGAAACCTTGGAAAAACTCTGCAAAGGAGCGTGATAGATTAAAAAGGCGTGGGGTGGGCGAGCCCGGTCCGGTCCCGCCCCGCCCCCACCCGGTCCCGAGCTAGAGCGCGCGGGCTCCCGTGGCCCGGCCCGGCGAGAGTCCACGGGGAAGCAGAGGTGCACCGGTTCCTGCTCACCCAAATCCCTGACTCAGAGCCAGAGCAGCCACGCTAGAAACGGCTTAAAAAAATAAAGAAAAAGGAGAAAGGAGGCCGTCGCCGGTCGCAACGCTCCTTCCTCAATTCAACCCGTGGCCGGGGGCGAGGCGAGGCGAGGCGAGGCGAGGCGAGGCGAGGCGAGGCGCAGCTCGCAGCCGCCCGTTTCGTACGGTCTCCAATCCGACCCCGGACCTCAGCGCCCAGACTTGCCCGTTCCAGTGGCGGGAAAGCGCTGAGGAAAATGCGCCACCGCGGTCGTCAATGTGCTCAAAATGGCAGCCGCGGCCGCCGAGGGCGGGGTGGGGGAGGAGGCGGGCGGCAGTGCGGGTACCGGCGACGCCGCGGCGGACCCGGCCCCCGGCGCTCCAGCCAGGCCCGGGGACCGCAGCGCACACACGCCCTCCGGCCCCGCTCGCTCTCCCTCCCACACCCCGCCCCCGCGGCCTCCGGCTCCAGCTCCGGACGGCGTGCGCCGGGGCCGCCATTACGCACGCGGAATAACCGTCTCCAACCGCCGCGCCGACCCTACGGCCTCCCTCTGCTCGGGCCGCCACCAGCACCAGCCTCCCCCGGGCCCCGGCCGCTCACCTCCTCCATACCGCCCGTAACGTGACATGATGGCAGGCCCGCGTACTCGGCTATAGCTCGCAGTGCTCGCAGCTCGAGTAGCGCGGAAGCGGCTGCGCGTCCTCGCTCGTCGACACTCCCGGCGGCACTTGGAGGAAGAGGCCGGAGTCGCGCTTATATATGCGGCGGGCGGGGATTTTTTTTTTCCCCTTGCGCATGCGTCGTGTCAACGTTCTGCGCGGCACAAAGGAGCTGGGCGGAAACAGCCTAGAGGCGGGGCGGAGGGACCTAAGAGGCTGATCGAATCGCGGGCGGAGGGATACGTTGCCATGGGAACGCGGAGACCTTGCCCATAAACCTGTGGCCTCCCGGGCGGCCTCCTGCTCCCTCCCCTCCCCTTCCCCTTTCCTGAACCCTACCGATCCTCCTTTACCTTCTCCCAACCCTTCCACCTCTTCATCTTAACCTAGGAACTGACAGTCTAGTAACCGTAACTGTAGTGCAGGAGCGTTAGACCGTTCTGTGAAAGCCTGTAAAATCTAACCGCTGATGTCGCTGTCGCCACCTTTCGCTTTGGGGTACCTGGCCTAGTCTTCCACCCGGGGATCTTTGAGGCTCATCAGAGGTAATTAGAGTGACCAGTGTGAAAACGCCCCGCCATTCTGCTCCTGATCACCGCATCCCAGGCACTCAGAAGTGCCTCAGCGGGGCACTTCTCCCAGGGACTCACCGAGTCTGCTCTGAGTCCTTGGGAGTCTGCTGAACAAAGGGATACAGATGGGGGTTCTGGCAATGTTGAAATTTCGGCAAAACTAAAAGTTTGCAAGCATACTGAGCCGCGACAATTCTTAGATTCCTTGCACCTGAAGCACAAAGTTTGTTTTTGTTTTTGTTTTTGTTTTTTTCCTTCTAGTGCTTTGGAGCTTTTAAGGTTGTCTAGTTTTCACTTAAAGCGTTACAGCTCAGCCACTCGATATATGTCAAATAAGTGAAACTCTCATCTCCAGATTGCTTAAATCTGCCTTCGATTTTACATAATGTGTTGGCCAGAAAATAGAGCCGGCTCTGAAACTAGAGTTCAGTTCTTTGTATCAACCACCAAAAAAATACAGACATTACATCATAAATACTTGGAACACTCAAGAGTTGGAAATTTTACACATAAAATTATTTTTATCTTTTTGGTCTCCATTTGGTGTGTATAGATGCAGGTGTAGAGTACAGAGAAATGAGACCTACCTGGTCAAAAAGCATGAGACTCTCTTAAGTGCTACCAATGTATAGATATGTTGGTTTTCAAATATTCCAAATCAAGGTGTCTCAACAAAATGGTGAGAAAATAGAACCTGTATACAGTATATGATATATGTGTTCTGTCTCAGTCTTACTGGTGTGCTCACTTGCTTGCCTGCCATAGGGTCTCCTGAGCATCCCCAGCCCCTGGCTTTTGTTTCATCCGCTTCTCCTGAAAAGCCTTAAACAATTATAAAGACTTTTATACTTTCCAAAGGAACAGTGATTCTATAAACCTTATAAATTTCACTTTTTTGGTTTGTTTGTTTTTCGAGTGGGGTATTGGGATGGGAGGGTAGGTGGGGGGTGGGGGTCTCTGAGTAGCCCTGTCTGTCCTGGAACTCAGAGATCCACCTGCCTTTGACTTCTGAGTGCTGGGATTAAAGGTGTGTGGCCAACACCCTGGCCTCCAGCTTCAATTTAAATAAATCTACTTAAGTCAACAAATATTATAACATTTGCTAATATACGCTATGGAGTAATTCTTATATATCGTGGTTGTTAAATCTTGACAATGTTACTTTTTTTTTTTTTTTTTTTTGGTTTTGAAACAGGGTTTCTCTGTGGCTTTGGAGCCTAGCCTGGAACTAGCTCTTGTAGACCAGGCTGGTCTCGAACTCACATCCGCCTGCCTCTGCCTCCCTAGTGCTGGGATTAAAGGTGTGAGCCACCACCGCCCTGTTTGACAGTGTTACTTTAAAGTTGAATATTGTGATACATATCTTTGATCTCAGCATTAAGGAGGCCAAGACAGGAAAATCAGAAGCCAACCTGGGTTCCATAGTAAAGTATAGGCCGGTCTGATCTGCATAGAAAGACCCTGTCTTTGAATTGAAAGGAGGGTTGGAATATTCAAAAAAAATTTGCATCAATTTTCAAAATTATCTTCATATACTAAATTTAACATTTCCAGAAAAGAATTAAACAGTCAGTTTTGGTGATGGTGTTTATTTATTCCAACTTCCAGTATGCTGAGAAAAAAGTTCTTTTTATCCCCCTTACAGTAGTGGAGATTGCACCTAGTGCCTAAGGCATAAACAGGAGGCAAGGGGAAGTTCCTTTTGAAATCTTACTTCCTTCACTGTTTTAGTTTCATTTTTAAAATCATTGCCACCATTAGGGCAGAAGAACATCCTAAAATAAGAAAAGACAAGCAATTTAAATCTTTTGTACAGCTATCTTTCTTTTTTTAAAAAAACATAAATAATCTAGCTGGGAGGTGGTTTACACCTTTAATCCCAGCACTCAGGAGGCAGAGACAGTCGAATCTCTGAGGTCAGGCTGGTCTACATAGTTCCTGGGCAGTCAAGGCTACACAGAGAAACCCTGTCTCAAAAAACAAATAAACCAGGCATTGGTGGTGCACGCCTTTAATCCCAGCACTCAGGAGGCAGAGGCAAGTGGACCTCTGTGAGTTCGAGACCATCCTGGTCTACAAGAGCTAGTTCCAGGACAGCCTCCAAAGCCACAGAGAAACCCTGTCTTGAAAAACCAAAAAAAAAAAAAAAAAAAAAAAAAAAAAACCAAAACCAAACCAAACCAAAACAAAACAAAACAAAAAGGCTGGAAAGATAGCGTAGAAGTTAAGAGCCCGGGCTACTCCTACTCCTCCTGAGATCCCGAGTTCAATTCCCAGCAACCAGGTGGTGGCTCACAGCCATCTATAATGAGATCTGGTGCCCTCTCCTGGCCTACAGGTATACATAATAAAATAAATAAATATTAAAAACCAAACAAGCAAACAAAAACAATCTATAAGAATGCATTTACGTATTATCTACATACACATGTACATATGAACTGCAGGTTATTCCAAATATCCATGCTCAGCTACATCCTTTTATTCTTTTTCTATATATCACCATCATCTGATCCTCTAGAATGCTTTTGGAAATTCTTGGAAGGAAAAGTTTGTAGAACGTATAATTCTTTCAAATTTTAAAAAATGAACTCCTCCTTCGCGGCATACAGCATACATTTCAAACGGTATGAAGATGCAGAGAGCAGTAATGAGCTCAGAGTGACTTGGCCAAGACACAGGGCGTGGTAGCTCATGCCTGTATTCCCAGCACTGAGCCAGCTGAGTTAGAAGAGTCCTGGGTTTGAGGACAGCCCCAGCTAACAAAGACTGGGGGTGGGGAGGGTGAGTATCAGTGTGATAGTAAAACTAAGAAGAAGAAAATTAATGCAGAAGATGGTTAGGAGTTTAAAACAGTTCAGAGAATTGTCAGGCTTTTTGAGGAACATCTTGTTACATTAAAAAAAATGGAAAAGTAAGGAATCTTGATGCCCTTAACAAATCAATCATGGTCTTCCTTCTCCGAAGAAAGAATACTGATGAGCAGGACTGGATCAGACTGATGTCTTAATTACAGAGCTAGAGTTTTTTAAATTGTTTTTTGGGGATAGGGTTTCTTTGTGTAACAGCCCTGGCTGTCCTGGAACTGCTCTGTAGACCAGGCTGGCCTTGAACTCACAGAGATCCACCTGTCTCTGCTTTCCAAGTGTTGGGATTAAAGGCTCCAGCAAGAGAGCTCTTTCTTAATGTGTAAGGCTACAGGTTTAATTCTCAGTCTCCCCTTAGCCTGCAAAACCATTTTAAAATTATGAGAGACTGGGGTAGCTCAGTAGTAAATGTCATAAGGCATTAGGTTTTATTCCTAACATCATAAAGAAGTAAATAGAAAAAAACCATCCCATAGGCATGGTAATGCACACCTATAAACCCAGCACTTGGAAGGCAGAGGAAAGAGGACCATAGGAAGCTCTAGGCCAGTCTGATTTACACAGCACATTCCAGGTCAGCTAGGGCTAGATTGTAAGACCCTGTTCCAAAAAGGCAAAAAAAGGGTTGGAGTGCTGCTGTGTAACCCTAAAGGGCTGGAGTTCTGATCCCAGGACTCACACTAAAGCATGGCAGTAGTCCTGGCTACCTATAATCCCAGGGGCTGGATGCAGAGATGGGATCCCTGGGGCAAGCTGGCTAACTATATTACCCAGAATCAGGGCACTCTGAATCCAGTTAGAGACTCTGCCTCAACAGTTAAAGTAGAAAGCAACTGAGGAAGACACCCAATGTCAAAATTGGGCCTTGGACCTCCACATACATGTAACAGGTGCACCTATGCATACATGTGCATTCACACACATGCAAACATGTATATGCCCTTGCATAAAACACACACACATGCTGGGTGTTGGTGGCGCACGCGGATCTCTGTGAGTTCGAGGCCAGCCTGATCTCCAGAACGAGTGCCAGGATAGGCTCCAAAGCTACACAGAGAAACCCTGTCTCGAAAAACCAAAAAAGAAAAAGAAAAAAAGAAAAAAAGAAACACACACACACACACAGCCACAATAACAACAAAAACCTAGAACTATTTCCTGGACATCTTAGTTTACGTTAACAAACATTTATGAATGCCTAGTTTGTAGGAATATGCTGGAATAGAGATATAAAGCTGAATAAAACAGATCATGCCTTGAAGTTCTGAGGTGGGATATAAGAGCATATATAGGAATAATTTTAATAACACAGTGAGAGAGGTACTTGTCCACAAATAAACAATGTTGTGTGTGGTTATGCTAATAATCGGTAAAGGTTCAGAACAAGCAAAAGTTGAGCTGTGGAGAATGAGCTTCTATGGCATATCATTTGAAAGTAGTTTTGTTAAGGCCACAATGAAGGCAACTTTGTCCTTAGGCTGAATCTGGCTGTCACTTCGGTGCCTCTGGGTGACCTTGATAGAGCCACTATCCTTAGTTTTATTGTTAGTTGCATTTTTTGCTTCTGCAGCGTTGGGGATAGAACACAGGGCCTCATGAATGTCAGGCAAGAACTCTCTCTACCACTGCACTGCATTTTCAACACTACCTACTCCTGTCATCACCCCAAGGTTAAGTTCTTTCTCAATGCACCAAATGACTTTCCCATGAACAGCCAGTTTTCCAGGGATGTGTATGACTAACTTTCCTTTTCAAAGGTTACTGAAACCTTTGAAACATAAGTTGTAAAAACAAGCATTTCTCTAATACCTCTGGCCGGGCGTTGGTGGCGCACGTCTTTAATCCCAGCACTCGGGAGGCAGAGGCAGGCAGATCACTGTGAGTTCGAGGCCAGCCTGGTCTCCAGAGCAGTGCCAGGATAGGCTCCAAAGCTACACAGAGAAACCCTGTCTCGAAAAACCAAAATAAAATAAAATAAATAACACCTCTGAAATGGTATTCCTCAACATTTAAAAAAAAATGTGACATTTTTTTCCTTTTCCCCTTCTTATTAAAAGCTGCATTTCTTTGCTGGGCATGGGAGCCCACTCCTTTAATCCCAGCACTAGGGAGGCAGAGACAGATTTCTGTGAGTTCAGGCCAGCCTGGTCTAATGAGTGAGTAGAGAGACCCTGTCTCAACACCCCTCACAAACAAACAAACAGTATCAGTGACAATATAATACAATATTAAGAATAGTGTAGGGGATTTTTCGTTCCCATAATCTTTGTCCCTTGGACTGGACAATACCTAACTTCCTTAGTCCTAACTAGAGTAATATTTAGTTATCCTTTCTAACCAGATTCTTGTAGGATAGGATCGAGAGATTTTGTGTTCATCACAGTAGAGTTCTACACCAGAATACACAGCAGTAAGAGTTTATGGAATTTGTACAGTGGCTAACTGGGGACAGAAGAATTCTGCTGCTTTCCAAGGGTTTTCTTTGTTTTGTTTTGTTTTTTAGAGTCAGGATCTCTCTGTGTAACATTTCTGGCTGTCCTGGAACTCATTTGTAGACCAGGCTGGCCTCGAACTTCTAGATCTGCCTGCCCCTGCCTCCCAAGTGCTGGAATTAAAGGCCTGCACCACCACTGCCCAGCTGCAAAGGGTTTACTTTTTAGTGTTTAGTTTTCTTTAGTACATTCTAGATGAACTTTTCAGAAATGCATCTTCTGGTTCCCTAAAGCGATCCTCTCCTTGTCTGACGTAGATCATAGAGAACACCCTAATGCTGCATCTCACAGCGATCCTCTCCTTGTCTGAGGTAGATCATAGAGAACACCCTAAAGCTGCATCTCACAGCGATCCTCTCCTTGTCTGACATAGATCATAGAGAACACCCTAATGCTGCATCTCACAGCGATCCTCTCCTTGTCTGACGTAGATCATAGAGAATACCCTAATGCTGCATCTCACAGCTAGTTTTGCATTTGCCTCCATTTTAACAGCAACACTTGAGACTGAGCTTTGTGTGGAAGAAGAGCCCCTGGTCAGGAGTGCAGCAGCTACCCTCATTGCAAGTCTACTTCAGATATTCCTGCCTCTAATCGAGGAAGCAAATATGTCACGGTTCCTAAGAAATGAGGATAATGAGGACAACATGCTAACTATGTCCGTTAGTCTAAGTGAAGGGGAAAGTGATAGAATGGCCAGAGTAACTAGGTCACTCAGTCTAAGAGAAAGTGAACCAGAGGAAAAGTTTGAGGATGCCCATGAAATTATCCCTGTGGCAACAACAATGAATCTCTTATCATCCTTGGAAGAATGCACAACTGGATTGTATTTGTTTCTAAATAACAGATTCTCCGATGCAATCAGTCTTATCCACCCATGGTCAAATAACAGCCCATACCACGCCCTAATATACAGTATGCTTATGATTGTCAAGGCCATTCTGACTTTTGAGCCACAGGATATTCAGATTGGAATGAATGCTGCAAAGGAAGCTTTGAAAACCTGCAACAATTTTCGGAAAAGACCCAGGATAATGACTTTATCTCGCCTAGTGAGTAGGCAGGGAATAAGGTCGATCAAAGAGGAGGAATTACATGCCGAAGTGTGTTATGCTGAGTGTCTGATCTTGAAGTCTGCCATAACATTCATACAAGATGACAGTTTGCTGAATTTCCTTAAAAGTGGCATCAATGTTGGGTCAAGCTATCAAATATACAAAGACTGCCAACAGGTCTTAGAACTTATGCCTGATAACCAAAGTAAAACCCACAGACACCTGGATGGAGGGGTAAAGTTTGGACTTGGAGTATTCAATCTGATGTTCTCACTTGTGCCACCAAAGTCACTTAAACTTCTCAATATTGTTGGCTATTCTGGTGACAGGGAAGTAGGCCTGGCTTTACTTCACGAAAGTGCGTCTGAGCCTCATATAAATAACATCTTAAGTGTTTTCACTCTTCTCTTTTATTACAATTATGTGCGTGTGGCTGTTGGTGTTGAAAAGGTTTCCACGTCTGCTACAGAAAGTCTCTTCCTAATCTACCTGGAGAAGTTCCCCAACTGTGTTGTACTTAAATTTTTTCGTGCACGTTTCAGCATGCTGAATGGAAATTTTGAAACCGCACAGTTAAAGTTACAAGAGTGCATTATTACACAAAATGAATGGAAGCAGGTTCATCACCTCTGTTACTGGGAACTCATGTGGTGCCATATTTTTCTGCAGAATTGGAGGCAGGCATTCAACTATGCCAATCTACTGTCTCAACATAGCAGGTGGTCTAAGGCAATATATACCTACAGCAAAGCTATAATAATGGCCTTGCTTCCTCCTAATTTTGTGAACTCAGAAAATGAGAGCATGAGTTCTATCTTCTTACAGGTGGACAACCTGAGAATTAAATTTTTAGGATCTTCTGTGCCAATAGAGAAGTTTATTGCTGAGAAAAGCCAGCGCTATGGTACTACAACAGGCTGGTTTACAGCACAGCCCCTTCTGGAATTCATTTATGCCTGGAGTGGCTTCCGAGTCATGAGCAAGAAAATAGAGCTCATTTCAAGCTGGCTGTCGATAATTGACAAAGGGAAAGACCTTTTGAATGAAAACCCGAACGAGGAGTATGGCACGGATGACATGAGCTTGTTAAATTTGCTGAAAGGCCTCTGCCTGAAACACTTGGGCAAACATTTGAAGGCTGAGCATTACTTTATTCGTGTTATCAAGAAGGAGAAAATGTTAAAATATGACCGCTATTTGGTGCCGTATAGTTACTATGAACTGGGAATGCTGCATTATCTGAAGGGAGATTATGCCAGTGCAACAAAAAACCTAGACAACATAAAGAACTATAAAAACTATTCCATGGAAGCCCGGCTACAGTTTAGGGCTCACATTGCCCTTGAACAAATAGCTAAATTAGAAAAGTGATTTCTAACCCAGTGTGCTTCTGTTTAGTGTGAGCGGGATATCCACAGTCGGTCAGGTAATTAGTGGGTAGAAAAGTAATTCCTGTGAAAAACAAAAACCCAAGAGGTGGCTGATAGGAGTCTGATAAGTCAATAAGAAAGGAATACGCCCTTTCTTTGCCCCCTCTCCCTCTCCTTACCCATAAAACGCAATGCTTAGACTGAAAACCGGAGTGATGCACATTCTTGGAAAAGAAAAGGCAAATGCTGTACATAGCAAAAATATTCATGAGTTGATTCCATTAACAGTTTTAAAACCTCCTAAGGCTTAGCCTCCCACCAGATAATGAATATGTCCTGAACAGAACATAGTGAATGCTTAACTGGTAAAGAAATGACCTCCACATCTTCCTGTTTCAAAAATAACAGCACACAAAGTGGTATGAACTCTGGAAGGTTTTCCCTTAGAAACAGTCACTTTCATTGGCTTTTATATCTAAGATGATTTCTCCCTGTGTGATAAGGACTATCTTTTACACTTTTACATTAGGAATACTATGAAGTTCTAATATGAATTTATAATTTGCCATTGGGTAGTGAAGAAAGAAGTCTCCACCCATATATAAACCCTATGATGATAATTGGAGGAGATCAAGAGGATGTTAAAAAAGAGGATGATGGGTTAAAAAAAAAAAAAAAGGACTGGGGACATGGCTTAGCAAATAAAGCATTTGCCACATCAGCACGAAGGCCAGAGTTTGGCTCCCCAGAACCTAGGTAAATTCTTCTGGGTGTGTGTGGCAAGCCCACCTATAAAAGGTGGGAGGAGGTGGGGCCCCAGGAACAAGCTGGCTCTTTAGATGAGCCAGCTTCTGGGAGCTCTAGGTTCAGCTGCCTCAGTAAAATGGAAAGCAATCAGGGCCACCACGTGCATAGGCACTTACATACACACCCACACATTTGTTCACACACACACGGTACAAGCAAACATGGGCACACCACATAAAACTGAAAAAAATTAAAAATGAATAAACATTTTTAAGTGAAGAAAAGGTGAGGGCATTTTGAGGTACAATTAGTGGCTGACAAACCCTTGCTTTCATTGTCCTCTCTGAGGTATAATTTCTATTCTAAGGTGTAATTTCTATTTAAGAGCAGCCAGCTTTTCAACATCATTAATTCATTTGATAGGCCAATCTGAGAGCAAGTGGTAGTTATAGATCTTGTTTTACCTGCCTTAGGGATAAAAACTAGTCTGCAGTTTCCAGAGAGGTAATTGGGCTGAGTACATCCTCAATTCCTACAGTTACTCCTTGAAGCAAATGTTGGGAAAGAGCCTGACAAGGTGATCCAGGCTTATAGGCTTAGCTCGTGAGCACAGGCTGAGGCAGGAAGATTCATGTTCTAAACAAGCCTGGGCTACACAGAGATCCTGAATAAATGAAACAAAACAAACATGAAGTCGATCCTGGGAATGCTGTTTGGTCACAAAAGTACTTACCTAACTCAGGGCAAGGAAGGCCCTGAGTGATCCTAGCACCCACCAAAAATAAATATGTATATTTTTAGTTTCCTAAATTTGGATTGCTAAAACACATTTTGCTGTTGTTTTTTTGAGACAAGGTTTCTCTGTGTAACAGCCCTAGCTGTCCTGGAACTTGTTCTGTAGACCAGGCTGGCCTTGAACTCACAGTCTCTGCCTCCCCAGTGCTGGGATTAAAGGTGTACACCACCACTGCCTGGCTAAAATAAATTATCTTAATGCGTAATGGACATTATGTCCAAAGAAGTAAATGGAGCACAAAGAGGAGTCAAGTTATTTCATATTTAGAAATGCTTGGGTTTTTTTTAGATTTATTTTATTTTTAATTAGTGTATGAGTGAGGAGATGCAGGCCAGAGAGAAGAGTTACAGGCAGTTGTGAGCTGCCTAACATGGGTCCTGGGAACCCAACTCCAGTCCTTTTGGAAAAGTAGTACACATTCTTTTTTATTTATTTATTTATTTATTTATTTATTTATTTATTTATTTATGTTTCTGAGACAGGGTTTCTCTGTGTAGCCTGGCTGTCCTGGAACTCACTGTGCAGACCAAGCTGGTCTCAGACTCAAGAGATTCCCTTGTCTCTGCCTCCCTACTGCTGACTGGGATTAAAGGTGTGTGCCAACACCACTCTGCTCATTTCATTGGTTTAATCATAGCATTCCACAGTCAAAAATAAATGATTATCTTCAACCCCACTTATTCATGCATTAAAAAGAAACAGAGTTGGAGAGATGGTTTAGCAGTTACGAGCACTGGCTGCTCTTCCAAAGGACCTGTGGTCAAGGCCCAGCAGCCACGTGGCAGCTCTCACCTCTCTGTAACTCCTGTTCCAAGGTATCTGGCACCCTCACACAGACATACCTGCAGGAAAAACACCAATGTACAAAAACTTAAAATAAATTGTTAAAAAAAGCTGGGTGTCGTTGGTGGTGCATGCCTTTAATCCCAGCACTCGGGAGGCAGAGGAAGGTGGATCTCTGTGAGTTCAAGGCCAGCCTGGTCTCCAGAGCGAGTGCCAGGACAGCCTCCAAAACCACAGAGAAACCTGTCTCGGAAAAAAAAAAAAAAAAAAGTTAAAAAAAGATATGAACATGCAATACCCATTTCAAGGGACTGAAGCTAGAGGGTTGCTAGACAAAAGAAGAAGAAAAAATTGCAGTTTTTAACCATGCATGGTAATGGATACTTGTAATCCCAGTACTTGGGGAACGGAAGCTAGAGGATCAAGAGTCCAAGGCCAGCCTCAATTTGTACAAGTTAAAGGCCAAACTGGGCTAAATGAGACCCCACCTCAAAAAAGAATTCTGTTTTTTAGCAGAAAACACAACAACAAAACTAAAGCAATGTTTTCTTTTTAAAAAATATTTATTTACTTTATATACATTGGTGTTTTGTCTGCAGGTATGTCTGTGTGAGGATGTCAGATCCCCTGGAACTGGAATTACAGACAGGTGTGAGCTGCCATGTGGTTGCTGGGAATTGAATCTGAGCCTTCTGGAAGAGCAGCCAGTGCTCTTAACTGCTGAGCCCTCTCACCAGCCCCTATAGCAGTATTTTCTGTGTGTTTACTGTGTAAGGACATGCATGTGAGTGTGCTGTGTGGGTATGCACGCAGAGGCAGGGCTCAATGTGAGTGATCTTCCTCAGGCACTCCTCTGCCTGTGTGTGTGTTATATGCAGGTTTGAATGTGTGCTGGCCAGGCAGGCACACATACCAGACAGAGGTTGCCATTAAAAATGTTGTCATCAATCACTTCTTTACATTTATTATTATTTGAGATAGGGTCTCACCATGTAGCTTTGCTATCCTGGAACTCAATAATGTAGACCAGGCTGGCTTTGAACTCACAGAAATCCATCTGCCTCTGCCTCTCTAGTGCTGGGACTAGAGGCGTGCGCCACTACACCCTTCTTTCACTGTATTTTTTTGAGACAGAACTTACAAAACTAGGAACTTGCTGCTTTGGCTATCCGGCCTGCAGTCTGCCAGTCAAGGCCCCCAAGCCCTGAGGTTACTGAAGCACACGGCTATACCAGGCCTGTATGTGGGTGTAGAGGGTCCAAAATCAGGACCTCAGCTTGTGCAAGACTTTACACACTGACCCATCTCACAACCTTCTACCTTGGTTTTGTTTGTTTTTGGTTTTTGAGACAGGGTCTCACGATGTAGCCTTGGCTGGTCTGGAATTCACTATGCAGACCCAGTTGGCCTCTACCTCCCTACTGGTGGGGTTAAAGGTGTGCACCACCACACCCAACCTAAAACACTTTCCTGTGTCTGTGCGTGTGCATGTGCGTGTGTGTGTGCGCGAGCGCTTGAGTGTGTACTTCTGGAAGTCACAGAACTTGTAGGAATTAGTTCTTTCTTTTCACAAATGTCCCAGAGATTAAACTTGAGTCATCAGGAATAGTGTGGCAAATTCCTTTAACTAAGAGCAATCTCACCAGACTATAGGAGCTCATCTGGTTTCTGGGGTATGAAGTCAGGTTCTCATGCCATCACCCCAGTCCACCGTATCCTCTTTAGAAATAAAAATTATTTTATGCATCTGGGTAATTTGCTTGCATGTATATCTGGGCACCACATAGGTGCCTGGTGCCCAGGTGGCCAGAAGAATGTCAGTTCCTGGGAGTTGCAGACAATTGTGAGCCACTATGTGGGTGCTAGGGATTGAATCCTGAACAGCCAGTGCTCCTAACCACTGAGCCATTTCTCTAGCCTCCTAATAGATTCTTTTTCTAAATTTGTTTTCTGTTTTTTTTTTTTTTTTCCTCCATGTCGGTCTTGTCTTGTGTGTATGTGTGTGTGTGCTGTGTCTGCTTCAGGCAACATTAGGTGTTATCCTCAGGAAATCCACCTCTCTCTTTTGATCTCATTGGCCCAGAATTTGACAATTAGACTACTGAGCCCCAGGGATCCTTCTTTTTCTACTTCCCAGTCCAGGGATTACACTCATGTTGGGCTTATTTTTATGCAAATGCTTTATCAATGCGGCCATTCCTAGCACCTCATCAACATATTCTTGATGACTAAGCATATATATATAAAGAGACTGCAGAGCTCTACCATGGCAAACAAGTCTCACAACAAATTTTGCCTTTTACCCTTTTCCCCCTTGCTAAAAACCGTTACAGTCATAAAGCTAGCCTCCAAAGTCCATTCCCTCATTTGTTCACTAACTCATTCCAGAGACAAAACATCGAGGTCTAGCAATGAAAATTCATTATTTGGCTAATACATCCAACCTAGCACAGACTCCCTGTTCCCTTCCCTTTGAATACCCACTCCTGCAGAAACACCTGCTTGCTGGTTGTTTTTTGCTGCTACTGTTGTCTTTGCAGCCTCCCCACCTCCTTCCCCCTCTGGGATAATAAATTTCCTTTGTGTTGAGAATTTGGTGTCTTGGTGTCTTATACTGATTGGGGTGGGGGTGGGGGTCCTCCCCTACAGAGACACACTATTGGCTGGTACTAATAGGACAGAAAAGATAAAACATTTTATAGTTGCTACACAACACTTACAACTGGATTTTGTGTGTGTGTGTGTGTGTGTGTGTGTGTGTGTGTGTGTGTGTGTACGCGCGCGCGCGCGCGCGCGCGACAGGACTGGCTTGAACTCCCTATGTAGGCTAATTGGTCTTGAACTCTCAAAGATTTCCCTAGCTCTGCTTCCCAAATGCTGGGATTAAAGGCCTGTGCGCCATGTGTAGCCCAAATGTAACTTAAATTTCTGATAGTTTGGAAATGGTAGGGGAGTGACCTTGTCTCAAAAGAACAAAAATAGGTCTCAAAAGAAAACAGAGGTCAAACCTTTTATTTTGCAGTAAAGAATGAAGTTTAAAATTCAAGTGAACAGTTGTCTCAAAGCAGTTGTAGCTCTTTTATTCTGCGTTTTTAAAAGGTCAAACATTTCCTCCCACACTCTAATAACTTGGAATTTACATTAGCTCTTTGTAGATTTACAGAAGGTTTTAACTGGCAATAATCTAACTTAGTCCATGAAAGCCACATTAATATAAGCAGCCATTCATTCAATCAGTGAAGGTTATGAGAAGGATTATTTGATATGGAATTCCAAACAGTAATAAAAGCTGACTCGTTTGTAATGTTTCTGCTCCGTGGCTTGATAATCTTCGAGTTTTTTTTTTTTTTTTTTTTTTTTTTTTTAAGTCACACTTGGTTTTTTCCGTATCAGCAAGATCCCAGCACCACTTTTCAGTATCACAGTGTCGAAGAGTCTGCAGTACATCAAAGTCCAATGAACAGATTTACGTGCCCAGAAATCTGAAGCAGAAGCAAGGGCTGTACCCTTTTCCACCAGAGAGGCTTATAATGAGTGACAGCATTCAGTCTCTCCAGCTTCCCACCCCCTCGAAAACTCAACCGCGAGCGAGCACGTCCTAATAAAGGCTCACGCATTGTAACCGCCCCAAACGAGCCAAAGGAGAGTCGGCGCCATGCACTTCAGCTTCTAGACGTTAAGATTTCCCCAGAGGGCTTTGTGTTGAATCCTTGGCAAAAGCGTATTTTCATGCCTATTTGCTCTGAGACCACTGTACGAATATTTTTCTCTTATAAAGATAACTTGACCAAATGATATGACAGACTTTGAAGACCCCCCCCCCATGGAAGGCCTCACCCTCCCAGGGGAGCAGAAAGAGGATGGGATGAGGGGGTGGTGAGGGGAGGGGGGAAGGGAAGCTTGTTTCTAATTTAAATTAATAAAAGGGAGGGGGGAAATAACTTGAACAATTCACGGTGGCAGTGAGAACTCTGGTTGCTCAGCACCCACGCTGCAGCTCCGATGACTCCGCCCCGCAGCAAAGGTCGGAGGCAAAAGACTACAGAGCGGAGGGTTCTGGGGGAAGGAAGTGACGTCAGGAGCAAAGCATGCTGGTCTCAGGCGGGCCGCCTCAAGGCAGGTTGGTCGCGTGCGAGCCAAGTTGGGTTGTAGCGGTGTGTTTCTGCGGCGTTGTTGTGGGTTGGTGGAAATAAGCATTTGGCGCAAACCCCGCGAAGAATCTCGTCTAGAGAGAGTAGGAGGGAGAGCGAGAACTCCGCATCGGTTATGCCTATACGGCGTGTAGGGGGAAATCCTTTATCTAAAGCGAAGCTGAGGGTTTGAGTATCGTCATCTGTGGGTCCGACTTCAAAGCCAGAATGAGAGCCGTATCTGGAATTGGGAGAAAAGGGTGGAATGGACATGCCAAGGGAGTTTCAGAATCCCCCCGAGGCCATTTGGTATTACCGTAGCTAAGGTTCGATTGTAAATAACTTTTTCCGAATATGGTAAAACCCAAAACATTCTTAAGAATTCTCCAATCACAGCATCAATTTCTTATTCTAAGAATGGGCTTTTTTGTTACTCCTTTTGAGGCTGGAGACGCACATTGTGTTAACCAGGCTAGTCTCAAGCTTTTGGTCTCAGTGTTACTAGTAGGTAGGCCTGTAGGTGTGAGCTACCAAAGCCAGCTTGCCCCATGTATTACTGCTTACTTGTATTAAGAAACTTGTTAACCAGGGCTACGCAGAGAAACCCTGTCTCAAAAGAAAAAGACACAAAAATAAGGAAAGAAAAAGAAACTTGTTGAAAATTTGAGACAAATTGCAGCCTTCAGAAGGGAGATTAGGGGTTAAGACATTTGCTTGTGTGGAATATGCATAGTGATTAACCCAAACTGGTAACAGTTTTAGATCTAGCCAGCTGGTAACCATGAGTGAATGGATGAAGAAAAGCCCCTTAGAATGGGAAGACTACGTTTATAAAGAAGTCAGAGTGATAGCCAGTGAGAAGAAGGAGTATCAAGGATGGCTGTTAACTACAGACCCAGTCTCTGCCAAGTGAGTATGCATTTTACTTTCTGGAAGCAACAACTCTGTGTCCTTCCTGGATATCCAAGACAAGAAGGCTGGTTATTCACACATAAGAATTGCTTTGAGCCTAAGTGCTGTTTTAACTATGGGTTACTATAGCAAACTAGCTGAGGGTAAACATTAACTCTTAACTCAGGGAAGCTTAGTGAAGAGAGTATGGATACTCGGTAATGTCTTCCTAACCTCCATTATTCAGAAGACATCCTCAAATAAAAATAAAAAGCCAGCGTTTAAGACAAAAGACCTAATTCCTAAATATAAGTGATACAAGCAGGAGTGACAGCCACGCCTTCTTTGAAACTATCCTGTGCTACATATCGAGTTCCAAGCCAGGCAGAGCTAGAGTGAGACCCTTTCTCAAAAGAAGAAAAGAAAGAAAACCAAAAAGGTAGGGTCTCACCAAGTTGCCCAGGCAGACCTTCAGTTTGTGATTCCCCTGCTTCAGCCTTAAGAATAGCTGGGGTTATAGGGCTTTGCCACTAAGGTCTGCCCCGAGTTTCAGGATTATTGTCATAAACTTGTTAATAGTATGTTAAGCAGTGCTGCCTTATTCCTGTCTTAGTATTGTGTCTCTTTCCTGATGGTGTATGTGTGTGTGTGTGTGTTTTGCTGGGAATTGAACCTAGGGTCTCATACATGACAGATGTGTGTACTCTATCACTCAGTTCTGACCCACTTTCTACTTTTGGGTTTGATGATCTTCTGACTTTAGTTTTAATTTTTAAATTTTGTTTTAATTCCTTCAGTTTATCTTCAATTTATGCTTTGTTTTCTCTGGTCTACTTTGGTGTGTTCAGCTTGAAGTTTATTTTTTTTAATTCTACAATTAAATGTACACCCCTGTCTTACACATATTTAAGACATCTATAACTCTCCCCCCCCCCCCCCCCCCCGAGTCCTGGTGGTGCATGCACTTGGGAGGCAGAGGCAGGTGGATCCCTGGTCTACAAATCAAGGCCATCCTGGTCTACAAATCAAGTTCCAGGACAGCCAGGGATACAGAAAAACCCTGTCAGCATCCCCTCAAAAAAAAAAAAAAAATCAAAATTTTGTTTGGAACTGGAGAGCAAATCCAGTACCATGTAAATGCTAAGCATGCACCCTGCCGTTGAACTACATACTGCAACCGTAACTCTAACCCACTCACTCTCTAGTTACTGCATTAGCTATGTCCTGTGATGATTAGCTAGGCAAAGTGTTCAGATGTTTAGGATCTCAGTGAATGCTTGAGGAATAAGTACAAGCGTTTGGTGGTGAAATGGTTAATCTTCACTGGGGACAGTTGTTCCTTCCCTCTTGTTCAGGTGACCTGTTGGGTTGATGATGCCCCCATTCCATTGCTTCTTCCTAGTTCTTTTCAAATCTGCTCTGAACTTTACTTTTTCTTTCAAGTATTGTCCTGGTGAACTTCCTCGAAGATGGCAGCTTGTCTGTGACTGGAATTATGGGACATTGTGTGCAGACTGTGGAAACTTTGAGTGAAGGGGACCACAGAGTAAGGGAGAAGCTGATGCATTTGTTCACATCTGGAGATTGTAAAGGATACAGCCCTGAGGATCTGGAAAAGAGAAAGAATAGCCTAAAGAAATGGCTTGAGAAGAACCACATCCCTGTCACCGAACAGGGAGATGCACAAAGGACTCTGTGTGTGGCTGGGGTTCTGACTATTGACCCACCATATGCTCCAGAAAATTGCAGCAGCTCTAATGAGATCATTCTGTCCCGTGTTCAGGATCTCATTCAAGGACATCTTTCAGCTTCCCAGTGAGAGGCCCAACACTACAAACACACTGATCCAAATGACTGCTTGGTTTTGTATTAAATGCTTCAAATGGATGTTGATCATATTATAGGAGTTCAAAGCACGTGTGGGATGTGTATGTGTGTGCATGTGTTAAATTTTTGTTTAGGTCAAATCAGATGAGTAGAACCTGGATGCTGATTTCCTTGGGAAGTGAAGGTACAAGAATAGCATCCCTTGCACTGGAATTAACACAGGAAAGTAACACTTGTAATGAGCTTTTCTGTGATGAGGATAAACCACCCTTTTTGTAAAGCAAGAATGCATTTTGAATGGATGCATTGTGAATACATTTATAAATTTCACTATAAGATAACTAAGGTAAAAAAAAAAAAAATCAGTCTCAGGTCCCTTAAACTAACCAGATCTCCGTGTTCTTAAAATGTTGGTCTTTGAGGTTGTTAACAACATGGTTTTTGAATTAAAGTAAGCTGTGGTTTGGCTGTGGCTTGTGCCCCCCTACAGTTCTTGTGATGAGAACTTCTAACTTTAAGAGATGAGACATGGGGCTGGAGAGATAGCTCAGCAGTTAGGAGTACTAGCTGTTCTTCCAAAGTACCCAGGTTCAATTCCCAGCACTCACATGGCAGCTCACACCTGTCTGTAACTCCAGTTCTAAGGGACTTGACAGACACACACAAACATGTAGGCAAACACCAATGCACATAAAATAAACGTGAATGAACCATAAAAAAAAAAAAGATATAATGGGGAATCTTTAGGTCATTGGACACATGCTCTAAAGAGGGGTTGTGGGACCTAGTTTCAGACTTTTTGTTTGGTGATAGAAGCTCTTCTAGAGCTTTGGTTGGCATGATGCCTCTGGGAAATAGAAAACTCTTAATGTGATCCAGCTCTAACATTGAGCTAAATTTCTCTTCATAAATAGCCTGTTGCAGGTATTTAGTTCATTTTAGTGATCCAAAGCTAATTAGAGGGTTTTTGTTTTGTTTTGTTTTTATGGTTGAAAGTCTTGGCTGTTGGTAAAAAAAAAAAAAAAAAAAAAATTTGTTTTTGAGACAGGGTCTCTCTATGTGGCTTTCATTATCCTGGAACTCACTGTGTAGTTCAGGCTGGCCTCAAACTCACAAAGATCCACCTGCCTCTGCCTCCTAAGGCATACACCACCATGTCCTCTCTGTTTTTGAGGGAGAGAAAAGGTTAATGTTTTATGTGTATTTGTGTGTCTGTGTGAATGTATAACGTGTGTGTGCATGCTGTGAAGGCCAGAAGAGGGTGGCAGATCTGGAGTTGGAGTTGTAGGTGTTGTGAGTTGCCCACTGTGGGAGCTGTGACCTGAATTAGGGTCCTATGCAAGAGTAGCCACTGAACTGTTTTTTTTTTTTTTTTTTTTTTTTAAATAACCAAGGCTTGCCTTAGCCTCAAGCATGTGCCATCACACAGACAAGAATTTGTATTCCTAACAGACTCCTAGATGGGGCCTTTTTTTTTTTTTTTTAATGCTTTTTTGAGACAGTTTCTTAGAATATAGCCCTGGCTGATTTTGACTCTCCTTGTCCTCACAATTTGATTGCCTCAGTCCCCTGAGTACTGGGATTATAAATGGGTCACCACACCTGGCCTTTTTTTTTTTTTATAGATTTATTTATTTTTTATGTATACAACATTCTGCTTCCATGTATATATGCACACCAGAAGAGGGCACCAGATCTCATAAGGGATGGTTGTGAGCCACCATGTGGTTGCTGGGAATTGAACTCAGGACCTCTGAAAGAGCAGTCGGTGCTCTTAACCTCTGAGCCATCTCTCCAGCCCCTCTTCACAGCTTTTAAGTACCATGATTCTAAAAGCAAACTTCAGTGACCAAGACTCCTTAGAAATGTAATAGAGGGAGGAGAATAGGAGATAACCAGCTCGGCCAAGAGAATGATTCTGACCAGGTGACGATGCCCTTAGAAAGGGAGAAGCTGTTTAGGAAATTAACCACAACACCACTCAGGCTTGGCTTTGGCTCAGGGACAGATTCCAGGGTAGTAGTGCTGGTAGATAGATTGCTGTCAAACTAGTCTATTGGGAACACTTTGTTTCTTGGCAACTGAATGAATCCTTTGTTTAAGCAATCTGCCTACAAATAAACCCTGAGTGCTGGAGAGGGCAAATGAGCCTCTCTGTCTTGGAAAGCACTGCTCCCAGTGCCTCAGCTGTAGTGCTCCCAGTAAGCTTCCCTCACCTGGTTCTGACCTTCCCTCAGGGCTGGTGGTTGGAGATCCAGGTTCTGCAGAGATAGTCTCTCAAAGCTGGCTAGGTTTCCTGCTGGTTCTGGGTGACAGCCAGGGCTATCTTTGAACATGACATCAACAATACTTTTAAAAAACAAAAGGCTTGGGCTGGAGAGATGGCTCAGTGGTTAAGAGCACTGACTGCTCTTCTAGAGAGAGGACCTGGGTTTGAATCCTAGTACCCACATCAGCTGACACACAACCAACTGTAACTCCAGTCCAGGGACATCTAGCAGTGGCACTCAGGCACACCCTCACCCACATACACATAATTTAAAATAAGAAAAAGCGTTAAGCATTTGGGGGCATTCAGTCAGCCTTTTAAACTTTATTTATTTAATTTTACTTTTTTTTTTTTTTTTTTTTGGTTTTTCGAGACAGGATTTCTCTGTGTAGCTTTGGAGCCTATCCTGGCACTTGCTCTGGAGACCAGGCTGGCCTCGAACTCACAGAGATCCGCCTGCCTCTGCCTCCCAAGTGCTGGGATTAAAGGCGTGTACCACCAATGCCCGACTTAATTTTACATTTTTTTTGTTGTTGTTTTGAGACAGGGTCTTAGTTCTGGGTGTTTTGGAACTCACAATGTAGACAAGGTTGTCCTTGAACTCAAAGAGATCTGCTTGCCTCTGTCTCCCAAGTGCTGGGATTAAAGACCTGGCTTGATTTTTTGTTTGTTTTGTTTTTTGTTTTTTTTCGAGACAGGGTTTCTCTGTGGCTTTGGAGGCTGTCCTGGAACTAGCTGTTGTAGACCAGGCTGGTCTCGAACTCACAGAGACCCATCTGCCTCTGCCTCCCGAGTGCTGGGATTAAAGGTGTGCGCCACCAATGCCCGCCATTGTTTCTTAAAGACATTATGGCTGAAATAGATTTTTCCCAAAATTAAGCATTTTAAATTATTGGAGCCGGGTCAGGTGGCTCAGCAGTTAAGGGCACATGCCACCAAGCCTGATGGCCTGAGTTCCACAGGGTGGAAGCAGAGAAGTGACTCCTTCAAGCACACCACCCCCCAATAAATCTAAAATAATAATAAAAAAATTGTTGAAAAAATAGAAGCCTTCACAGTCAACTGTTAATTTCAAGAGAATTGATAGAAATGTGTGATACTTTGAACCAGACTTTGGGATACCAGTATGGGCTAATTAGAATGAATTAGAATTACTATCTAATTCATGCCTAGAACTTGGGAGAAATCAGTATATATTGGAGGAGGTCTAAGTTATACATATAATCGTTCCTACTTCCCAATATAGTTGATTTTTTTAAAGAGATATTTATTTATTTATTATGTATACAACATTTTGCTTCCATGTATATCTACACACCAGAAAGGGGCACCAGATCTCATAATGGAAGGTTGTGAGCCACCATGTGGTTGCTGGGAATTGAACTCAGGACCTCTGGAAGAGCAGCCAGTGCTCTTAACCTCTGAGCCATCTCCTGATTTTTATAAATATAACATTAAAAGATTTTGTTTGCTTGTTTTATGAAATTATCCAGGGTTGGGCAGATGGCTAAGTGAGTTATGTGCCTGTTGTACAAGCATCAGGACCTGATTTTGGGACTCCAGCATTCTTGTCTGATGTGGAGACATGAACCTGTAATCCCAGTTGCTGTGTCAAGCAGAACCTAGGGTTTGCTGCCTAGCCAGTCTAGCTGAATGGCAAGTTCTAGGGTTAGTGGTAGATCCTGTTTGGAATATTAAGATGGGCCAGGCGTTGGTGCATACCTTTGATCCCAGCACTCGGGAGGCAGAGGCCAGCCTGGTCTACAGAGCGAGTTCCAGGACAGCCTCTAAAGCCACAGAGAAACCCTGTCTCGAAAAACCAAAAAAAAAAAAAAAAAAAAGACAAAAGAAAAGGAAATTAAGATGGGGCCTGGAGAAATAGCTCAGCAGTTAAGAGCACTTGCTGTTCTTGCAGAGGACCCACATCTGTGGCTTACAACTGCCTGTAACTCTCAGAACAGGGGTTCTAAGGCTCTTCTCTGGCCTCCTTGGGCGTCTGCACAAGGTGATGCACATAGAAATAGCTAGGCACAAACATAAAACAAATAAATCTTTAAAAAATAAGATGGAGAAGTGACTGAGGAAGACATCCTGAATCAACCTGTGATCTCAGAACACACCTCCTTCATGCACATACATACACCCCACACAAACATGTCAGATGAGAAATTGTTTCCTTGTAGTTTCATTACCTTGTTTTATCTTTGTTATTTTTGTTTTCTCTCAATGTCCTGTCCCCCCACCCCTTTTTTTGAGATAAGGTATTATAGCCTAGGCTAGTCTCAAACTGTGGGTATAGCTGTGGATGGCCTTGAATGCCGGATCCTCCAGATTCTGCCTCTTAAGTGACAGGTGTGTGTTAGTATACCTAACAAAGTTACTTTTTAAGAATCTTTTATGATGGCTCAGCTCAGCTGATAACGGCACTTGCTGCCAAACCTGAGTTTCATCCCTAGTGGAAGGAGAGAACTAACTCCTGAAAGTTGTCCTTTGAGCTCCACGTGTGTGATGTACACACACACACACACACACACACACACACACACACACACACACACACACACACAGCATTTAAAAGAAGAGTAAGGGTTAAGCTTCTAGTTTATGGAAATGTCTATAGAGCATTCCAGTAAAGTGCTCCATTTTATATTCCATCAGCATTGTATGAGGTCTCTAATGTTTCCACATTCTTCCCAGAATTTTTCTTTTGGTTTTTCAAGAATCTGGTTTCTCTGTGTAGCCTTGGCTGTCCTGGAATTCTCTCTGTAGACCAGGTTGGGCTTGAACTTAGAGATCTGCCTGCCTCTGCCTCCTGAGTGCTGGCATGAAAGGCGTGCGCCTGGCCATCCAGTAGTTGATGTTTGCCCACAGGTGGAGGTCAGAGGACTATAGTACTTGGTAGTTTTCTCTGCCTTTTTTTTTGTTACAAACAAACAAACAAACAAAAAAACTAGGGCCTTGGTCTTTCTGTTTCCAAGGCTGGCTTCAAACTTGCAACATTCCTCCTGCCTCAGCCTCCAAAGTACACTATTCCTCTATTAAGCAATCATCCCTTGTTTGTGATGGAGAGAGGCTAGGCAAGTACCCTGCCCCTGAGCTCCATCTCTAGGCCTGAGAGTGGAAACCTGGTGCTTTAGCTCCTTTCCTTTTGTTTCAGCAAACAGGTGTCCAGAGGCTCCTTATGTGGCTAAGTTATGTTCCAGATTGGGTGTGTTGACCAATCTACAGCACCTGAACACCTGATTAACTTTTTTGTTTGTTTGTTTTTTTGTTTTTCGAGACAGGGTTTCTCTGTGTAGCCCTGGTCATAGAACAGGCTGGTCTTGAACTCACAGATATCTGTCTGTCCCTGCCTCCTGAGTGCTGGGACTAAAGGTGTGGGCCACCACTGCCCAGCCAGCACCTGATTAAATATGTTGCTTTAAGTGAAATTGATAACAAGTGTGGGAGGCATTTCTGCAACCCCACTGTGGGTTTCGGGATAGCCCTGTAGACTTCAGTTGTATGTGGCTTTTCTGTTGACTAATGTGATGGCACACTTCAGTTAACCTAGTCTTAGCTGTGCTCCCTGTAAAAAGGTGGTGTAAAGATTATGCAGAATAATGGGGCAGCTGCAGTGTAAGTGCAGAGTTGTGCAGGTGACTTTCAGATAAGAGGGCACAGGAACATCTCTGATTCTTTTCGTGGCACCTCCTAGGCGGTCGGCTGTGTAAAGATGAAGCTGAGTATCTCCTTCCCAGCCACTGGCTGCCGGAAACCATTGACGTGGACGATGAACGCAAGCTTCGTACGTTCTGTGAGAAGCGCATGGCCACAGAAGTAGCTGCTGATGCTCTGGGGGAAGAGTGGACGGGTTATGTGGTCCGAATCAGTGGCGGGATGACAAACAAGGTTTTCCCAGGAAGCAAGGCAAGGATGCATTGTGGATGCCAATCTGAGTGTTCTCAACTTGGTTATTGTAAAAAAAAGGAGAGAAGGATATTCCTGGACTGACAGAAACTATTGTTCCTCATGGGTTGGGCCCTAAAAGAGCTAGCAGAATCCAAAAGCTTTTTAATCTCTCCAAAGAAGATGATGCCCACCATTATGTTGTGAGAAAGCCTTTAAACAAAGAAGGTAAGGAGCCCAGGACCAAAGCGCCCAAGATTTAGCGTCTTGTTACTCTGTGTGTTCTGCAATACAAATACTGTCGCATTGCTCTGAAGAAACAACGAACAAAGAAAAAACGAGGAGGCTGCAGAATATGCTAAACTTTTGGCCAAGAGAATGAAGGAAGCCAAAGAAAAGCGCCAGGAACAGATCGCCAAGAGATGTAGGCTGTCCTCGATGAGAGCTTCTACTTCTAAGTCTGAGTCCAGTCAAAAATAATTCTTTAAGGGCAGCAAATAAATAATCATACATTGAAAAAAAATGAAATAAAAGAAACATCTCTGATTACCAGTTGCTTTGTTCTGGATTTGTAATCAGCTAGTTTCCTTATTATATTTATTAGTGCTCATCATGTAGCATGGCCCCTGAATTGCTAGGACATCTGTCTCCCAGAGAGTACACCACACCTCGGCAGTCTTACGAATAAACAACCCTGAAACCAATGGCTTTTCCAGTAGGCTGGGAGAGAAGAGTGACTGTGCCTAGACATTAAGGTTCTTGTTAGGTTTTACATATTAGCCAAAGTCTTCAAGGTTGAACTTTGTTCAGTTAGTATGAAGATAAGGTAAGGGTGTGTGTTTCAAACATTATGTGGGCCTGAGTCTGATAATTTGAGTTTTGCAGTGCCAATTGTTAGTATCAGCAATTACATATAAATCATATCTTCACATTTTTAAAATAAATGATGTTTTTAAAAAAAGATCAGGCCATGTTAAGAATGGCACTGCAGCTGGGCGTTGGTGGCACATGCCTTTAATCCCAGCACTCGGGAGGCAGAGGCAGACAGATCTCTGTGAGTTCGAGACCAGCCTGGTCTACAAGAGCTAGACACTGACGGAAGACACTTGTGGATAATCTATGATATAAATTTATTCAACATGGAAGAAAAATAATCCAGTAAAACACAAGATGGAGGTAGCAGTCAGTATATTTTCTCTCACCTTTTTGTTGTTGTAAGACTACTCTTAAGGTGGAGCTAAGGGTGACCTTGAACCCCTAGTCTCCTCTCCTTTGCCTGCCAAGGCTAGGCTTACAGGACTATACTGACATGCCTGGCTTAAAGAACAAAACAGAAACAAACAAACAAAAGAACTTCATGGTTTGCTATGTTCTTAATGAGAATATTTTATAGATTTATACTATATTTATAAATATTATTTTTATATACTGTGAGCTATCATTTTAAGCTCTGTTCCTTATCCCTCTTGGTAGTGATAAGATTGAACAGGTGGGCTGTTTTCAAACAGTTCCACTCCTTGGTGACAAAGCATTCAAATATATCAGCCTGGTGGGGAGTATGGTGGTTTGAATAAGAATGGCCCTGTAAGACTCCTGGAAAGCTCAGGCTTCCAGGATCTTAGTCCAGGACCTCGGCCACCCCAATCACTAGGCAGAGGCGAAAGCTTGATGCAAACTGCATGAGGCTTTATTGTTGCTTAACGAGCTAACCCCATGTTAGCTGGGGTCTTTCATCCACCCACCATGGTGGATGGCTAGCAAAGACAGTTGGAAGCGGCTGCATACAGATCTTATAGGGCAGCATAAGGGGAGTGTCTAGGGGTACGCACAGGCTCAGGATTGGTGTGTCTCCAGGCTTGGAGGGTTTGCCCTGTGTTGATTGGTCAACTGGTTGTTGTGGCCCATAGGCCCTCCCAGGGTGGTTGCTATGCTCTGCGTGTCATTGCTGTTCGCTTGTCCGTAAAGCACACCCAGAGCCGTAAAGCATAGCACCACCAACTAACTTCTGATTGGTTCCTTGCCAGGAGGCAGGCACCTAACCTCTAGTGACCAAGGCAAGGTCAGAAAAGCACGTGTCTGGCTGTTATGGCTTCGGAAATGGGGAGCTGGTCCCTTCAGCCCCATAATCTCATATTTTAGATGCCTAGTTATCAGGGAGTACTTGGGAGATATCCTTGTTGGGAGAAGTGTGTCACTATTTTGGTGGGTTTTGAGGTTTCAAAAGCCCAAGCCAGGCCCAGTGTCTCTCTTCCTGTTGCCTGCAAACCTGGATGTAGAACTCCAGCACCATGTCTGCCTGCATGCCACCCCAGGCTTCCTGCCATGAAAATAATGAACTAAGCCTCTGATACCAAGCAACCCCTGAATAAATGCTCCCTTTTATAAGAGTTGTCATGGTCATTGTGTTTCTTTATAGCAGTAGAACTGACCAAGATTGAGTCATTCTTATCAAACCACTACAAGTACAATGTCAGATACCTTACTGGGGTGATAATTTAGAAATGGCAAGAAATTCCACTATAGAAGTGATTCACTGCAGTTTTACATTTTTAATAATTTAGTTTAATTTTATGTGCATTGACGTTTTACCTGCATATGTTTCATGGGTGTTGGATTCCCTGGAACTGGAGTTAGACAGGTGTGAACTGCCATGTGGGTGCTGGGGATTGAACCCAGGACCTCTGGAAGAGCGGCTAGTGCTCTTAACCACTGAGCCATCCCTCCAGCCCCACATTTTTGTTTTTTTGAGACAGGGTTTCCTGTGTGACCCTGGCTGTCCTGGAACTTGCTCTGTAGCCAGATTGGCCTTGAACTCACAGAGATCTGCCTGCCTTAGCCTCCTGAGTGGTGGGGTTAAAGGCGTGCGCCACCACCACCCAGCTGCAGTTTGACATTTATAATACCAAGAAGGCCTGGAGAGATGGCTCTGTAGGTTAAGTGCTTGCCATCCCAACACCCCTGTAAAAAGCCAAGTTTGTGAATCTGTTGTCACCTTAATGCTTGCTGAAGTAGAGTTAGGCAGATTCCTAGAGGTTGATGGCTAGCCAATCTAGATACATTAGTGCATTCCCACTAATTTGTGGGAGACCTTGTCTTCAAAAATAGTATAGAAAGCAATAGAGAATCCTGATGTTGATCTCTGCCCCTCACGCCTGCCTCCTCTACCAAGTCTCATACCTGCCGGAGCCACACAGTGAGGCCCTGTCCAAAATACAAAACAAGGGCTAGGGAACAGCTCAGTGATAGAGTACTTGCACAGTATGCGCAAGACCTAGATTCAGATCCCAGCCCTGTAAAAGAAGCAAAACCCAACTTCCCCACCCCAGAGGGGGAGGAGATCAAAAGACATGGAAGAAACCTACCACCCTGGAACAGTCTGAAACTGTTATTATGACAAGAAAATTCTCTTAATCTGTTTCCATCTGGGGCTCTGTCCTCAGCACTCCAGTTGTCACTGACAAACTCATGACCAGTATGTTAGTATGTGGGAGTGCCTGAGGTTTGATCCCAAGCACGGGGGTGGAGCAGGTTGGAGTGAGATCGAACGTCTGAAAACAATAGCTACTTTTGTATTTATTAATTTGCTAAATTCCTTAAGCATTTGCTCACTTGAATGCAAAGAGGAATAAGCTCACGAATTTATGATTAATTTCAGTACACTTTAAGAGGGAAAAGCAGTGTCTACCTGGGTGGGTGGGGGGTGGGGTATGTGTGTTCAAGTAACAACAGTAGGAGCAGAGCCATTCATGGGGCACCTGGGTGACACCCACAAGATACCTCTAGAGTGTCGTCCCCTTTCGATCTTACGATTAAGATACCATATCACACATAGCAGAGTGCTGCACACTCAGTGTGCATGTGTGTGTGTGTGCATGCCAGAAATAGACCGTACATACCTTCCTTTGTTGTTCTTCACCTTAGTTTTTGAAAATTACATTTATTTATTTATTTATTTGGTGTATGTGCAGCACAGCTTGCTTGTGGAAGTTGGAGGACAGGTTCTTTCCTTCCACTTGTGACCCCTGGAGGTCATCAGTCATGGTAATAAGCCTGTTACCCACTGAGCATCTTGTTAGCCTCCACTTTATTTTTTGAGACAGGCTCACTAAACCTGGAGCTCACCAGTTTGGCTAAGCTGGCTTGCCAGCAAGCTCCAGGGGTCTCCACCAGCAGCCCTTCAACACCCAGCACTGGGATAGAAACACTACCATGTCACTGTGCCTGGTTTCTTACATGGCACTGGGGATCTTCCTCACTGAGCAAGCACATTACTGACAGCCATCTCTCCAGCCTCTGGACATTTTATTTTGGTGTTGTAATTTTACAAAGTACTTTTTCAAAATCTTATTTTATGACATTTTAGGAAGACGTTTAAGCTGTTGCCTAGAAAGGAGCTGACATTTACCATATGACTCAGATTTACATGCTGTACTTAGATGTATTATTCAAATTAAAGTCCTCAGATATATAAAGAAAGGAAAAAGATTAAAATGTGTTACTTGCCAGGGAGCAAGTTATAATAAAGAGGAAAGCAAATGTGTTAGCTTTCATCAGTGTGAGGTTTGTGGCCTCCATTCTGACATTTCTCTTCAGTAAAAACCACCTAATTAACTTGTATTATATATGGCATTTAGGTATGGAACTCAAGAAGGGAGACGTCATGCTATGACTCCATCTATCAGAATGATAAGCTATTCTTGCTTATTAAGACCATTTCAGACCAAATACAAAATAGTCATGCAAACCAATTATGGAGCAAGTACTCTATTTCCCTAGCTAGGTTACAGTAAAACATTTAAAGGAGCCATTTATTAATTTCTCCATAAACTTACACTAAGTGCTAGCCATCTAGCTTAGAAACCCAATTTTATCTCAAAATACTATATTTTGATTTTTTAAAAGATTTTATTTATTTATTATGTATACAACATTCTGCTTCCGTGTATATCTGCACACCAGAAGAGGGCACCAGATCTCATAAGGGATGGTTGTGAGCCACCATGTAGTTGCTGGGAATTGAACTTGGGACCTCTGGAGGAGCAGTCAGTGCTCTTAACCTCTGAGCCATCTCTCTAGGCCCTATATTCTGATTTTTAATTGCAAAGAAGTAATCATTTCATAGTTCCATTGTACCGTTTTGTTACTTTTTTGTTTTGTTTCAAGACAGGGTTTCTCTGTGTAGCCCTGGCTATCCTAGAACTCACTCTGTAGACATGGCTGACCTTGAACTCACAGAGATCCACCTGCCTTGGCCTCTCAAGTGCTGGGATCAAAGGTGTTCGTTGACAATGCCTGGTCATTTACTTTTTACTTAATAATTTGACGAGTTTTGAAGAACTTAGTTCTAAAGGTATGTTTTTTTTTTTTAAATAAAAGCTATATTATTTATTTGTATATGTACATATGTACCACCTATGTTGGTCAGAAGACAACTTGCAGGGGTCAGTTCTGGCCTTCCCCTATGTGGGTCCTGGGAATTGAACTCACTGTCGGGCTTGGCCCACTGAGCTCTCTTGCAAGCCTGGGGTGATTTTTTTTTTATCTCTTTTTAAAAAGGTTTGTTTGTTTATGTGTACCACGTGTATGTAGTGCCATCAGAGGCCAGAGAGAGCATCAGATCCCCTGGAACTGCTACATAGGTGCTAGGAGTTGAGCCTGGGTCCTCTGGAAGAGCAGCCACTGCTCCAGCCCACGGTTTCTTCTTTTCTTCATTTGGGATTCTGAAACAGGGTTTATCTGTGCAGTCCTGGCTGCCCTGGAATTCACTCTGTAGATCAGGATAGCCTTGAACTCAAGAGATCTGCCTGCCTCGGCCTCTCAAGTGCTGGGCTTAACGGTGTGTGTCACCACCGCCTGACTCTGGGTAGAAAGTTTTGTTGTGACTACCTCCAATTGTACCGATGCTGCAAATCTCTGGTAAAAGCTGCAGGTCTACTTTGGACAGAATTCTCACCAGAGCAGCAGGGGCTTTGCTGTAGCACCAAGAGTCAGAAATTTGTTAAAAACAAAAACAAACAAAAAGCCCTCTTACCTGGGCTAGAGAGATGGCTCAATTAAGAGTACATAATGCAGGCTGGGTGGTGGTGGTGCATGGCTTTAATCCCAACACTTTGGAGGCAGAGGCAGTCAGATCTCTGAGTTGGAGACCAGCGTGATCTAAAGATCAAGTTCAATGATCAAGTTCAAGCAGCAAATCAGAACTTGAATACTGTAGGTGCTTCCCATATATATGTTTTTGTGCAAAGCAAATTAGAGACTAAAAGACAATGCTTAGTTTAAGCTCTTCAAATATATTGAAACTAAAACAGACTTGGTAATTTTGGGTAGCCCAAGAGTTCCTAACAACTTAACTAAAATAACACATTCTTTACTGAGGGGTCTGGTGTGTGGGAGGTTGGAGGTATAGGTGTTGTGACACAGGTTTTGGGAATTGAACTCAGGTCATCTGGAAGTGCTCTTAAATGCTAAGTCATTTTTCACCCAGAGAAGATTCTTAAATGTGGAAGTTAGAGAATGAGGATATGAGGTCATCCTGCTTTTAACAGGGGTGTTGTGGAGACCAGCTTGCCTTTTAGTACTCTCACAGAACTATTTAGCTTGCTTTTTGTGAGTTTATTTTTCTTTTTTCTTTTTTAAAGTGATTTTGCTGGGTGTTGATGGTGCACGCCTTTAATCCCAGCACTCGGGAGGCAGAGGCAGGCAGATCACTGTGAGTTCGAGGCCAGCCTGGTCTCCAGAGCGAGTGCCAGGATAGGCTCCAAAGCTACACAGAGAAACCCTGTCTCGAAAAACAAAACAAAACAAAAAGACAAAAGTGATTTTTATTTTATGTTCATTGGTGTTTTTCTGCATGTATGTCTGTGTGAGGGTGTCCAGACACTTGTGAGCTGCCATGTGGGTGCTGGGAATCCAACCCCAGTCTTCTGGTCAACCACCCAGTGCTCTTAACCATTGAGCCATTTCTCTAGTCCTGTTTTTCTCTTTTGAGGACAGGATTTTACATCTTTTTTAATAGCTGATCTTTTATGAATAAAAATAAAAAATCCCTTGCAAATAAGTTTACTCCATAGCCAAGTCTAAAATGAAATTTTTATTTTTCTTACTCCCATGATTTCTTTCTTTCTCTCATTTGAGTTCTCTCAGTTAAGCCTTTATTATGACAGGGAAAAACCAAACCAAGCATTTCTCCTCATGCCCAGTAAAAAACAGGGGAAAGAAGTATCAATCATGTATAGACAATGCATAATAAAAACTAGGAGAAAAAGTACATAGGTTAAGACAGAAACTTGTATTAAACATTCACTTTTGAGTTATGAGGTGAATTTCATTCAGTTTGGTACAGTCACAAAGAGGCAAGCTGGGTTTTGGACTGTCCTACCACTGACACTCCAAATTGTGCCGGGAGTGTCCCCATGTTTTCAGAAATACCAAACGTGGAAAATGTCTCTTCAGGGTCGGTTATGGAGCCTCAGCTGGTCAGCACTCAGGCTCTGTGCCCCCAATTCCCCAGGGCCAGGCCAGGTCTTCAGTCCGAGGTAGAAGTGCTGCTGTGACTTGCAGAGGAGCAAGAGGTGGTGAAGAGCAGGCACCAAGGCCAGTCTTACTGTGTGGTGACAAGCTTCACAATCATGCTGATAATCCGAGAACCTCTAGGGCACGTACACAGGTCCATGCTTGGGTTTTTAATTTTATCCTGGAGGAGCTGGTCAAGTTCACAGCGAAGTTCCTTTACCAGTTCAGCTATCTACAATGAAAGCTGCAGTATTAGCTGTGCTGGGAGCCAAGGTTTTCATAGAGAAACACCCAATTTGATTGCCATGACTTAACAGTTTTGATGTTATTTTAGAACACATTATCCTTCTGCAACATACAAATGAGACCCATTATAAACACATCCATTTATTAATTTATCTTTATCACATCTATTTATTATTTGTTTAGAGATAAGCTCTTGCTGTGTAGTCAGGCTGGCCTAGAACTTTTATCCTCTCACCCCAGCCTATGATCGCAGTGTGTGTTGCCACAGTACAGCTTGTTGACCTTGTGTTTGTGTATGTATATGTAGGTGTGTGCTGGGAGTATGAATTCATAAGTGCCTTACTATGTGGGTTTTTGAGATAGTCTCACACTGTGGCTCAGGCTGTGTCTTTGAACTCACAGACTTTTCCAACTTGATTCCAGGTGTGAGCCTTATGTTCAGTGGGAGGTTTTTTTAATGTTTATTTCCATTTTAAGTGCATTGGTGTTTTGTCTGTTTGCATGTCTGTGTGAGGGTGTTGGATCCCCTGGAACTAGAGTTGTCTATAGACAGTTGTGAGCTGTCACGTGGTGCTGGTTATGGAACCCTGGTCCTCTGGAAGAGAGGCCAGTGTTCTTAGACACTGAGCAATCTTTCCAGTCCCAGTGGTGGCAGCTTCTTCTTCTTCTTCTTCTTTTTTTTTTTTTTTTTTTTTTTTGGTTTATTGAGACAGGGTTTCTCTGTGTAGCTTTGGAGCCTGTCCTGGCACTCGTTCTGGAGACCAGGCTGGCCTGGAACTCACAGAGATCCGCCTGCCTCTGCCTCCCGAGTGCTGGGATTAAAGGTGTGCACCACCAATGCCGGCCCCAGTGGGAGAGTTTTAAAAACCGTGTTTGCAGCTGGACGGTGGCGTGTGCTACCACTGCCCATCCAACACCCTCTCTTTATAGACTCTGCTTGTTTTGTTTTTGAAGCAAGGCTTTGCTATGTAACTCTTGTTGTCCCCAAACACAGTAATTCTCCTGCCTCATCCTCCCAAATACTTGCAACTCTGACCTTAAACCTTTACATCAATTCTAACCTATCCCAGGTATCCCTGCCCCAGGTGCTTCCTGGCACTATTATTAGGGTCATGCTCTGCTTCATGTTGGTCCCACTCTTGCTGTCTCTTAGTTCATTTCACATTACCAAAGCTCTTCATGACCTTTAAACAGGTGGGAAGCAGCTTCCTTTACCTGATGGGAAGCAGCTACAAACCGGATCCAACCATCATCCAAGGAGACCACGAATGCTCCCCTCTGAAGCTGCACATTCACCTGGCCTCCTCCAAACAGGACTAGGGGGTACACAGACACCATGCTGCAGTCTCGGATAAACACTCGGCTAGTTTTGATTTTCTCATGGTACAACAGGTAGGGGCTGTCAAATTGTCTGACCTGTAACATAAAACCTCAGGTGACAATGATTCCCAGCTGTCCTGTGGATTTCAAAGACGCCAATAAGAGTTCCCAATTACCTTTTCTCTGAGTCTCACGTTTTTATGTGTGACTGCCTATTAGACTATCCATTCAGACATCTGAGGGACACAACTCAGGCTGTCAGGTTTGGCATCAAACAACTATCTGCTGAGCCATCTCACCAGCACTCAAATTTTTAACTGAACACTAAGGTACATATTTATTTATTTTTTGTGATGTTATGGTAGATGTAAAATATCACATTTAGATTTACTCATTTTATTTTATGTGTGAGTGTTTTTGCCTGCATGCATGTGTATCTAGGGAGGTCAGAAGAGGGCATTGGATCCCCTGGAACTGAGCTATGGACAGCTGTGAACCATCATGTAGGTTTTGGGAATGGAACCTGGGTCCTCTACAAGCTAACACCTAAAAGAACCCTTGATTCTTTCTCTCTATAGCACCTCATCTCCACCTGCCCAGTTCAAGCCCCCTGTGTGAGGCTCTTTTCTTCCCAGTTCCATGTGCTTCATCAAGTCCTGACGACTGTGTGTGTAAAGTACAGAGGAGCTGACACTCATTCTTACCCCCTCTCCAGCTACCACTTCACTGTAACCATCACCTTTCACTGGGACCACTGCATGGCTTCCTGTGACTTCTCGCTGCTGCTATTTCCGAATTTTCACAGCCTCTTTCCACAGCAGTCACAGTGCTTTCAGTTATGGTCGAGCACTCCAATAGTTCCCCAAAGGGTAGACATCTCAACCCCCCCTCCCCCACACGCATGGCCCAATTGTCCCTTCACACCTCCCGTCACTCTCATTGTGATCAGACATCCCACTGAACTCTACCACTGAACTCTATTATCTGTTGTCTTCCTGCATGGCCTGAGCTTATTTCCTGTACTGGAATGTTCTCTCCTTAGAGATCTGATGGCTTAATTTTCATTCAGGACCCAATTGTTTTTGACTTATAGATGCCTTCCCAGATTGCCCTGTGGAAAAGGGCCCCTCTCTCATTCTTGCTACCTGCTTTATCTTTTTTTTTCTAGGGTATTTGCCACTGACCACCAGTATTGGCTTATTTCCCACCTATCTCCCCAGCTTGAGGGAGGACCCTGTTCACTTACTGTCCGTCATGGTCTACAATAGTCATGGCCTACGACAGTGCCCAACCCAGAGACAGGACTAGCAGGCACTGCATGAATGTGTGAATGCTTTTGTCTTCCATGTGGCTAACTGAATGGAGGAGTGGAGCTTACTCAGGCCTCTGCTGTCTAAAGTCAGATACAGTCAAGATGAGTAGATGACCCCCTAGTCCTCAGGTTCCTGGGAGCTTGGGGAGAACCTTCTCAGGGTTTACCACCACTTTCCTCAATAGCATCATGGGGATGATCTCATTCCACCTCTGCTCTTTTGTTTTGTGTTGAGACTGGTTCTCACTGTGCAGCTCTGGCTGTCCTGGAACTCACTATGGAGACCAGGCTGGCTTCTGTCTCCCTAGAGCTGGGATTAAGGTGCGCACCACTGTGCCCGGCTCTCTCTTCCTTTACCCTTTTCTCTTTTCCTCCTTCATCTCTCCTGAAAGCTTCACTGAGCATCTACTTTCAGCCATGCATCATGCTAGACTCTGGAAATGTAAAAAGGCATCAAATTCCTATCTTCAGGGATTTTACAATTCCAGGACACTCAATGGCAGTGTAACAGTGGGAGTAGAAGAATTTAGAGGGTAAGTACACTAAGGAAATTCTGTTGGTTTTAAGAAGTGCTGAGGATTGAACACAGGGCCTTGCCATATCAGGCAAGCACTCTATCACTGAGCTACACCACCAGCCAGGAAATGATTTTAGTGGAAATGTTAGGGTTAGCAGGGGCTTCCTGGGGATGAGACCATCATTCCGGGGACAGAAGCAGTGTGTCTTCTTACCATGACACCAGACGGTCGGTGTAGGGGGAACACTGTTCCATTGTATGCACTGCTGCAGCATACAGTGACAGAGGAAGTGGGTTTGAGGGGCCAGATGTGGGAATCAAGTGAGAGTCTACAGTAGACTCCATATATGAAGATTTAAGAAAAGGTCCATATTTATAAGAGTAATGCAGAAGGCTGGAGAGAGTTCAGAAGATTTTTTTTTTTTTTTTTTTTTCTCGAGACAGAGTTCCACTGTGGCTTTGGAGCCTATCCTGGCACTCACTCTGTAGATCAGGCTGGTCTCGAACTCACAGAGATCCACCTGCCTCTGCCTCCTGAGTGCTGGGATTAAAGGTGTGCGCCACCAAAGCCCGGCAAGTTCAGAAGATTATTACAGTTCTTTAGGCATGAGACAGATGTTTGGAGTCTGAGCTGAGGAAGTGGCAGTGGGGATGAGAAGAAGCAAAAGTGGCACTGCCTGAGCTTGGTGACTAGCTGAATCAATGTGGAGAAAAGCAGTAGAAGGCTTTATGACATGAGGGTCTGATTCAGTGGTGGCATTTACCAGGACAGGTACACACAGAGAATGGTGGGCAGGGAGACGATGAGTGGTCTGCGGTGACTTATATTAGCTGCCGTTTTCCAGCAGGAAAGCTCTGAAAATGCTGAGCTCGTGATAGACACAGACTTGGGGTCAGCATATGGGGGGTAGCTGAAGTCATGATGGCATGTAGGGTTAGGGTTAGGCTTAGATTAGGGTTAGGCTTAGAGTTAGGGTTAGGGTTAGGGGTTAGGGTTAGGGTTAGATGTACACTGTAGTGAGAGAAATAGAGGAAGGGGACCAGAGGATCTGGTGAAGGAGACAGTGAGCAGGGACAGGAGGGGACATTTCACGAGCAAAGGGAACATTGTTTCAAGAGGAGGAAGTTGGCTATGTCAGAAGCCAGCATGCTGAGGGCCAGGTGAAGAAGAAGCCCTTTAGATTGACAGCCAGGAGGCTACTGTGCTATGGATGGGTTTAGCCTCTAGGGAAGAGGCAGCCGTCTCACAGCAGCAGCTGAAGGAAGAACAGAGCTAAAGGCTGGCAAAAACACGATGTGACATAATTAGCTCATGACTTCTTAAACCAATTCAAAGAAACAATTTTCACTTGAGAGCAGGAATGAAGGCTTTGTGTATACAATAAGATTTTCTCGGCACGGAACACCTTTCCAGAAAGGGCTTATCAGTCTGTGTGCACAGAGTCAACCTTCTCTGAATGCATGTACTGCTGGGGACACTGCAAGTCACTGAACAGGGCTATGAGCCTTAGAACCCACGTTTCTCATCTGAGGCTGTGCTGGAGGGGACATTCTAAATGGAGACCTTCTGACCTGATAGTTCACCGAGGATGGGTGAATGTGCACGTATCCGTCATTCTTCGTAACAAACTTCAACTCAGCTGACTTCGGCTGCAGTCTGACAACTCCACTACTGGTCTTCTGGAACTTTCCTTCTGGGGTCTTGACCTATACAAGTAGTTATAAAAAATGGATACATACATTTTCACTGCAGGTCTTGTCCTTTGGCACAAACAAGTCTTATCTGAATAGTTTTTGTTTCTTTTTCTGTTTCGTTTTCTGTATCACTGTATTGCCCAGATTAGCCTGGAACTTACTATGTAGCCTTGTTTGGCCTCAAACCTGTGATCCCCCTGTCTCATCTTTCAGTGCTGAGGGGTGTGTATGTATGTGTGTATGTGTGTGTGTGTGTGTGTGCGCGCGCGTGTGCACACGATGTGGCAGTCAGAGAACAGCTTGCATGAGTTGGTTCTTTCCTCCCACTGTGTAGGTCCCAGGGATCCACACTCAGGTAGTAGGCTTCAGGGCAAGCACCCTATCTGTTGACCTACTGAGCCATCTCTGTCCCAGGACTGTTGTATAGCTTGTTCTTTTTTGTTTTTTTTCTGAGACAGGGTTTCTTTGGCTGTCCTGGAATGAACTCACTATAGACCAGGCTGGCTTCGAATTCACAGAGATTCATCTGCCTTTGTTTCCTGAGGGCTGGGATTAAAGGTGTGAGCCACTACTGTCTAGCTGTATAGCTTGCTTTTTAAACTTTGTATACTGAACACATTTTTATTCTTTTTTTTTTTTTTTTTCCGAGACAGGGTTTCTCTGTGTAGCTTTGGAGCCTGTCCTGGCACTCGCTCTGGAGACCAGTCTGGCCTCGAACTCACAGAGATCCGCCTGCCTCTGCCTCCCGAGTGCTGGGATTAAAGGTGTGTGCCACCAATGCCGGCTGAACACATTTTTATATTTGTTCAAGATTTTCCTAAAATCAAGAGCTATATAATGCCTAATTGTAAGTATCTATAATTCCACAATTAAACTATTTATTTATTTATTTATTTATTTATTTATTTATTTATTTTGAGATAGGGTATAGCCCTGGCTGTCCTGGAAGTCACACAGTAGACCAAGACTTGAACTCACAGAGATCCTCCTGCCTCTGCTCCCCGTAGTGCTGGGATTAAAGGCAGTTAAAATGACACATAAATTTCACTCTCCCCAGATGGTAATTTAAGGACTCACTCAGTGTCAGTATTAATCATTGAATTTTTTTGTGTGCCAATTTTAAAAGTAAACAAGTCTAATTCTTTGGGTAAATTTGCATTTTTTTGTACTACTAAACTTGGGAACTCTTTTTGTGTATGCATTGTAGGTTTACTTACATCCTCATTTTATACAAAATATGTGTCTGTGGTAGCATAGTATCTTAAGGTATGTTACTTTTTAAAAAAAAATTATTTATTTTTATGTGCATTGGTGTTTTGCCTGCATGAATGTCTCCATGAAGATGTCAGGTCCTCTAGAACTGGAATTATAGACAGTTGTGAGCTGCCATGTGGGTGCTGGGAATTGAACCCAGGTCCATCTGGAAGAGCAACCAGTACTCTTAACCTTTGAGCCATCTCTCCAGCCCAAGGTATGTTACTTTTGTTTATGCTGTGGAATATTTGCTTAATGATGTAAAAATTTGTTACTTTTGTTGATGCTGAATTTGTTTAACTCTGTGAAGCTGTGATGCTTTGCCTGTTGGTCTAATGAAGAGCTGAATGGCCAATAGCCAGGCAGGAGCAAGGACAGGCAGGGCTGGTGGGCAGAGAGTATAAACAGAAGGAGAAATGAGGAATGAAGAGAGCTAGGAGAGGAGGATTGCCACCCAGCCACTCATGGAGTAAAAGAAAGAAAGATATACAGAAGCAAGAAAGAAAAAAGCCCAGGCGGGCGTTGGTGGTGCATGCCTTTAATCTCAGCACTCGGGAGGCAGAGGCAGGCGGATCTCTGTGAGTTCGAGACTAACCCGGTCTACAAGAGCTAGTTCCAGGACAGCCTCCAAAGCCACAGAGAAACCCTGTCTCGAAGAAAAAAAAACCAAAAAAACAAAAAACAAAAAAACAACAAAAAAAAAAACAAACCCCAAGAAAAAAGCCCAGATGGAAAAGGTAAGGCCAGGCATTTATAACCAAGAATAAGCCTCTGTGTGTGATTCATTTAGGAGCTGGGTGGTGGGCCCCCCCATCCAAAAAAGCTAAAAGAGTGAAAAACATTTCAAACAACATGTATCTTTATAGATTAGGAGAACGAATGAATTGGGAAACCTTGTGGGCTGTGCGTATTTCTTTAAGATGACTAATGAGCATATTTTAAGTTAATCCTTTGGTTACTCATAAAACAAGACATAGGAAGGTTCAGCAGAAGTATAGTTACCTGCACTACATTTGGATACAGAGCAGCACACAGCACTGCTGATATCAGCTTGGGATTCTCAGCATTTGTGTTTGCCTGTGAGAGAAACACAGCATTATCCACATGAGATGTTTTAGCATGTAATGTGTTTGCCATTATATTCCTTTTTTTCTTAGTGAGACAAGGTTTCACTATGTAGTCCTGATTGGCCTGAAACTCACTCTGTAGACAAGGCTGGCCTCGAACTCAAAGAGATCCATTTGCCTCTGCCTTCCAAGTGCTGGGGTTAAAGGTGTGTGCTACCACACCTAGTCATCATATTTCATTTAAAGTCTATCTTTAAAAAGTATCTACCTTCCTATCAATTATAAAATTTATTTCTAAGCAGAAAATCAATTTCCCAGACCATAGTCACAAGGACATATTGAAAGGTTCAGGCATTATGCTGGCCTGCCCCTGTTAACTGGTGGAACAGGCAGTACCCTGGTCAGCCCAGGGTTCCATGGGAACTAAGTCTGCACACAGGTGCAGAGGACCCCTTTAAAAGACAGACCCCTGCCTTTTACTCTCTCTCTCTCTCTCTCTCTCTCTCTCTCTCTCTCTCTCTCCTCTCTCTCCTCTCTCTTTCTCCCCCCCTCTCTCTTCTCTCTCTCTCTCCCCCCCTCTCTCTCTTCTCTCTCTCTCTCCCCTCTCTCTCTCTCTCTCTCTCTCTCTCTCTCTCTCTCTCTCTCTCTCTCTCTCTCTCTCTCTCTCTGGAGGCTGTCCTGGTACTCGCTCTGGAGACCAGGCTGGCCTCGAACTCACAGAGATCCACCTGCCTCTGCCTCCCGAGTGCTGGGTTTAAAGGCGTGCGCCACCAACACCCGGCTATTTATGCTCTCTCTACACTCTCTATTCTCTCTGCTCTTCTCTTCTCTCACCTATGCGCTCTCTCTTTCACTCTATGGCGACCGGCCGTGGCGGTCAGCCATTAACCCTGTTTCTCTTCTCCTTTAGTCGCCCTACTCTGCCAGGCCTATAATAAACTGGTTAATATGTCTAATATGTCTCTTAGTCTTATGTCTCATCCACCTCTTTTTCTTTATATCTAACTTAAACAAAAATTTAACACATATCTTAAAGAGCCCACAATGATTCTAGATGCACATAAAGCAGTTATGAAGCCAGTGTTCTTGACTTCGATGTGGTTAAATTCCCCCCACCCCCCACCCCCGCCTCGTGCAGGCCCCCTGTTAGAGTCAAGGTGGAACTGGTGCCAAACCCTGCAGCTCCTAGCACAATCTAAGTGAACTCTTTTTGTACAAGTTTAAGCAAACAAACACAGGCAGGGCTGATAAGCATCATGGAAGGAGTCTGGTTTGTGAGACATTCAGACTCTCCAGCAAATATTCATTGCTTTTAGAACAAAGGAACATAAATCCATCTGGAAGAAGTACTCTTTCTGTAATTATATCTAAGATGTTGTTGGAAAAGGCTGTCCTACTTTGAGAAAACATTACTAGACTCTGCTGTTAATTACAGAATTATCAAGAACAAGTATGAAATTTAAAAACCCTAATTTCATTGATGTCAGCTGACATACCTGTGGGCAGGGGAAATCACGAGTGCCACTAGCCCTGCTCTCTGAGCTGAAGTGAAGAATGGCTGCAGCAGGATAAATAAAAGACCCAGAAACTGATACTGGGGTTCAAGCTTCAAGCTGAAGATCAGAGAAGCAAAGCAGCCAAGCCAGTAGATCTCGCCTCTACCCAGCTGAAATGGCACTCCTGTCCCCACAAATCCTCAGAGGCAAAAGCTCTCAAATCCTGTCTCCTCCTCTTATTCCTTTCTCCACCCAGCCATATCCTCCTGTCTCCACCTCCCTAGTGCTGGGATCACCTTTGTGTGAGCTGTTTCTTTTAGCAGTGGATCAATTTTGTTTAGTCAGTGTGGCCTTGAACTAACAGAGATCCATCTACCCCTTAATCCTAAGTCCTGAGACTAAAGTTGTGTTCTACTAACTGCCTAGCTTCTAAGAGCTAACTAGTGTGGCTGGCTTTGCATCCTGAACCCTCAGGCAAGCTTTATTAAACCATAATGTATCACGACAAATGGCCAGTTGCATGCTACTGGGATTAAAGTGAAATCAGACAGGCCCTCATGCTTTACCTCTTCTCCTGTGGCATCCAGGACACCATCTCCTCCTTGGGCCCTTTTTTCAATTTCCCTTGCTCTGAGACCCTCTTTCACAAACCCTATGTCAGACAATAGTTCAGTGAATTGCCGTTTGAGGCTAGCCATTTCCTGAAAGAAGGGACAAATTTTTAAAAGAAGGAGCTATGAACAAATTAAATGTGTAACCATCTAATGAGACAGGGCTAATCTTGTCTGTCATCTTTAAATGGTGGCTTTCACTCACTATAAACTGGAAGACAGAGCGAGACAGTTACATGGAAATCCAAAGCCTTCAAAAACCCCAATGATCATTTCTTTTTCTTTTTTAATTAATTTTAAAAACTCTATATGCATTGGTGTTTTGCCATGGGTGTTGGATCCCCTGGAACTGGAGTTAGAGAGTTGTGAGCTGTCGTGTGGGTGCTAGGAATTGAACGGGGCCTCCTGAAGAGCAGTCAGTGCTTTTAACCAGAGCCATTATCTCCAGCAAACACCCCACCCCCCCTTTTTTTTTAGACAGGGTTCTCTATGTAGCTTTGGAAGCTGTTCTGGAACTAGCTTTTATAGACCAGGCTGGCCTTGAACTCACAGAGATCCGCCTGCCTCTGCCTCCTAAATGTTGGAATTAAAGGTGTGCACCGCCGCCGCCGCCGCCGCCGCCACCACCACCCAGCCCGATGATATTTCTTGAACATTTTAAACATTTTAACTGGGGTGTGGTAGGTCTGATTTTCTTGCAAATTCTTGGGATGGTCAAAATTTATTTTGCTTTTGGTATTGCTTGTTGCCTTAGTTTCTAATCTTTCTGTTTGCATTTCTATCCAAGTCCTGTCAACTCCTTACTTGAGCCTAGCATGGATAATATTTCTCTTGATGGAATGCATGTACAGAACTTTCCCCCTTTTTCTACTCTGTGGTCTTACTGGATCATATGTGATTCTGGGAATGGGGATGTTACTGTTTTAGATTTAGACACTAAAATGTACAAATGTCTTTGTCTTGTGGCTTTTGCTCAAATATAGGCTGCAAGAAGCAAATGCAGTAGCTCACATTCCAAGTCTCGTTACCTGGAGAGCAGAGAGAGATGAGAGGACTGCTTGAGTCCAGGTGCCTAGGGACAGCCTCAGCAATACAGGAAGAGCCCATTACTTTGAAAGTGTGAGGCACACACAGGTGGCAAAGGATTTGCCTAGCATGTGAGGACCCTGGATTTGACTCACGACACCAGTCTGAACAAAACAAGCAAGGTCTCTACTGTGGCCCAACTTCTCTGATAGAAGGGAAAGAAATAGATTTAGGGAGCAGAAGTACCAAGAACACTGACTTTTTGTCTCATTGGTCCTCTCCTTCTCCAGATCTTTAATAAAACAAAGCTTGTAGAGACCCCTCCATCACTACTTTCTCTCTTCTATGCTCACCACTGACAAACTATGTTTCAGTGGACAGAGGAAAAATTAACCAAGAAAAGCTGACTCAGTGTTAGTTCTTTGGTTTTGCCTTAGGGGTTAGGGGTGGTCACAGACCCCACTGAGAGTTTGGTGAGAGCTATGGTTAATCTCTTGAGAACAATGCACTTAATTTGCCACGTACTTTAGGGATTAAGGTTAATACCTGCTCCAATCACTGGGGAGATAAACGTCTAATAAGCAGCCATCCTCACCATGCTGGTAGTCCCCCACACTAAACAAGCACACATTCAGCAGTGTGGACAACCAGGTCAGGTGACAGTTTTGTCACTGAAAGCCTCATGTCACCTAGTTTAGTAACCCATTCTGCATAGCCAAGAAAATTAAGCATGCTCAGAAATAACATTTCCACCATCCGGACAGGACAAGTGAGGTAGAGCTGTCACCCCTTGCATAACTGTGAGCTACTACAGTGGAAATGAATGAAGGAATGGCATAGAAGCAACTCACCTGCAGAGTTCTTCCTGACAGGAAATTTTGTCTGCAGTAATTATAACCTGCTCTCGCACTTTCTTTTGTACTCAGCTGCCAACCCTAAATTGTGGAGAAAATCTAGCTGAACATACTTTGATGCTGGTGCCAACTGTGGCTATAAACCTAAGCTCTGAGGGTACCTTACCTTATATGCACATAGAAGGGCCAGATAGTCACTGTTTGCAAATGCAAATTCCAGCTTTTTCTGATTAGCCTCTTCTTTTTTATCCCAGGGAGACACCTAAGTGAGAGAAATGGATTTGCAGGACATGGTTTATCAGAGGTTTCAAATGGCACTTTCCTACTGCTGAAACCCACTACCTGGGGACAGCATCCTGCATAGTACAAAGTATACTGCTCCATGTGTAGGCTTTTTCAAGGCAAGCATGATAGTGAAGCCAATGAGTGGCCTTTGTGTTCTGTGAGTTCAAAATAAGCCCAAGAGAAGCAAGCCTGGTCCTTTAGGACAAAATGGCAAAAGACAGTTATCAAAGGCCTACTTCTTTTTTGGGGGGGGAGGGTTGGCTAATTCTTCCTTTTTGTAATGATTTATTTTTATTTTATGTACATTTGTGTTTTGCCTGCATGAATATCTGTGTGAGGATGTTAGATTCCCTGAAACTAGAGTTATAGACAGCTGTTAGCTTCCATGTGGGTACTGGGAATTGAACATGTGTCCTTTGGAAGAGCAGCCAGTGCTCTTACTGCTGAGACGTTTTTCCAGCGCCTCCCCCTCCTTTTTTTTTTTTTTTTTTTTTTAAGACAGTTTCACTGTGAAGCTCTGGCTGGCCTGGAACTTGCTATGTATACTAAGCTGGCTTCGAATTTGTGGTGCTCATCCTGCCTCTACCTCTAGAATATGCATCTTCACACCCAACTGATTTTTTTCTTTTAGATTTCTGAGACAGGATTCTATTCTTGTAGCCTAGACTGGCCTGGAGCTTACCATATTGCTCAGGCTGGCCTTGAAAACTGGTCCTAGTGGGACAGTTCTACAAAACCCAAAAGTCACAGTAGGATGGTTAGTTATACATCTCCCTGCTTTGGTACTGGAGATGGAGCCTAGGGCCTCACACATGCTAGCAAGTACTACACTTTAACTCTTTTTTTTGGGGGGAGGGGAGGTTCGAGATAGGATTCCTCTTTGGCTTTGGAGGCTGCCCTGGAACTAGCTCTTGTAGACCAGGCTGGTCTCGAACTCACAGAGATTCACCTGCCTCTGCCTCCCTGAGTGCTGGGATTAAAGGCCTGTACCACCACCGAAATTCTTTTTTTTTTTTTGATCACTTTAACTCTTAAAGACTATTGACTTGAATACTTTTAAATAGGTGAATGTATGTGCAAATTATATTTCAAAAGTTACTTTAAAGTTGATAAATTATGTAGGGGTATCTTGCTGGCTTACTGTTTTTGATTATTCTATAATAAGCAATAGCAAACTAAAGCCACATTATTTTAATAGCTATACCTCTAATTCCCAAGGGTATTTTTTGGGTTAGGGGAATATAGAACTTTCTAAGGAAAAATTTTACATTCCACATAATAAGCAAATTTTTGGAGGGCTCACATACCTCTGAATCCTAAAGATTCTTTCCAGACCTGTGACGTAAACTGTAATTTAGACAAATGTTCACTTACAAAAGGGGACTTAAAGGCCAAGCTTGCAGCAATGGTGAGAGCCGGGTCCAGACAGCGGAAGATAGACCCAAACAGCATCAGTTTGCCGATTCTCACATCCACTGGCAGAGAGGCCAAGTGATAGCCCAGCGGGGTCAGCTTTTCATCTGGAGTTAAGGCTCCCAAGTCTCTCAACCGCACTTTTGAGGCACGAAGAGAATCAATATGTGGTGGTTCAATGAGCCGAGCGAACACAGATTGGAGATTATGAGAGCTAAACATTTCTAAAATTTTAATTCTGAAAAAGAAAAGAAAGTCATCATTTGTAAATTTGATATTTACAAATGTCAAAGGGATAATTTTTGTTTCTTGAGTGAGAAAGATAAATGCTTTTTTAAAAAAAGATTGGTTTTAGTCCTTTCTAATTATCTATAGGTATATCTGCATGCGGGTGTGTACGCATGGGTGCAGGTGCCATCAAAGCCCAGAGCTGTAGGATGCCCTAGAGTTGGAGTTACAAATTGCCAGGAGCTGCCTGGCATGGGTGCTGGGAACTGAACTAGGGTTTTCTAGAAGAGCAGCAAGTGCTCTTAATTACTAAGCCATCTATCTCTCCAATACCTGAGAAGTGTTTTTGAAGCCCCACAGTACTTCTAGGTTTTGAGATAAGCAGAAGCAGCCTTCCTAGGCCTCAGGTTGCAGGTGAGGTCACCACACCTAGCAGAACTGCTGCTTTAAAGAAAACATTTGAAGTCTCTGTCCTCTAAGTTTTGTTAGCAACGAACTACAGACACACTACAAGTTATGAACTTACCCATATTCAAAAACCTCTTTTTATAAACTTTTAAAACTGCCTTTTTTAAAAAAAAAAACAACTGCCTTTTTCTCTTAACAGTGGGTTCAAATTATGAAAGTGAATTCAAACAGTAAAGAAGTGTTAGTGAGGATGTAGAAATCTTGTATACCACTAATGGGAATGTAAAATGGTGCAGCCGGAGGAGCTCCTCACAGAAACTTTGATTAGAACTACCATATGCCCCAGAAATTGTACTTTTTTTTTTTTTGGCTTTTTTGAGACAGGGTTTCTCTGTGTAGCCCTAGCTGTCCTGGAACTCACTCTGTAGACCAGGCTGACCTCAAACTCAGAGATCCTCCTCCTGCTGTCTCCCGAGTGCTGGGATTAAAAGTGTGCACCACCATGTCTAGCCTTATAATTTAGACACCACAACTTAGTCACTACAGATGCTTTCATTAGTGTACATATTTGGTATTTAGTTTTTTTTCCCACTTGAGGTATTTTACTGAAGTGATGAATGTATTGGAATTTCAAAGTAGGAAAGAATAAAGGATGGACTAAGCTGGTATATAGGATTTCCCCATCTTTTTACTATTGAGCTTTTCAATAAAATCTTTTATGCTCCATGTGCTACACTTCCCTTCTCTCATCCTTCACAAGTCAGTCAACTTCTAAAGCTCTCTCAAACCCCTCCACTCCCTTCCATCTCTCTGTACCACCACTCCCCAGCCGCTTTTCCTTGTTTGCTCTGAGATGCGCTCTCACTGTAAACCTCTCACTGTAAACATGAGGATGGCTTCAGAGCCAGGATCCTCCTGCCTCACTCTCTCAAGTGCTGGGATTACCAGGTGTGTGCCATTCTGCCTGGCTTCTTCCTTGATTTTTAACTTTAAGACTAACCTTGGACCCAAGTGTTCCTGTATCTTACAGAATACCTCCTATGTGGAGGAAGAGCTATAGGGCTGGTTTTGTAGCTCAGTGGCAGAGTACTTGGCTAGCATGCACAATGCCCTGGCTTCAATCCCAGCTCTTAAAAAAATAATAAAAATAGCTTTATACAAGGAATCCTTACCCTTTGGTTATTTTTTTTTCTCCCCAAGTTAACAACTGGACAAAAGAGCATGGGATAACATTCATTTCTTATATATCATCAAGCAATTTTTCATAAACATTGAATCAAAACTTCTTTGGTTTTTCCAGACAGTGTGTGTGTGTGTGTGTGTGTGTGTGTGTGTGTGTGTGTGTGTGTAGCCCTGACTGCCCTGGAACTAGCTCTGTAGACCAGGCTGGCCTCAAATTCACAGAGATTTGCTTGCCTCTGCCTCCCAAGTGCTGGGATTAAAGGTATGCACATTAAATCTATTCAAATCCTATTTTATGACATTTGTTCATTAGCTAATGATGGTGTTGTAAATTTTGTTTACTTTTCTCTAACTGATAATGAGGTTGCAGGTTTTTTTCCTGGAATCATGTGATATTAATGTGTTCCCCGGCAGAAATTCCCTGGCAAGCCAAGTTATTTCCATAATTCACAAATGTATTTTTTTTTTTTTTTTGGTTTTTCGAGACAGGGTTTCTCTGTGTAGCTTTGGAGCCTATCCTGGCACTCGCTCTGGAAACCAGGCTGGCCTCGAACTCACAGAGATCCACCTGCCTCTGCCTCCTGAGTGCTGGGATTAAAGGCGTGTGCTACCAATGCCCGGCCTTCACAAAGGTATTTTTGAGCTTTATTGTAGGACCATGCTTTGCAAATGTGAGACTCTCTATGTGCAGAAAGTTTAAAGGAAAGGGCCACATGTGACATGCTTTCTTTGCAAATGAGTGAGTTCATCCACTCTATTCTTAGCAAAATGTCTTCTACTAGGAAAAAGAGAACCTGAAATTTAAATAGAACGAGAAACATTTGGACTTGTTGGAAACAGAGCATACAAGTCAAGATGTCACCTTAGGCATAGCTGTTCCAATGGCACTCTTTGTATTTCTGGTATTTGCTGCTTTAAGAGCTGATGGCTGTAGTGGTGGCTTGTGAACAAATGGAAGCAGACTCCAGATGCAACACGGCCAGCTCGACCTTTTCTCTGCAGAGCATTAGCTTGAGACACAAATGTGTCCTCTAGACTCTCCATCCCTTTGCCGGCATCATATCTCGAAAGGAAAGGGGAATGTAAAGTTGAGTCATTTTGTGTGTATAAATGCACACTCGTGTATGTGTACGTAAGCTGTAATTCTTCAGGCACTGTCTTCTCCCTCACTAAGAAGGGTAGGCTGGGTGGCCAGTGAGTTCCAATCATCTGCCTGTTTCCCCTCCCCAGAGTTACCACATCTATCGTTTTCTTTGTTCTTTTCCTTTCCTTTTCTTTTTCCTTCCTTTCCCCTTTTCCTTCCTCCTTTCCACTCCTCCCCTCCCCTCTCTCCCTTCATTCCTTCCTAAATGTGGGTTTTGGGGATTGAACAGGTTCTGAAAATATTTTTAAGAATGCTGTCAAGATTACTGGGCATGGACAAACAGTCTTACTTATTACTTAAGACAACCACCTTACTCCTACAGAGGTACAGAGGTACACAGCACTCTGTGTAGTTTAGTTTAGGACTCTGGTATGACTAGTGCTGATTTAAATGCTAACACATTCCACTACACACATTTTCTTAATTATTTTCTTTTCATCCAAGCACATAAACACACACACACACACACACACACACACACACACACACACACACACACACACACACACACGGGAAAACAAATCCATTACTTCTGAGGTAAAACTTTAAATTTTACATCCTTGTTTGACTTTTTCATGATGCTGGTCACTGAATCACAGTATTCCATTAAAGAGTACCTTAGCATTAAACTCAACAGTTCTGTTATTCTAAATGAGGTATTTGTAGTGCCTCTGTTACCACACCAAAAGAGAATACCTCTTTTCTTTCATCTTCCCAGAATCGATGACATAAACAACATCATCAATGGTTATGGAGCTCTCAGCAATGTTGGTGGAAATTATAATCTTAGTTACACCTACTGGAGGTTTTACAAACACCGCCTGCTGCTCTTCACTGGATAAAGATGAGTGAAGAGGATGGATAACACATCTAGGAAGGAGTAAAATCACAATAAGGAGTCAGCAGCTTCTCTGCAGTCCTCAGGGCCCAGCTCTTAGTGTGAGGGTTCCTTCCCATCTTACAAAAAACCTTGTGCCAACTTGGGAAAAGCTGGGAGTTATTTCAGTAGTAAACCACCAAGAGGAATGAATGAATGATTCGTATAAATAACAAGCCCAAGTCCAGAGAGAGAGAGTGAGCAAAGTGTGACACAAGTTAGGACATTCAGTGCTAAATTTCTAGGGAGTGTTAGCTAGCTTTGCCCTTGTGTGTAAAGGCATATCCAGCAATTGGTGGAAAATTACTCTCCCTCAAAATGACAGCATTTCATTGTTGTTGTTAATGCTGGCTTTTTTCCATCTTCCACTCTTCTTCAGGAATCTAGCAACTGAAAATTACATGCAAATTTGCTGAGTCACTATGATAAGTGAAATGTCTGTCTTTGATAGAATGGGGTGACATTTCCTGGAGCACAGAGGCCTGCTCATTTCCAGCAGGCATAAACACGTGTTTGGGGTGATAATGTAGTCTATGGAGGGCGAGGACCAAAGGGACCCTTCTGCTCTTTGTCTTCATACATGGCTGCAGTGAAGACTATGGATAGAAAGCCAGTGGCTTACCTATGACTGCGCCTATTGTTGAAAAGAGAGTTAGACTGCAGCTGCTCATACAGCATCTTGATTTCTGCTAGCCCCGGTAAAAACACAAGTATAGCACCTGGGTTAAAAAAAAGGGGAGACTAAGATAAACAAACAAGGAAAATAGCATAGGCTACAAACTGTTTTTAAACCAATAATCTGATAATTTTCACTATCAGTTTTTCCTTGTGAAGCCTCAGCATTTAAAGCAATATGAAATCACATTTCTGTATATACTCTGATTTAAAAAGGACAAAGTAGAGTAGTACTGCTCTTTTCCATTAGAGAACTGAAGTATAGAAAAGCATGCCTTAAGTTATAAGAAGCACTAGCCAAGCTGAGTTCATGCATGTGTGCAAGTGTGTGTGTGTTTGTGTGTGTGTGTGTGTGTACACCATCTGAGGACCAAAACTAACACCTTGCACACATCAGGCCCAGCTAAGCTTGTCAACATAATTCCTTGGTTCCCTGGCCATTGGCATTCTGTTTCTATGGTTATAGAGATTCTTTGGTTAATGGAATCCATGTATTTTACTGAATATGATAAAAAAGAAACTCTCATCTGGTTATCTAAGGTCAGACACATTTGAAAGAGACAGTATATTAATTAGCCATGTCTTACTAACCATTTATGGCCTTTAAACTTTTTCATTAAAGAATATAAGCAACAATAACAGGTTATAGTATATTTCTGTCTCTGTACTCCACCCCACTCCATAGTTACTTTATTTTATAGTGTTTTTTTGAGATAGAGTCTCACTTGGTAGTTCAGGTGGTCTTGGTACCCACTCTGTAGTTTAGGTTGGCCTTGAACCTATGTTGTTTCTCTTGCCTCAGTCTCCCAAGTGCTGGGGTTACAGGTATGAATGAGCCTGGCATTCTCTTGTGCTTCATTCACAGAAGAAGCTGATAACCTCTTTCACTAAAGTCCCCCTCCATCTCACATATGTAAGCAGTATGCCTAGGTCAGCTGTGTAGCATGAATGTAAAACAGGGCCTCCAGAACTCATTACCTACAGCATGCTTACTCTCCCCATGAAACAAAGGAATCTAAATCATCACAAAAATAGAGGAGGGCCAAACAGAGGTCTTGCAGGGATGTTTTTTTCACACACACGAACTCATTTGGCCTTCATAGCCACCTTTAAGGAAGAAGGGCATCAGTATGAAACACACTACTCCATCCTTTGGCTAGGCTGGAGTTGATAAGCTGAGTACCTCATTACAAGCCTTCAGTTTCTGGTCCCAGATCCATGCTCTTTCCATTACACATCCCATGCTCCTCTACACTAAAATGACACAAGATTTAGAGTGGTAAAATAATCTATATAGAGATGGGGAACTTGTCTATATTTTTATCTAGTTTACTGTGATTGATTCTTCCCTCATGGCTGGGCCACCTGTTGGGGATAGCTCTGATATTCACAAATATATCACTGATTTTGTTGTTGTTGTATTTTTTGAGACATGGGTTTCACAGCCCAGCTGGTTGGGAACTGTTGTGCTGTTCTGTAGACCAGGCTGGCCTTGGACTCACAAGAGATATGCCTGCCTCTGCTTCCTGAGTGCTGGGATTATTCAACATGCCTGGTGAATTTCGGCAATTTTCTAAAATTTCTTTTTGGCTGGCATGTTTGTTTTCATTAAATCTTTTTCTTTGGAATGAAACCAGGCCACCAGTCCATTAGTAATACATTGGCAACACCTGACCACTTGCCAAGAGATAAGAAATAAGGAACTTAATAATTTACACAGCTCTCAAATCTCCTTAGGAGCCGGAAGGTGGTGGCGCACACCTTTAGTCCCAGCACTAGGGAGGAAGAGGCAGGTGAGTTCAAGACCAGCCTGGTCTACAAGAGCTAGTTCCAGGACAGCCTCCAAAGCCACAGAGAAACCCTGTCTTGAAAAACAAAACAAAACAAAACAAAAAAAAGCCAAAAAAAAAAAAAAAAACCAAAAAAAAACCAACAAAAAAAACCCCACCAAATCTTAGGATAAAGTCTTATCATTTCCTCTTAAGTAATATGTAACAAGCACAAAAAGTCTTTTATTGATCTTTATTGAATTTTACTGTTTCACTCAATCAGCACCTAATCCTTCAATAAAATTTTTTTTTAGCTGGGCATGGTGGCACATACCTTTAGTCCCAGCACTTGGGAGGCAGAAGCAGGTGGATCTTTGTGAGTTTGAGGCCCGTCTGGTCTACAGAGTGAGTTCCAGGACAGCCAGGACTGTTTCACAGAGAAACCCTGTCTCAAAACAAAACAAAAACAAAAACTATATTTAAATGTTTCAAGCACTTTCCTAGGAGCTGAGAAATCCAGGGTGAACAAGAAAGCCCCCTCCTCTCCAGGACAGGGTTTTTCTGTGTAGCCCTGGTTGTTCTGGAACTTGCTCTGTAGACCAGGCTGGCCTCAAACTCAGAGATGCACCTGCCTCTGCCTTCCTAGTGCTGGAACTAAAGGCGTGTGCCACCATGCCTGGCAAAATCCCTGTTCTTAAGTTTACATTCTATGAAGGAAATGGATCAGTAAGCAAAATAATTTTAGACAGTGTCAAATGCTAGCTACTTTGGAAGGTACGACAGAGTAAGAGTGAGGACAAGATCACAGGTAGGATGGCCTACAATGGAGACATGCATGCAGAAACCCACAACATGGGAAGGATTGGGTCAAGAGACGATCTGGACTACCCTGAGGGTAAGAGACTGCAAGTCAAGTGAGTAGGAGGACAGTGAGTAAAGGAAAAGCAGGACACCAGCCATGACCTAGAACTTTGGGTTCTCCTGTCTCCGCATGTACCCATTCCAGTTTGTGAGACACTGGAGCCTTTCTGCATGCTAGGCAAGCACGCTACCAGCTCAGCTACACATACAGCCTTACTTTCAGTCATTTATTTAAAAAGATTTATTTATTTCTACTTACATATACATACACACATATACATATATGTGTGGATATGTGCATGTGAGTATTGGTGCCCTTGGAGGTCAGAGGCATTGGATCTCTGTGGAGCTGGAGTTACAGGCTGTGAGCTGCCCAAGATGGGTGCTGGGAATTGAACTAGGATCCTCTAAATGAGCAACAAGTGCTATTAACTACTGTACCATCTCTCACTTTCTATTTTTGTTTGTTTAGTTTTGTTTTTGGAGACAGGGTTTCTCTGTGTAGACCTGGCTGTCCTGGAACTTTGCCTTGTAGATCACGCTGGCCTTGAACTCACAGAGACTGCCTGCCTCTGCCTCCCAAGTGCCGGGATTAAGGCGTGTGCCACCACTGCCTGAGCATCCTCTATTTTTACATGTCTTTAATCCTAATTTTTCTTGTATGTCATGGTGCTGGGGATCAAACCCTTGCTCTGAACATGCTGTGACCAGAAGCCCCACCTCAGAGCTGCATTCCTGGCCCCACTTAGTTTCTTTCAAGAGTTGAGGCAGCTTTCTAAGATTTACTACTGTCTTTATCTTACAAACAAAAGAATTAAAATTAAGAAAAGATAAGGATTTAGTCACATATAGAAGTTTTCTGAATAGTGAACTGAGAAATCTATCAGACTCCAAAGCTTGGGTTCTTACCCAGTGCCCAGAGGTCTTGTGTGCAGTTTGCACAGAGCTCAAACACTCAGGACTGGACTTGCAGTTTTCCAAGGACTAAGTGTTTACTATGGGGATCACTGGGCCTAGAAAGAAGGCATAGTCACCTGGAGGGTAGGAGTGCTTGCCATCCACAATCCACTCTAACAAGGCTTCTATTAAGTCGAAGTTCACCCTTTCAAAGTCCATTACAGACATTGTCTTGATGACTGACTTGTTAACCCCTGAAGGAAAGGTAAAAATCAGAATTACACCTTACACACAATAATTACACCTTACACCTTACACCTTACAGAATAATTACATCTTCGAGGTCTTGGGTTGGTTTAATAGCACTAGAGTTCACATTTAACTTGTTTTCTTTAGTCCCTCAGAAAACCTTGCTTTACAGAAATCCTTCCTTTTTTTCTTTAAAAAAAATTTTTATTTTATTTATGCAGTATTCTGCCTGCCTGCCTGCCAGAAGAGGGCACCAGATCTCATTACAGATGGTTGTGAGTCACTATGTGGTTGCTAGGAATTAAACTCAGGATCTCTGGAAGAGCAGTCACTGCTCCTAACTCTGAGCCATCTCTCTAGCCATCCCCTTCCTCCCCGCCTTTTAATATTTATTTATGGGCTGGAGAGGTGGGTCAGTGGTTAAGAATACTGCTTGATTCTCTGGAGGACCCAGGTTCAATTCCCAGCAACCACATGGTGGCTCACAAGTGTTTGTAACTTCAGGGTCTGACACCCTCACACAAGATATGCAGGCAAAACACTGATGCCAATAAAATGAAAATACATTATTTTAAAAAAGATTTATGGGCTGGAGAGATGGCTCAGACGTTGAGAGCACTGGCTGCTCTTCCAGAAGTCCTGAATTCAATTCCTAGCAACCACATGGTGGCTCACAACCATCTATAATGAGATCTGGTGCCCTTTTCTAAGATTTATTTATGTATTACAGGGTTCTGCTTGCATGTATGCCTGGATGCCAGAAGAGGGCATCAGATCTCATTACAGATGGTTGTGAGCCACCATGTGATTACTGGGAATTGAACTCTGGACCTCTTAACCTGTGAGCCATCTCTCCAGCACTTTTTTTTTTTTTCTTTTTAAAAAGCTAGCCTTGAACTCAAGAGAAGGATGACTTTGAACTTTTGACTCTCTTGCCGCCATCTAAAGTGCTGGGATTTTAGGCACACCACCACATCTGGTTTCTGTGCTGGAGATCAAACTCAAGGCTCCAATGCTACGAACATAAACACTGTTATCAACTGAGTTACATTCCCAGCCCAGAAGCACTTTGTTGTTCTGGATCAGTGACCCAAAGAGAAAGTGCTTGCCCCATTAGAACTTTTAACTCTCCTTCCTTTTTGCCATCACATATTTATTGAATTTTTAAGATCTAGAACAAAATTCACCAGCCACATTTTAGAAACCCTGTCCAGATTCAATCAGACCTTGAATCAGATCATCAGGAAGCCCAGGTGGCAGTTACCATAGGAAGATACAAATGGATACAGATGTTTTACTGGCATCTTTACAACAGGGCTAAACTTTGAGGTCCCTTTGAGACAGTGGCAGAAATGCTCTTCCTTGAAGGGTGGGTGTGAATTTAAGAACTTCCTCAATGTGGGGCATGGTAGTGCACACCTTTAGTCCCAGCACAAGGGAGGCAGAAGCAGGAGCACCTCTCTGAGTTTGAGGCCAGCCTGGGCTACATAATGAGTTCCTGGACAGCCAAAGCTACACAGAGAAACACTGTCTCCATGTCTCAACAAAAACAGGAACCAAAAAAACACCTCCCCAAACAAACAAACAAAACCCTCAAAGCAACAAAAGAAAAAAAACAAAACAAAACCACCTCCTTTGAATGCATCTTAATTGTGTTGTCAGGGATCCCCTCCTCCTGTGACTTACTGTTCCTTCCTGTGTGGCCTGCTATATAATCAGAGATGAACACAGGAAGTCCAAGGTTACTTTTGTCTTTGTCCTTAAAAGTTGAGACTAGCGCCAGGTCCCAGCTGCCCTTCCTGCTCTTTTCCCTATTTCCTTCCACCCTCATTTATCTTTCCTAAGTAAGAGCCTCTAACCTCTGTTACTTCTGCAGGGTCAGCTCGTTTTTCTTCCTCTCCTTGCAAAGACTTTTTAAAAATTAATAATAAAAAAAGAAAAACCCCATTGATAGGTATGGTAGCTGTAATCTGTATATTAGAACTGCTGATTTTGGAAGTTTAAAGTTGTTCTGACAAATTTAAGGCAATGTTACTATAAAATAAAAGTTCTATTTTTCTTCTGGATTATGTGGGAAAGAAATGACAAGCAACTTTTGGAATATTTATACCATTCCCTGAGTAAGCAAATTACCTTTATAGCGGGCCAAGAGCTGCTTAAAATCTAACTGCTGATCTGGTATTGTGTCTTTGACGGAATCTTCATCCTGGAGGTGAAGCGACAGCCTCAGGTCTTCCTCCACTTCTTCAAATGCAGTTCTGTTGTGCCTGGCTTTAAGTTTTTCCTTTGCAATCTGTTTCATGGATCGCATATATGGGCTCCCATCCTGTAACACATATCTGAGGGAGAAGACAGGAATGTGTCTTGGGGGTGTGTGTTCCAGCAGAAGAAGAAAGAAATTATTCTCCCACTGTGTTTACCACCAGCACAATGGACAGAGCTTCTGTCCAGCTCATGTGTTACCTCCCAGAAGCCCAAGATTCTGCTGCCTGTGCCATTTCTGGTTGGGAACATACTGGAATGAATGCCATTGGTTCTGTCCAGAAACTCAGAGAAGACTATGGAGAAAGTGCTACCCAGGAGGAATGGCATTCAGAGGGCATGTGAGCTATGTTCTCAGTTGCAGTGCCCCTAATTTTAATTCCTTCTTTGAGAATCTTAGCCCCCCCCCCCCCCAAGGGCTCCAACTATAATTCTAAAGCAGCTAATTCTACCACATGTTATCAAATGTAGACCTGAATTTCCAGTTCTTTTCTGAACATTGCTACAAGGTCATCTTCAAACACACTGAAAGACTTATTAGACAGTATTTGTTAGAGATAATACTGTTATGGTGAAATGGAAAAGGTATACATTTGATACTAAAAGTTCTAGGTCTGCTACTAAATGCCCTGCCTCAGGACTTCTGAGAGTCAATTTCAAAGGCCTTATTTTCTCATCATTTGGGAGAACTGATGGACATAACTATTTGTAAACTACTTTCCCTGGAGGCTTCTCGGAGACCCCATGAAAGGTAAGGGCTAGGGCACAGGGACCAAGCGGGAGCTGCTCTTCCTCCTCCCTTGTCCACTCAAGTAATCACCGTTTTCCTTCTTTCCTCTTTATGATTTTCTGCAAGACTTTATTTGCAGAAAGGGTCCTATGGCTTTTAAAGAAGTCTAAAATGTCATGATTCTATAATCCATAACCATCAAATGTCATATTCTCCTTTTACATTTACCAAATGCCAGTTTTATGAAGTGTCCACAGCAGTGTGGTGTGGTGTGGTGTGTATGAAGCAAAGAGCCTTTTAAGAAACTTGCAAACCAATGAGAAAAGATCAACCAAGTCCCTATTCTGCAAGGCAGTTTGGAAAAAGTACCATTATAGGTATAATAAAGTATGCAAGGCCTGTAGGAAACAAGTAGGAAATTCATCAAGGTGGCACTCAAGCTGAGGGTTGAACAATGAGCTGGAAAGGAAGAGGGAGGAAGGAACAGCAGTCTGACATTAAGGTTCACACAGTGAACTGGTAGATGTCAGGGCCGTTTTCGCCCTGAGTTCAGCAGTTAGTAATAAAAATCCTGATCTGCAAGTTTTTAATCACAAAAAACAACAACTAAAATCCTTTGAGTCTGATAGCCAGCAAGGATGGGTTTAAAAGTGAGAAACACAGCAAGGATCAAAACTTGGAGGATTTTTTAAGGCCAAAAAAGCCATAGAGAATATCTGTTTGTATACAACAGACATTACCATTCCTACCCAATTCTAAAACTATATAGGTACTGCTTCCTTTTGTTGTTTTGTGTACCTGTGTGTGCGTGCTTGGGCCTGCTGAATGGAGTCAGAGCACAACCTGTGTATGTCAGTTCTCTCCTTCTACCATGTGGGTTTCAGGATCAAACTCAGCCTGTCAGCTTGGTGGCAAGTACTTTACCCTCTAAGCCATTTAGCTTCCTCCTTCTCATATATCCCTTTTTAAAAAATATTTTTTAAGATTTATTTTTTAATTGTGTGTGTGTGTATGTATGTTTGTATATGTGTATAAGTAGTGCCCGTGGAGGCCAGAGATGTCGGATCCCCTGAGACTTGAGTTACAGATAGTTGTGAGCCACTTTGTAGGTCCTGGGAATTAAACCTATGTCATCTAGAAGAGTAGTCAGTGCTTTTAACTGCTGAGCCATCTCTCCAGTTCCATGCATTGACATCCTAACATTCAGCCTATATGACAAGCTTCCTGAGAGCATGATGGTTAATTGATAACATTTATAAAGCAAGCACTATGCGTCAGATACAATTCCAAGCACTTAAAAAAAAAAAATCTTTAGCCGGGCGTTGGTGGCGCACGCCTTTAATCCCAGCACTCGGGAGGCAGAGGTAGGCGGATCTCTGTGAGTTCAAGGCCAGCCTGGTCTCCAGAGCGAGTGCCAGGACAGGCTCCAAAGCTACACAGAGAAACCCTGTCTCGAAAAACCAAAAAAAAAAAAAAAAAAAAAAAAAAAAAAAAAAAAAAAATCTTTAGCCAAGTAGGTACTTATAAAAGCCAGAGAGATAATCATATTTTTGGAGTTGGCATTACAGGCAACTGTGAGTCACCCAACCTGGTTGCTGAGAACTGAACTCAGATTCTCTAGCAGAGCAGCAGGTACTCTTTTGCTACTCTAGCAAATCTATTGCACCATTAGTTCATTACATGGTCCTCACGACCCAGGGAAGTGCTAACATTAACAGACCTGTTTGATGGTGAAGAAGCCAGCACAGGGCCTCTGGGTGTGTACCATGGCTATGAGCTAAGTTTATTCTGGGACTCCTGACTCTGAGAACATCTTTTGCTCCTGGGACACTTTGCCTCCAGTTGGGTTGCTGTGTCCTTCTTCAATATAATAGTTTTTTTGTTTCGTCTTATTAGATTTTATTTTGTCGTATTTGGTTGTTATCTATTGGAAGCCCGTTCTTTTCTAATGGGAGACAGAAATAGAGAGAGGATCCATAGGGGAGGGAAGGAGGGAGAAGTACAGGGAGGTGAAATTATAATCAGGATATATTGTATGAGAAAAGAATTTATTTTCAATAAAAGAAAAAAATTTAAAGAAAATAACCACCTAGTTTAAATCATAACACTGCTCACAGGCTGATCTCTGTAGATTTTGAACTTCCCAGAATGGCTGTAGGATTTAATCTGCACTAAAGTGGTCCTCTAAAACAAAAAAACAAAAACAAAACAAAAAAAGACCTTTTTGACATGCAATGAAGCTGAGATACAGAGATGCAGGGGTGCTAACTTACCTGTCAGAATTAGTTACCAGAAGCAGGCCTTAAACACAGAGTCTGTTTGCTGACAGAAGGAGGAAACAGAATACTCAATGGAAAAGTTAAATGAAAGACTAAAGACAATTACAAAGGAAGGCTGGTTTCCTGTCACACTGAAGATAAACAAGAGCTGTGTTTTCAAAGATTTCTAATGAACTTCAATTAATATCTTCCTTACCTTGTCACAGCAATTGCATCCTCCAGAAAAAACTGATCAACAGGAAATGCACGACCTAGAAAAACAAGAAAATAAACTAGAAAGGCATCAGAATACCTAGTAAGGTAGCTGGAAATATGTGTGTGCATATATACACTATATATTAAGACAATACTTGGAATAATAAAGGATTGTTAGTTCTGTGTTCTTGGAAGTACTTCCTTTGTTTTTTTGAAACATGGTCTCTCTACATAGTCTTGGCTATCCTAGAACTCACTATGTAGACTAGCCTGGCCTTGAACTCACAGAGATCCCCTGGCCTCTGTCTCCTGAGTGCTGAAGTTAAAGGTATGTGTCACCATACCCAGCATAAAAATATTCTTTAAAACATTTTGATGACAGAAATTGGTAGGCATATATGTAATTAGTAGAGAGAACAGAAGTGAATAGGAAAGAAATGATAATTCCCTAATGGGACTTTTAAAACCCACTGTACCATTTCTTTTTTCCACCTCCCCAACACAGGGGCTTGAAGTACCTAATGCTGTGTTTTAGACATGGCATATGCCTTTTCTCTTTTTCTCCTACTGCCACCACTTGCAAAACAAGCTCCAATAATGCTGTTACTTCAGTCAGGGTTTCCAAACTGTCCCTGTGGATCAATCAATCATAGGACAAGCCCTGGCTCAGAATGGTAATCATCCCACAAAGAGTCTGTGAAAGCTCCAAAAGAAAACAGACTATCCACTTTCATGTTTTCAGAGTGGACCAGTATCTGGGAATTTAGCAAAATCCATAAGTGAACAAATATGGTATCATACCTTTCCTTTTTTTTTTTTTTTTTTTTTACATCAGATTATTCCTAAAAACATACATTTTGATGTTAAACACAATGGAATGCTATAGATCCTAAGAACTAGGGACTTTAAAGAGTCACACACAGCATTAAAATCTGGCAAGTGGGTAAATGGCCTCCTCCTCGACTGTTTCACACTGGGATGTTGTGTTATAATAAATTGGGTCTCTAGAAACAGGTAGCAATACCTCCTGTTTCAAGTGAACTTTGGAGTAGTGACCCTTGCTCACTTAGAGGGATGCACAGCAATGGAGGGAGACTGGTGAACAGTGTGCTTTGGTTACCTGGAATAGTGATAACTGGGCAATAGCTGAAATACTTTGAGAAGAGCCCAGCATCCAGAGTTGCACTCATGAGAATGACCTGGAGGGTTGGTCTCTGCGACACAATGTCCTTCAAAACTAGCAGTAGGAAGTCACTAGAGACAAGAAAAGACACCCATGGGTCAGACACATGCAACATGTGAAAACTAATGACTTTTGTGTATTTGGAGCATTTAAGACTTAGGGGAAAATGTAAAACTTAGATGTGTCACAGTCCTGGTGGTGAACAGTTCAGAATTAAAGAATACAAAACACTAGTTCTCTTCAACTACATTCAGTGCAGTGCCAACCAAAACACAGATAGGATTTATTGCTAAAGTTGATCATTCTGATTCTTTTTATCTATAGGTATACAAAATATGCATATGAAGATTTTTATCATAGCATTATTTGTAAGTTCAAAGAAACAGAAATGGCAAACTGTAGCAGTATCTAGTTTTTGGAATGGCATGCAGTTGCTAAAAAGCTAAGCTATGGGTCTATAGATAATGACAGGAACACTCCTAAGCCTATTGTTAATGAAAACCAAACCACAAAATCCTCCATGAATTGTGGATCAATGTGTACTGCAGAGTGCAGTACTCCAAGCAACACTCTTTTTTGTTTGTTTGCCTTTATTTATTTTTTGTTTGAGACAAGGTTTCTCTGTGTGTCCCTGGCTATCCTGGAACTCACTCTGTAGACCAGGTTGGCCTCAAACTCACAGAGATCTGCCTGCCTATATCTCCAGAGTTCACCACCACCACCCTGCCCAAGACACATTCTTAACGGGTCCATGCTAGCCCTCAGCTTCCAGCACTCTATGATGAATACAGTAGAAGGCTGCTTCTGTTCAAATGTCAACCCCAGTGTGCCATTCTATTCAAAATCCTCCATGAGTTCCCAGGAGATGCTGTGCTCACTAACATGGATCTCTGTGATATGGTTTGCACCCTCCCCACCCCTGCCCCTTACCCCTACTGCTGCCCCCACTTAGTAAGCTCAGGACTCTGATCTTGCCATCCTTGAGAAATGCAGCTCAGGGTCTTTGCATGTCAGTAACTTGCCAGAATGAGTTTCTGCCAGCCATTTACTTGGATGGCCCCTCACTTCCATGTTCAAAACACATGTTCAGCAAGGCTTTCCTTGGCTAATTTGTTAAAACTTCAAACGAGACGAGCCTCAGATCTGGGAGCACCCTCAGAGGCAGGTCAGGCCTGGAGCAGCATTGTCAAAGGGAGGCTGGAGCTTCAGGCCTGGCTCAGTGTCAATGGAGCCATGAGCCCCAGACTGGGAGCAGTGTCAGAGGGAGCCCAGGCCTGGGAAGATCTAGGAGCAAGGAGTGATCATAGGAGTTATCATCGGTTGAAACAACAGCAGTGGTTTCCAGCAGTAGCTTCCAGAAACTATAGCAAAGACTTCTCTGGGAAAGAGCACCTGTGTCCCAGCCAGCATCCACTGCCATCTCTCAGTTGGAGATCCCCCACCATTACATCAACCACCGAACCCTGAGCCCCACCTGCACCTCCCATGGGAGGAGTGTCAATTGGAGCTGGAGCCCCACCTGCACCTCAAGCAGTGACCACCTAAGCATTGGGCCCACTTACACCAAGAGGAGCGTTCACCAGAAGCTCTGCTCTGCTTGGCCTGAAGGAGCAGTCAATGGAGCCACAGGCCCCAACTATACCAACTGGAGAAAGAAGACGCCCCCCTGAAGTACAAGCTCCACCTGTACCAGTTAGAGGAAGAGATGCGTAGACAACAAGGTAAGAACACACTCAACAATATAAAGAGCAATACAGCACCACTAGAAACTAGTGCTGCTACAACAGCAAGATCTGAACAACCCAACACAGAGGAAGCAGAAGAAAAAGACCTAAAAAAATAACTTTATGAGGATGATTGAGGCCCTTAAGGAGGAAATGAAAAAATTCCCTTAAAGAAATGGAGGAAAAAAGAAAAAATTGGAAGATATTGACAAACCCTTAAAGAAAACCAAGAAAAAGCAATCAAAAAGGAAACGATTCAAGACATGAAATCTGAACTAGAGGCAATAAAGAAAACACAAGGGCTGGAGAGATGGCTCAGCAGTTAAGAGCAGTGACTGTTCTTCCAGAGGTCCTGAGTTCAATTCCCCGCAACCACATGGTGGCTCACAACCACCTTGAATGAGATCTAGTGCCTTCTGTTGGCATGCAGGCAGACAGCTGTATGCATAATAAATAAATAAATAAATCTTAAAAAAAAAAAAGAAAACACAAACTGAGGGCATTCAGGAAATGGAAAATCTGGGTAAATGTTCAGGAACCACAAATGCAAGCATAAACAACAGAATACAAGAAAAGGAAGAGAGAATTTCAGGCACTGAAGATACGATAGAGGAAATAGATTCACTGGTCAAAGAAAAATTTAAATCCAACAAATTTTTAACACAAAACATGCAGGAAATCTGGAACACCATGAAAAGACCAAACCTAAGAATAACAGGGATACAAGAAGGAGAAGAAATCCAACTCAAAGGCACAGAAAATATATTCAACAACAACAACAAAAAAAAGAAAAACCAAAAAGAACTTGGGACTGGAGAGATGGCTCAGAGGTTAAGAGCACTGACTGCTCTTCCAGAGGTCCTGAGTTCAATTCCCAGCAACCACATGGTGGCTCACAACCATCCGTTATGATATCTGGTGCCCTCTTCTGGTGTGCAGATGATATACATGGAAGCAGAATGTTGTATACATGATAAATAAATAAAATCTTTAAAAAAAAAGAAAATATATTCAACAATATTCTAAAGGAAACTTAACCAACCTAAAGAAGGACATGCCTATGAAAGTACAAAAGACTTACAGAACACCAAATAGACTGGACCAAAAAAAAAAAAAAAAGTCCCCTTGCAACATAATAATCAAAAAAATAAACACACAGAATGAAGAAAGAATATTAAAGGCTGCAAAGGAAAAAGACCAGGTAACATATAAAGACAGACCTATCAGAATTACACCTAACTTCTCCATGGAAACAATGAAAGCCTAGTCAGATGTTATGCAGACACTAAGGGACCACATATGCCAGCCCAGACTACTATACCCAGCAAAGCTTTCAATAACCATAGATGGAGAAAACAAGATGTTCCATGATAAAACCAAATTTAAACAATGCCTATCCACAAACCCAGTCCTACAGAAAGTACTAGAAGGAAAACGCAAACCCAAGAAAATCACCTATGTCCACAAGAACACAAGAAATAGATGAGCTTATAGCAGCAAATCCCAAAGAAAGGAAATGAACACACAACAACAAAAACAAAAATAACAGGAACTAGCAATCACTGGTCATCAATACCCATGAATATAAATGGCCTCAATTCACCTATAGAAAGACACAGGCTAACAGACTGGATATGAAAACAGAATCCATCCTTCTGCTGCATACAAGAAACACCCCTCAACCTCACAGACAGACATTATCTCAGAGTAAAGGGTTGGGAAAAAAATTTCCAGTCCAATGGATCTAAGAAACAATCTGGTGTAGCTATCCTAATATCTAACAAAATAGACTTCAAACTAAAAGCAATCAAAAAAGACAAAGAAGGGCATTTCATATTCATCACAGGAAAAATCCATCAAGAGGAAATCTCAATTCTGAACATCTATGCCCCAAATACAAGGGCTTCTGCATTTGTAAAAGAAACATTACTAAAACTTAAATTACAAATTGAGCCCCACACACTAATAGTGGGAGACTTTAACACCCCACTCTCACCACTGGACAGATCTGCCAGACAGAAGCTTAACAGAGAAATAAGGGAACTAACAGATGTTATGACTCAACTGGACTTAACAGACATCTATAGAATGTTCTACCAAAGCACAAAATAATAAACTTTCTTTTCAGCACCTTCTCAAAAATAGATCACATACTTAGTAACAAAGCAAACCTCAACAGATACAAAAAAAAAAAAAAATTAGAATAAACCCCTGTACCCTATCAGATCACCACAGCTTAAAGTTGGAATTCAACAGTAACATTAATTTCAGAAAGCCCACAAACACATGGAAATTGAACAATGATCAACTGAACTACTACTGGGTCAAGGAAGAAATAAAGAAAAAAAAATAAAGGACTTCATAAAATTTAATGAAAATGACTGCACAACATACCCAAACCGATGAGACACAATGAAAGCAGTGCTGAGAGGAAAGTTCACAGCAGTGAATGCCTATTTAAAGAAGCTGGAAAATCCCACACTAGTGAATTAACAGAACAACTGAAAGCTCTAGAACAAAAAGAAGCAAACTCACCCAGAAGGAGTACACAGAAAGAAATAGTCAAACTGAAGGCTGAAATCAATAAAATAGAAACAAAACAATGCAAAGAATCAATGAGACAAAGAGTTGGTTCCTTGAGAAATTCAACAAAACAGACAAACCTTTATCCAAACTAACCAAAAGACAGAGAGAGAACATCCAAATTAACAAAATCAGAAATGAAAAGGGGGACATAACAACATACACTGAGGAAATCCAGAGAATCTTTAGGTCATACTTCAAAAACCCATACTCCACAAAATTGGAAAACTTTAAGGAGATGGACAATTTTCTAGATAAGTACCAAATACCAAAATGAAATCAAGAACAGATAAACAACTTAAATACACCCATAAACCCTAAGGAAATAAAGTTACCAATAGTTTCCCAACCAAAAAAAAAAAAAAAAAAAAAAAAAAAAAAAAAGCCCAGGTCCAGATGAATTCAGTGCAGAATTCTACTACATGTTTAAAGAAGAGCTAATACCAATACTCCTCAAATTATTTCACACAATAGAAACAGAAGGAACTTTGCCAAACTCTTCACGAGGCTATAATTACTCTGATACCCAAACCACACAAAGACACAACTAATAAAGAGAATTACAGACCAATTTCCCTCATGAACATAGATGTAAAAATACTCCATAAAATACTGGCAAACTGAATTCAAGAACAAATCAGAACAATCATCCACCATGATCAAGCAGGATTCATCCCAGAGATGCAGGGATGGTTCAACATACGAAAATCCATCAGTGTAATCCACCATATAAACAAACTGAAAGAAAAAAACCCACATGATCATTTCAATAGATGCTAAAAAAGCCTTTGACAAAATTCAACACCCCTTCATGATAAAGGTCTTAGAGAGAATAAGGATACAAGGAGATACCTAAACATAATAAAGGCAATATACAGTATCCCAACAGCCAACATCAAACTAAATGGAGAGAAACTCAAAGCAATCCCACTAAAATCAGGAACAAGACAAGGCTGTCCACTCTCTCCATATCTATACAACATAGTATTTGAAGTTCTAGCTATAACAATAAGACAACAAAAGGAGATCAAAGGGATACAAACAGGAAAAGAAGTCAAACTCTTGCTATTTGCTAATGATATGATAGTTTACATAAGTGACCCCAAAAATTCTACCAGGGAATGCCTACAAATGATAAACACCTTTAGTAAAGTAGCAGGATACAAGATTAACTAAAATAAATAAATAAATAAAATCAGTAGCCCTCCTACATACAGATGACAAATGGGCTGAGAAGGAAATCAGAGAAACATCACACTTTGTTTTCTTGTTTTTTTTGTTTTGGTTTTTTGAGACAGGGTTTCTCTGTATTGCTTTGAAGGCTGTCCTGGAATTAGCACTGTAGACCAGGCTGGCCTCGAACTCACAGAGGTCTGCCTGCCTCTGCCTCCCGAGTGCTGGGATTAAAGGCATGTGCCACCAACGCCCGGCACATCACACTTTGTAATAGCAACAAATAGCAAAATATCTTGGGGTAACTCTAATCAAACAAATGAAAGTCCTGTATGAAAAGAACTTCAAGTCTTTAAAGAAAGATACCAGAATATGGAAAGATCTCCCATGCTCTTGGATAGGTAAGATCAACATAGTAAAAATGGCAATCCTACCAAAAGTAACCTACAGATTCAATGCAATCCCCATCAAAATACAAGCACAATTATTCACAGACCTTGAAAGAACAATACTCAACTTTAAATGGAAAAAAAAAAAACCCAGGGTAGCCAAAACAATCCTGTACAATAAGGGATCATCTGGGGTTATCACCATCGCTAACTTCAAACTCTACTATAGAGCTATAGCAACGAAAACAGCTTGTTATTGGCCTAAAACAGACAGGTGGACCAATGGAATTGAATCAAAGATCCTGATATCAACCCACATACCTATGAACACCTAATTTTTGACAAAGCTAAAAATATAAAATGGAAAAAAGAAAACATATTCAACAAACGGTGCTGGTATAACAGGCTGTCAACATGTAGAAGAATGCAAATAGATCCATATCTATCACCATGCACAAAAGTTAAGTCCAAATGAATCAAAGACCTCAGTATAAATCCACCCACACTGAACCTCATAGAAGAGACAGTGGTACATACATTTCAATGCATAGGCACAGGAGACCACTTCCTAAATAAAACACCTGTAACACAGAGACCTCGAGCAACAATTAATAAACGGGAGCTCCTGAAACTGAGAAGCTTCTGTAAAGCAAGGAACATGGTCAACAAGACAAAACGGCTCCCTACAGAATGGGAAAAGATCTTTGCCAAGCCCACATCTGGCAGATACACAAAGAACTCAAGAAACTAGAAATCACACTACCAAATAATCCAATTAAAAAATGGGGTACAGATCTAAACAGAGAATTCTCAACAGAACAATCTCAAATGGCAGAAAGACACTTAACGAAATGCTCAAAATCCTGAGTCACCAGGGAAATGTAAATCAAAACCACTCTGAGGTTCCATCTTAAACCAATCAGAATGGCTAAGATCAAAACACCAATGACAGTTTATGCTGGAGAGGATGTGGAAAAAGGGAACACTCCTCCATTGCTGGTGGGAGCGCAAACTTGTACAGCCACTTTGGAAATCAGTACGGCAATTTCTCAGAAAATTAGGGAGCAACTTACCTCAAGACTCTGCAATACCACTGTTGGGCATATACCCAAAGGAGGCACATTCACACCACAAGGGCATTTTCTCAACTATGTTCATAGCAACATTATTCATAATAGCTAGATCTTGGAAACAACCTAGAAGCCCCTCAACTGAAGAATGGACAAAGAATATGTGGAATATTTATACAATGAAGTACTACTCAGCGATAAGAAACAATGACATCCTAAAATTTGAAGGCAAATGGACAGAACTAGAAAAAACCATCCCAAGTGAGGTAAGCCAGACGCAGAAAGACAAATATAGTATGTACTCACTCATAAGTGGATACCAGACATAAAGCAAAAGATACCCAGCCTACATTCCACAACCCCAGAGAAGCTTGAACCCTCCTTCCAGAAACAGATGGAAGCAGATGCAGAAATCCACAACTAACCAAAGGGCCAAGCTCCTGGAGTGCAATCAAAGTGAAGGAGGAGTGGAAATATGAACAAAGGAGTCAAGACCATGATGGGGAAACCCACAGAATCAGCTGACCCGAGCTAGTGAGAGATCACTGACTCAGGTCTGACAAATGGGGAACCTGCATAAGACCGAACTAGACTCCCTTAAATATAGGTGAAATGGTGTAGCTGGGACAATATATGAGGCCACTGGCAGTGGGTCCAAGATCTAACTCTAATGCACAAACTGACTTGGTGGAGCCCATTCTATATGGACAGATACCTTGCCCAGCCTAGACACATGGGTGTGGGGGTGGAGAGGTGCTTTGGTCCTGCCTCAATGAGATGATGGGACAGACTTAGTAGACTTCCTAGGGGAGGCCTTAACCTCTCTGAGGAGCAGATGGGAGGTGGGGGGGGGGGGAGTGGGGAGAGTGAGAGGAGAGGAGGGAGGGGAACTGGGATTAGAATATAAAATATAAATTAATAGAAAAAAGATGGGGAAAAAACTTCAAATGAACCCCACATCCTGCCATGAATTTTGTTTTTTTTTCTTGGAACTTAATATTCCATATTTTTCTTATTTATTATTGGACTCCCCTAACAATCAGAATGTAAACTTTTTTTTTTTTTTTTTTTTTTTTTTTTTTTTGGTTTTTTTTGAGACAGGGTTTCTCTGTGGCTTTGGAGGCTGTCCTGGAACTAGCTCTTGTAGACCAGGCTGGTCTCGAACTCACAGAGATCTGCCTGCCTCTGCCTCCTGAGTGTTGGGATTAAAGGCGTGAGCCACCAACGCCCCGGCTCAGGATGTAAACTCTTTTTTTTTTTTTTTTGAAAGTAAACTCTTAAGGACAGGGATTTGGGGTGTTTATGCTCATGACATACCAAGTGCAGACCAACTAACAAAATAAATAAACATTTCTATAAGATACCATCAGGAAACAAAAGATTTTAATAAATTAACAGATAGTCTTTTGTTTATACGTTTTCTGTTTTGTTTTTTAAGACAGTGTTTTCTCTTTGTAGCTTTGGCTGTACTGGAACTCACTCTGTAGACCAGGCTAGCCTTGAATTCTACCTGCCTCTAAGTGCTGGGATTGAAGACATGTGCCACCTGGCCCCACTTCTTTTTAGTTCTTAGAAACATTTTACTATCTGAATCTTCAACGTTATTTACTTTAATGTTTTTCTTAGTTTCTTAATTTGGCATTTCCAACTACTTTGGTCTGGTAAGTGTACTCAGATCTTTCTTCTGAGGGTATTTAGAACAGCGTTTGTTTTGGGAGCCCTTACTCCTGCAACCCTTCCTTCCCACTGCTTTGCTACTCTTTCAGCCCATCATGTATATGACAAACTGATTCACATTATGTATCTATGTGGCTTTTCCTCAGATTCCAAAAAATGCTTTCTAATGATTTCTAATTCATTAAAATAACCCTAAATGCCTTATTATGGCTTATAAGGCCTTTGAAGATCCGGTTCCTGTTGCCTCTTCTGTTGTCCTCTCTTTCATCTGCTACCCCTCAGCCATATTGCCTTCCCGCAGCCTGGCCTCATCATGCCCATGCCCACTGCAGGGTTCTCATCCATGCTGTCTTTGTTCCTAGTGTTAGACGGCATTCCCTGTCACACTTCAGTTTACGATGTCAGCTCTTCAGAAATGTGCTCTGACCATCTTTGCTGTCAATTTCCATGGCTCCTCATTTCTTTTTCCTTTCAGATTGTGAAAATGAAGAGGAAACTCCTATGCATTTATCTCCAGCAGCTACCACGCCACCGGGCACTAATGTTGGTGGTAGAAACTTATGTGTATCATTCATTCAAAAGATACAGAGGAAGCACATAGGCAGCGACCTTCAGGGACACACCATGGTGCCCAGGAGGCTCTCCTAGTGATGGACATGCACTTTCCGACCACTGTACTACACACCTGGGAGATCAAGAAGTAGCTCCTCCCCTCTGACTTTGCTTCCTCATGAATTTGTCACTACTTCATCTATGACACTCAACTGGAAGCAGGGAATAGTTTTTCAGTCATGTCTTCATTTCACAGGAGTGGTGTCCATTAGGAAAGCCCCCCCTTTACCTTTCCTCTGTCCTCTCATGAACTTCATCAACAATGATGTGGGTGACTCCCTGCAAAGTTGCATCTCCTTCCAGCCTCCTCAGCAGCACACCTGTAGTGCAGTATAACAGTCTGGTGGCTGAGGACTGACAAAGAAGAGAGCAATGTCACACATCAATAAGGTTTTGAAAAAGTAACTATTGGCAAGCCAAACTGAACGGGCAGGAATGAACATTAGAGCCACCAGCAATTTCATTTTATCCGAGATAGTAACTGTACCTTCTAGCTAAGGTCAACAATACACCCTCGTCTGCTTCATATTAAAACTTTAAGACTCTCAAAAAACAAAACAAAACAAACAAACAAAAATGAAAAGCCACCAAGTACTATTATAGAACTTTGTTTTGTTTGTTTTTTTTGAGACAGGGTGGATATAGTCTTAGGTGTACTGGACCTTGCTATGTAGACCAGGATGGCCTAAAACACAGAAAGATCTTTCTGCTTCTCCCAAGTGCTGGGAGTAAAAGTGTGCACTACTAGGCTGGTTATGAAACATTTCTTTAAAATGGGTGTTTAAGTCAAGTTTACATTTGCTTCAGATTTAATAGCAAGATCACTTCTGCTAATTAAGAATAAAAAGCCAGGGCTAGAGAAATGGCTCAGCAGAGAACCCAGGTTTGATTCCCAGCACCTACACAGCAGCTTATAATCATCCATAACTGCAGTTACAGGGACCCCATGCCCTCATACCAGGCATGCAAACAGTGCATACACATTCATGCAGGCAAAACATTAATATATATGTGTATATATATTATGTGTAGATAACACACACATATATAATAAAATAAATCTAAAATAGGTTTAGAAAATAGAAAGCCTACATAAAGCATACTTGGTGTGGTCAGATAAGTGTTCCTAATATCAGAATGTTTCTCAAGGGATTCCAACCCCACTGAAGGTAATTTGTTAATAAACTGCAAGTACAGGAACATATCCCCAATTGCCTGTCAGTCTCCAGATCCCCAAATTCTTTTTCGTTGTTGTTGTTTTTGTTTTCGAGACAGAGCAGCTTTAGGTTTTCTCTGTGCAGCTTTAGAGCCTGTCCTGGCACTCACTCTGTAGACCAGGCTGGCCTTGAACTCAGAGATCCACCTGCCTCTGCGTCCCAAGTGCTGGGATTAAAGGTGTGCACCACCAACGCCTGGCCAGATCCCCCAGATTCTTTATGTCTGAAAACTGTTACTTTGTATTACCAGCAGGTAAGCAGACCATACACACCTTGACACTTTCCAATCGGATCTGGTACCCCACAGTCAGACCCACCCTTTCTGCTCTTTCTTTAGCGACTCGTTCAGCAACAGAGATAGCAGAGATGCGTCGAGGTTGGGTACAGATGATGTTTGCCACTCTCTCAGGTGGCCCGTTCAGAGAATTATCCAGAATAAACTGTGGAATCTGTGTGGTTTTCCCACATCTGTATGTCAAAACAAAGGAGTCCTAAAATGAAGTTTTCAAGGGCTAGTTAACAAAGCAATTGCAGGCAACAAGGATCTAAGGCTAACTAGAGCCAAGTGTTCAGCTAGAGCCTAGTACTACCACCTCCTTAGCACTCAGGATAATAAATCCTAGGAGTGGGGCACTCAAGTGACGTCTAATATCACTTAGAAAATGAGGGTCATGGAAAAGACACAAGTGAGACCTAAAAATGACTCTAGGGATGTGAACGCTAGATATAGATCTCAAAGTGTTAGCTTATCATTTAAGTATTCTTTTTTCCTTATTTTGGTTTTTCAAGATAGGGTTTCTCTGTGTAGCTTTGGAGCCTGTCCTGGAACTCACTATGTAGACCAGGCTGTCCTTGATCTCACAGAGATACGCCTGCCTCTGCCTTCTAAGTGCTGGGATTAAAGGGATTAGGGCAGACAGGTAAAAGAGCAGGCCACCTGACAGCTTCCTATGGCCTCTTTACACATGAGCCCATACACGAAACCCTCGTCACACACACACACACACACACACACACACACACATACACACACCCTTTTATAGTCTTCTCTTTAATGTAAATTTGGGTATAAATGGACTGAAATGAAAGACTATGAGAAACTGATATAAAATTACTACGATCTTAGTTGAGTCTCAGAACAAATATAACAGTTGTTTGTACAATTCTGAATAAAAAACTAAATCAGGCCTGAGAGTTGCCCTAGACAAGCAGGTTTGCTTTCCACTGAGAGTATGGAACAGGAGAAAAACATATGTTACATAAGTGGTTGCTAAAAAGAAAACCGAAACAAAATAAAGCAACAAGCTTTAAAGAACATGGGATAAATGAAGAAGGCATGAAGCTTTCAAGCTGCTAGAATACAACGATACTGATTTAACAATGCCGTGAAACCTGTAGCTAGGCCTTAGCATTAAAGGAGTCTCGAGGCACAGAGGTACATAGCCACAAGACGTTTTTCTAAGCTCTGTTTTGGGTTTTTGTAATTTGGCCCTGAGACTAGAGAAGTGGTACAACCATCTATATGGAATATCATTTAATATCTGACATTGAGAACAAAATGTGCAGATAATATCAGCTACAGTTTTTTGTTTTTTTAAGTAGACCTGGTCATGGTAGCCAGTGTTCTTGCCCTAAGTGTACAGTAAAGCTGCATTTGAAGTAGACCACTTTCTTACCCGGTCATACCACTTATGACAACCACTTGGTGCTTGCTCAGCAATTTCAGAATTGTTTCTCTTTCTTCCCAAGCAGGCAATGATTGTCTTTCTTGTAGAATTGAGTAGAACTGTCTGGAAGCCTAATAAAAATCAAGGAGAAGGCAGCAGTTGAGTTACTTTTAGTTATCTCTTACAAAACTCAGCTTATAATTCCACAATGAGCTATACAGCCTTTCTGTTTTTTCTTTAGCAATTTGCTCTCCTAGTTCAGACATAGCAGGTCTGAACGCAGGGGCTTTAGTTAGAAGGCTAGCTGCTGAGTCCACAGTGGAATCAAAACATCTTTCCACATTTGAATAAATGGAAATATATAAGCCTCTCTTGCTTAGCACTTATCTGATCCTTCTCAATGGGAATATTCCTATCAACACTACAATAAAACCTTATATGTCCACAGAATCAATTCACACATGCACTGTCCAACACAGTAACTCTGGCCACATGGAGGTACTGAGTTCTTGACATATAGGAAGTTCTTCTGAGGCACTGAACTTATTTTAATGAATAAATGTAAACATAAATGACCAAAGCCTGTTAGGAGCTACGCTCTATACCATATCAATCAACAAAATAGCAATTGCCAAGGCATTTTTTTTTTTTTTTTTTGCCATTCACCATAACTATGTGAATCAGTTTCACAACTATTGATCAATACCCCAAACAACTGCATTGTGTGCTAATACTATGGGGAAAGAGAAGATGGATTGTGGACAGTTAATTGGTACAGGGTTGGATGTGGCTAGGAGGGAAAACTTCTAATGTTCTATAGCATAGCCCAGGCTGAAGCAGGAAGAACAGAAGTTCAAAGTCATTCTGTGCTACATATTAAGTTTTGGCCAGTGTTGGCTACAAACCCTGTCTTAAAAAATAATGGTTTTACCAGGAGCACAGACACTGAGATCAACAATTGATAAATGGGACCTCTTGAAACTGAGAAGCTTCTGTAAGGCAAAGGACACAGTCAGGAAGACTGGGAAAAGATATTCACCAACCCCACATCTGACAGAGGGCTGATCTCCAAAATATACAAAGAATTCAAGAAGCTAGTCTCCAAAACACCAAACAACCCAATTAAAAAGTGGGGTACAGAACTAAATAGACAATTCTCAATAGAGGAATCTAAAATGGCTGAAAGACACATAAAGTGTTCAACATACTTAGCCATCAGGGAAATGCAAATCAAAACAACTCTGAGATACCATCTTTTAGAATGGCTAAAATCAAAAACACCAATGACAGTTAATGCTGGAGAGGATGGGGAGAAAGAGGAACACTCCTCCACTGCTGGTGGGAGTGCCAACTTGTACAGCCACTTTGGAAATCAGTATGGCGACTCCTCAAGAAAATGGGAATCAGTCTACCACAAGATCCAGCAATTCCACTCCTAGGCATATACCCAAAAGAAGCACATTCATACAACAAGGACATCTGTTCAACAATGTTCATAGCAGCACTATTTGTAATAGCCAGAAACTGGAAGCAGCCCAGATGCCCCTCTACTGAAGAATGGATAAAGAAAATGTGGGGGTCTGGAGAGATGGCTCAGAGGTTAAGAGCACTGGCTGCTCTTCCAGAGGTCCTGAGTTCAATTCCCAGCAACCACATGGTGGCTCACAACCATCTGTTATAAGATCTGGTGCCCTCTTCTGGTGTGCAGATATACACAGAATCAGAATGTTGTATACATAATAAATAAAATCTTAAAAAAAAAAGAAAATGTGGTACATTTACACAATGGAGTACTACTCAGCGGAAAAAAACAATGGAATCTTGAAATTTGCAGGAAAATGGATGGAACTCGAAGAAACCATTCTGAGCGAGGTAACCCAGTCACAAAATGACAAACATGGTATGTACTCACTCATATGTGGATTTTAGACATAGAGTAAAGGATTACCAGCCTACAATCCACACTGCCAGAGAAGCTAGCAAACAAGGAGGACCCTAAAAGAGACCAACATTGTCCCCTGGAGAAGGGGAAAGGGTCACGATCCCCTGAGCAAATTGAGAGCGTGGGAAGAAGGGGGAGGGAGGGATGAGAATGAGAAGGGAAGAAGAGGAAGGATGCAGAGGTCATGAGGGAGCAGAAAGGTTGAGTCAGGTGAAGAATAGAAGAAAGGGTATGTGAGAGGTAGGGTTTTAGTTGGGGGTGGTAGGGGAGGAAGGGGGGAGAATGAACTGGGATTGTCATGTAAATCAATCTTGTTTCTAATTCAAATAAAAAAATGATAAAAAAAACTAAAAAAATAATGTTTTTTTTTCACATATCAAAATGGCTAGATAAAGGATTTTTTTGAGTGTTCCCATAGAATTGATAAATGTCTAATGTGACAGGTAAAACTAGCACTAATCATATCATCTACATGCATTGAAATGTCATATAAGTATGCATATGTCAACTAAAAATAAAATTTTTGAGTTGAAGAGACAGCTCAGTGGTTAGGAACTTGTATTGCTCTTTCAGACGACGATAGTTCAAGTCCCAGTAGCCACATCAGGTGACTCACAACCATCAGTTAAGTCTAGTACCAGGGATCCAATGCCCTCTTCTGATCTATGAAGGTACCTGACCTGCACACATATGGTGCACATAAACTCACATAGATACAACAAAAATGAATAAATAATAATACTCTTTAAAATTAAAATAAAAATTTAAAACTGAAAAATAATTTGCTATATTTTGGAATATAGAATTATACTGTTATTTCCTGCAAATAATTTTATCATAGAGATCTGTCATGATAATCAAATTGACTAAATAATTTTCTGTTCCTATCATTTTCTCTATGGTATTTCATATATATATATATATATATATATATATATATATATATATATAAGATCTATTGGCATTATAGTATATACTTGATAATATATAAAAATAAAGATCATAGAAGGGTCCTTAGACATCATTTAATCTAATCCACAAACTCATTCAATAACTGACTGTTGCCTTACATCCAACTGGGTCCTCCAAATTTACTTATGGTTTCTTTTAAAACAATCTTCAAGTCAGTGTAAAAACAACACAGACTAGCCGGGCGTTGGTGGTGCACACCTTTAATCCCAGCACTTGGAAGGCAGAGGCAGGTGGATCTCTGTGAGTTCAAGACCAGCCTGGTCTACAAGAGCTAGTTCCAGGACAGCCTCCAAAAGCCACAGAGAAACCCTGTCTTGAAAAACCAACCCCACCCCCACCCCCCAAAAAAAACCCCAACACAGACTTTTGAGACAGTTGGCTTGAATTTCTGTTACCACTTACTGTCTACATGACCTCAGGTACATTACTTATTCTGTGAGTCTATGAAATGGCATATGAGTTTTTTCCCCTTCTCTTAAACAGGAATTTTCTAATGTAAATCACAGTATTAATATTCCCTTCAAATAATAAATTAGCTACTGCTATTGGTATACACATGGCATTTGATATTTACCAGCTGAGGAATGTCCCCAAAGCATCTAGCACATGCACCTGATTTTGCAGTAGAAAAGTCTATCCACTCAGGGAGTGGTGGCTCATACCTGTGCTATATAGCAAGATCTTGTTCCAAAAGGCCAAAAAAGAAAACAAAACACCAAAAACAAACAAACAATCCCAGCTGGGCGTTGGTGGCGCACGCTTTTAATCCCAACACTCAGGAAGCAGAGGAAGGCGGATCTCTGTGAGTTCGAGGCCAGCCTGGTCTCCAGAGTGAGTTCCAGGACAGCCAGGGATACACAGAGAAACCTTGTCTTGGGGTGTGGGGGTGGGGAAGAGGAAAAGAAGGATAGATCGAAGGGGTGAGAGAAGAAAGTTTTGTTTTTTTTTTAAGATTTTATTTATTTATTTATTATGTATAAAACATTCTGCTTCCATGTATCTGCACACCAGAAGAGGGCACCAGATCTCATAACGGATGGTTGTGAGCCACCATGTGGTTTCTGGGAATTGAACTCAGGACCCCTGGAAGAACAGTCAGTGCTCTTAACCTCTGAGCCATCTCTCCAGCCCAAGAGAAGAAGTTTTAACCATGCAGAGCAAACCAGAAGCCAGCAGGAAGGGTAGCCAAAGCCTCCCATTCTGAATTGCTGCATCCAGACCTCAGGGAGATGGTGCTGGCCCTTGTACAGTACCTGTTTCATCCGGAACTGCCTGCAGATCTTACTGTTCTCAGCATATACTGACTTTGCCGGCCACTCATATTTCTTAGAACTCTTTTTCTTAAGGTTCACGTAGCTTTCACTCTCCACTATGACTGGAGCAGGACTTTCATCGTCATCTGCACCGTCCTCAGGTTCTGGTAGTCTCTCGGCTTGCAATGGAGTAGAAGGATACATTTTCAGTCTGTTCTTTCTTTAGGAAGGGGAGAAACTCACTAACAAAGTAACAACTACACCACAAGACAAACGAAACACTGAAGCTTGAATGGAACAGTTCATTCATCTCCATACCACTTCTACCAATGACTTAAAATGCTAAAGTGAGCTTTCCTCAACAATAAACGGTGCTAGTAAATTGAAGTAACAACAAAGCTTTATTTTTTTGGGGGGCGGGGGTGTTGAGACAGGGTTTCTTCATGTAACCCTGGAATTTGCTCTGTAGACCAGGCTAGCCTCGAAATCAGAGATCTGACTGCCTCTGCCTTCCAAGTGCTGGGATTACGTATCAAAAACAAACCTTTCAATTCAAGGAATTAACATGAATGTCTCTGCTACTTACAAGTGTCCCCCAAATTCAATGATATAAAATAACCCAAACGTCTATGAAATGCTTTACTGATCTACAAATGTGGTATGGTATATCCACGTAATAAATAGCACTCAACATAAAAAAAGAATGGATACTTACTATGCATGCATGAACTTTGAAAACTTTATGCTAAGTGAAAGCATCCAGTTTCCAAAGGCTTCATACCATATGGAATGCATATATAGGCAAACTTGTGAAACATAGACTATGGAATAACAGTTGTTAGGGCTGATGATAGGGGATTAATGAGTACAGGTTTATTTCAGGGTAATCAGTAGTGGTCATAATTGTGCAACTCTAAGACATTAAAAACAAAACTATTGAATGCTATTCTTCTTCTTCTTGTTTTTTTTTTTTTTTTTTTTTTTTTTTTTTTTCGAGACAGGGTTTCTCTGTGTAGCTTTGGAGCCTATCCTGGCACTCACTCTAGAGACCAGGCTGGCCTCAAACTCACAGAGATCCTCCTGCCTCTGCCTCCCAAGTGCTGGGATTAAAGGCGTTCACCACCAACGCCCAGCCTGAATGCTATTCTTTAAATAGGTGAATTTCATGGTATATAAATTATAACTCAGTACTGTTACTGAAAAGTCAGACTAGGGATGAGTGTTTGCCTGGCATGAGAAAAGCCAGAGGTTCAATCCCCCGGACAACCAAAAAAACCAAACCAAAACATAAAACTTCCCATGACTTTTAATTTGCTATTTCCTAAGGGACACATGTGAATACCATGTATAGAAGCTGTTGTTCAGGAGCCAGTCAGGGGCTGGGAACTCCACCTAACTAACTGTCCAGCATCCACATCTCAGCCTCACTGTTCTCTCCTTCCTGGAATTTACCAGGAAAAGTCTCTGCACCGCCCCCACCTCCTGCTGTGCAGAGGGTCAAGCCTAGGACCTCATGCATGCCAGGCAGAGCCCCTGCTGCTGAGTTCTATCTCTAGCCCTTAGCCAGGAGAGTCTTAATGAAAGATGGAAAGTTGAATTTTCCTGAAGACTGACAATAATCAATGAAAGTAAGTTCTTTGATGAGCGCTGAAGAGGAGTTCATGGTGTAAGAATCTTGATGAGAAAGTTGGACAGAGCCAGCGGCCTACATAGACATTTACATTTAAGAATTCATAAACATGGCATTATTTTGATCAAAATTTTTTACTAGCCTAGAACATTAAAAAACATGAGGGAATGGATACCATATATAAAAAGTAAACATATGAAACCAAATTCAATGAGAACGTCTAAGACAGTGTCTTGAGGCCTCTGTGACCTCAATCTACATAGTCAGGACAAGGGCAGACTTACCCAGCTGGTCAGCTTGGCTCATCACTCACGACCATCCTTCTCTATATAGTTACAATAAGCTTAAATATCACCCCCGACTTCCTGTCTAGGGATCGCAAACAACATGACACAGCTGGATTCACAGTTCAAGACAGACAGAGTGACCAGTCAGGGAATCCTCATTCAACCTCATGTTTTACTTTCATACTTGTCATTCTGAATGCTGATCCCGCCCTGTCCCTAACACCAACGTTTTACATACCTTCTGGAATTTGATTTGAAAGAAAAGAATGACTTGGAATCACTGGTCTGCGGTAGGCAGGTTTAGCAGTCCTGGTCTCAGAAGGTTCCAGGGGGCAGTTCACAGGGGGATCACTGTACTTGTGATGAGTGCTTGTCAGTAACTTGGCAATCTCAGATTCTTCCTCTAAGAGGGTCATCAAGGAATACACAGCAGGCTCTGAGGTCTTTGCAAACTCCAAGGCCTTGCCATAAAGGAACTCAGAAATATGTAAACGACACGCCAGAGGTAGGTTCTCGTTGGTGGAGTAGAATGCCACAAGGGGGGCTTGGTAGGGGTACTTGTGTTCTTTAGAAAAGCGAATCTCCAGCTCATAGAGAAAAGCTGTCTCATCATCAGCGTTAAGATGAGACTCATCTACTATTCTCTCTGCTCTCCCAATAATTCGATTTGGGGGCACTTCATGCTTGAATTTGCATTTTGATCCAAATTTACAGTTCCCTTTGAGGTAAAACCTACAGGTTTCAGGTGAAGTGTCGCGAACACTGTTGGTACTTCCCTTCCGCTTGGACTCACAGAATTCATTTGTCAAATACTCTAGTTCCAGTCCAATGGTCCAGACTCTGTTTTGAATTCTCTCTATAAATTTTTCTCCACATATGGACCTGAGGGCAAGTGCCTCTTCCTGTCTCTGCTCCACACACTCATGCAAGCTTACATGAGCAGCTGCCTCAGAGAGTCTCATTTGCTCTCCAAATGTCTCAGAAAAACACTGGTCCAGCAGATGCTCCAGAGCTGCACCCAGATCGCCATCACAGATCCTCAGGGCCAAGTGACAGTGTTCAGTGTTGAAACCATACCTGGAGAGGGCAAAATGTGACAAAAATGCCATGTAAAAAGTCTTATACAGCACTAAAGTGGGATTCACTTAAATACATAACCATGAAGTTATCACTGTGGACAGCTACAGTCTGTGCTTTGAAAGAGCATCTATGATAACACTAAAGTGGAATTCACTTAAATACATACATATGAAGTTATCTCTGTGGACAGCTATGGTCTGGACTTTGAAACAGCATTTCCGATAACACTATTCCCTCAATCTTAAAACACAAGTTAGGCATATTGGGCTCTGCTGGTACTGCCATGACAGGGTATCACAAGGAAGTTACTTGGGTTTATAACTTGATGCAGTTGGCTTGATTCCTCCTGGCTTCCATAAGTGATAAAAGTGGTCACCTGGAAAGTTTTTGCACTGCAAACGGTGAGACCGCAAGTTCTGGGACAGGAGGCTCCACTTCTTCTGGGCCGATATATTCCCAAGGAATGGGGTCAGGAAGAAAGGCAGGCCCTTGTCCAGCTGGCCAGCACTGCTCACCATCACACTCCAGTTCTTCATCCTCCTCCTCCCCAGAGATCTCTCTTTTAGAGAACAGGTATTTTCATAAATTAGATGTTAATGTCTCTTTAAGTCAGAGAAAAGTTCTGCAAGGGTCTAAGAATTTAATTCAAGGAGCCAAGGACATGGGACCCTGATTGCTCTTCAGCTGCTAACTTAATCTTATAGCAAACATTAATTTCTATTTTGGGAAATAGTATTTCTTAGGTATATACATACCATCAGGTCCTATGCAAAGTCATTTATAGGAACAAATTCTTTTTAGCTTCTCAATAACCCTGCTATATCTTACTTTTTCAAATGATAATTAAACCTCAGAGAGCATTAGTAACTAAGGTTACAGAGAATGGGACAACATTACCCTAGACAGTCTAACCCAAGGCCTTTACTCTTACCCACGGAAGCCATCTCTTGACACTACCCCTATCTTTTTTCTTTAATGTATAACCCTTTTCTGAGTCTGAGACAATCCAAAGTCTTGTAGAGGACTTAGTCCTCACTACTCTATCAAAGGATTTATTTATCTATTTATTGAATTGCTGAGGAGAAAGCCTAGGCAAATGACTCATTATTTCAGCAAACAGGAAGATGAACAAACCTCAACTGATGATGTAACACAGATGGGTTAAGATGCAATGCTTTTGCTTGGGCAGATAGGCACAATATTAAAGTTTGATCTAGGGGCTGGAGAGATGGCTCAGTGGTTAAGAGCACTGGTTGTGCTTTCAGAGGACGTGGGTTCAATTCCCAGCACCCACATGGTGGGTCACAACTGTCTGTAACTCCAGTTCAATGAATTTGACACCTTCTTCTGGCCTCTCTGGTACCAGGCATGCAAGTGGTGGATAGTCATACAGCAGGAAAACCAACCATATACATAAGGAAAAAAGAACAACAAAAACTTATCTTGCTGGGGGGTTGATTGGGTGGGTGGGAAACCTGAGGCAGGGGGACTGCAGTGAGTCTGAGGCCAGCCTGGGCTTCATTAGCAAGAACTGGCCTCAATATTTTTTCTTAGAACAAGTCTTCTACTTGTTCATACAAACTTTAAGCTGGAATGTTTTCAATAAAACCCCGACAACCCATAGTAGCAAAGCCCTGGTGAAAAAGGAAAATGAGGTAATCTGTGTTACTGCTCAGGGCGGTGTGAGATATACCTAAAACTGTGGCTGGGTATTGCTCTTATACTTCTCTTGCCTCACTTTCAGCTAAAGTACAGTTTCAAGTGTATAGATGCTATAGGCACTATACCAGCAGTTCTCAACCCCACAGGTGATGCATATCAGACATCCTGCATATCAGATGTTTACTTTAGGATTCATAATAGTAGCAAAATTACAGTTATGAAGTAGCATCAAAGTAATTTTATGGTTGGGGGGGTCACCACAGCATGAGGAACTGAATGAAATAGGTTTGCAGCATTAGGAAAGTTGAGAACTGCTCTACACTGATACAATAACTAAAGCTGACCAGGGGTTTGCACTGTCACTGTGTTCTCTATATAAAATGTACTCAAATAAGATACTTTACTCGGATCCTGCGTCCGCACCCTGTTCCTGCAGGTCTCTCAGAAGGGCTTTCACTTTCTCCTGATTCTCTGACGTCATGTGCAGTGTCTGAAGAGGCACTTTGGCTCTGGGCTTCCACTTAGGCCGTGTCTCTCCTTTGCTTTTGTTACTGTAATTGGGCCGGAATTAAAATCACATGCTCATGAGCAAAGCTTTGATACTCTCATCAGGGCTCCCACATATTCACAACACATAGACAGCAGATGAATGCATCAAATGTGGAGAGAATGAACTTTCTACAGTATCTACTGGATCTCCCCAGCCACCAGTTAGCATTTTCCCAAACTCTTTTAATTTGAAAAGTTCCCAGCCTATTCTCTGACAGTGACAGTTTTGAAGAGCGGAGTCCACTATCTTACAGAAAATCCACAATCTGAATTTGTCTCATCATTTCTTCAAAGTTTGTGTGGGAGGAGGTCACATGCTCCTATCAGACAAACCACTTATCTACACATCCCTATACTTTACCATCCTTCCTAGTTTTTTTTTCTTTTCTTTCTTTTTCTTTTTTTAGACAGGTCCCGTGGTATAGGCTGGGGTCAACTAGCTATGCAGTTATGGATCACCTGAGCTGATCCACAGGCTTGCCTCCACCACCCGAGTGCTAGGATAGCTGGTGTGGTCCACCATGTTCTATCTCTAGTCTTCATCATAAAGTCCATCTCTCTATCTGGACACTCTGATTCACTTTAGCAGTTATCCTCATTTAACCCCCATTTATCTATCAGTGTCAGAAGAGGAATCTATTGAAGAGTGGCAACTGTGGCCAGAGTGACTGAAATGTCATACACCCTGTGTCAAACCTCTGTGGTTTTCTTTTCTTTTCTTTTTTTTTTTTTTGCAGGGTGGGGGGGTGGTTTTGAGACAGGGTTTCTCTGTGGCTTTGGAGGCTGTCCTGGAACTAGCTCTTGTAGACCAGGCTGGTCTCAAACTCACAGAGATCCGCCTACCTCTGCCTCCTGAATGAAGGGATTGTGGTTTTATTATCCAAAGCAAAAGCTAAAATCCCTCTAATAGTCAGTCACCTGTAGTTGAGCTTCTCTGCTCTGACCTTGCCACTTACTCTTGTCACACGGCTTCTCTGCATCTCCCCAGCCTTTTAAATGTAGCCCTGGCTTAGGGACTTCCAAGTTGCTTCATCTCCTCTGCCTTGAATGTTCATAGCTCGCTCTTTCCCTCTCTTCTTGTCCTTGTTCAAATGGTACCTTTTTAGAGGACTTCCACATGATAGGCACTCAATGTTGGTATTTTTTACACATTACCCTGTTGTGGAATATTAGTTTAAGATGTGTTACATTCATCCATACTGTGGGATATTTGTTTAATGATGCAAAGATGGGTTGCATTCTTTTGTGCTTCATTTGATTAACTCTGTGAAGCTGTGTTACTTTGCCTGTCTAAAATACCTGATTGGTCTAATAAAGAGCTGAACAGCCAATAGCTAGGCAGGAGAGAGGGGCAGGCGGGGCTGCCATGCAGAATGAATAAATAGGAAGAGAAATCTAGGCTCGAGAGATTAAAAGAGAAGAGCTTAGAGCAAGAAAAGGAAGGGAGGAGGATGCCAGGGGCCAGTCATCCAGCCACACAGCCTGCCAAAGAGTAAGAAGGAAAGAAAGATGTATAGAATAAAGGTAAAAAGCCCAGAGGCAAAACATTGTTAAAGAGAAATGAGGTAATTTAAGCTAGAAAAGCTGGCTAGAAACAAGCCAAGTTAAGGCTGGGCATTCATAAGTAATAAGTCTCCATGTATTTATTTGGGAGCTGGATGGCAGGCTTACAAGGAGTAAAAACACCAACTACATTACTGCACACATTACTCTCCTTCATTTTTCTTCAACTACAACTTCAGTGACACACTTATGGTCCATCCTGTCTCAAAAATCTTTTCTGGAGATAATGACATGTTTTACTTATTGCTACAGTTCTAGTCTGTAAAACATTGCCCAGGGCATAGAAGGCACTCAAAAATAGCTGTGAATACCTGAACATTTAAAACTCTAAGACCAATCGTGTATATACTTTGAAAGAAAAAGATCTGCATCTAACTTAGACATTAGGTCTTAAGGTATGACTCTGAAAATGATGGGTGTGGTGGCTCATGACTAATCCCAGTAGAAGCTGAGGGACTAAAGAACTGCTGTGAGTTCTAGGCTAGCCTGGGCTACAGTGAGACCTTGTCTACCACCGCCCCCCCCCCAAGACATTACAATTACTTCTTCATATGACATTCTTTGAGAGATATATTGTTCTTAATATGTCTATAATGTCTCAAATCACCTTTATTTTATTTTGAGACAGGGTTTCATTGTCTAGTCCTGGCTGTCCTGGAGCTCACTCTGTAGGCAAGGCTGGCCTCAAACTCATATCCACTTGCCTCTGCCTCTTTTTTTTTTTTTTTCTGGTTTTTCGAGACAGGGTTTCTCTGTGTAGCTTTGGAGCCTATCCTGGCACTCGCTCTGGAGACCAGGCTGACCTTGAACTCACAGAGATCCGCCTGCCTCTGCCTCCCGAGTGCTGGGACTAAAGGTGTGCATCACTACTTCCCAGCTTCGTTTTTTTGTTTGTTTGTTTGTTTGTTTGACACCTGACAATTGGGCTATTTTGGTGCTCATTAAGAACATATGTTTAAATCCCACCATCACAGACTCATTACAGCAATTCATTTGGTAGCTAGTTTAAGCAACTTAGCTTTTCTTTGTTTCTCTTTTTCTTCTTTTCTGAATGCATACAGTTGAATTCACTGAGGCTAGAAGTATGTGTGATCTATGACATCATCAAACCTTGTATCCACTTATGTCCTTACTCATGTTCAGATGAGCAGTCCCTGTGAATATGTTTGTGTGATAGTTCTAATGAAGTCTGCCCTCCTCAAAGAATCAGTGCAGTTTAGGGGGCAATGGGAATTTTATATTTATACTGTATAACATTTACGAGGGACATTTACTATATTTTTGGTTTTCTCTGTGTAGCCCTGGCTGTCCTGGAACTCACTCTGTAGACCACAATGGCCTTGAACTCACAGAGATCTGCCTGACTCTGCATTAGCACTGCCCAGTTACATTTACTTTTAAACACTCATTAGAATTACTAGAATTCTGTCTATTCATTAATGAAAAGCTGAATACCAGAGAAGGTTGCCTGTGTCATCTGTTACTGGCCACACATGAAATGTCATCAGATAATGACTAACCTAGCTGGACAGCATGGAACCCACTAACTAGAAAGACACAATCAGATTGAATTTTGGGCTGTTTGATTTTAAACACCAACCTATGGAGTCTACAGAATACTTGAGATTTCAAACTTTGTTGTACTTTTATCTCTTCCAGTATTTATACTCTCCTATAAACATTTAACACAATAGTAACATTACATTCAGTTCAGTGTTACAACATAATCAAGGTCAGAATTCAACCTACTTAAAAAAATAGTTGTGATTTACCACTGTGCTTTAAAAAAGTTATAAAGAGAGGGACTACCAGAAATTTAGAACAGAGCAATTAACTAGACCAGAATTACTCATTCCCACCCCCTTCTTGGCCATTTGTTGTACTAAATATTAGGGATTGAAACTGTTTCTATATCTGAACATTATAAAAGTATAACAAAGGTATGGAAAAATGGCCCACTGGGTAAAGGTGCCCACAACCAAGCCTGATGAGCAGAGTTTGATCCCTGGGACCACATGGTAGAAGGAGAGATCCAACTCCCACAAGTTGTCCTTTGACCTCTACATGTACATAACAGCACTCAGACACAGACACAGACACAGACACAGACACACACACACACACACACACACACACACACACACACACACACACACAAATAAGATGTAGGGAATTCATAATGACCTGGGTGGGCGCTTTGATTCAGTGAAGACACAAAAATCATCACCATCATCCCAAATTCTACTGGAGGCCTTTCTACTGCCACCGCCGCCACCGCCACCACCGCTGCCATAGCCGCCCCTGTGAGATTTATTTGTGTGACCCCTGTCTCCTCTTCCTCCTCTAGAAGATCCCTTTCCATCCCCTTTGCCTGGCTTGCCTTTTCTTCTTACGGAAGAACTCATTGTCACCTGAAAGACAAAAAATTAATATAGAAACCATAAACCACATAAATATAGTAGTCCTTTTTTGATCAAAGTAATGGATGAAGCCTGCTTTAAAGAAATAAAGAAAAATACACATTTTAAATGGGAGAGGTTAGGGACAGAATAGCTAAATTGCTTCACATAAAATTTATTTTTTAAAAATACATGTACTAAAAAAGAGACAAACAAACAAAAAACAACCATGTACCTTAGGACTAATATTTAGTAAATTCCTCTAACACAGACTTCTTTTTTTTTAAAAACATTTATTTACTTACTTATTTTATTTTATTTATTTATTATGTATATAACATTCTGCTTCCATGTATATTTGTACACCAGAAGAGGGCACCAGGTCTCATAATGGATGGTTGTGAGCCACCATGTGGTTGCTGGGAATTGAACTCAGGACCTCTGGAAGAGCAGTCAGTGCTCTTAACCTCTGAGCCATCTCTCCAGCCCCCTGACACAGATTTCTTAACAAAGAATGTACATCAGACATGTACATTCATGGAAAAAGTTATACACACACACACACACACACACACACACACACACACACACACACACACACACACCCTATTTACCTTTAATCCCAGTATTTGGAAATTTGGAAGGCAGAGGCAAGTGGATCTCTGAGTTTGAGGCTAGCCTGGTCTACATAGTGAGTTCCAGGGCATCCAGAGCTACACAGAGAAACCCTGTCTCAAAACAAAATAAAAATATGTATACAATAAACTCTAGAGAAATCATCAAAACTATATTAGAAATACTTAGTGACTGACTGAAAAAGAAAGCAGGACAGACATACTAGAAACAAAGGGACAGACACAACACATAGTTAACAACCACTAAAATGTTATGATAGACATAACTCCCACTATCTTAATTATATCAATAAATGTGAATGGTATAAATAATCCAGGCAAAAGATTGTCAGGCTCATTAAATAATCCACTGTCAGACTCATTAAATAATCCAGTCAAAAGACTGTCAGGGGGCTGGAGAGATGGCTCAGAGGTTAAGAGCACTGTCTGCTCTTCCAGAGGTCCTGAGTTCAATTCCCAGCAACCATCTGTAATGGAATCTGGTGCCCTCTTCCTGCCTGCAGGCAGAACACTGTATACATAATAAATAATTAAAAAAAGACTGTCAGGTGCATTCTTTTTTTTTTTTTTAGGAAGGAACTATAAATTCAAAGATACAAACAAAAGGATGGAAAGATGATTTAAATATCTGGTAATTTATATTTCAGATATATTATGTGCCAATATGGAATTACAGGGAAGGTAAAATAGCTATGTGAATATCAGACAGAGAATAGACTTTAAAACAAGAAAAAATGTTACTTGAGATAAAAAAGGATACATCATAATGATAAAGAGTCAACTCAGAAGGAACATATAACAATTATAAGCATATATATAACAATAAAGCATGCAAATTCACAAAGCAACAACTATAAGAAATAGAGAAACAGACATTTAGTAACAGTAGCACCCACTTCCCATAATGGCAGAACAAGTTGAGGGGAAACAAAGAAAGAAGTCTCTCTCTCTTGAGACAGGGTTTCTCTTTGTAGTGCTGGTCATACCGGTTCTCATTCTGCAGATGAGACTGGCCTCAAACTCAAATTCAGAGATCCACCTGCCTCTGCCCCCTCAGAGGTGGGATTAAAGGCATGTGTCACCATGCCCAGCTACCTCAATACATTCTTTGTTTGTTTGTTTTTTGAGACAAGGTTTCTTTGTGTAGCCTTGGCTGTCCTGGAACTAATTCTGTAGACCAGGCTGGCCTCGAACTTACAGAGATCTGCCTGCCCCTGCCTCTCAAGTGCTGGAATTAAAGGCCGCCACCACTTGGCACGATAAAAATTTTTGAGGGGACAAATAATATCCACACTATAGCAACAAGGAAATGGTTGCTCCCCAGAGGTGGAAGGTGTCCCTTTGCAGAAGAAAGCATGTACTTCAGATATAGGGCCCAGAGGAGCTGAGTCGGATCTGTCCTAAAAGCCTCCTACAAGGACTAGTTTTCATGAATCAGAAAGTGTCATGCAAGATTCCAAGGGTGAGAATAAAATAGTCTTATCCAGCTTCAACATCTGTGAAACACAACTAGCAAGGAACAATAACCCTAAGGGAGCAATAGTGGCATGTATACCTTGGTGGTAACCAACAGCTCTCTAACTGGAATTAAAGCCTGATCAACAAAGGGGAAATTGTGCCTGAGACTAGAAACCTAGGCAACTACTGAGGGCCAGTGAAGTCAAGCATCTTAGAGGAGAACCTACAACTGTCACTTAACTAATTCTAAATATTTATACCCACAGGCAAGTGTAGTTCTTGACAGAGGGCCGTGGTTGTAAACACAGAATTCCTATGAGGGTACAGCTGGCCTTGCTTAAACCATTATCGATGAGCCACAGAGAGGAAATGTTTTGCTGAGACTGCCAAGATAGGTTGTGGCCATTGAGGGAGGGAGAGGGTACAGTCACATAGCCCCCCTGAAGCTTCACTATCTTCCTCATTCTCAAGCCTCTATTTAAACTCCCAAGTATTCGCTTTCCTCCTCTCAGATACCTCTTTCCTGTGGGAGAGTGTCTGTCCTTTGTTGTTTGAAATGAACAGTTTCACTGGTTGAGGTCAGACTCTGGCCCCTTTCTACCTTCTTTCTCTTTACTCTGAAATCTAACAGTTCTCACCCGGCATCAAAGAAACCTCTTTTAGCAACAGACAAAACCGTTACAGAAGATTGCAACTGACCAAAATGCAGAGAACATGAGATTGTGTGGTGCCCAGTCCCAACTGACACACTGATAACACAATTCCTATACCTTAGGTTCAGGGATCACTGCGGAAGGCAGAAAGATTGTATGTGCAAGAGGAGCAGGTATTTTGTTGTGAGATTGTGTCTCTTAGAAATGCTAGTCAGGCTACACCCATGAAGTTTCATCAATATGGCTGTCTAGACAAAACCTGAACAACAATGGCACCAATGGAAATGCTAACCCAGAAGGGGGAAAGCTCACAGGGCCTCAACCCTAGACAAGAAACTATATGCAACTGGGAAATGTTGAGAGTGGGAGAGATGGTTTTTCTCAGGGAAGAGTCCAAATGGTTATTCAAAACCAAGTGGTCAGCTCTGAGATCCTATACATGCAAGTAACATATATGGACTGAGCAAGTTGTATTTCTTCATTTAGGAATATATATGTATACGCAATACATACATACATACATACATATGTATATAAACATATGTACATATGTAACAATAAAAGAAAAACAAGACATGATTTAAGAGAAAGCAAGGAAGGTACAACGGAGGGGTTGGAAGGAGCAAAAGGATTCAGCAGTAATGAAATTATAACTTCCAAAAAACATAAAAATTATTAGAAAAAAGCCAAGGCTATTACAGAATAGTTGATGGATGCCTCCCCAGATAACCTATTCGTGGATACATGAACAAATGGAGAGAAGGAGCCATGAAATATTTGTGAAAAGAACGTTCTGAGTAGCAGCTATGACAGATGCAAAGGTTTCAAGTCTGGAACATTAATCAGAAGCCCTGGGACTGGATGTCAGGATAAGGCCAGAGTGTGTATGAAGAACAAACAGTTCCTCAATTAGGACACTAGTATAGTTGTTCAGGTTAGAGAAAAAAATGCAATGATTTAAAAAATTGGGCGAGGAGGCATAAATTGTTTACACTGAATCTCCATTGGCTGTCAATGGGGGGGGGGGATGATGCAAAAGTGCCTGTGGCAGGAAGACTGTGGCAGGATAGGATGCTAACTCCTAAGAAATAAGTGCTGTTTCTGGTTTGGGCTAATAGTGCAGAAAGTATACACCTAACTGGGTAATCTGGCCTCGGTGGAATGCTGTGTGTGCCTTTAAGTCAAGCTTTCAACATAGATACTTTTGGCTAACTTACTAGTTTATCTCCCCTACTACAACCTCTCACCTTAGCTGTGGAACCTGATGCCAGGTTGATTTAGGTTATCAACAGTATCAGCTGGAGAGTGAAAGTTAGATAAAGGCAGTGGTTTGGGATTTGAACCCCAAATTGGTTAGTTTTCATATGAATGGCAGCTTCACTGGTGAGTTGTTCATTAGCTAGCTCTGAAAAGACAATTTCTCCAAGGTGGGCAAGACCCCCAAATGCCCAAACACCATAAATACAGAAACAAAACACAGATAATCCCCTCTTTCAATTTAAAATTTAAAACTTGCTGGGCAGTGGTGGCGCACGCCTTTACTCCCAGTAATCCAGAGACAGAGGCAGGTGGATCTTTGAGTTTCAGGTCTGTGTGTCCATAGAATGAGTTCTAGGACAACCAGGACTACAAAGAGAAACATAGTCCGGGGGAGAGAGGGAGGGATTAAAATTCAATTATGTTAATTCCCCTCTAACTCTAGATTCCCCTCCAGGTAAGAACATCTTAAATCCAAACAAGTTCTCAAAAGACAGCAGTAGAGTAACATACACTCACAACAAACAAATAAAATAAAGGCATTAAACGCAAACAGGTGACTAAGAATGACACAAATTGAATTCTGTATTAATGTACATCAATAATTGCGTATCATTTTTCTTTTTTAATTTAGGAAGAAAGGAAAACACACACACATCAAACACCTCATCACCCAAGCCACCCATACACTAAGAAACGGCCAGAAAAGGCCAAAAGAACCCGGACTGATTTAAAACAGCTCGTTTTAAATATAACACACAAAAGGTTACATTTCCAACTTGAGCTGCGATTTTCACACAAAAATCGGAACCAAGGTCTATTGGGTTAAAGTGGCATCCAATACCACATTACCAGACGTTTTCTATAGAATACAAATTAGGTTGTATAATCCACAGGGGGAAATTCCACAATCTATCTAGTCTAGGAAGATTTCATCTTTACCACTGGACCTAAGTTTGGCTCTAAAAGGATCCTTTGTTTCACACCCAAGTTTGGCTCCCACGTACAGCATCACCGAGCTGGAGTGATGAAAACTGAACGCACTCCACTTGCCTCCCAGGCCAACCCCTGATTCCAGACACCTAGTCATGCAAGGGTCCTGTCTGCAACACACATCTTCTCTATCCCTTTCCGCAGACAGTCCCTCGAGGCGCCACGGAGCAGCAGACAGGAAATGGGGCTGGAGCCCCTCCAATCCAACCCTGCTAGGAGCCTCGGGCGGGGTCTCGGGGCCCCGCCTGTCCCGGTTCCCTGGCCCGGGGCTGACAGGCGGGGCACATCGAGGCAGGATGGTCCTTGCGTGTGGTCACTGGAGAAGGGGAGGCGGCGGGCGAGCCTGGCAACCCCGACTCCGCACTCGCCACGTCAGGCCGTACCTGGCTTGTAGCGTCGCTGGCCGCGGCACTCAGGAGGCGGAACCCAGGGCCGGGGTCCGAGCTGGGCTCGGCCTCTCTCTCGGACCTCACCGGCAGCAGCCACCCCGCCCGAGCCTCTCCTGATTGGCTCCTTGCGAGTTTGCTTCCGGGTGAGAGGTCGCCCGGTCGCCCCAGCAACCGAGCCCCGCTCTGTCCTAGCGCCCATCTGCCTCCGAGGCTGCAGAGCTGGCGAGCCAGGGCGAATCGCAGAGTCGTGACAGTCTGACCTACCCGTCCCCGTCAAGTGAGTGCGTCTCCTCCAAGGCCGCTGGGGTGGGTCCGGAGCCAGCCGCCGCGGCCACACCGGGGCGGAGGGGCTCCGACCTCCCGGCATCTGGGCCTCCGGGGCTGGCTGTCCGGACTTGTTTCCTTGACGGACGCCAGACCATAGCAATCCCAGAGGTTCCTTGCTAGCTCACCTAATCCGGGATATGGAAATGTCACCCCTTTATTTAGAGAAGATTTTAGTAGTTTTTTGTGATCAGACGCACATAGATAGATAAAGCCGTACATATGTAATACACCGCAGTTACCCCTGTACAAATGGAAAAGAAATTAAGTTTAAAGTTTCTAGACTAAGCCAGGTGGTGATGGCAAACGCCTTTAATCCCAGCACCCTGGAGGCAGAGGCAGGCGGATCTCTGTGAGTTCGAGACCAGCCTGATCTACAAGAGCTAGTTCCAGGACAGCCTCCAAAGCCACAGAGAAACCCAATCTCAAAAACAAAAAAAACAAAACACAAAACAACAAACAAAAAGTTTCTAGACTAATATGGTTACTGATTTCTGCCAACGCAACACGGTAAAATGGGTACTCCCCGCTCCCCAAGTTGAAAGCACAGCTGAAGTTTTCAAAAATTCCAATTATACTTGTATATATCTTTACATAAATCTATTTATAAATATATATAAAGGCAAATAGCACTATGTTATGCATCGATAATAACAGCAGCTTTTCCAGGTGTTGAAGTCATCTGAACAAAATTGTAGACGTCCAGCATCACCTTAAAAACAGAAAAAGACAAACAAACAAAAACCACCAAACAACCAGAAAACAGCACAGGTTTGTTACTGCTAGGGTACCAGCACCAAGTTTTTTGTTTGTTTTGTTTTGGTTTGGTTTTTTTTTAGCTTCTCAGTCATCATCTGTAAAGAAAACATTCTGAGTAATATCATTAAAACTATCTTGGACATATGGCCGGGACCTTTAATCCCAGCACAGGGGGGGCAGAGGCAGATGTATCTCTGTGAGTTGGAGACCAGCCTGGTCTACAATAGCAAGTTCCAGGACAGCCTCCAAAGCCACAGAGAAACCCTGTCTCAAAAACAAACAAACAAAAACAAAAAATTATCTTGGACAAAGCTACTATTACCTATCATAAAGCAGGAATAAGATATTTTTACTTTCACAAAAGTATGATACATTGCTGGCCCACATTGTAACACTAGAGAACATAAAAGAAGGCATTTGAGACTTGATTACGCTTTTCCAGCAGAGGGCCTAAAGGATGGTGTGACAAAGATCGGGAAAGCAATGTGCTCTATTAGATGGTCTTTCCTTTCAGTGGCAGCCCAGTACAAAGCCTTCCTTTCTCATAAATATCAGCCAAAAGCCATCATTAAAAGCACACACACACACACACACATACACACACACACACACACAGGAAAATGTCCCCCCAAATAAAATTGCACAAGACTGGACTCATAAAACTGCTCAAGACATAGAAACCTGAAGAGAAGCTGAGGGCTGCTTGCTCAGTTTCTTGTGTGATCAATTGTATTTAGTAGTGTCCTGCTTAAGAGGAGCTTAATGGTTGTGTCTCAAGGGCCATTCATCCCCTAAATAGGCATTTTCTGTTAGTACCCAATATTGAGGGGGGTGGTGGGTGAGAAAAGAAATTTAACTGATCCATGGTCACTGTTTTACTTGAATCGAGTGTGATAGGAGACCAGACACAAAAGCAATGATTTAATAGGATCCTACGTTCTGAGAATAGAAGTGATTAGGAGAGAGAAGAAATAAGAAATACTTTGGGAGAGAGGCCTTATCTGAGCTAAGGCGACAGAATAACACTATGTAGACTCTACAGAGTTAGACACTAGCCTTCATGACTTACATAGTAGGTTCATCCATTTAGTAAAGATGAGGATTGAGATGTAAGCCATTTGCCTTAGGCCAGAGAAAATAATGGAGTCTAGGTAGTCTAATGTCAGAGCATGGACTACTGTATTCTGTTTCCAGCTCCAGAATGAGTGGTAGTTTGTCAGCCAAAGAAGACATGCCTGCTTCAGGGAGAGTCCAGCATGGCTCCCCATGGGCACTGCAAGCAGAACTGGTAATCTGATAAGCATTGTTGAACACTTAGAAAGCAGTCTTGTGCCTCTGTCCCTTTCCCAACTTCATATTTTGAAAATGTCTGTATGTTTCCTGTTGAGAGCTGGACTGATCCAAGGCTTTTCCTGAGGCTCTTTTTTTTTTTTAAAGATTTATTTATTTATTTATTTATTTATTATGTATACAACATTCTGCTTCCATGTATATCTGCACACCAGAGGAGGGCACCAGATCTCATAATGGATGGTTGTGAGCCACCATGTGGTTGCTGGGAATTGAACTCAGGACCTCTGAAAGAGCAGCCAGTGCTCTTAACCTCTGAGCCGTCTCTCTAGCCCCTCCTGAGGCTTTTGATGTATGAACATGGCTCCTCAAAACTGGGGGTTGGGGGCATTCTTGGCAGAGCCAGTAATAGCCTAGGGCCAGGACTCTGGGAGCTTTCCCCTGAGGCTCTGATGTATAAAGACAGAAGACAGTGCCTTCTCTAAAACTGGGAACATGCTTGGCAGAGCGGGTAATGACCTGGGATGGGGTCCTGGGGGAGCTGTGGCTTTGGAGCAAGAACCCAACTCTTTCCATCCTAAGGGGCTGTGGTTATCACAGCCAAGGCCATATTCTGAACAATTCAAAAACAATAGTATCTGGGGCTGCAGAGATGGCTCAGTGGTTAAGAGCACCTGTTGCTCTTGCAGAGGACCTGGTTCAATTCCCAACACCTACACGGTGGCTCACACCATCTGTAAGTCCAGTTCCAGGAGATCTTATACCCTTTTCTGAGTTCTGAGGAACCAGGTGTGCATATGGCACACATACATGCATGCAGGCAAAACACCCATACACGTAAAGTAAATAAATCTTTAAAAAAATGTCTACTGTTTTTGTAGAGGAGCTGGGTTCAAATCTCAGCATCCACACAGTAACTCACAGCCATCTGTAACTCTGGTTCTAGGGGATCTTTTGCTCTCTTCTGACTTCTAAGGGCACCAAGCAGAGATATGATGCACACACATATATTTAGGCAAAACATTCATACACATAAAACAAAAACACATTTTTTCCTTTTTTCCTTTCTTTCTTTCTTTTCTTAAATTAAGACAAGGTCTACTTAGTGAGTTCCATCCAGTTAGGGATTACATTAGTGAGATCCTGTTCCCATCAAAAATGAATTTTATACTAATAAGATTTTAAAAATAAAAATAGATCATCTATGCAAAATTACTTATTTTCTCAGGACCTTACACCAGACAGTGGAAATGCCAGTCAGGAGGTGCTTGCACCTGTGTGAAGAGAAGTTACCTATATAGTGCTGAAAGCACATTTATTATAGGTTTTGTGACATTAAAATCTTTAAACTCACCCTTACTTTCTTTAATCTCTTAAAGCATCTTCAGAAGTATATAAGATAAAGTTTATATTTCCAAATGGCGACAAGTATGGTAAGCATGCATTTCAATTACCTTTCCTTCAGGAAATTCAATAATTTAGAATTTTAAAAGCAAGACTAACTCATTTTATAAAACTGTTATTGGCATATTATCATTTATCTTCAATGAAATAACAGACATCCTAATAGATGCATCGATATTTAAATCAAAACTGTTACATCTAGACAAGATGCCTTAGAAACCCATGGAATCTGTCTTCCATTCTGGCCCCTAGTTTTAGTCCCATGAAGCTGGAAAACCCAGGACCAAATGAAACCCACACATGGGGTGGGGGCTGGTTGTGAATAGGCTTTGATGTAACTATTACACTAGTTCATGCCCCCCATTTCAAAGCTTCAGCAGGCTCCCTCCCTTCCTCGTTAGATGGTGACTGTACAAGAACACCTGCTGGGAGCTATGAGAGAAACGGGACAGGCATCCACACCACTCCTGATGGGATCATATACACAGGGAGCTGGAAAGATGACAAGGTAATGTTATTGTCGTTAATTCTGCTAGGGGATGAATGGTCCTATGTGTTAAATGATTCTGAGCATTTCATTATTAGTAAAGCTAGTTTAGCAACTCATAGTTGTAATGGCATTATGTAGGAGACTAAGGTGTGAGGGTCTCAGGTTCTTGTTCTGTGTAGCGAGACCTGTGCTTAAATTAGACTCTATAATGAAGATAAATAGTTTTTCTTAGCATCTGTTATTCTATACATGATGTTAAGCTTATGAAGAGAGGCAGCATTATTATTATCTTTCTCAGCTCCCATTCATTGAGTAAGACCAAATACATTAATTTTTTTCCACTTAATCTTGACATCCTCCATAAGGTGGGTTCCATTAATTCTCCTTTTTTATAGAAGGGACATGTCAGACTCAGGTTTCTTGTACAGATGGTAAAGTAGGAATGTGTGTCCAGCTCTACTTGAATACAAATTCACATTTAAAAATTCATTACATCTGTGTATCTATGTGTGAGTTACACAGCATATGTGAGATGGTTCACTTCACCATATGAGTGCCTGGGATCAAACCTGGCTTGTCAAGCTTGAGCAAGCATGCTTACTCACTGAACCATCTAGCTTTTCACTCTAAACTCAGGTCCTCATGTTATGTGGTAGGCATTTTTCCCACTTAGCCATCACTCTACCCCAAATTCACATTATTATTATTATTATTATTATTATTATTATTATTATTATTATTATTTTGTTTTGTGTTTTTCAAGACAGGTTGGTTTTGTGTGTGTGTGCGCGCGTGCGTGCGTGCGTGCGTGCGTGTGTGTGTGTGTGTGTGTGTGTGGTCTTGATTGTCCTTCACTCTGTAGGCCAGGCTGCCTCTGCTTCCCTAGTGCTGTGATTAGAGGTGTGCGCCACCACTGCCATGCCAAATTCACATTCTTGACCGCTCTGTACTGTTTTCTGAAGTGGCGACACTAGTTGTTCTTTAACTCTTCTGATGTACTTAGGTATCTTGAGGATCCTGATTATCATCATCTTGGTCCCCCAAATGTTCAGATAGTCTAGATCCAGAACATTCGAGTTAGTAGGCTTCACAGAAAGAATAACAGTAAATAAGAACATTGGTAAATAAATAAGGGGAAGAATAAGGCTGAAAACACCTACGTTTGTGGCAGCAAGGGGTGATACAAAGATGATAATGGTAATGTTACTGATAGGCCTGTGTGTATAGTGAAGGCTGGTTTCTGAGTTTTCCCTTTCTTACAAACAGATGAATGGCTTTGGAAGACTTGAGCATTTTTCAGGAGCTGTGTATGAAGGACAATTTAAGAACAACATGTTTCATGGACTGGGGACTTACACATTCCCAACTGGGGCAAAGTACACCGGGAATTTCAATGAAAATAGGTAACCTGAGAATTTAAGAACAACTACAATTCTAAAAGAATCTCTTTAGTTGTGCTTGGTAAATAGTGTATTTAATTAATGCTAAATAATCTTTGTGACATATTTGATCTCCACAAAATGCTGAGTTATTTTAGTGTTTGGGGAATGTAAGATGGGAAGCTCTGATCATTATAGCTTTCCAAAATGGAATATTATTTTTTGTAAAGATTATTGGACACCCCACCCTGCCAGACAGAGACGGGGTTTCTCTGTATATCCCTGGCTATCCCAGAACTCACTCTGTAGACCAGGATGGCCTCAAACTGAGATCCACCTAACTCTGCCTCCCAAGTGCTAGCAGTAAAGGCATGTGCCACCATACCTGACTGATTATTATACTTTTTTTTTGTTTGTTTTTTCAAGACAGGATTTCTCTGTGTAGCCCTGGCTGGTCTAGAACTGATCTATAGACCAGGCTGACCTCGAACTCACCGAGATCCTCCTGCCTCTGCCTCCCAAGTGCTGGGATTAAAGGTGTGCGCCACCACCCGGCTTTGATTATTAGATTTTAACATACCCTCTGTGGTCTCTGTTAGTGTAGAGTGAGTGGAAAATGTGTTAATCTTGAGCAAATTTAGCCCAAGAATAATTTTTAACTTAAAGTATCTCAATTTGTATTTGTGAAAAAGCAGGGCTGTGGTTAATTTCATAATGATTTATTTCATTCTGACCTGATGTGCTCGAGCATTTTTATTAAGCTAATTTTAAAGTTTAAGCAAAATTAGGTGATGTTAAAACTAGAAAGGTACCTAAGTACCTTCTGTTATCATCTCTGAGCACATGACTGAAGGGAGAGAAGTGAAACGAGCACAGACAGAGCTTTATAAACTGAATCTCACTGAAAACCATGCCACCGGAAAGTTGAGCTTAGTGGTAATGTGCTTGTGTAGCAAGCATGAAGCTTTAGGTTCAAACCCTAACACCACAGAAAATCGGTCATGGTGCACGTTCCTATAATCCTAGCACCTGAGAGTTGAATGTGGAGGCTCAGAAGTTCAGTGTCAGCTATGACTCTATAGAGAATTTGAGGCCAACCTGGGCTACATGAGACTCTGTATCAAAAAGGAAATAAAGTTCATTTATAAATATCCCTTTCATATACTTAAAAATGAAAATTCTACCTAATTGTTATGAAGTCAGTGTGGACACATTTCTAAGTGGACAGAACGATATTCACCTCTTTTGACTCCAGGTTTATAACAAAGACACACAAACTGCTTCCATTGATATTAATAAAAGGAGAAAAAACCCAATGGTTTGCATATATGAGTATGTCTGGTGGGGCCAAAAGAACACCGCACACCCACAGCACTGGGGACAGAGTTGGCGATGCAGAGACATTTGTTAAATAAATGAATGTTGGGGTTGAGCCAGATAACCAATACAGTTTTCAAGTTTGAGCTGATTGTTTGGTTTTATGAAAAGTTAGTTTATCTGACCTGAAACTGTGAGCACCAAAATGTGCATAGGAACAGTGTTTGTTTGAAATAGTGTGTTTTCCTAGCATATGATCGCAGGGCACCGGTTCTCAATAGATAGTTGGAAGCAGAAAGGTAAAATGCCTTAGACAGGGTGTGTATATAGTATACCAGGCCAACTAGCTTGTGTCTGGATGGTAAATGACCAGTCCTAATTAATGAGCAAGCTCGCTTGTCACTTTTGCAGGGTAGAAGGTGAGGGAGAGTACACTGATATCCAAGGCCTGCAGTGGAGTGGGAGCTTCCACTTCACAGCTGCTCCTGGCCTCAGACTAAAGCTCTACATGTAGACATGCTGTGTTAATGCCAAAGTGTGGCCACTGCAACTCCCCTGCAGGCAAAGCAACTAACCCTTCAACTGAAATGGCCTGCATCCCTCTGTAAGTTCACCAATAAAACTGTCACTCACTTATGCTTTTGTGAATTTGTGTGTGCACGTGTGTGTGTAATTTCTGTGCATATGTGTGAATATATGCTTGTTCATGTGTGTGAGTGTGTGTGTGTGTGTCCATCCGTGTCCGAGGTCAGCCTGTGGGCAATGCCCTGGTTTTCTCCTTACCTGCTGGGTCATCTGCTTCCTCTTGTTTCTTTCCATTTTGTCTTTCTGAGACAGGTACTTACTCTGTGGCTTAGGCTGGACTGGAATTTATATAGCCCAGACTGGCTTCAAACTCACAACCTTTCTGCCTCCGTCTCCTGAGTTCTGGGATTACAGGTGGTGGATACTGCCACATATAGCTTGGTTTTATTTAATTTTTTGTTGTTGTTGTTTTTTTTTGTTGTTGTTTTTTTGAGACAGGGTTTCTCTATGGCTTTGGAGGCTGACCTGGAACTAGCTCTTGTAGACCAGGCTGGTCTCAAACTCACAGAGATCCACCTGCCTCTGCCTCCCAAGTGCTGGGATTAAAGGCATGTGCCACCAATTGGCTTCAGATGAGCTGGTTTTAAGAAAAGATATTTATCTATTTACTTAATGCTTGCTCGAGTGCGCGCGCGCGCGTGCGTGCGTGCGTGCGTGCGTGCGTGCGTGCGTGTGTGTGTGTGTGTGTGTGTGTGTGTGTGTGTGTCCCCATGGAAGCCAGAAGAGGAGTCAGATGCTGTGGAGTTGGAGTTACAGGCTTTTGTGAGCTCTCTGATGTTGGTGCTGTGGTCTGAACTCTGGTCCTCATGACTGAGTGGCAAGTGCTCTTTGCTGATGAGCTGTCTCTCCAGTCCCAGATTAACTTTTTGAAACATGACAATTCCTTAGGTTGCCTTTTCAGTCTGTTGTTTGCTTTGCTCTTCAGTGATTCTGGTTTAGTACATGCTTCTTGTCTACTTTTATATTGGTTGACTGTGACTTTTGGTGTTATACATATGAAATCATCACCACAAACAAGGACATACTATATACCACGTGGGATGTACCCCTAAGTGCTAAGATGTTTCAACATATGGAAGTCAGAAGTGTGATACAATATATGAGTGGAATAAAGGATTAAAAAACCACATGCTCAGGGATGGAGAGATGGCTTAGCCTTCAAAAGTGATTCCTAATCTTGCAGAAGACCCAGTTTTGATTCCCAGCACCCACATTGGGCAAAACTGCTGTAACTCCCGCTCCAGAGGAATCTAATGTTTTCCTCTGGCTTCCATGGAAATCTCTCCAACCATCCCCCCTGTTAGGAGCCGGTGCGTATGTAAGGAGCCGTTGGAAGCTGTGCGCATGCTCAATGGGTAACTTTGTAACTCTCCAGCCCTTAGTCTCCGCCCCTCCCATGACATCATATGGTTCGATCAGCTGACGTCACATGGTCCGAGGGCTTCAGCCAGTCAGAATGTAACACTTCTGAGGCGACGGTTGCCAGCCTATATAAGGAGGGGTTTTTGGGTGTTCAGGGTCTCCATTTGAAAGACCCCCGAAGAGGTACTTTCGTAGAGGGAGACCCGCACCCAGGAATCAGCGAGACCACGAACTTGGATGCAAAACCGCAAGAGGCTTTATTGGAGATACGGGTACCCGGGCGACTTAGCTTCTGTGTGGCTAAGCGCGCCGAGCCAAGGGAGAGGGGTCCTTATATAGGGAAAAAGGCGCAAGCTAGAAGCAGGGATTCTATTGGATAATTCTAATGAGGCATCGTACAGAGCTATTCCCATTGGTCAATGTAAATGAGGCGCTATGCAGGGTTATTCAAATGAGGCGAAGTATAGAGTTATTCAAATGAGGTGAAACACAGAGTCTTTCAAATGAGGCGAAATACAGAATCATTTCTATTGGATGGTTCAAATGAGACACAGAGCCATTCCAGATCAGCATATTCTCAAGGTCTGGTGTCTGGTACAACAGACTCAATTCCCCCCCCTCCACGTCCTGATGGACGACCTTGGGGGCGGAGACCTTGGGACGGAGTGTTTCTCATCGGGCGGGGGCTAGGCCGGCTCACTTGGTGTTCGCTCTCGTGCCGGCCCACCTGGTGCTCGTTGCTCGGCCCCAGCCCCGAGGCGAGGTGCCAGGCGGGGCGGGCCGGGGGCGCGAGCCCTGCCGGGGTGAAGGCTTGGGAGGCCCCGGCAGCTTCGGGGCAGGGGGCTCAGGGGCATTCCGAGCGGGTCTTTCACATTTTGTAAGCTGATGCTCTTCCTCTCAAGAGGCATTAAAGCTTTACTGCAGAAGGATCCTGAGGAGTGTCCCCGTGTCGTTTTTGCTGGCGAGGCGGTTATCGTGGGACACCCCCCAGCACCATAAAATTAAATATATATTTTAAAAAGACATAACTGGCCATGTGTGATGTCACACACCTTTAATCCCAGCACTTGGGAGACAGAGGCAGGTGGATCTCTGAGTTTGAGTCCAGCCTGGTTTTCATAGAAAGTTTCAGGCCATCCAGGACTGGGAAGGTAGCCCTATTGGTAAATTGTTTGACATACAAGAATGAGGATCAAGCTGCATCCCCAGAAATCACATTTTAAAAAAGCCACATGCTCCAGGTGGTGGTGGTGCATGCCTTTGATTCCAGGACTAGGGAGGCAGAGGCAGGTGGATCTCTGTGAGTTCAAGGCCAGCCTGCTTTACAGAGAGAGTTCCAGGATAGGCTCCAAAGCTACAGAGAAACCCTGTCTCAAAACCCCAAATAAATATAAAAAAAGCCACATGCAGCACTGACTATATATATATATATATATATATATATATATATATATGATATAAAACTGAGGGATTTTGTTGGCGTGGGGGGAGTTGGAGGAGGGAAATGGAAATGGAGATGGATATATTCAAAATACATTGTGTATACCCAGTCATGACAGAAGTGCCCCAGCACTAGGTGATGGTTATGCTTACATAGTCTTGTATAAAGCCTGATATGTTGGCAAATGTCTTTAATCCCAACATTTTGGACGTAGAGGTAGTTCAAAGTCATTTTTGGCCAGACATGGCTACATAGAAACCTATCAAGAAAAAAAAGCTAAAAATCCCAGCATGGGTGGAGGAGGGGCTCATGAAGCCCCACCTCTAATTGTGAAGCTCTTAGCGATTGATGGCTGCTGCAGCCAACAGTCACTTTTCCTCAGGGATGCAGGCCCCTGAGAGAGGCTCATTCTCCAGTAGATGGTCCTCAGTTCAGCCACATCCATAGATTCAGAAGGTTTGGGATAAGACCACATGAGGAAAAGTTATGGTGGAGGACAATAGAGAATGAGAGGGGAGGACTGTCGTTTTTTGTTTTTTCTTCCCTCTTTGGGCTCTTTACTCTTTACCCAGCTCCCAAATAGATCACACACAGAGAGACCTATTATTACTTATAAATTACTAGCCTTAGCTTGGCTTGTTTCTTGCCAGTTTTTCTTAATCTATCACATCAAACTTTTGCCTCTGGGCTTTTTCCTTTTCTTCTGTATATTTTAATTTCACTCTTACTCTGTTGCTGGTTGGTCCCTGACATCTTCCTCTCCTTGTTCTCTCCTGCTCCTGTTGGATTTCTCCTTCCATTTATTCTCCATGCCTGTCCTTCCTCCTGCCTCACTATTGGCTATTCAGCTCTTTATTAGACCATCAGGTGTTTTAGACAGGACAGTAACACAGCTTCACAAAGTTAAACAAATGTAGCATAAACAAAAGTCACACACCTTAAAATAATATTCTACAACAGGAGGGAATGGGGGGTGGATCTGAGCAAAACACATATGTATGCATGAAATTCTTAAACAATAAAATAATCTTGTAAATATACTAAGATATACTGAACTAGTCGCTTCCAAGGGACAATTTTATGTACAGTATATGAATTATATCTCAGTTTCTAAAATGTAAATCTGTAGTTATATAGTCTGTGCCCAGAAATTTTAACTAAGCTATATTCCTCAGGCCCCCAGAAACCTACTTTTTCAAATAATGTTTGAAAGCATCATAACTACATTACTGAATTATTTCACTGTACCTATAAACATGTACAATTAAAAATAAAATAATTTGAATGGAAAAATTATCAAAATAGTATAGGTCATTCTATAGTTTTAAAATTACAGTAAAGATCTGATTTTTTTTTTTTGCTGAAAGTATTCCAGTGCTCTTAACTTCTGAGCTACCTCTCCAGACCTGAAACTATTCCAAAACTGACCAAAAAGAAAAAAAAAGTGTTGAATAACTTCTGTGTCATATTTCATTTAAAATATTGTAAATGTGTTTCTCAATGTTACTGACATAAAATATTTTCTATTTTTTAGTGTACTAATAGAAATTTGGGTTAAAATATCTTTTGAAGTGTTAAAAATTGTATTTTTATTTTCTGCTAATCGCTTTGTTATTACTTTCAGAAGACTATAGTGTTCATCATACAGTAAAAAACTAGACATTTTTGGATATGTTGCTTACCATTAGCCAGTATTGCTCTAAATGAAATAAAATCACTGTGATTGTGCAGAGCTGAGCCCTGGACAGGTGAGATGAGAGGATGGCGTCAGGGACTGGGCACACAATGCCAGTTAGGAACATCTGGAATACCCTGCAGAAAGTTCATGCTTTGCAATGAACTAAATTTTTCTTCAGTGTTTAGGTATCAAGCTATGTATTTTACTTTTTAAATATGTAACTTTGCAGTGTGTGAGTCTTCTGTTTCTCTAAGAAGCTGAGCCGTCCCACTGAAGCAGTGTTCTGCCTCCTATCCCTGGAAACCAGTCTTAGGTTCAGTTATTTGATTAGTTGACCTGGAGCTTATGTAATTAGAAGACACACTAGTTTCCCTCATTTAAAAGCCTGTTAGCACATGACAGTCTCCTTTCTAGGGAAGGTGATCCTCTTCACTGCTTCTTTCTGTCATCTGTAAGTTCTTTCAGACTCCAGAAAAGCCTTGATCTAAGGATGAGCTAACCACAGCAAGTACTATGAGGTAAGTCATGCCCCAAGAGCTGCGGAAAGAGAAAATGTTTTTATAAGAGAACAAAAGCCACTTGCCTTTATCTATTGTGCTAACTCAAATTCAAAATATGGTAATATTTATTTAAAGCAGACATTCAAATAAGTAACTTTTGCTCCAGGAATTACAATTTGTAAAACAGTTGTTCATTTCTTGATTAATGTTTATATTATGTCTTAATCCCCCTTTGCAGACTGTCAGCACAGGAAATGTCTGGGGAGTGAATCGGTTCTGTACATTTACATATTTAGTTGAAGCTGTGTTAAATTTTAAGAACAGTTTTAAAGGAAAGATGATAGAATTCTAGATTTACAAGACAGTGTTAAGCCAACACATGCATGCCTCTTTGGGATTAAGACTAATTAAAGCATGGGAAAGATGAGGAATGCTGGATGTTTAGTTTATGCCTCTCTGACAAAGAAAAGGGTAGAGAGTTTTTGGTCATCAGTGTTCTATGTACTATGTCCGGTAACAGATTGAGCATACGTACAGATGAGTTCATTACATAGAGGCAATCATTTGTGAAACATTTTCTAAATAGTTCATAGGGGTTTGGGATGTGATTAAAAAAACAACTAGATTTCACTCAAAGGCTTACTGCTTTTTGAAAGTGTATGTGTTTTATTTTGATTCCATAACAATTAGTACTGCAGTTACATGCATCATAGATGCTGAGGCTGTAGCATATGGGCGTACAGACTGGTCCTTGTGCACTTATTTTCTCCAGGTAGCTCATTTCAGTACAAACTCAGGTCATGCAGAATATTGATATTTCAGTGGAGATTTCTTTGGAAAGATTCAGTGTAAATGATCAGAAATTTTGTTTCATCATAAAGAAAGGGTTTTGATACCTTTATCCCAAAAGTTTCTACTAACTCTAATTAGGATTCATATTTTTGTTGATACCATGAGTCTGAAAGAGATAATGCTAAATCTATTTGAAAACTTAGGCTTTTGAAAGGAAGATCATACTGTTATTAATCTTTTCAAGTGCTGGGGATTAAATTTAGGGTGTTATACATGTTAGGCAAACACTCTACCACTGAACTATATCCCTAGCCCCTGTTATTAACTTTTTAAAAAAATTCTTTATTTTTATTTTATATGCATGGGTGTTTTGCCTGCCTGTGGATCTGTGTGCAGCTGTTGGATCCTGGAGTAACAGACAGGTGTGATCTGCCACATGGGTGCTGGAAGTTGAGCCCAGGTGTCCTGGGATAGCTGTTAGTGCTCCTAACCTCTGAGCTCTTAACTCCCCAGCCCTGCTATAACCTTTTAATACAAAAAGAAATGAAATGTTTTCAAGCTAAGCATTAACAGAGAAGTTCCAAGCAAAGACTTCACATGCATTTACTTGATTTCCTTGGAGCAGAAGAGATAGGACTCCCAGATTCTCTATTTTCTCCTCCTCTCCCTTCTCCAGAGTCCTACACCTCAGTGTGTTCAGCCACCAAGAAACCCTAGTCAATGTCAGAGCCCTCTCTTGCTTGTCTCCATCTGCTGCTTCCTTTAATAACCTCTAATGCTTCCTTTAATAACAGTCATTCTTAGCTTTTGGGGGAGCAAAGGGGACTTTCAAGGATCTGTAGAAAGTAGTCTTTGTACCTTAAAAAACAAACAAGAAAAAGTAAAATGAAACATTTTTGCATGCAATTTCAGATTTGTAGGTAATTTGAAACCCAATTCATAGACTGCCCTCTGCCCCACATGTACACAGATGGTGAGATGCAGAACATTTGATATTTTGTTTGTTTTTGAGATGGGGTCTCATGTATTCCAGCTGGCCTCAAGCTGTAGCTAGTATGACCTTGAACTTCTGCCCCTCCTGCCACCTACCCAGTGCTGGGATTGCAGGTGGAGGACACCTTGGTCTTTTAAAAAGAATATTTGACTTTGATTAGACATATGATTTGTCTAATGTTTTTCTTAGCTTCTGGATTTTTATAAAATGTAAAAATCATTAAGATAATGATTCTTTGTAGTTTTCTCTCAGGGACAGGGTCAAATTGCTGCTTCTGTCCTCTTTTAGCCCCTCCCCCAGCCACCCAGTTTGCTTAAGACAGAAAGGCGGTTCACCAGCGTCTGTGGCATCACTGTGGTCAGGCTCCTAGGACTTGATTAATCACTTATGCCTCTGGAGAAAATGCCAGAAACCACTTTACTGTCACTGAAGAAAAATAAAATCTCCATTTTTATTTTTAAGGCATGTAAGTGCCCCAAATAAGATAAGCTAAACAGGTCACACGCTGCTCTGCTCATAGCGGAGAGGGCTTTCAAAGTTTGGAGAGTTCGGTCCTGCTGGTTCCTGCCGTGTTGATAAAGAGGTGATCCTAAAACAATCAGACAATAGAGGAGGAAGCGCTGGTCAGTGCTCAGATCCGTCCATCTGGAGACAATTATAGGAATTCTCTTAAGATGAGGGAGTACCTATCTTGGATTCATCCTCGGGACCTACTCAACTCAAAGCTATTTAAGGCTTCATGCCAAGCCCTTCCCATGTTGCCCCAGGCTCTGCTGGCAACAGAGTGAGCAACAAAGAGGCAAATATTGTAAGATTTTCATGCTCTTATAGAGCATGGGGTGATTAAAGATAGTCCATAAAGATGTATATAGGGATAACTTGTGAGTTGTGTAAGGAACTAAGCTAGCTAGCATGGTAATGCATGCTTGAAATCCCAGCACTGAGCTGGGTGTTGGTGGCTCATGCCTTTAATCCCAGCACTCGGGAGGCAGAGGCAGGCAGATCTCTGTGAGTTCGAGGCCAGCCTCGTCTCCAGAGCGAGTGCCAGGATAGGCTTCAAAGCTACACAGAGAAACCCTGTCTCAAAAAAAAAAAAAAAAAAAAAAAGAAAAAAGAAAAGAAAGAAATCCCTGACTGAGAGAAGTGAGGCAGAATTAGCATATGTTTAAGGCTAGCCTAGGCTATGTAGAGATTTCTGTTCAGGCCAGCTTGGACTACATAGTAAGACTCTCTGTCTCTCTCTCTCTCTCTCTCTCTCTCTCTCTCTCTCTCTGTGTGTGTGTGTGTGTGTGTGTGTGTGTGTGAGAGAGAGAGAGAGAGAGAGAGAGAGAGAGAGAAAGAGAGAGAGAGACAGACAGACAGAGACAGACAGAAACAAGAGACAAAGAGACAGACACAGAGAGAACCTTGCTGTGTAAAATGCTCTGCTATTATTTTAGCTGATGGCCATATTTCTTTGGAATCCCCCCAACACCTTTTCCAGTGCTCAAGAATAAACCCAGAGCACTGCACATACTAGGTCAACATTTATCACTGAGCAATTCCTCTAGCCCTAACTGTATTTCTTTCTTTTATTTGGGAGAGGTGAGAAAGGCTTTTGCTATGTAGCCCAGGCTGGCCTATAACTCACGTAGATCCTCTTGCCTCAGCCTCTTCGTGCAAGAATTATAGATGTGTGCTACCATCCCCAGCAATGGTTGTCTTTATGAAGATTGTTTGTGGCTACCATTCCTATCTCTTAGCATAGTCAGTGCATTTCCAAATGACATTTGGCAAAAACAAAGCTAAGGCTCTATTAATATTGTGCACATATCAAGTTCATTATTATAGTATGTTCTGGCTTTAGTTCCTCATTTCCAGTCAATTTAATTTTGTCAAATCTGTTAGTTATATTTTGTACTTCCGAATCTTTGCTAAAGCTCAACTCATTTTCTTAAGCAAAGCAGGCTTTCAGCTCATGTAGGAACTGTCAACAGCCACTTCCATCTGTGCCCACCTTTTTAAATAGTAGCTTTCAAATTCAGGCCATCATTATCTTTCCAAGTCATTAAGGGACCCACCTCACTGGTCCCTCTGCTGCTGGCTTCTCTGGATAACACTCAAGTCATCTGCTAACCCAAAGGCTGACCTGTTGCTCCTCTGCCTAAAACCCTCAGCCACTCTATATTCTCTTCACTGTATACCAGCCTGCAAGTAGATATCCATGGCATTCTGTTTGCTCCAGCCTGCCTGTCCTTCTACTGTATTTACCTGCTCCCTAGGATCCATCCACCTGTGCTCTGCACCGTGTTCTGCTGTGACTTACATGCTCTTACATCCACCTGTGCTCATCACCATGTTCTGTTGGGATCCTGTTTTTTTGTTTTGTTTTTGTTTGTTTGTTTGTTTGTTTTACCATTTCCTGCAAAGCTCAGCTCAAAGCCTCTTTTCCTGAAGCTGGAGCTCACCCTCTGTCCTCTGAACTTATTCTGTTTTTCACATGCATTGTGGGTCCTATTTATTTGTGTGACTCATCTTTCCTGTTAGACTACTAGCTCCTTGTAAAAAACTTCTCTCACCACCACATACACACACCCTTTTCACTACATGTATTTAATGAATACTGTCAAATTCAAGGAACTCTGTTTTTCTTAATTCAAAAAGAAACAAATTTATTTAGTGGTTTTTGGAGACAGGGTTTCTGTGTTTAGCCCTGGCTGTCTTGGAACTCGCTCTGTAGATCAGACTGCTCTCGAATTCACAGAGACCTGCCTGCTTCTGCCTTCCAAGTGTTGGGACTAAAGGGGTGAGCCACCACTGCCTGACAAAAATGGAACTCTTAATTTTGGTCAAGCTTTCTTTCTTTTCCTCAAAGAGTGGCTGAAGTTCCTACCTGAAGAGCTCAAATGATTGTGTGTGTAAATTGAGCAGCGAACAGGGGAGGGATAAAAATGAGAGCTGGAGGGGCACACTAGACTACTGAAGAGTAGCTCACTTATCATCAGTAAGTAGAAATGGCAGTCTCAGAGGAAGTGTGAGAGAATGTTCCAGAATTAAAAGTAGGTCTTGTTTCTAGATAGCTTCCTAGAGGGCTAGCATATCAGTAAGGATTGGATTCATTTATATGTGATGGGAAAAGCCAAGATAAGAGGGCTTTAAACAAGATATTCATTTCTCATATTACTAAAAATATAAGCAAGCAAAATGGAGACTTAAACATTTCAGAGCAGTTGGATAAGTTACTCCAATGAGGGACTCAGGTTCCTTTGTGGGGCTCAGGCGTGGCAGACCACGTCTTAGTCCAAAAGATTACAGGGCTTCACCTAGCCCCCTGTTAGTCAACCAGCACGAAGTACGAGTGGGAAGAAAAGATGTGTTTTCTCTCTCTCTCTCTCTCTTTTTTTTTTGGCTTTTCGAGACAGGGTTCCTCTGTGTAGCTTTGGAACTAGCTCTTGTAGACCAGGCTGGCCTCGAACTCACAGAGATCCGTCTGCCTTTGCCTCCCAAGTGCTGGGATTAAAGGTGTGCACCACCAATGCCCAGCGTGTTTTCTCTTTTAAGAAAAAGCTAACCATGAGGGAGAAAGGGGAATATAATCATTCAAAGGGGTTATTGACCCAGAACTAGGGGTTAGTGGAAGATGTGTTAGTTCTGGGTGGCAAATAGCTGTGTCTGATGGATGCAGTATCAGTCTTGGCCCGCCACTTTTAAACCTTTAGAACAAAGTACAGCACCATGTCTGAAGGCAAAATTTTAAGAAAGATTTATAGTAAGATTAAAGGAAAAATTAAGAAGAGCAAGTCGAACTGGCAATAAACACAAATTTGCTCAGATTGAAGGATGGAACTCTTGACCAAATGATGAAGGTGACTTAGTCAGTCACAGTGTCCCTGTCCCCTTCTCCCTCGTCCAGCCTCTTATGTCCCTTAACCCCCATGGAGAGGTGCGTCCCCCATGGAGAGGTGCGTGTGATTACTCTCCTGCTAACTTTTCTCATTTGGGCAGAGTGAGCAACTAAATTTTCCCCAGAGCGTTAGAGAATACAATTTTTAAAAATCAGCCGACTTGGAATCTGCCATGCCACAAGCAAAAACATACAAATTTCAGAGTGTTTTCCAAGTTAATTTGAACTTAATTTTTATGGTAGATCACCTCAATTATCCATTTACAGAAAAACTACTTACAAACCCATTTCACCTGTCACTTAAAGTAGCTTTTTGAGACTTTAGAATGGAATACTTCCTTCAGTGTGGGATACTGAGGAAGCAACCCTGGATTTGTGGTTTGTGGTTTTCAATATTGTAGGGTTAGATCAACTGCTGTGAACTCTTGATGGAACAAAGCCCCTAATTCATTCTGTAGTAGTCTTAAGTGTATTATCATCTTAAAATGGATAAGTCTTTATAGTATAGTCTTGCTTTATTTACTCCAAAGGGATAAATTCTGAAGAGAAGGGACACAAGGACTTGCTCTTTTTTTTTCCCTTAAACTCAACATGGGTTTGAACAATTAGGGAATTTTAACAGTGTAATACAAATACAGTAAGATTTCATTGCACAATTATATGGGGAGAGTATGGTCTAGAATGTAAGGTAGTTGTCATTGCCAATGGCATTTTGTCTTTTATAGACCCTCTAATCAGGAAGAAGACTTCCAAAACCTGATGTGATGTCTCCTCCTGGAGACGAGGCACGAGGTGAGTGAAAACTGCTAAGACCTTGTTTCTAGTGGGAGCACAGATAAGTGTGGTGCTGAGCAGAGATCCTTCTGGAAATAGAAGCATGTTATAAAAAATTGAGTGGGAGAGTTTTGTAAGCCTCTGTTTGAAAAACATCAACTAGACAAACAAGAATTTCTTTAGATGGCAGCCAGAAATAATAGCCACCCTATAAACCAGCCATGCTACTTCAGACTCTTACTGTATGTATGAATGCTTACCTGTGATACTGACAAGGAATAAACTGTTTTAATTGAGTTCCATTTGGGATGTCATTGGGGATTGCAAAAACTGTCTGGAAAGATGACAGTGAGATAATATGTTCTGAGTCCCCACTTTGTTCTGACTTTGTCACATAATAACCATTTGGACTAGACCAGCTTACCACAATTAGTGAGCTTGCATTTTGAGTTTTTATCTTGTATATGGGGTGTGTGGGTGCATGTGTTTGAGCACATGCATATACAGGTGTGTCCGCCAGTCCATGCATGCAGGCCAGAAGTCACCATTGAACATCTCCCTTATTGCTCTCCACCTTATTTTCGAGACAGGGTCTCTCACTGAACCTGGCACTCACAGTGTCAGTTTGACTGACCAGCAAGCTCCCAGGATCTGCCTGTCTTCATCCCTTTCTAGCACTGGGGTTACAGTGCTGGGTATTTGAACTCAGGTTCTCATGCTTGCCTAGGCCAAAGATTTCTTACCTTTCCAGGATGACAAAACTAAATAAATAGAACAGCTAAGATTTGAAGCTAAATCTTGATGTATTTTGAAAAAAATTCTTCCTAGGTAAAAGCCCAACAATACTAAGGAGACTGAGGCAGGAGGACTGCTAAGAGTTCAAGGCCAGACTGGGCTACATAATAAATTCTAGGTCAGCCTGAGCTATAGAGTAAGGACTTGTCTTAAAAAGTAATGGACCAGGGGCTGGAGAGATGGACAGCTCAGTAGTTAAGAGTACTGGATTCTTTCCCAGAGGACCCAGGGTTGATTTCTCAGAACCCACATGGGAGCTCACAATCATCTGTAACTCTAGCTCCAGAAGATCGACACCCTTTTCTGACCTCTGTGGGTACTGCACACACATAGTGGACAACATATATACAGACAACAAAACACACACATAAAACAAAGTCACGTAAGATAAATAGTTGAAAAAATCCCAGTTTAAAAGCTCATTTTAAAAATTCCAAACTACCAAGTGCTGATTATAAGATAAACAGACTGTGTCTGTGAGATGTATGGTGTGTGGAGGTACTTGCCACTGGTGACCTGTGCTCAAGCTACATGGCCTGTGTGGTGGAAGGAGAGAACCAATTCACACAATTGTCTTCTGACCTCCACATGTATGTGGTGTAATGCTTTCACCACCCCCACAAAGTAAAAAATGGAGAAATGAAAACATTTTGAAAAGCAAATCAACATACTTAATGAAGAAGAAATAAAACTTGAGAGCTCACCTCATCTCTCAGCCCATCCTCCTCACATTGTCAGGGTTTGCCTTACATTCTTGCTTATCTTTACTTTCATCAAGTGTAGTGGAAACACATGTTATCACAGCGAAGGGAATGAAGGCAGGGGGATTACTATGAGATTGAGGGAAGAGAAAACCATGAGTGGAGAAGTTGATTCGTGTATCTTTACTAGAATAAACTATAAACATTTCTCACTCAGCAAACATGGGGCATCTTCAGACAGAAACTGAGAATGGAAGTCACTGTTTACCAGGGACCCATAATCCAGTGTAGTGGCACCCCCTTTATTTTTGAGGTATAGGTCCGAGCTCTAAATCCTTACCCCAGAAGAAATGAATCTACTTAAAATTTTGCCTGCAATTCAGAAGATTTGTGGGCATCCTGATTTATATGAAGTCCTGATCTCCTATTAGTGAGGCATTTAAATTAATTATTTGATATAAGCATCATCACAAGATGTGGACAACCCAGAATGGCAACCCAAAGAAGCAACACTTCAGGTGTGGTGCCACCCACCTGTCGTTCTAGTATCTGGGAAATGGAGGCAGGAAGCCCAAGAATTCAAGGCTAGCCTGAGGTATGTTTCAACAAAACAAAACAAACACTAAAAGTAAGTGTAAAAGTAGGGCTCAGCTCCACCAGAATAGGTCATGAAAGCCAGGGCAGAGTGACATTCAGAATCCTAAGGACTCCAGAAGCCTGAGCGCTAGCCCAAATCGGGGGTGAGGGGAGAATACCCAGTATTTTAGGGGCTAGCATCAACAAAGTCTACAGACAAGAGAGCACAGGGAGCCACACCATCTTTACTTTAAGAAGTACATTTTTGGTGTGTACACCAAGGTGTATGTGAGGTCAGAGGAACAGCCAGTTCTCTCCTTCTACCACAAGTCCCTCATCAGGCTTGATGACAAGCACCTTCATCTACTTGAGCCACCTCACTGGTCCTGGCTTTGGGCTTTTGAGACAGGGACTTAGATATCCCAGCCAGGGATGACCTTGGTCTTCCAGTCCTCCTGCCTCCATTTCCAAAGGGCTGGGGCCATAGACCTGAATCACCATGCCTGGCTCTGACTGTGTTTGTCATGTGACTGAGACCACTGAGTATAGAGCTGAGACTGTCACTCAGTGGTAGAGTGCTTATCTAGCTTGCACAAGACCATGGCTTCAGTCTCCAATACCATAAAAGATGAAAATAATAAAAGTTAAAATAAGATAAATTCCCCAGACTCAGGCTGGGATTGGTGGCTAAATAATCTGCTCTTTAAAAGACATATTACCCAGGAGCTGCAGAGATGGCTCAGTCATTAAGAGCATTCCAGAGAACCTGGGTTCAATTTCCAGCACCCACATGGCAGCTTAAAATTGTCTGTAACTCAGTTCCAGGGTATCTGACACTCTCAAACAGACATACAGGTAAAGCACCAATGCACAGGAATAAAAAAATTAATAAAAAAAGACACATCACCCAAATCACATGGGACTTGTCAGAAAGCTACTGTTCCACAAGGGAAACTGAGGTAAGTTCAGAAACTACCTATAAAATTACTTAAATTTCTGACACTACGTTTTGCTCTGGACTGCAGGGAGTGCATGTACATTCAGGTTGGAGTCAACCCTTCAGGGTGGATGGCTCGCTCCCAAGTCTGCTCCTTTCCCTCCTTCTGTATCCCATAGTTCCAGATGAGTCATTTGCAGCCAACAAGAAAGAGTGCACAGCTGGAAAAGGGTTCTAACATTTCATCATGAGCTGTAGTCCTTGTATAAGTATTTTTGTAATTGCCTGTGTAAAGCAAGGTTTGCATATACTGGCCTACTGTGTGTTTGGCTGTACTTAACCTTATTTACCTAACTAAACCCCTACTATTGGTCTCACCCTCTGCTTCTTTCTGGTGGCTTCATAAAGTCCCAAGGACACTTCACTGGATAAATATCAAAATATTACCATTAAATTAAATTTCTCTTAGGTGCCATAAAGGCCTCAAAGAGTAAACTTACAATGCACATGCTAATATACATATATCATATATCTCCCCCTTTTTATTGGGTTTTTGTTTAAGACAAGCTTTCATGTTGCCTAGGCTGACCTTGAACCCCTGATCCTCTTGCCTCAGCCTCCTGAGTATGAGGATTACAGATGTGTGCCACCACACCTGGCTCTACGTAATGTATTTGTAATTTCTTTAAACGCAAAGAAACATTTGGTCTCTAATAAACTGTAGTTCTGTGCAAGACTTCCAGTCTACATATTGGGAGAGTGAACTTTTTCTTTTAAAGCAAAATTTACAATTTAAGTAAAAAGCCATTGATCCCCCCCAAGTTTTCTCTTTCCCAACTCAATTAGGAAATAAAAAAGAACAGGTCTCCTTGATATTAATATGAACAAATAAAACTCTGTGTGGTTTTCTCTAAAGAAAGAAATTATTAACCATAAGGAGGGTGAGAATCCATTGAGAGAAGCACCCAGTGACAGAGGAATGAATAAATGACATAAGTGCGTTTATCTCCAAAACACAAGCAAATTTTGTATTCTATAAAATGTCTGAGTACTATAAGGTAAAGAGACAGCTCAGTGGGTAAGGTGTTTGCTGTATAAGCACGGGGACATGAATTTGGATCCCCAGAAGCCATGTAAAAGGTCTGGCATGTCGGTGTTCAACTGTAATCCCAGTGCTGGAGAGTGGAGACTCACAGGCCAGACACTCTCAGCAATCAGTGAGTTTGGGTCAGTGAGAGAGCCTGTTACAAAAACAAACAAACAAACAAAGTAGAAAGCAACTGAAGAAGACACCCGATGTCAACTTTTGGTCTCCACAGGCATATGCATACACGTGTACACACATTTGAACACACACATTCATGTGTAAATATATGCACAAGCACACACACACAGATGCACACACATACACACACCAAATAGCAAAACATCCGAAGTATATGATAATTAAGAAATTGTCTTAAAATTGAGTAAATTGTCTTGAAGGAGATGATTTATCCCCCAGGCTTCAAGTCTTGCACACTAGGATAGTAAGATGCTGAGTTGTGTGAAATGAGAAAGATTCAGAAAGACATTGTTGCATGCTGTCTTAGGATTGAGTTCTAAACAGTCGGTCACAGGGCAGACAATGGGGTTACTCAGCCTAGGGATGGGTGGTCTGGAGGGAGAATGGGGAGGTGTTGGTCCAAGTGTACAGGTTTCTCACAGGAGGACCAGATGGCTTGTTTGTTGTTGTTTGTTCATTTCTTTTGTTTTTTGAAAGATCCGTTGCACAGTAAATAATATACTGTGTGCATCAAAATTCTTTAAGGATTAATTTCAAGTGTTCTCACCATAAACAATGATAAATATATGAAATGCTGAAAATGTTAACTAGCTTGATTTAATCAATCTACATTGTATGCAAATATAACATTACACTGAACCTAAAAGCGTATGCAACTATAATATAATTATAATTGGCCAATTAAAATTTTTAAAGGAGTAAGAAAGGTTAATGAGGTGAATATAATAAAAAATATTATAGACATGTATGTCAAAGTATAAATAAAATATTTTATAAGTAAATAAAAGGCAAAACATTAAAAGTTTAAGCTCTATGGTAGCAGGTACCTGTAACTAAGAGGCTGAGGAAGGAGCACCATGAGTTCATGGCCACTAATCCTCATAGTCATATCTAGTTTCAAAACCAAAACTAAAAAACCCCAGTACCTGATAGGTGCATAAAGATTGGTCTTTCCAGCAAGACTTACTGCAGTGGTTCTCAACCTTCCTGATGCTTTGATTCTTTAATACAGTTCCCCATGTTGTGGTGACCCCAACCACAGAGTTATCTCCTTGTTACTTTGTAAGTGTAATTTTGCTAGTTATGAATGGTAATATGTATATCTGATGTGACCCCTGTGAAAGGGTCCTTCAACCCCCCCAAATGGGTCTTGACTCACAGGTTGAGAAATGCTGACTTACAGTATTGTGATGATTCGCAGCAGGACAGGACACTAACACTGTGGCATGAGAACACAACAGAAGACAGCCTGGCTAATTATGCCTTGGAGGACCAGGCAGGCTTCCCTTGGAAAGAAAGGGGTATGTGGGTTGAGCCTGCAAGGATAAGAAGCATCCTTCTGGAGCCGAGCAGTGGGGGCATACACTTTTAATCCCAGTACTCAAGAGGCAGATCTCTGTGAGTTCAAGGCCAGCCTGGTTTACAGAGTGAGTTCCAGGACAGCCAGGGCTACACAGAGAAACCCTGTCTTGAAAAACAAACAAACAAAAAATCCTTTTGTAAGAAACTATATTTGGATTGGAAACATGACATGGCAGTTAAGAACACTTGCTGTAGTTGCAGAGGGCCCAGGTTCAGTTCCCGGCACTCACAAGGTAGCTCACAACCCTTTAATTCCAGTTCCAGGTAATCTGATACCCTCTTTTGGCCTTCACAGGTAGCAGGTATGCACATAGTACATACATATGTGTAAGGAAAACACTCATGCACATAAAATAAAAACAATAAATCTTCAAAAATACGTTGGAGGGGGAGAAGATGTAAGGAACAAAGGTGCCAAGACATGCACGTGTGGTGAAATGCACGAACTATGATCATTTACACATCTGTATCACATATACCAACTACTGTAAAGTTTGCTTTGAGTTTCTGTGAACTAGAGAAGTGAAGACATTCAGCTAGTCCCATTACTGTCAGAGGCAGTAAAATTGTACCAGCTAATGCATGGCTGGCAACAGTGACACAGGGAGCCTACCCAGCAGCCTTTCCAAGGCTTTCCTACTAGAAGAGGGAGTGGCCCTACAGGACAGAGTGAACTAATTAATATAGGTTACCTGAGGACAAGAAAGGACTTCCCACCAATCTGCTATTGGCAATGCTGTCTACCTAGGAGCAGCTGTGTTCAGCTCTGGCCTCCCACTGCCTGCCCCACAGCACACAACCAAAGTCCCTAGGAAACCACTCAGTCTTAGAAGCCTTTTGGTGTCCATCTTTTGCTTTTCAAGCCTATATCTAGTATACCATCCAAATCATACTAAACTCAATCTTTCATCTCTGACATCCCAAGCCTCCTTCAAGAGATGTCTTAGTGCCTCTGATAGGTTAGTGACCAGGCAGCCCTAAGCCAGCCCTGATCTCTTGTGTAGGCCTGTGGTAGAATATTAAGGTGTGTGACTTTTGTTTATGCTTCATTTGTTTAACTGTGTGAAGCTGTGATTCTTTGTCTAAAACACCTCATGGTCTAATAAAGAGCTGAATGGCCAATAGTGAGACAGGAGCAAGGACAGGTGGGGCTGGCAGGTAGAGAGGATAAATAGAAGGAGAAATGAGGAAGAGCAACAAGGAGAGGAGGATGTCTAGGGCCATCCACCCATCCACCCATCCACCCATCTACCCAGCCACCCAGCCACCCAGCCACCCAGCCACCTAGACACCCATAGAGTAAGAAGGAGAGTAAGATATACAGAAGAAAGGTAAAAGCCCAGAGGGCAAAGGTAGATGGGTTAATTTAAGATAAGAAAAGCTGGATAGAAACAAGTCAAATGAAGGCCAGGCATTTTTAATAAGAATAAGTCTCCATGTGTGGTTTATTTGGGAGCTTGGTGAGCCCCCCCCCCAAAAGACAAAAGGGTAAAAAAATCACACAACATAGGCCAGTGATTGCCAACTACCTGGGTTCTGGTGGCTTCTTTTCCAGTGCCATCTGGACTGACAGAGAACCTCCCCATTCTTGCTCTTGCAGTGGCGACCAGCTCTGCATTGAGGCTCATTTCTAAACTGGGTGCTTTGGATCACACAAGTATAATGTATGGTCTTTAACCTTGAAGACATTTGTGTCTAGCTCCTCAGGAAAATCCAACCTTCACTGTTTTCTTTCTCGCTGTTGACCTCAGGCAGGGGCTGACCTTCCCACTCTGCTCTAGGCAAAATTGCAAAGTATAGTGGTCACTACTGCTGTAGTCGTACACCAAAGCCTGAGTCAATCAAGTCAGTCGAGCCAATGGTGCCCTTAGAGAGGTCAAACAATTTCCCCAAGGGCGGCATCTTTTTAAATCATTGACCTCTGGTGCAGAGAAATGATGGAGGACCTGTACTTGAAACCTCAGATTCCTCATTTCAGCAACAGCATTAAATCCTGCAACTGATAATATATTTGTAGAAGACATTGGCACTCTGCAGTCTTTTTTTTTTCTATTAAAACAGGAACAGGACCTTAGGATTTGGTGAAGTCATCTGAACCTTTTTTAATGTGGGTTGATTTTTCTGAGTTGAGGCCATTCATTCATTATCAATTTATTCAGAGTGTGTGCTAGACCCTGACTGAGATTGTGCAGAATTCAGAGTAAACAATGTTGAAGCCCTCCTGAGGTAGAGCTGGGGGGCCAAGGTGGTCATCGAGAACTTGGTACTTAACACCCAGACTTGATAGTATGTAAAGGTCAAAGGGGAATGGTTAGTAACGAACAAGAGCTATTTCAAATACAGTGATTTTTTTTTTCAGACAGGGCTGTTCTGGAACTCACTTTGTAGACTAGGCTGATCTTGTATTCATAGAGATCCACCTGCCTCTGCCTCATAGTGCTGGGATTAAAGTCTTGCACCACCATCACTCAGCTAAATCCAAATACTCTTTTAAAATGCAATGATTTTCCAAATGTGTTGTACCTGTGTGTTTTATTTACTTTATTTTGTATTTATTTACTTTTTATTTAGAGGCTTGGGGAAAGGTAGCAAAGGTCCACGCTGTCTGCTGTCCACCGCAGGGCAGATCTTGGAGGTCTGTCTGTCTCTAAGAGTGTTTTTGTGAGTAGGAATTACCACACATTTAATAGGTTTCAAAGAGATAGATGTGGTGGCCCATACCTGCAATCCCAGGACAAGGTGGTGTGGAAAGGAAGGGCAAGAGTCAAGGTCCTAGGTTACCCAGAGAGTTCAAGGCCAGCCTGATCTACATGAGACCATGCCTCAAAAAATAGCATTAAAAACTATGATAACCGAATTTACAAGATTTTAGCCTGTAGGAATCTTTTTCATGTGAATGTCATATCCGAGTTAACAAATAGTTCCATTTCTGCATAGCAGGCCAGGGGAGGCCCTAAGTCGAACTATATGCAGAAAGGCATGGAGGATAAAGGGCTAGCTTTCAAACCGATGGAGTGATTTGGTTTTGCGAGTTTAATCTATCATGCAACTTTTGGCTTATTCACTGCTTAGAATAGACTTTGTTTTGGAGACCAGGAACAGGCCAGAAGCTGGATCCCTAAGTAGATGACCAGTGGATGCCAGAGGATCAGAAACAACATAGCCAGCAGTTAAGAAATGAGTAAGCAGGCTGGAGAGATGGCTTAGAGGTTAAGAGCACCGACTGCTCTTCCAGAGGTCCTGAGTTCAATTCCCAGCAACCACATGGTGGCTCACAACCATCGTTATGAGATCTGGTGTCCTCTTCTGGTGTGCAGATATACATGGAAGCAGAATGTTGTATACATAATAAATGAATAAATCTTTTAAAAAAAATGAGTAATCTCAGTGAGGTTTTGAGAGTGTACTCCAAAGAGGCTGAAGGAAGAAAAAGATAGAATCAAAACACTGGAAGTTTCTGTGTATACCTTAGAGCTGAGCTATTGAACGTCATCCTGTTTTATGACTATAACTCTGAAAATGATCTTTGAGGCCAGATAGAATATTAAAACACTTTGTTCTACTGTTCGAATCTGGCTAATTCTTTTTCCTTTAGTTTCCACACCCATGATTGTTGATTATCAGAATTTTAGATAATAGGTCATTGAATTGATGTTGGCAATTAATTAAGTTGGAGAGGTTGAGTGATAAATACCGTTGACAGTCTCCGGGCAGATTCATTGTCAATGCACTTTTACTGAGTTTCTAGTCTGTTTAAGAGCATAGAATGGGCGCTGTGGGAAGTAGGAGGAGGGAGAACAGCCTCTTTATTCAAGAAGTTTATGAGCAATTAAGAAAGTGAAAATGTTACATCAGACAATGGCAGAAAGTAATGCTCTTGATTACAGTTGGGCCCTACAATGCTTCAAAAAAGGAAGGATTGGATCCTCTTGGATTAAAGGAGAAAGTTCTAGAGTTCTGAATGTGGCTTTGGGGAGAGAGTACAGAAATGAGAACTGGAGAAGGGTGAGGGGGAGAGACCAGGTAATAGGAAAAGGGAGAGAGAAAGTCAGAATGCAGGTGAGGATAGACTGAGAAGGCCATGGGTCTCGTCCACACTAGAACTGAAATTGGAGGTCAGGGCTGTCTCAGTTACTGTTGTATTGCTGTGAAGAGACACCATGAGTGAGGCAACTTATGAAAGAAATCATTTAATTTGGGGCTCATAGTTCCAGGGGATAGTTGAGTCCATGACCATCATGGCAGAGAACATGGCAGGAGGCAGGCAGGTATGGTGATTAGGTAGTAACTGAGAGCTTACATGTTGAGATAACAGCCATGAGACAGAGGGAAAATATCAAAGCCCACCCACAGTGACACATTCCCTCCATTTAGGGCCATAGCTCCTAAACCTTCCGAAGTACAGTCTCAACAACTGGGGACCAAGTATTCAAACATATGACTCCACAGGGGACATTGTGTGGGACCTTGAAGTTTGTGTTTTATAAGGAAGAAAGGACAGTGAAATATTTAAGCAGGAGTAAGGGATGATCGAAAGATATTTTACACAATGCCAGTAGCAGTAAAAGAGAGTGACACATCCATCAGAATGCTCCAATAGATGCTGGACAGATCCATTAGGATGCTACAATAGATGCTGGACGGGTCCATTAGGATGCTCCGATAGATGCTGGACAGATCCATTAGGATGCTCCGATAGATGCTGGACAGATCCATCAGAATGATCCATTAGATGCTGGACAGGTCCATTAGGATGCTCCAAGATGCTGGACAGATCCATCAGGATGCTACAATAGATACTTGGGACCAGGGCAGTCAGGGCTGAACCCAAGAGGGAACAGCAAATGGAAATGGAGAAAAATTTTAAAAAAAAGTCACGAAGGAAGACTTACAAAGATTTCATAACTGGTGGATTAGAGGGTGAGAGGAAGATCATCTCAAGGAATTCAAGGCCAGCCTGGGCAACACAGTGAGACCCTGACTCTAAAAATAAAATGCTCAACCCTTCTCCTCCACACTGAATTACATATTTCTTATCTCTCAGATAGTTGGGTAGACATTCTATTCTTTATAACTTTTCAAAGAATGTTAAAAAACACAGAGCAGCCTCAGTTGGAATGCGTCCTTAAGGCAGCCCAAACACACTTGAGGGAAAACACTCCCTCCATAGATTGTACAAATTCATCTTGTTCCTAACATCACTGGAAGAGATTCCTTTGTCTGAAAGCATGCAATCCATCAGGGCTGCCCAGGTCACTTCCTGTCTAATGGATCTGTAACCTTCTAATTCAGTTCCTCATGTTGTGGTGACCCCCAACCATAAAATTATTTTTGTGCTACTTCATAACTGTAATTTTGTTACTGTTATGAATTGTAATGTAAATATCTGTGTTTTCTTTCTCCCTCCCTTCCTTCCTTTTCTTTTTTGAGTTTCTCAGTGTAGTCCTGGCTGCCCTGGAACTCTTAGACCAAGCTGGCCTCGAACTCACAGAGATCCTCCTGCCTCCTCTCCCAGGTGCTGGGATTGAAGGTGTGTGCTACTACTGTGCAACTAATATCTGGTGGTTTTAGGTGACCCCTGTGAAAAGGTCATTTGATTCTCAAGGAGGTCTCAACCCTCAGGTTGAGAACCACTGTGGGCCTAAGATAATAGATAGGACATTTTTCATATTTCAGTTTGTGCTGCTGGGTTCTAATAATGAGTTAGAGGATGGTTCTTGACTCAGTGAAGAGATGCAATAGTTAAAAACTGCCAAGACAGGGTTAGGGAAGAGTCGGTGGCATTAAATACTGGGTTTGATGCCCAGCACTACATAAAAAGAGAGGTGGTAGAGTCTATCTGTAATGCCAGCACTTAGGAATCAGAGCAGCAGGATTGGGAGTTCAAGGTCATCCTCAGCTTCACAGAGAGCTTCGGCTACTGGAGACCCTGTTTCAAAAAACAAACCAACAAAATTCAGCAAGGCACACTTCCTGGAGGCTGTGAGGCAAAACTGTCCTTTGAAGGTGAAGGGGACTTACGCTGGCAGAGGCTGGGGGTTTCAGGCAGAGGCCTGTAAGGACTGATATCCTAGGGTGGCCTGCACATGGCTTATAGATGATGACTTTGAAGGAGAAGGGTATAGTATCAATGACTTGAGAATATCATTGACACCCCCAACCCTGCCCCCGGGGCACACGGACTGTGACCCTTGTTTCCAAAGTCCAACTTCTGGAGTTTGCTCACTGGGAGTGGTGGGAAATTCTGATCATACTGAAGACTGGATTTGACTCTGCTCTTCCCACCCATCCTCCAAGTGCCAAAGGCAGATCCAAATTGGATGTCATTTTATCTGAATGGTGACATACATTCTCTCTGGAGAGGAGGCAGTAACCTGGTTTTCCCTCTCACCTAAAATAGGCCCTGGTGACCGATGATCTATTTTACGGAGTGCACTGCCTGGGCCACCTCATTTGGGACCTGCTTCAGCAAGTGGAGTAGTATTTCCCTAGGACTGCTAGCTTCTCCCAGTCCGTCCCCACCGGATGGAGGGAACTTTCCCTAGAGGCTAGGACTCTCCTCTGCATATCTCCAGGGGACCTCTGCTACCCCTCTTCACTTTCAGGTGGCCTTACTGAGGTGCTGTGAATGCCATTTTTTTTTTTTTTTTTTTGTTTTCTGTTTTGTTTATCCCTCTCCATTTTGATGAGTGCAGCTGGACAACATATTTGCGAGACAGGGACTGAGGAGAGAGAAGCCAGCGTGGGAAGTGATGGAGAACACCTTCCTCGGGAAACACTCAGGCTCTTAATAGCCACTTTGGAGCCTGGGTGGTGGTGGCTGTGGCAGTGTAGGCCTTTAATCCCAACACTCAGGGGCGGGGCAGCAGGGCAGACCGGTTTCTGAAAGTTTGAGGCCAGCTTGGAGTGCTAGGACAGCCAGGGCTATACAGAAAAACGCCTTCTTGAAAAAGCAGAGGAGCCCCTGGAAGTAGAACATCCTGAATTTTGATGAGTTATGGTATCTCACCCGAGGCTTAAACACATACTTACACTCAGTCACTTCAAGGCAGGCACTGGCTGTGTGAGAGGAAGCCGCCATGCTTTTCTTCCTGGCTGGTTTTGGTACACATTAGCTCAACCAAATTACTCAGTTCCAACTAAACAAAATATTAACATAACGATGGAGTAGGATTGGAGGATCCACCTCCTGGTGTGAAGGATGTTCTGTGTGCTTTGGAGTTAAGGAGCTGGGAGCTCCGTGCATTTTATTTTGGTCCTCCCTTGCTGTGGACACATTGCGACTGTGGGCAATGGCGGAGTAGCAGAGATGGTTTGGGACATGAGTATTGCTTAGGAGTCCTGCTGGCTCTTGGTTCTTCGCACCTGCTGCAGGGCATAGGTTCTGCTAGGGGAACCTTGCTCTGCAGGATAGAATAAAACAGTTTTGTTTTTCTCACCAATTTACCCACTAATTTCTTTCCCTTTTCTGGTATTGTGAAACAAAAACGAGGATCTCACTTGGCTACTGAGCGACTCTTCTAATTATTAATTTGAATCGAGTTTGTGGTAAATACCATGTTTCTTCTAGTCTGCTGGGTAAAAATTCAGATAATTTTTAAAAGGATTTTATTTATTTATTATGTATACAACATTCTGCTTCCACGTATATCTGCACATCAGAAGAGGGCACCAGATCTCAAAACGATGGTTGTGAGCCACGATGTGGTTGCTGGGAATTGAACTCAGGACCTCTGGAAGAGCAGTCGGTGCTCTTAACCTCTGAGCCATCTCTCCAGCCCTCAGATCATTTTTTAAGACCTTTTTTGAGAACACCCAAGGACCTTTGTTGGGAGTGTGGTGCTAGAGTTGGGGATGGGGGATGAGCTTCCCCCCTTACTTCTTTCTCTTTCTTCCTTCCTCCTCCTCCTTTTTTTTTTTTCAGCACCCATAGTTAAGAAAAGATCAAATCAGAAGTTGACTTGAAGACACAGACATTTTCAAGATGAGGGTGATATTTGGTCTTCATGGTGGGAGAACCATATTTTAATTAATAACCTAGTCTCACCTTGTAGCCCAGGCTGACCTAGAATTCATTATTTATCCAAAGCTGGCTTTGAACTCCTGATCCTCCTGCCTCCACCTCCCAGAGGTTGGGATTGTAAGCATGGCCTACCACATCTGGCTTGAATTTCCTTAATTGATTCCATTTGCAGCTTGACATTGCTATATATTTGGTGATGATTTATTATGTCAGGTAGTGGCGCATGCCTTTAATCCCAGCACTCAGGAGGCAGAGGCAGGTAGATCTTTGTGAGTTTGAGGGTAGCCAGAGCTACACAGAGAAACCCTGTAATGAGAAAGCTAAACTAAAACCAGTAAATAAATAAATAAATAAATAAATAAGCTACATTATCTTTGAGATACCCTCATTCAAAAATTTTAATTTTAAAAATTTTCATGTGTATGAGTGCTTTGTTTACATGTATGTCTGTGTAACATGTTTGTGCCTGATGCCCACAAAAGCCAGAAAAGGGTGTCATACCCCCTGGTACTAGAGTTACAGATGATTGTGAGCCCTCATGTGGGTGCTGGGAATTGAATCTGGGTCCTCAGAAAGAACAGCCAGCACGAACCCATCTCTCCAGTCCTCACAATATGGTTATTTTAAACACTGTGCACCTGCATATGTGTCTCCAGGGGTCACACTATACCTTTTGCTTTCTTTTATCATGTTGATATTGAATTATGTGAGAAGATTTATAAATATATTCTAGAACAAATCCTAATTATTATAGTTTGTTTATACATTTATTTAGAAACTGTAATAATTTATATATTTTAGAGTAGATTTATTATCAGAACCCTAAAATATGCTTTAGTGATTTATATATATCTTATTTGCAATAGATTAAATAACACAGTCATTGTTATTTTTAAAACCTTCCTGTGATATTGTTTGGACTCATATCTTATCTGAGAGGATAGATAACTGACTGTCCCTCCCCTCCCCTTCTCCCTTTCCCTGTCTCCTGTCACCTCTCCTCAGGGTCTTACTAGGTTGACTAGGCTGATCTTAAGCTCAAAAACCCTCTGCATCAGCCTCCAGAGAGTCGAGATTATAGGCATGTAATCCTAAATGTGGCCCTCTTTTTCAATCCTTCCCAAGGTTGTTCTGCTTAACTTTTCTTCACTTTTTAGAAGCTCTGTCGGAGAATATACAAATGAAAGAAATTATTGATAAAAATTACATTTTACCAGCACAATTCCATATTCTTTTTTCGTTCATTTGTTTTGTTTTTCAAGTCAGGGTTTCTCCGTGTAGCTCTGGCTGTCCTGGCACTCGCTCTGGAGACCAGGCTGGCCTTGAACTCACAGAGATCCACCTGCCTCTGCCTCCCAAGTGCTGGAATTAAAGGCGTGCACCACCACCACCTGCCTCTATTCCATATTCTTTGATCTGGTGGGTGTGTGTGCCATAGTATAGCATGTGAGAATCAGAGGACAATTTGCTAGAATTAGTCCTGTTCTCTCACAGGTGGGTTTTGTAAATGGAACTTAGCTCATTATCAGATGTGGCAGAAAGTGTATTTACTAGCTGGCCCCAGTGTCCAGCTGGGTCCTTATCCCTATTCTTTTCTTTTTTTAAATTCTCTTTTTTGAAGATTTTATTTTATGTATATGAGTGCACTATCTGCTTGTGGGCCTTTAAGTTGGAAGAGGTCATCAGATCTCATTACAGATGGTTGTGAGCCACCATGTGGTTGCTGGGAATTGAACTCAGGACCTCTGGAAGAGCAGCCACTGCTCTTAACCTCTGAGCCACCTCTCCAGCCCCTGGCCCCTTCTTTCTTTTTCCCTAGTATTTTTCACTCATCACACTTGTCAGACTCTTTTTTTTTTTTTAATCATCCTATTCAATCTGCTTATTCAAAGAGCTAAAAGGTACTTGGGAGGGTGGCTCTGAGTTTGATGCCAGCATGGGCTACATGTTTAATTCCAGGCCAGCCAGAGCTCCATATCAAGATCTTCTCTCTCAAAATCCAACAGCAATAAAAATCAAGTAAGTACCAAGTCCACAAAGGAATCAATGCCTTTTTAAAAACTTACTTATTGTGCAGTGTTAGGGTTATATATACTTTTTAAAATGGCAGTCTGGGTATTTCTGTGCTCCCAAGTGTTGTGACATGAAGCACTTAAACACATTGAAGACTAGAAAACTAACCACCATGCTTGGCCCTACCTCCTGTGTAGTTAGGGCAAGCATTCAATGCTTCAAGGTGTGTCTCAGTCTGTGTGAAATAAGTGGGCATACACTGTGCCCACTGATGATCAAGTACAATGTATCCTGCTCCGCTTTGAAACTTCAATGCACACACAAGCCAGGGTTATTGTTATCAAGCAATATTGCTTTTAGATGACAGAGGAAAAAAAAACCCAATCACAAAGTTTCCACAATGTTTTAGGCAGTTGTTGGACATCACAAAGATTATATTGACTTGATCATGTTTGCAGGCTTTGTCCTTTGGTTTCAGGGGAAATATTTCCTTGGCACCCTTCCCCCAACACAAAAATTCTCTTTTAAAGTAGAAGTATGCACTAAGGACCCACTTAATAAAGGACACTGAAATAGAAATTAACTGAAGTCTGCTTTCAATTAATTTCAATTCCCTGAAGCGCCGAAATTTCCATTTTGGTCCCAGAAGTAGTTGGAAAGTAATAGGCAAGCCTGGGTGTTTTAACCCTTACATGTATGGGGATGGGAAAGGCATACATTCTAGGTCACTCTGGGGGAGGGCCAGGAGAGCCTCTAGTCTTCTTCAGCTCCCTGTTAATTTTACTATGCAATTTTTCAGTTAATTTCATAACAGTATGGCTGTCCCTTTTAAGGTATAAATTTCCATGTTTATGTTTCTCTATATTGACAATTTTAGAATCTTTGCTTTTGAACAGCAGCAGAAACAGATTGGAAAAGAAAATCTTTTCCCAAAATTACCATATCTGAATCAAACAATCATGCAGATGGGTGGGGAGACATGGAAAGTGGGACAGGAATGCTACCCAAAGTACTCGGGAACACCTGGTAGATCTGGAGCTGTAGCTCAGCTGGAAGAGTGCTTTGCTTGCAGGAAAGATCCAAGTTCAGTGCTCAGGACTACACAAACCAGACATGGAGGCGCATGCCTATGATCCCAGCACTTGAGAGCTAAAGGCTGGGGATCAGAAGTTCAAGGGCATCTTCAGCTACATATGAGTTTGAGGTCATCTTAGAGAGATGGGTCACTTGTTAAGAATGCTTGTTGCACAAGCACAAGGACCCTTGTTCTGATCCTAGGACTCTTGTAATGATCTGGGTATGGACACCCAACCCAGTATGGTAGCCAGTGGAGACAGATCTCTGCCAGCCTAGCATAAAAGCAGGAGCTCCAGGTTCAAGGACAGTGACAGAGGAGGAGCAGCTCTTCCTGCCTCTGTCTTGACACTCACACACTCATACACAGACACATGCATCCATACGCAAACATATAAATAACAGAGACAGAGAGACGAAGAGACACAGACAATGACAGAGACAAAGAGACATGGACAGAGATCAATCCTGGAGATCCCAAAGAGTGCAAGGAGGAAAACATTGCTTTATATAGAGCTCAGCATGACCAAGGGCTCTACAGATGCTTCCTAAAACCCTAGCAGTATTCCCTCACAGGTCTGCCAAAACCTAGATGTGTTTTAAAGGCTAGCACTGCAATTGTGGAGATGCAACAAAAAGAAGCTAAAGGGAATGAAGACTGGCTAGGGGCATTTATTTACTTCATGGTAGACAGTGAGTCAAAGGCTATCAAAGTCAGAGTAAAGAATTCCAGGGGACTAGGGACATAGCTCAGTGGTAGAGCACTTGCCTCAACCTGAACCTACATTGAACTGAATCCCTAACATTACATTAACTAACTAACTAACTAACTAACTAACGAACTACCTACCTACCTACCTACCTACCTAACTAACTAACTAACTAACTAACTAATTCCTGGGCTCAGAGAGTAAGGGATTCTCAGTACAGAATGGGCAGCTTACTACAAGAAAGATCTCAAGGGGAGTTACACAATCACCACAAGATTTTTCTAGAAAAGTCATGCTACTTTCCCATGTGATCTTGCTGTTATTCTCCCTTTAAAAATGTGCTTTTCAATCTATATTCTTCACTAGCAGGAGCATATGCTTCAGTGTAGAAATTCCCTCCTGGAGAGTTGAGTGTGATGGTGCATGCCTGTAATCCTAGAAAGTTGGGTCGAGGCAGGGGAATCATAAGTTAGAGATAGGGATACACATGGTGACAGTGATAACCAGGTAACTACTGTAAGAATAACAGGGAAGACAATGGCATTACATTTCTTTCTTCTTCATTTTTCAAGACAGGTTTGCTTTCTGTAGCCTTGGCTGTCCTGGAACTCACTCTGTAGACCAGGCTGGCCTCAAACTGGTCACAGAGATCTACCTGCCTCTGCCTCCCAGGTGCTTGGATTAAAGGCGTGTGCCACCACCGCCAGACAATAAGTAAATATTTTACATTTCCATAATTAACAAAGGAATTCAGTATGATAGGTGACACCGTAGCTCTGAAATACACACATTTTCCTTTTTTTTTTTAGGACATGGAGTTTTTGTTTGCTTGTTTCCAATTAGTTACAGGTCAGAAAACTATATCTTCAGATGTAGATTATCCATAACAATTTGACTTTACATATTTCAAGATCTCCCCCCACAAATAGCAGCAGAATTACACCTAACAATAATTTAAAACATTTTGTGGAAGTGGTTCAGTCAGTAGAGTGCTTGCCTAGCATGCATAAGGCCCTGGGTTCAATCTCCAGCACCAAAAACAAACAAATAAATCCAAAAAACCCCAAACAAAACCTGGGCATACTGGCACATGCTTGGAATCTAGCATTCAGGAGGTAGAGGCTAGAGGATCAGAACTTCAAGGTCTCCTTGGCTGCATAGTTTGAGACCAACCTGAATACATGAGACCCTGTCTATGAAGGAAAAATAAAAAGCATTGTGCTCTATGTCGTGTGTCCATCAAGCCTGAAATGTGGGAGACTAGGAGAACCTGGCACCTTCAGTCTTTGTAGTGGGAAGCTCATGAGGTGGAGGAATTCATCAAAGACAAGAAAGGGGGGGGGGCTGGAGAGATGGCTCAGAGGTTAAGAGCACTGACTGCCCTTCCAGAGGTCCTGAGTTCAATTCCCAGCAACCACATGATGGCTCACAACCATCTGTTATGAGATCTGGTGCCCTCTTCGGGTGTGCAGATGTACAAGGAAGCAGAATGTTGTGTACATAATAAATAAATAAATAAATAAAATCTTTAAAAAAAAAAGACAAGAAAGGGTTAAAATACTGAAAGGGGGAAATGCAGAACAGCTAAGTGAGGCCAAGGTGAGAGTTCTCTACTCCTTTGTGTTAGACTGCATTCTGAACTTGGAGCTTCAGTGTCCAGGGATCACAAAAGGCTGCTCACATTTGTTAAGCTTCTTCTGGGAACAAAGGAATCTACCAGATGCTGAAAATGGTGAAATTGGTTTATTGCCCTTCTTTCTTTGATCAGGTTTTCCTCCTTAATGTAATTTTCCTAAACAGCAAATTGCTAATAAAGCCAGTAAGCCTTAATTAATGGGTTGGATCCAAAGGACAATGTAGCTTTTTAAAAACTACCATATTGCCAGGTTGTGGTGGTGCATATCTTTAATCCCAGCACTCTGGAGGCAGAGGCAGGCAGATCTCTGAGTTCAAGACCAGCCTGGAGTACTTAGTGAGTTCGAGGACAGCCAGGGCTACACAGAGAAACCCTGTCTCAAACCAAACCAACCAACCAAACAAACAAAAATCTACCATATTTTTGAGTAATAAATTCTATAGTTACAAAATGATATTTGCTGGCTAGTGAGATGGCTCAGCTTGTAGAAACACTTGCCTTAAAAGCCTGGTGACCTGAGTTTGACCCCAGGACCCATATAAAGGTGAAAGGAGAGCCTGACTCCACAAGTTGTCCTCTGTGCACTTCATGGTATGCACCTTTCCCCAATAATAACAAATTAAAATATCTGACTTTAAGGTTTTTTGTTTGTTTTCCAGACAGGGTTTCTCTGTGTAGCCCTGGATGCTCTGGAACTCACTTTGTAGACCAGGCTGGCCTTGAACTCACAGAAATTTGTAGGCAGAGCTTTTATGCCACCAGCTGCTCCCCAAATAACTATACAGGGACTTAATGTTAATTATAAATGCTTGGCTAATAGCTCAGGCTTGTTTTTAGCTAGCTCTTATAACTTAAATCAACCTGTATTGTCTACTCTTTCTGCCATGTGGCGGTACCCTTTTTCAACACAGCCTGTTCATCAGCTTCATCGGTGTTTCCTGGCCTCTCCTCAGACTCCGCCCACCTTCTCCCCAGCATTCTCTCTGCCCTGAAAATCCTGACTAGCCCTTGGCCAATCAGTTTTTTATTAATCAATGAGAATAATACATATTTACAGTGTACAAAGATTGTTGCACAGTAGAGATCCTCCTGCCTCTGCCTACTGAGTACTGGGATTAAAGGTATGTGCCACCACACCCAGCAAAATTTTCCTTTTTAAAAGTAATTTATTTATTTTTATTTTATGTGCATTTGTATTTTGCCTGCATGTATGTCTATGTGAGGATGTTGGATTCCCTGGAACTGGAATTGCAGACAGTTGTGAGCTATCATGTGGGTCCCGGGAATTGAACCTGGGTCCTCTAAAAGAGCAGCCAGTGCTCTTAACTGCTGATCCATCTCTTCAGCATCTGACTTTAAGTTAAAGGTTTACTCAGTTTAGTAATTTACTCTTCTGAAATTGTTTAGCTTTCAACTGTGCATGGTATTTAAAAGCTAACCCATAGAACTAGTCTAGTATCTTCGGTAGTACTACTAGTTATCTTTTATTCTTTGATTGTTAGGTGCAGGGAAGGGGAGGTGGCTGGATCCAGGACGAGGATGATGCAATGCTGAAGAGTGAGCTGGAGGAGAGAAGCAGCAGGCACCATGGAAAAAACCAAAACAAAGCAAGGTCAGAGCACCATCTTGATTCTGAGCTGGGGATTCAGGGAATGCAGGAGTTAATCTGTCTTGTCACTGTTTTCAAATATTATTTTCCCATCATCACCTTGGAGACCTTAAAAAACACAGACCTGCTGGAATGCAAAAAAATGCTATCGATGTAACATATGGCTTGAGTCCTTTTCTTTTTGCCTCAGAGATGACTTAGGACTGCCTCAGGACATGTGGAATAAGGTTCATCACTCTAATACACACCCAGCACCTTCTAGGCCCTCCTAGAAGAACAAGTGGATTTCCTTTTCATTGCTTACTAGCAGAAGCAATGTATAGAAGTCACTCTGTTATTGTTTCCAATGGAGAAAACAGCCATAGGGCAATCAGGAGACAACTACAAAGTGTCAAATTTAGGCCTGAGGTCCTGGTCCATATGTCTCAGTCTTGTTTGGACATAGTATTAAATGGGCTAAATTGTCCTTACTCAAGCTTGTATGAGGAGGTTTGGTAATCTCGAACCACTAGGATTTAACAGACACAGCCTCTACCAGGTACAAGGTCTAGGCTAAGGTGATACATTAATTATGACCTTACCATACAGAGGCAGGCTCCTCTAAGTAGGGCTTTCCATACCAATATGTCTAAGGAGTTTCACAAGACTTGCTTGTGTCTTACAATGTGTGTGACCTTTGTGCAATATGGGAGTAGTGTAAAATACTCTGAAAGATAGTTTATAAGCCAACCTGGTTTTCTCCCTAAGTTGTAAGTGATTTTTACAGCCTGCTCTATCAACCCTGTGTTTCCCTGTGGCTCCAGACTCCAATAGTGGCAATAGTTTTCTTTCTGCCTATAATCTTACAGAAACTTCCCACCGATAATTCCTTCCCATCAGCCCCCCTGCCTAGTTGGGCAAGAATCCCTCTGCTGATTGTTGCAGTGAGATGAGGGCAGAATGTAGAAGTTTGGCAAACAAAGATCGTAGAGAGGTAGAAGTAGGAACATTTTATGTTATAGCCAGGCACCTATGTGGTTGACTTATCTCCTTTTCCTGTGGCTATTCTGACCAAAGCGACTTGAGGGAGATGGGTCTTATTTGCTCATAATTCCAGATTCCAGTTGATCGTGGCAGGGAAGTCATGACAGGAGGTGCCTGAGAGAACCAGTCACATTACAGCCATACATAAGAGCAAAGAGCAGCACATTAGTGCTTGCCCTCTCCATTTTCTTTTTAAAAATGCTTTTTTTCTTTTTAATGTGCAGGAGTGTTTTGCCTGCATATATGTTTGTGCACAACCTGTATGCTTGGTGCCTGCAGAGGTGAGAAGAGGGCATCATATCCCCAGGACAGGAGTTGGCTGTGAGCAATCATGGGGGTGCTGGGAACCAAACCTGTGTCCTCTGCAAGAGCAGGGAGGGCTGAGCCATCCCTCCAGCTCCTTGTGCTCTCTCTCCATTGTATACAGGCCAAGATTTCCACTCTGCTCGGGGAATGGCACTGTCCTGAGTTAACACGAGTCTTTCCTCATGAATTAACTTAACCATGGCAATCCCGAGAGGACATTCTCAGAGGCCAACCCTAATCTAGACAGCCCTTCGCAAGTGTTCCCAGAGGTTTGCCGCCAAGGTGAAGAATTAACAATTACTACCAACTGTAACCCTGGCAAAGAGCAGATGTCAGCTCCGATAAACTTCAGTCAGCCCTAAGAATGTGAGGGAGACACTCCAGGGCATCCCCTTCTAGCCAGTTAATGACTGCTGATCACTGGGTTTGGTAGAGAAACTTTTCTTTTGTGGCAAGAAAGGGTTTTCTACTATGATAATTTTGTCAGGTAGGCATAGTTTGGTCATTAGGATATAATAGCATCACTGGCACTGGTTTATTTATTTAGTTTTTTTGTTCCAGAATCATCTGGTTCTTGTCATTCAGACACAGAGGATCCTCTAAATGTGTTTATTCCCTCCGTGTATCCGGTAAGAGTAGGTCAGGCACAGATTGAGTTGTGGCAATTGAACAAAGCTCTTTCTTCCAACAGGAGAGAATGAACATATGCCGGTGAATAACCCTTCCACACAGATTTATCAGGTAACAACAAAATATTTCTTTTTTCTTTTTTCGAGACAGGGTTTCTCTGTGGCTTTGGAGGCCATCCTGGAACTTGCTCTTGTAGACCAAGCTGGTCTTGAACTTACAGAGATCCGCCTGCCTCTGCCTCCTGAATGCTGGGATTAAAGGCATGCGCCACCACCACCCAGCAACAACAAGTATGTTATTGTGAATACCGTCATGTGAATAGTGGTGACTGTCCTTCACACACAGCAGTTTTTAACACTTAAGTCCTTCCACCTGTGCCCTGACATTTGTTCTGTGAACAAGGCCAAAGGACAGGCAGGGCAGAGGCCACTCACATTATTCCTTTGAGAGAACTGGTTGCCAGAGGAAAAGTTATTCCATTTGTAAAACACAGCACCTATCTCCACACCAGCTCTACTTTTCCTGTTTACACCACTGTCACTGTGGTCATCACACCAGACAATGAATGGCATTGTCATCAGAGAGGACACAGGAAAAGCCACCTTTTTTCAGCCAGGTGTGGTGGCACATGCACATCATAACCCCTAACACTGGGAACCTTAAGACACGAGTTTAACAAGTTCAGGGCTAGCCTAGATTATATAGCAAGACCTTTCGTGATGTTTTTCTTAATTACACCCCCCCCAAGGGAGAACTGAGAATTAAGAGTGTTAGCATTAGAAACATTCAAGTATGGTGACAGGAAAAAAAATTAAGTTCATTTTAAATGATGGCAATAATTAGATTCTTTACAAAGACAATCATGACAAGCATTCTAGCAGGGCCTGGGGCGGGAGAAGGCTCTTTTTTTTAACATTTGTTTATTTACTTATTAGTGTATGTCTACGTGTGTCTCTGTGTGGCATATGTGTATGGCAGTCAGTTGACTCCTTCTACCCTGTGTGTCTCTGGGATAGAACTCAAGTTGTCCGATTTCAGAGGCAAACACTCCCATTTACTGAGCAATCCCACCAGTTCCTTAAGTTGGGTTTTTAGGCCCTTTCAAGCAGGAAGACAAGAGTCCGGAGGAGCAGACAGCTCGGGGGAAATATTATTTGGATTAGTTGAGTTTGAATCCTGGAAAAGGCAATACAGCAGCTAGCTCCCAGAAGCACTCTGCAAGTTGATTGCTATGGACCTAACTAGAGCGAGCCAACAGCAGGAGAGAAAAACATCCTTAGCTATGTAGCTCTTAGATAAGTAATGGGAGGGAGCAGAAGAAACAGCCTCCTTTCAATGTCATTTATATTTGGAGAATAGTTTCATGCAAAATCTGCTGCCTAGCCTAATGGGAAATTAACTGGACTTCATTGGAACGGACTTCATTGTTTGTTTGTTTTTGAATGTCCACAACCTCGAAAGCACATCAGTATATCCACAAATGGCCCATACGAGGTATGGGTTTGAAAAGGCTGCAGTGAAGGCATTGATATAATTCAGTAGGGCAGAGATGGGTTGTTGACTGCAAGACTTGAGCAACGTATCCAAGGACAAGCCAATCACTGGACAGTGGACTACAAAGAAAGACTACTTCTGACAGGGTGATCAGCCTGAGCAGAGCCTGGGGTGGAGGTAGGTTTCCTCAATGCTGATGTGATACCTCACTGGTCCAAGGCCTCTAGATGCCTTCTATGCTCAGCTGTGTTCTCTGACCTGCCTATGGCCTTTGCATGAATGTAAGAGCCTCTTTAGAGTCAGGTATGATTTGAAATCTATTATAAATATGTGGGTTGCTCCCTTGATGTATGCTAAATTTAGCTGCAGAGGGGATGGCCTCATTATTGCGCTGTGTCACAAATCCAAGTGCATCTCTTCACACTGGAGTGCTTGGAGCCGGGAAAGAGCATTTGGTCTATGTGGTCTCCACTGTGCCTTGATGACCCCATCTTTGTTTTAAAAGAACATTTCCCAAGTCTGTTAATTCCAAGCAACTTTTAACCAAAAGAAGGAGGTGCAAAGAAAGAGGACAGAGGGCAGGAGGGTAGGTAACTATAAGGGAATATGGTCTGCATTATAAGGGACAACAGAACTGAAAGAAAATGTGAAATTTCAATAATTTTCTTCATTTTTTGTAGATTATATCCCTTCAGATGTTATTGATTTTCAAAAAAAATTGCAAGTTGGGCAGTGGTGGTGCAGGCAGATCTCTGAATGTGAGGCCAGCATGGTCTACAGAGTGAGTTCCAGGACAGCCAGGACTATACAGAGAAACCCTGTCTTGGAAAAAACAACCAAAAAGAAAAGAAAAATTCAGGACAGGACATGGTGGCACAAGCCTATAACACAAGACAGAGGCAGGCAGATCTCTGTAAGTTCGTGGCCAGCTTGGTAAACAGAGCGAGTTACAGGCTAGCCAGGGTTCCATAGTGAGACCCTGTCTCAAAATCTTCATTCCTGTTTCCTAACCCAGAATATAAACTGTAAAGCAAGGATTTAGTGTGCTTTTCTCTTGGTACTCTAGCATAAACCACAGTGCTTGGCATATAATAAATACACAGATAGTAAATAGTAGTTGGACACTTAAGTGTTGATCTGGAAGGAGTGCACATCACTTGACACTATGGCGTCTGATACAATCGTTCAGTCTGCTGGGAGATAGTGTTGGGGAAAAGAAAGATCTTTGTGGTTTGCTCTATCAAAACAAACTCCAAAGTTTTTCTTCAAAGGTTAAGTAGGAAAAAATCAAGCTGGGTATGGTGGATAGTGGCACAGACTTTTAAATGCCAGCACTTAGAAAACTGAGGAAGGCAAAGGCAGGAGGACCAAGTTCAAGGCCAGCCTGGGTCACATGAGACCTTGTCTCAACAGAACAATCTTGGAAGGAGTGTAGGCAGCAGACTGAGGTTCCCTATAAGGGAAAACATTAATTGACATAGCTTACAGTTCAGAGGTTTATCTTCATGGTGGGTGGCATACAAACAGGCATAGTGCTGGAGAAGGAGCTGAGAGTTCTACATCTTGACCTGCAGACAGCAGGAAGTGAACTGAGACACACTTCCTCCAACAATACCACATCTACTCCAACAAAGCCACACCTTCTAATAGTGCCACTTTCCTTGGAAGCCATTTTCTTTCAAACCACCACAGTACTGGTTCTACAAAAATACCAAGCTACGCAATCATAACAAACACCCACAGGGTGTAGCTCGGCCCCATGCAGGCCCACGCTTGCTGCTTCAGTCTCTGTGAACCTCTGTGAGGCCTGCTTAGTTGAGTCTGTGCGCCATGTTCTTGTGGTATCTTTGACTTCTCTGGCTCCTATAGTCCTTCCTACCCCTCTTATCTGGGGTTCCCAAAGCTCTGCCTTATGTTTGGCTGTGGGTCTCTTCAACTGCTCCCATCAGTTGCTGAATGAGGCCTCTCTGGATGACTGGGCTAGGCACCAATCTATGAGTATAACAGAATATTGTTAGTAATGATTTCATTGACTTTTTTGTTTGTTTGTTTGTTTTTTGTTTGTTTTTTTGTTTTCTCTGTAACTTTGGATCCTGTCCTGGAACTTGCTCTGGAGACCAGGCTGGCATTGAACTCACAGAAATCCGACTGCCTCTGCCTCCTGAGTGCTGGAATTAAAGGAGTTCGCCACCATTGCCTAGCTGATGTTTTTAACCTGTCGTGTTTGGTTCTATCTGGGGTTTATGGGCTATCCAGCCTCAGGCCTCTTTTATTGCTGTCATAAGTGTCATCTCTGTCAACAACAGTGGTGATACTGGAATGCTGGCTTTGCAGTTGACCATAGACTTCAAGCAGACTCTTCATTGGGTGGGGGGCTCCTTTCCTGTCCCTATGACTTCCTGTCTTTCCATGTTGCCTCAAAGGAAGTTTAAAGAAATAAGTTGTTTGTCCAAAAGACCTTTAATTGAATAACTACAGGCCAGGTTCATGGTGTTATACTAGCATGTCTGTTATCCCAGCACTTAGGAGATAGAGACAGAAGGATCACAGCAAATTTAAGCCCAACCTGACCTACACAGTGATTTCAGGCTAGCCTGAGATACAATATAAGGTCATATCTCAAACTAACTATGGGAATTAGTCGTGTATTGTCAAAACTGCCGTTGAAGGTCATCTGGGATCTGTATAGCCTTGTTAGACATCAGTACTTTCTGTATTGAGGAAAATCACAACACCAGAGTGGTTAGCTCTTCCAGGCCAGCAGTGTCTGTGGAGACAGTAAGAGAAATGTCTACATAGCAGCTTCACCTCACTTTCATCAGGCCCTGTGAGAAGGACTTGTAGGTCAGCTTCCATGGAAATGGCCGATGAGAGGGTAAGAATGTTTCTTCTCAGAATTAAATTATGGCCGGGCGTTGGTGGTGCATGCCTTTAATCCCAGCACTCGGGAGGCAGAGGCAGGCGGATCTCTGTGAGTTCGACACCAGCCTGGTCTACAAGAGCTAGTTCCAGGACAGCCTCCAAAGCTACAGAGAAACCCTGTCTCAAAAAAAAAAAAAAAAAAGAATTAAATTATGGGCTGCTTAGTTTGTTTTAAACACAGCATCTTTTTCCTTTCCCTCCCTCCCTCCCTCCTCCCTCCTCCCTCCCCCCCTCCCTCCTTTCTTTCTTTCTTTCTTTCTTTCCTTCTTCCTTTTTCAAGACAGAGTTTTTCTATGTAGCCCTGGCTGTGCTGGAACTTGCTCTAGACCAGGCTGGGCTTGAACTCACAGAGATCCACCTGCCTCTGCATGCTGGGGTTGAAGGTGTGCGTCACAATGCCTGGCCAAACACAGCATCTTCGAAGATCAATAAAGAGACCTAAAACTGGAAGATGGAGGTTGACAGAAAAAACAAAAAACAAAAACAAAAAACCTGGTTTCCTTGGCAGTTAGGTTAAAGGAAAAAAAATAAAACAATTATCCAGGCAGTGGTAGAGCACATCTTTAATCCCAGCACTCAGGAGGCAGAGGCAGGCAGATCTCTGTTTGAGACCAGCCTGGTCTATAAGAGCTAGTTCCAGGACAGCCTCCAAAGCCACAGAGAAACCCTGTCTCAAAAAACCAAACCAAAGGACACAAAAACCCCAATTACCTTGGCATCTTTGGCATCATGTGGGACCCCAGCATAAACATCTTGCTCATGTTTATCGGGGTTTATAGGAATTTCACATGACTTGTGGAAGATTTCCCAAATCTTGACATTTGTGAGTTCACAAAGTACCTAAAACACAGCAAAGTTCCTTGGGTCTACCTCATAGTAGTAGCTCCAGACCTTGGTAATATGTTGGGGAGAAATGGGAAGGCTGTGAAAACCCAAGTTGGAATTCCTGGAAATTTAGTTTGAGGCCCAAGAGAAGTTTGATGGAAAAAAGGAATCATACGAAGAGTTAAGAAGCTGACAAAGGAAGGAAGGAAAGAAGGAAGGAAGGAAGGAAGGAAGGAAGGAAGGAAGGAAGGAAGGAAGGAAGGAAGAAGATAACTGAGACGTGGAAATTAAGAGCAGGTTAGTAGGAAGAATTCGGACCCTTCTCCTGTTTCTAAGCCTAACATGCCTCCCCTGCACCTGCCTCCAGTGGGAGCCCGTGACTTCTCTAGATCAGCTTCATGAAAAAAATCAATGAGATGAGGAACATGTTCAGCTCTCTGGAGAACAAGGTAGACTGACTATGTTCTAATTCTTGGGTTGTCCTTGTCCTGTAAGATCAGAGAGCTGAAGAAAGTGCATGTTAAGATCCCGACTTCCAAATTGTTTTACTCACAAGGTCGAGTTGGTATGCAAGGCCAGTCCGCCCCTAGCTGAAGATGGCTTTAAGAGCCCAGGTATCTCACGCATGATTCCACATCTCAGCCACATGTGTGCACACTCCCCCCCACATCATGTGTGCACACACACACAGTAATCATAACTATTGAAAATGATTGGAATGGAAAGTAGGTCAACGGTGGTACTCCCTGGCCTCTGAGCGCCAGCTGCTTCATAGGCTCTACTTATTCTCCTCAGAACAATCACTTCTGGTTCTTCTTATTTCTCCTTATTCCCAGGCCTAGAAGAAACCACTTGTGAAAACAATAGAACCCTTGGGTCTGGGGAGATGGCTCAGCGGTTAAGAGCACCGACTGTTCTTCCAGAGGTCCTGAGTTCAATTCCCAGCAACACCTGCCCCCCCCCAAAGAAAACAATAGAACCCAAACATCTGTATTTAAGAGATGTGGTATATGACACTAAGCCATAGCAGAGGATAGCGGAGCAGCTTGGAATCATTTGGATGAACTGGTTTTGGAAATGTCTAGAAGTATGCACATGTAGAGACATATGTGTGAATTTTCACGGTGCCTGTGCTTTACCTTCAGCTCCTTACTTGGTAGAAAATAGTCTTATTGTTAAATTATGTGAATATGTACATGTCTGTATGCAGATTTTGTGTATGAGCACAGTGCCAGAGCAGGCTGGAATAGGACCTCTGATGTCCTGGAGCTGGAATTAGAGGCAGTTGTGAGCTGCTTGATGTGGGTGGTGGCAGCCACACTGTGCTCTGTGAGAGCAGAAAGTGCTCTTAGCGACTGAGCCATCTCTCCAGACATGTATTTTAAATTATAGAATAAGCCTTCTGAATATTTCTGTTTAGAAGAGAGATGTGGATCTAAGCGTTCTATGTCTAATCAGACATGAAAATCAAGCAACAACGTTATCTTAATTTAGTGCCTGTTGAGTATATTTTACATTTGCTCTGTAAATAAAACAGATCTTTCAAAGTGTGCCCTTCTCTCCACAGTTCTGTTTGAGTTTACCCTTTTGATTCACCACCTAGAGAGGAAATAAATAAAAAAAACTTGGAGCACCTCTGCACCAAGCATATGTATAGAGGCTCTTTATCTCCATTTCCTTATTTCATACAGCCCTGTAAAATAGGTGTCATTATTATAATTATGGATAAGCAAACTACTACCCAGAGGTTAGCCAGTTTGCCTTCATACACCGTCCTTATGTGAGGAAGCCAGGATTTATGCCCTACCTGGCTCCAGAATTGATCTCTTGCCAGTGTTTAATCAGCAGATGTGCAGTGGTTGCTCTCCCCCTTGCTCTGGCCTCCCTACTGAAGATGACTCACATCAAAGCCCATTGTTAAAAATGCCACTGCTGCCGGCCTGTGGCGACACACTCCTCTAATCCCAGCACTCAGGAGGCAGAGACAGGTGTCAAAACTTAAGAAAGAAAAAGCTACCTTTTTCTTTTCAAAGAAACTCCTACTAATATTTATTACTCTACTTTTTAAAAAGACGTATTTTTGTTGTTTGTGTGTATGTGTGTCTGTATGATTGTATGTACACACGTGTGTGCAACTGCCTTTGACACCTTTGTCAGAAGGTGTCAGATCTCCTGCAGTTAGAATTACAGATGGTTGTGAGCTGCTTGACATGTGTCCTCTAGAAGAGTGTCAAGTGCTCTTAACCACTGAGCCAGTTCTCCAGCCCCCGTCTTATTTTTTACTTCTTTGGGGGTGGGTGGGAAAGGGCTGAATTTCTTTATATCCTGGTGATAATCAGAGAATCAGAGAGATTCTGGCATATCACTTCTCTCACAGAATTTAGGTGCTGGATCAGGATTGCCTTTTTACATACATATGTTATTTTCCAAGTAAGCCTTATATCCTCTCTCTCTCTCTCTCTCTCTCTCTCTCTCTCTCTCTCTCTCTCTCCTTTTTGAGACAGGGTTTCTCTGTGTAGCCCATTTGCCCTGGAACTCACTCTGTAGACCAGGCTGGCCTTGAACTCACAGAGATCTGCCTGCATCTGCCTCCCAAGTGCTGGGATTAATGGTATATGCTGCCACCACCATCTGGTTTAAGTATGCCCCATTCTTATATCAAGGGCTCTTTAATCGTGCAGCAGTCACAAGTACCTGTGAACCAACTGCTCATTTTGTTGTCACTTGTCAAACTTCAATACACACTGCATAAATGACCATTTCCCTGGACAAATGGGGTGAGTCACCTAAAAGAGTCTGGAGTTGGGTAAATGAAGCATCTGAGATTTTTCAGAAGCTTGTTTTCTCAAAGAAAGGAAAAGATCAAAGGTCAATGGTGCCATTTATAATAATTTATAGCAAGTCAGGTTCACTCTTCCTGAATTTAGTTGCAGGCCCTGGCCTCAGAACTAAAAACTGGCTTCACAGAAGCAATGCAGGAACTGACGCGCATCCAGCATGGAGAGTATGCTTTGGAAGAGAAGGTCAAGAGCTGCAGATGCTCCATGGAAGAGAAAGTCACCGAGATGAAGAATTCATTAAACTACTTCAAGGTGGGAGCTGCCTTTATTTCCCTGATGAAGGAATATGTCAGTTCCAGTACCAAAAGCAGGGAATTTGCCTTTTCTTGTAGCAGCCCAGGGTAAGAACTTTCCCTCTGTGCTATTTGTTAGTCATCATGGAACAATACCTAGCTCATGGGTTTCAGTTTCTGAGCTCTATGTTAAAATTAGAGGCCACAATGAAAACAAACTTTGTCTCTTATTCCCTGTCCACCCAAAGTATACACAGGAAAAGGCTTATAGGATGCAGACCTATGTTCTCTTACCTCATTGCCTTAGTTAGGGTTTCTACTGCTGTGAAGAGACACCATGACCACATTTACTCTTATAAAGGAAACATTTAAATGGTCTGGCTTACGGTTTCAGAGATTTAGTCCATTATCACCATAGCAGGATATGGCAGTAGGCAGGCAGACATAGTGCTGGAGAAAGAGCTGAAGGAGCTACATCTTGATCCTGCAGGCAACAGGAAGTGGTCTGAAACACTGGGTGTGTTTCACCTTAAAGCTGGCCTCCACAGTGACACACTTCCTCTAACAAGGCCATTCCTACTCCAGTGATGCTGCACCTCCTAATAGTGCCACTCCCTATGAGCTTATGGGGGCCAATTACATTCAAACTGCTACACCCATGTGACAGTCTAAAATGTAGCAATTCTCATGTTGTAGGAAGAGCTGAGCAATGCAATGTCCATGATTCAGGCCATCACTTCCAAACAAGAAGAAATGCAGCAGAAAATCGAACAGCTTCAACAGGAGAAGCGAAGAGAATCTCGAAAGGTTAAAGCCAAGTGAGCATCTTGAGAGCATTTACCCCAGGCAAACCCCATAAGTAATGGCTCTTGCACAGAGGCCCTGAGAAAACTTCTGGCTATTAGCACATAAGGAGTGGGCTCCTGAGCAGCTGGAAGAGATGAGGTTATACAAGCTGGTTAATACTGGGGCTGGAGTGAAGGCCCAATGGTCAAGAGCACGGGTTGCTCTTACAGAGGACCAGAGTTCAGTTCCCAGCACCACACCAGGTCTCCCAAATGCCTGTAACTCCAACTCTGGGGAATCTGGCACCCTTTTCTGGCCTCTGCAGGCAAATGGGCATATACACTCACGCGCGCACACACACACACACACACACACACACACACACACACACACACACACTGTATACTTGTCACGTATCCATAAGTCCTTTTGAGTACCAGAGAGCATGGATTTCCAGAACCCACATAAATGTTATGTGGAGGTTTAATCTAGCTAGTGAGACTAGTCATATTGGTGAGCTTTGGGTTTGACCCTGTCTCAGGGAAATAAGGTAGAGGGTGATGGAGGACAATTCACAACTTCAAGTCTAGGCCTCCACATGCATGGCCACACACCCACATACATGTGCCCACATGCTGCTTATGTGCCCTTGTGCACAAATGGAAAACAATGCTACAGTTTTCTGGTACTTGGGGTTGAGTTGTTGAGTGAGTGTAAGTCATCCCAAGAAAGTATCCAATACTGCAAACTTTAAAGACCTTGATAAGAGCCAAGCATGGAGACCATGCCTTTAATCCTAGCAGTCAGCAGAGGCAGGAGGATCTACAGAGCAAGGGTCAACATAGCAAGCCCAGGATATATATATATATATATATATATATATATATATATATATATACACTTTTTTAGTTTTTCAAGACAGGGCTTCTCTGTATTGCTTTGGAGGTTGTCCTGGAACTCACTCTGTAGACCAGGTTGGCCTCAAACTTGCAGAGATCCTCCTGGCTCTGCCTCCCAAGTGCTGGGATTAAAGGTGTGCACCACCAACACCCAGCTTCATTTATAATTTGTAAACCATATGTTTATATGGTTCAACCTGTGTGTGCCTTGGCACATTGAAACAAACAAACAAACAAACAAACAAACAAAACCTCATTCTCTGGCATGATCCTGAACTGAGCCTCCCCTGAATCTACTGGGTGTTAAGAACCAAAGCATTCTTTCTGTTGTCTCCTTTTCTAGGAAAGCCCAAAAGGAAGAGCATAGCGCACAGGCCGGAGCTGCATCTGCACCTGCGCAAGCACAAGGGAGCCCCTTCCGCTCCATCAATGTCCCCGAGTCTGGTCTCCCCAGTGAAGACTTCACCAACATTTTGCCTTCTCAGACCTATGAAAAAGGTACAGTTCATAAACCATGTGGAATTAACCACACTTATTTCTCCCTGATTCCTAGGGCTTGAGTAAAAGTAAGAATGGACTCATGTCCTGCGTCCTCTTCAGAAGAAAATAAAATATATTGCCCAGAACTTTCCTGGTATCTAGACATCAGAAGGCATCAGATGACTTCTGGTTCCTGAAAGACTGCCCATTTGTGTGGAAAATACTAATTTGGTTTCTTCTAAGTGTCAATTAGATGAAAATAATTTAGTGAAACCAATACTATACTAACCACGAGAGAACTAGATATATTTTAAAAGTCACTCTGAAAAGTTATTTACTGGTGGTGTAACTCAGTATCTATGTTTCTCTGGAAAAGCCAGGCTAGTGCTATGTGTAGGCTGAAACAATCACCAACCACTTGCTGACTGTACAGCTGTGAGAAATAAGATGGCATGCTGGCAGCACCAAAGGAGTTGACTTTTCAAGTGTTTTGATTCTGTCCCTATGCTCAAATCAGGAAAAATAAAACAAATTGAAATTTGCTACATCATTATATTCTCAAGAATGTCCCACAAAGCACACATAAAGAAAAATGAGTATAGAAATTACCATAGTTTGAATCCCCCTCTTCTTGTTTTAGTCTTATATGGAAAGTCCTCAAAAGGTAGGCACAATGTGATTTTTTTCAATCAAGTGTAGTGTAAACATCTCAGCGGTAGGGTTCATGATTTTCTGAACTCTCAGCCCACGAAGAACTTGCTTTCCCGATTCATAGACAGTGAGTGTGTTATGAATAACTGAACCTAAATTCCTAGGGCAAGTGGCTTTCACTTGGTGAACTTCTGAGTACAGAGTTGCTTGATTATTAGTCTTTTGCTTGTACATATGAGTACTCATTTTAGTAGTCAGTGAGTGCAGCCTGGGGGACAGTTGTTCAAACAATCTGAGAGGGGATTCTACCAGTGGTCCTGTTTTCTTGGCTCTATGATGTGATGAGCAAGACACATCAAGTTGACCATGCAGGTGAGGACACAAGATGGGGTCGGATGAGTGGTCAGATCAGAACCAGGTCTGGGGCAGCTGTGTGTGTTCACAAGATAGCATCTTAAAATATAGATTTGCAAAGCAAGTTTGTGCCTCTCTATACTATATGTGATAGCCCTCAGGAATAAGTCCATGGGATTTTTTTTTCTTTTAGTTTTTCAAGACAGGGTTTCTTGTGTAGCTCTGGCTGTCCTGGCACTCACTCTGTAGACCAGGATGGCCTGAAACTCACAGAAATCTGCCTGCCTCTGCCTCCTGAGTGCTCCCAAGCTCCCACCACCCAGCTTGTCTGTGTGATTTCCCCTCAGTTTTCCCACTGAAAACAGGTGCATTGCCCACATGCATGTATTTATTTAAATTTTTATTTATTATTATTATTACTATTATTATTTTGTATGACTGCAAGTGAATAGGTGCCACAGCCTGGGTATGGAGGCTAGTGAACAACTTTTGACTGTGGTTCCCTTTCTACCATGAACTTCAGATCAGAGTCAAGCCATGAGCCTTGTGTGGCAAGCACTTTTCTCTGCTGAGAATGTAAATCCACAGGCTGGGTTTAAATTATCTTCTCACTGGCAACCTCTCCTTCCCTCCTTGTGATTGAGACATCCTCATAGTTTGTTCTCCCCATTGCTGCAAAAATTTTGGAATGTTGTCATTCCTAATATATCATGCATACAATAATTGGTGGTAGCTCATATTAAAATTCAGGTTAAAGTGTAAAAGCCTCAGAAAATTTTGTTTATCCATTTTTAATGATACAATGGTGTGATTGTTGTCTGTTATCCCCAAATTCAGTAGCTTCAAGCAGCAAATATTTATTACTCAGTTTCTCTGAGTGCACAATTGACCTGGGGACCACTTACTTACATCTGTCATGAGGTAGATTGCCATCAAAGTGCTGGCCACAGCTGTTGTCATATGAGGGCTGTACTCAGAGGACATCTCCTTCCAGGCTACACACATGGTGTGGCAGTCCCTGTAATATGGACATCTCAACATGGCACCTGGCTACCCTCTGCCCCCTGTCTGGGGTATTAATCTGACAGGATGCTTAAAACAAAAGCTGTAGCTTTTAGTAACCTACTCTTGGAAGAAGCAGCTCTGCCTTCCTGCCATATTCTATTATTCAGAAGAAAATCACTAAATCCAGCATCACTCACAAGAAGGAGTCACAGAATGGTGATGCCGAGGGGTAAGGACAACCAGGGAGCCATCTTAGATGCCTAACTCTTCTTTTTCTTTCTTATTAAAATATTTTAATTATGTTAAATTATGTATATGTATCCATATGTGGGTATGTGTATGTAAGTTCAGCAGAGACATCAGATCCCCCTGGATTTGGAGTTACAAGCAGTTATACGGCACCCAATGTGGGTGCTGGGAAAATGAATTCAGGTCCTCTGCAAGAGTAGTATGTGCTCTTAAGCCCAGAGCCATCTCTTCAGCCCTGTCCTTCATTTTAAAAGATGTCTCCAGATGTGTGTCCTCTGATGTGAAGCTTCTTTCATATGTATTAGAATTAAAAAGCTTGAAATGTCATTTAAAAATGAGACAACGCTCTTTTTTCAGGCTTATTTTATTTTATGCGTATGAATGTTTTGCTGACATGTCTGTGTACCACAGGTATGCCTGGTGCTTGTGGGGGTCAGAAGCAGGAGGTGGGTACCCTAGAACTGGAGTTATTGAGGATTGTGCACCACCAGATGGGTGCTGGGAACCGAAACCTTTTACCCTGCAAAAGCAACAGGACGCCTAATTCCTTAGCCATCTCCCTGGCCCCTGAAAATATCATTTTACAACACGAAGTAAGACCTTTGGACTCTTCTAGCCTTCAAGAAGACTTTTAAAACTGCAGTTATCCTCTCCGGTCCTTCTGCTTGTTCAGAACATCTGAAAGCTAACCCCCTTTTTTATGCTGTATATATTAGGCATTGTCCCCACTACCCACTTATATTCCCAGGCCTAGAAGCTGACTTTCTTGAAGGATATGGTTCCACCATCTATTTCTTCTTAATTATGTCCTATGTATTCAACCATCTGAATATTGATACCTTCTAAAGCTGTTTCCTTACCCGTTCTTGTTCCATAGAATTTTTAAAAAATTAGGATTCCTTTTATTTATTTGTTGGGGTGAGTATGTGGAAGTCAGATGGCAACTTCTCAGGTCTTTACCCACTGAGTCATCTCTCCAGCACTCCTTCCCTTTTGTATAGTCTTCTGATACCTTTGATACCTGGTTTCTCAAAGTGTTTTCTTCTGCTGGCTGATACCGAGCTTCTTTGATTTCCTTCTATTTTCTGCCTACTCATAAATTTCTCTTTTTGGTTTCTTACTGCTATCAGAATCAAAGTCTAACTTCTTCTTTTGACTTTTCAAGACAGGGTTTCTCTGTGTAGCCCTGGCTGTCCTGGAACTCACTCTGTAGACCAGGCTGGCCTCAAACTCACAGAGATCCACATGCCTGGGTGTGCCACCACTGCCCTGCAAGTCTAAACTTTCTTCGCATAGTTTCCAAGGTCATGTACTAACTACATACATAAAATTCTGCTTTTCTCTTCTCTTTGGTTGTCTCTACTTCTACCTCTATAGTCCACCCCAGTAGTCTTTAGGCCTTGCTGTCTCGATATATTCTGTGGGCCACTGGACCTTGACATAAGATCGTCGCTCTACTTGTCTCCCTCTGTCTCTTCTTTACTAGTTCATCCACATCAGGCTACTTCTTGTCTCAGTGGTCCAATCGCAGATACAAACAGTGATGAAGCAGGAAAAGGATCTTATTTCATTGAGGCTCTGAAGATGGCTATCATCTGAAGCCTTTCTTTCAATCTGTCTTTCTTCTTTCTTTCCTCCTTCCTTCCTTCCTTCCTTCCTTCCTTCCTTCTTTCCTTCCTTTCTTTCCTTCTTTCTTCCTTCCTTCTTTCTTTCTTTTTGGTTTTTCGAGACAAGAGTTTCTCTGTGTAGCTTTGGAGGCTGTCCTGGAACTCACTCTCTAGACCAGGCTGGCCTAGAACTCACAGAGATCTGCTTGCCCCTGCCTCCTGAGTGCTGGGATTAAAGGCATGTGCCACCACCAACCTATTGGATTCTTATGGTAGCTGCTTGTAGTAGGTATCACTTAGTGGGTATCATTAACAGTTGAGAAACTAGTATTGGCTCCACTGTACTGCATCACTCCCCTGCTGTCTCTCTCGTCAATCATGAATGAAACTATAAAATCTGTAAGTCTGTCCATGTTGGTAGAATGGATGCTGAATTAAGCTTTCCTTTCTCTGCAGCTCAAGAGTCCAGATCAGTTCATGTAGGAGATGGCAATGTGAAGGGAATGATGGGCCCTGGTAAGTGCTTCTTCTTGGTTTAAGTTTTTATTATGTTATGCACGTATAATATGTGTGTACCCATGCTACTGCACAGGTGTGGAGGTCAGAGGATAACTGTGTGGAGTTGGTTCTCTCATTCCGTCTTTATGGTTTCTAGGAATTGAACTTAGCTTGTTGAGCTTGCAAGACAAGCTCTTTACCTACTGAGTCAATGAACAGGTCCAGGTACCTTCCCTGCTCTACTGGTCTGTCCTGAGCCAAGTGGGAAAGGACTCAGACATGTTAATCAGTTTCTTGACTCTGACAACTTCAGGTTGGAGACATTTATTTTAGCTCCTGGTTTCAAAGGTTTCAATCCATGGTCAGATCACTTTGTTGCTACAGACATTAGATGAGCAGAACAGCATGATGGGAAGCCTGTGACTTAAGATGTTGTTTACTTTACGGCACCCAGGAAGCAGAGGGAATAATAGAAAGGAGTTGGGGACAATGTACACATTAGTAGGGCATATCCCCAGTGGCCAATTTCTCCCAGCTTTGCAGCCTGTCCTGGAACTCTCTCTGGAGACCAGACTGGCCTCGAACTCACAGAGATCCACCTGTCTCTGCCTCCCAAGTGCTGGCATTAAAGGTGTGTGCCACCACCACCCAGCTATAAATTTTTCTTGCATCACATACTTTATAGTTTAATCCAAAATTTACCTCATTGATAATTAACCAGAATTTATGTATTATTTAATCTTCCCTCCATCCTTTCCTTTTTCTGTTTCTTCCAACTAAGCATCCATAGGCTAAAGGGACTAAATAACAAACAAAACATCCCCCCATACCCTTTGGTACTCTTTCCTCTCTTCTTTCTGTTCTTCCTTTTAACAATTTTGCCTCCTATGTTTACCTGAAAGTAAGTAGATACACGGAGTCAAAATTGTTGCTTTAAATCATACTATGCTGTAAATTTTCTAGTCTAGTAGTCTAGTCTATTGAGTCACAGTCTCATGTATATAGCCTGGCTGGCCATGAAATTTCTACAAAGCTAAGGATAACATTCAATTCCTGATCCTCCACCTCCATCTCCCAAATTAATTACAGACTTCCTTATTTTGTGGCATCCATGTTTAAAAAAAAATCAGAAGGCATATGGACCAGAAAAAAGAGAGAGATGACTGCTTGTAGTTTGGAAAATTTTTAACCCTTCATTGAGCTAGCAGTATATTAATTAAGAGTTAGTAACAAACACTGTTTTCTTTCTCAAAAAAGAAAGTTCTTAGAGCTAGAGAGATATCTCAGAGGTTAAGAGCACTGGCTGCTCTTCCAGAGGTCCTGAGTTCAATTCCCAGCAATCACATGGTGGCTCGCAACCATCCGTTATGAGATCTAGTGCCCTCTTCTGGCCTGCAGGCATACATACCGGCAGAACACTGTATACATAATAAATAAATCAAATCTTAAAAAAATAGTTCTTGGGGCTGGAGAGATGACTCAGAGTAAAGAGCACTGACTGCTCTTCCAGAGGTCCTAAGTTCAATTCCCAGCAACCACATTGTGGCTCACAGCCATCCGTTATGAGATCTGGTGCCCTCTTCTGGAGTGCAGATATACATGGAAGCAGAATGTTATATACAATAAATAAATAAAATAAAAAAATAGTTCTTTCTAGCAGGCATTGTTTTTCAGGAGTGAACCCAACAAATCCAGAAGCAGATGAAAACCTTAATAAGCCTTCTCTCTCAGCTGAGATCCAGTCTAAGGGCCATCACACTCCTGGCCTGTGGAGACAGCCCAAGGATGGCAACGAATGGAGCGAGGAATATGTCACAAAAGATCACCCAGATAAACTCAAGGAGGCTGGCCAGGGCAGACACAGTTCCCTGGAAAATGTTTTATGTGAAACCTCTTTAGCTGGTAAGTTATGAGGGAGAATGTGGGTAGAAATATGAAACAATGAGGTGTATGAGAGTTTGGAACAGAAGGGCCAGAACTACCACAGTTCATGGAGAGAACACACGACACCACCTTGTATCTTTTTAGGATGAGGCCCCTCATGCCTGCAGAGGTGAAGGGACTCACTCAGCAGAGGTTACATACCCTGGTAGGACCCCCACCTTGACCCTGGGTATTTATGACATTCTTTGGTTAAAAAAAAAAAAGAAAAAGAAAGCTATGGTCTTGGAGAATTATCTATTTAGTCAGCGATACAGAATTTGAAGGGCTGGAGAGATGGCTTGGCAGTTGTAAGCACTGGCTTCTCTTCCAGAGGACCTAGGTTCAGTTTTCAGCACCCACATGGCAGTTCACAACTATCTGTAACTCAAATTCCAGTGGATCTAACACTTTCATACAGACATACATGTAGGCAAAACTCCAATGCACAGAAATAAAGAAATTTCAAAAAGAATTTGACATATGCCAATTATTTATTAATAGTCTGCCACCAAAATATCAAACACTGCAATAAGCTCTTGTCTTCCTTCCTTTTTTAAATTCTGTCCTTCCTTCCCTTCATGTAGTAAATGAGCACTCTCCACATTTGGAGGGAAGTAATTTTTCTTAATATTATTTTAATCAAATACATGAAAATTAGATAGAACTAGAAACTTTTAAATTATTATTAACAAGAAACATGAGCAGCCACTTTGAGGGGTATGAGAGTTTGGAACTACCACAGTTCATGGAGAGAACACATTTTTGACATTTTGACATTACTCTGAGAACACATTTTGTCAAAAAGAGAAATTCTTTTTGACAGTTTCTCTTGGTACTTGTGTCTTAATTCCTTTTTTGTTGCTGTGTAGAACACCACAACCAAAGCAACTTATAAAAGAAATCATTTACTTTGGCTTCCAATTTTAGAGGTCATGGCAAGGCTGAGAGTTCACATTATGACCCACAAGCACAAGTCAGAGAGAGAAATAGAGAGAGAGAGAGAGAGAGAGAGAGAGAGAGAGAGAGAGAGAGAGAACTGGGAATCACATGAGTCCTTTGAAACATCAACCCCCCACCCCCAGTAACACACTTCCGCCAACAAGGTCACACCCCCAATCCTTCCCAAACAGTTCCACCAACTGGGGTCCAAGTTGAGCCTATGGGGGCCTTTCTCATTCAAACACCACGACTTGCTTCATATTTTGTGCTATTTTGTAAACAATACTTTGTTGAAAGTTAATTTACATCAAGTAAAATCCATGGAGTTACATCCAAACTTAAAAAAAATTTTAATGTGTATGAGTGTGTGTACAGTGTGTATGTGCAGGTGTCCATGCTACAAGGATTTGTACTATTGTGTGAGTGTGGGCATTGTGTGGTAAGTGTCCTAACCACTGAGAAACCTTGTGGGCCTTATCTTATGAGTTTAAGTAAATGTTTTATTTATTCTTTGAGAGTTTATTTTGATCATATTTATCCCCATCCCTCCTACTAACTCTCCCAGACCCACCCTTCACTGCTCCATCCTGTGACAATTTTGTGTCCTAATTTTGTTTTGTTTTTATAAAATGTCCAATTTGTGCTGCCCATAAGCTCCAGGCTATGGGGGTCACTCAAGCATCATTGACCCACTGGGGGGCCATTCCTGTAAGGGGAAGAGACTCACCCTTTCAGCTTGACTTTTTACATATGAATATTGACTATGATCACTACCAAGGTCAACATATATGTTTCTGTTATGCTAGGAATTTCTCTCATGCTTCATTTTATGTGAAGAACCACTGTAACTACTATATAGTTTCATCTGTTCTTGAACTTCATATAAATGGGATAATATTGTGTATTCTTTTTTGCCTGATATCTTTCTCTCAATATGTGTTTTTGAGATTCATCTACATTGTTACATGTAATTCATTTAGTAGTTCTTTTTTATTAACTTCACTGCATGTCATTGTCACATTTTTAAAAATCCATAATCCAGAGCCAGAGAGATGGCTTGTGGTTAAGAGCACTGGCTGCTCTTCCAGAGGACCCAGGTTCAATTCCCAGCACCCACATGGCAGCTCACAACTGTCTGTAAACTCCAGTTCCACAGGATCCAACTCCAGCCCATATATATATATACCAAGGTATATAAAATAAAAGTAAATTATTAAAAGATAGCATCTAGTAATTGTTAAGTGGGTAGAATACTTTGTATATACTTTTTGAGAATATTAATTGTAAGATTTAATTTTCACATACATATTTGTTTTGTCTCTCCTATGGTATATTCTTATTCAAATGTCTCAGTATCCTTAATTATTTATGTGTTCAATAAAGATTATCCTCCTAAATAAATAAATAAATAAATAAATAAATAAATACGCCCTCCCAATAACCTGGAATTTTGTGTTATCCAAGCCTGTCAATAGTGGCTTCATTATAAATATGCTTATTAGGTAGTACATTTACATATTGGGAAGTGATCTCTTTATGTCATGTCTTAGGGTGTCCTGTAACAAGTGGCAAGCTGCCCAGCCTCCTGTCAGGAGTGCTGAAGCCTGGCTGCTGGCATTCTGGGACCTGAAGGGGAATGTGTGTGTCTTTCTCATTAGCTCAGGCTAGGGCTTCCCTAATGCCGCTTCTCCCATTCCACCCCCCACCCCCCCACCCCCGCCCGGGGGAAACCAGGATGCACTAGACTGCAAGTGCAATTTGGAGGCTCTTACAATTTGTGCAGCTTGACCTCACTTGCTTCTGGGCACTAATGCCTCCAGTCCCTCAGCCTCTACTGCTTCTTAGCAGGTCCTTTGTCTGCAGACACACGGTTTTGTGTCCTTTGCTTTGCTGGATGAATCTCACACTTCCACTCTGCTTTTCATCCTGCCTAAATGTGCTGATTCCTTTCTCTCTCCTCCCTTCTGTCTCCCCCACTTCACCCTGTTTTCCTCTTTTGTCTCAAGGGGCCCAGGCTGGTTAAATATCTGACGACGACCTTGGATTTCTGATCCTCCCACCTTCGACTCCTGGGTAACAAGTGTAGACAAATAAGCCTGGTTTATGTGATGCTAGGGGACACACTGCCAACTGAGCTTTCCCATGTGTTTTTATTGATTTCTTGCCTGACTTAGTGTTTGGGAGGGAGTTGATTAACAACAAAAAAAATCCCTTTGGGTTTGCTTTAAAGCAAAAAGGCAGACAGTGGCTCTGGAGCTGCTTGAATCTGAGCGGAAATATGTCATTAACATCTCTCTGATCCTGAAGATAAAGGCGACATTCCAGGGCTCAGATGGAAAGAGGAATTCCAAGGAGAGAAGGTACCCCTGTGCTCATTGTCTTTGCTTTTCAGATTGACTAGCACTTAAGGTAAGTTACTCACTGTTTCTACTTTGGGAATTCTGGGTCCTAGAGAGTCCCAGAAATAGTCTTTGGTAGGCAAGTCTCAAACTTAGGTTCTCAGCAGGTAGACAATGAATATAGTCTAAGGGAACTTTAGTCTGTGACTTGTCTGTTTAGAATAAGGTGAGACATTTCATGTCCTCAGGGATGATAGACTTCATCAAAGTCCCAGGAAATGGAGGTGGTGGAAATAAGGGCCATTAGACAATGATGAGGTCTAATCCCATAGCATCTGGTACTGAGTAAGAGTGTGCACCTAGCCAGGTGGTGGTGGCACACGCCTTTAATCCCAGCACTTGAAAGGTAGAGGCAGGAGTTCGAGGCCAGTCTAGTCTACAGAGCTAGCTCCAGGACAGTGAGGGCTACACGGAGAAACCTTGTCTCGAAAAACAAACAAACAAACAAACAAGAGTGTGCACCTAGCTGTGTGTGTTGAGGGAGTGGGTAAGTGCTTCCTGCACACTGGCCCTAATGTCACAGCCTGCACCTGCTTATACCTTTACTCCCTCTGTTGGGAAAGAACAGGAAAGAGACAAGCAAGGCCTGGGGGAAAGGACTAATGTAATAAAGATGAGCTAATTCAGAATGAAGTGAAGAAAAGAACAATCCTAATGAACAGAAAGTCTGGGTTATGTGGCATTATAACCTTAAGCATTTATTCCATAAGGTGGTAACCATTCATTGGTTGTGAGTCTATCTAAGGAAGCCCCCATTGTCCTGCTCCTTATGGCTCCTCCCATTTTACTTGACTTTACCGCCATGCAATAGCCCCTCCTACCCAAACCCCAACCCCCAAACATCCATCTCTATCTAAATGACTGAGGTGAGGAAATCTTCCCCAACATCTCACAAGGGTCTTGACTGATTCCAAAGTTTATTTTACTACAAAATAGAGGTAAACAAACTATAGAGAACAGAAGGGTGACACGACATGGCAAACTCTTGACTTATAATAATGGCTCTAGACTCTTGCTCCACCTTCCTACAGTGGCCTGGATTTTGTTTCTTCCTTTTCCATTTGGCCATTTGATTTCCCACACAGACAGCCTGGTTTACTCTCTCACCTGCTCCTTTGGGGCTCTGGGAAGGTTATGGACACTAGCATTTTTGCCAAGCACACGCTCAGTTTCTGTGACTCAAGTGGAAAAGGAACCTGAGTTTTGGTGTGGCTTTGCTTCTTTACCTAAGGTCCTAAGCAGCAGCATCTCTTTTCCAGTTTCCATAACTTTGGGGTTCTCAGATAAAAGTGGGAAAGAAGCTTGTACCCTGGAACACTGTCCTGGCTCCTGTGCTTTATTTGATCTGGAACTTCATGACTCTTTGCCAGTACTGGGGCACGTAGTCTTGGGGCAGAGCACTTACCTACCATCTGGGAGACCCGGGGCACTGTCTCCACAGTGGAAAAAGAATAGCCAGAATCCTGTGATGTCTACTGATGAGTCATGGCTATACTTCTTGAATTATCTGTTCTCTACCTGGCTCAAGTCCCTTGACTTCATATAATTTCTTTTTAAATTCTTTTTCAAAATGTAAAAGTGTGTTTCAATATTTGGTGCAGAACACAGAGTAGGTCATTGCTCTTCATGTAATGTGTTTCCACAATCACTGCCAATGTTAGCCATGTCTAACTGTACCCTGAAACCACAGTTACCCAATGACAGTCCAAAAGGAGGCTGGTACCAGCTCTCTAGCTCTCCAAGCAAACTGGTCACAGTGAAGCAGAAAACAGTATTCTAAAAAGAGAGAAAAAAAAAAGAAAGAAAGGGACTGGAGAGGAAAAGAGGAGAGATAATCTAGAATATATCCCATAATTCATACAGACAACACATTCCCAAATCAGGCCTCAGCATGGTGCAGTGACGTCATGCAGTCATCACCATCACACCGTGGCTGTTGCCTGGAGTCCTCGGTAGCCTGTGCTGGGAGAAGTCTTCTGCACCTGTGGTGCCTGTGGGTGCAGCTCTGCTCTTTCTGTGTAGTCACTTGTGATCCCTTCCAGACTCAGTTCTTCCCACAGTCTACCTGCTCCCTAGCTTTCCTGAATTCCTCTCTGGTCTGAGCTGGTTATTTAGATCTTCCATGAGTATTTTGCTGTGAGTGAGAGCACAGATCAAGAGGCTTTTCCATTTGACTTAGGACCCGCTAGCTTTGTGTATGCTAGCACTCATGGATCTGGAGGCTAAGATGGATCTCGGTAGTGGCAGGTTTCTTTGTATTTTTCATAAGAGAACTCAGAGCCCTATTCTGGTGTTTGTCTCTTCTCTGAAATGTTTTTTTCTTTTTCTTTTCTTTTCTTTTTTTTTTTTTTTTAAGAAAACAAAACAAAGCCTCCTCTAAATCTGACATCCTGTCTAATGACAGAGGTTTGTGGCCAAATCAGCTCCATGGTCCACACATGCACATCTATCATACCCCTGGGAAATGTTTAAGTAAGTTCAGTTCTCAGAGACAAGTATGCCGTCATATCTTTGTTAATGATTCACATTGAAGCACAAGGAAATCTACTTGCAATTTCCATGAGCCATCAAATTAGAGTTCAGATCCTCCTTGCTGTGCAGCAAATTCCATTGTCTTCTGCTTCTCATGACTTGTTCCTGTAGAACCCTGTTTATATTATCCTTCTCTGTTCCCGGCTCTTAGGATCTGGTTCTCTTTGTCTCTCTTTTCTCCACCCCAGTCTTCTTTGACTTCTCACTTCTTCATTTCCTCAGGGGTTAAAAATGAAGCACACAGCTGGGCATGGTGGTGCATGCTTTTAGTCCCAGCACCTAAGAGGCAGAGGCAGGTGGAGGATCTCTGTGAGTTCGAGGCCAGCCTGGTCCACAAAATGAGGTCCCAGGCAGCCAGGACTGTTACACAGGGAAACCCTGTCTGGAAAAACCTAAATAAACAAAAAATAAATAAATAATAAATAAGGTGCACAGACAGGTAGAGGAAAGGTTTGAAGTAGCAAAGAGGCTCTGTAAAACACCAGGAAGCAGCTGATCAGCCCTAGTCTATAGTCGGCAGAGTACAGACAAGAGAGTACCCTTGCCCAGTGTGCCTTTTCGGAGCTGAAAGAAAAAAGATATGAAAGCTCCTTCATTTCCCTAACACCCTGAACTTCTAGCTGTCAATATTAACCAAACCTTACCACGGACCCAAGTGGCATTTTTCTAGCCAGTAGCTAAGAATAAATTGTTTGGGTATGAATGCTTTGGGTATTGGAATCTAAAACACTGAAAAGGATTCCTTTAGAGTTTCTATAGAGTGTGGCATGCATGAAACTGGTCCAGGTTAGTTGTTAGCAGGTCATTCCTGTGATGTGTTCTTTATTGTTTGGCCAATTTACATTTACATAAGGGGCTATCAGTAAAGGGGCCTTCTCTATTATTGTCTGAGGATAGCTGCTGTACTGAAAAGAAAATTAAGGTGGTGACTGGAGAGATGGGTCAGGAGTTAAGAGCACTGACTGTTCTTCCAGAGGACCCAGGTTCAATTTCCAGCATCCACATGACAATTAACAACTGTCTATAAATCCAAGATCAGACAAACATGCAGACAAAACACCAATGCACATAAAGTAAAAATAAATAAATGGTAATAATAAAAAAGAAAATTAAAATCCCAAATACAAACCTGTGAGAGTGTTTTGGATAATTGAAAGTGGGGCCTGCTGTGTTTGTTCTTATGGCACCTTTTGTGTAATTTTTCCTTTGTTCTGTTTCAAGCCTCTTCCCTGGCTCTTTGCGCTACCTTGTTCAGCAGCACTTGGATTTACTTCATGCCCTGCAGGAGAGGGTCCTGAAATGGCCACGCCAAGGAGTCCTCGGAGATTTATTCCTGAAGTTGACAAATGATGAGGTGAGGTGTCTCTGTACTATGAATGGGTTTGTGTCTCACTCATCTGCTTCTCCTAATGGAGAACCAAGAATTAGCAAGTTTCAGAGTTAGAAGAAACACTGATACCTTTTCTAACCACCCCATGCTACAGTTACCAGGGTAGGCTCATAGAGATTCAAAGGCTTTGCTGAAATCACCCAGCTTGCAACATGGTTGGTTATCTATGACTGGAGCCCTGTTATGTCTCCTACCTTCTGATTCATGACTTTGTAGTATGCTATTGTGGCCTCTATTGACCATGCATGTGTATATGGATTTATATATGTGATTTTTATATACAGATGTATATTTATAATATATACATGCTTGATAATATATATCATATATACTTGTATATATCATATAAAATAAATGGGTGGTATAGTATATATATTTCCATTCTTTTTAGATTTTAAAATATGATAGGTGGTTGTTTGTCTTGAATGTCTTTTGTTTTAATTCCTTAGAAAAAGAGTGCTGAATTTTCAATTCTCTTTAATGTTATAACAAGAACATATTCAGGCAAGAAGCTGAAAGTCCAAATGTCTCCAGGACTAGAGTCATATATGATACAACATCAGTTTGGATTGGTGGGAATTTGTTAGAGAAGACAATGTTTGTTTTGATACAAAGAACAGCTACTAGATCTATCTAATTATTATTTAGGAAAGAAGGACTAGAGTAGTTAGATTGTTGTTTTAAGAGAAATGAAATCTAGAATTTTATTAAAATGCTCTTATTTTAAATATTGTGGGAGGCAGTTAAAATTAGCCTGAGAGTCAGTTTTTGCCTGCATCTTTATCAACATTTTTTGACAGCAGGTAATAACACAGATTTGCAGCTTATTGACTTTCGTAGAAGGCAGTAGATGTAACACCATGTCTCTAATATCACCTTTACTTGTATTCAGCATGCTTTTTGGAGCTAGGAGTTATATATATGGGGATATAACTTTGGAAGCTATGAGCTGTTTTCTTGAGGGGAAACTGCATTGGTGAACAAGCATGAGTTAAAAATGGGCAACTAACTGAAAACCTGAGAACTGCTTGTCCAGATGATATGAAGTCTGTCTGTTGGGTGAAGTTTTTCATCTGGATACAGATGAATACCATGGAAAGGAATTATACATGCAAAACATACATTTTTATCATTTAACGATTTAAGAGTACTTAACTTACATGGCCCTAGGTCCTTCACTTCTATCTTGTTATAAAGGTATAACTGTTGAGTTTTGGTTCCCACACTGTAGTAATATTTATTTTAACACCAAAACTGTTATTTTTTTTTCGAGACAGGATTTCTCTGTGGGTTTAGAGGCTGTCCTGGAACTATCTCTTGTAGACCAAGCTGGTCTCGAACTGACAGAGATCCCAAAACTGTTATTTTCATAGTCATAGTCACAGTCTCATGAATCGATGGCTATTCTTGAACTAGCTATGTAGTTGAGGGTGAATCTGAACTCTGAAAAAAACCTGAAGAGTTTTTTGCCTCTTCCTCTCAAGTGCTAAGATTATATATGTGGTCCATCACACACTTCTAGACATCAAGGAAACAAAACAACCTTTTAAAAAGATGAACAAGGGACTAGAGAGATGGCTCGGAGGTTAAGAGCACTGGCTGCTCTTGCTGAGGATTGGGATTTGGTTATGATAACCCACATGGTCACTCACAACCATCTCCAACCCCAATTCCAGGATATTTGATACTTTTTGGCCTCTGAGGATACCAGGCATTGACATGGGGACATATATACATATAGACAAACACCCAACACATGTAAAATAAAAACAACAAATCTTTATAAAGAAGATGACTAAAAGCTCCAAGAACAAATAAAGAACCTAGTTAATAAATTATTAAAATATCCTCTGAATTCTGCTCTTTTTTATGTTCACGGCATTATAAAAATGCTGCCATTCCTACTTCCAAGTTCTGACCATGCATTTCTGTGTTTGTTTTAAAGAATAATTTCTTGGATTATTATGTTGCATACCTGAGGGATTTGCCCGAATGCATCTCATTGGTTCATGTTGTGGTTCTGAAGGAGGTAAGTGTTGACACTATGCGCATGCTGTCCTCTGTTTACACATCATCTATAGCATGTCTGTCCACTCAACATGAGAGCATATGCCCTATGAGCTTGTTTTCCAGACTGAGGAATGCCTTGAACATATTAGTGATGCCTCTCTTCTGTGTTGCTCTGGTTCTTGCAATGCTCTGATAAACTACACTGAACTACAGACAAAGCAAATAGGTAGTCTAGAGTTCTTCAGCATGCAGCTTTTGTGCTGTATGTTGTGTTCTCAGCCTCAGAAAATATGAGTCTCAGTATGGGATTCAAATCGTCCTCTGTCAAGTTGGCTCCATAGTGTTTCTTGAAGCATGGCACTTCAGTGATAAATTAAGTGTTTGACATGCATATCTGCATGTACATTGTGTTATTTTTTGATAAAGGTTTATTTATTTATTAGGTATACAGTGTTCTGCCTGCATGTACACCTGAAGGCCAGAAGAGGGTACCGGATCTCATTACAGATGGTTGTGAGCCACCATGTGGTTGCTGGGAATTGAACTCATGACCTCTGGAAGAGCAGCCAGTGCTCTTAACCTCTGAGTCATCTCTCCAGCCCCAATTGCTGTCTTTACAGCCCATACATTGTGTTATTTTAAGTTAACAAGAAACTAGAGTACTAGAGCCCTAATGTGATGAGGCTGGCAGGACAGAAACTTTCATCAACACTAACGCTGAGAGTAGTTGCTTCTCACAGGAGATGAGAGTCTATATCTCACTTTCTACTTCACCTCCCTGAGTCCTCTCAACCAAAATGACTATCACATGATAGCATTCAGCAAATGTTTGGAAAAAGGAAGAGAAGGGAAGGTACAGAAGGGGAGGGAGACCACTGTGTTTTCTGCTTCTAGGCTTACTGACCAATTTCTAACCACTCTCCTGTCTCCACTTGAGAGGCTCTGGTTCACTCTTAGAGCCTCAGTAGATGACTTGCTGGAAAACCTTAATTTGTTGATTTAATTCAAGCTAACCAAGAGCCTCCTTCTATCTAGCACTGACCTTAGAGGGGTCGGGGATGGAAGGGATAGTTTGGAAACTTGGGTAGATTCGAAAGAAGTATATGTTAGGTCCTCTGATAGAGAAGAGGTGTCTCTTTGGGCATAACCTTGAACACGTGGCCTCTCCAGTGAGAAAGAAATGCTTCATAACAATCTGGAAAGAAAGTGCTTTGGAAATATGCATTTCCCACCTGGTGGGAAGGATCTCTGGTGTTCTATTTGCACTGCTGCAGGGACACTAGAGTGACTGTTTTTGTTTTGTTTTTTTTTTCATTCAGGGTGATGAGGAGATTAAATCTGACATCTATACCCTGTTTTTCCACATAGTACAGCGCATCCCTGAATATCTGATACATCTCCAGGTGAGCCCAGCTGGACAAGCCAACAGATGTTTACACTGAGCTATTATTTTTGGCTTTCAAATTAGCAATACTATAAAGGCTCAAGGACTCATTAGTATTTCTAAGAAGTAGTCACATGACTTAGATTGCTATGGTTACACCACACTGCAGCAAAATACACCATACTCTGCAGAATGAGCTAAAATCTGGTCTTGAAATTTTTGGTTTATGATAGCTGTCTCTGAAGTTCTATCTTTGCTTACCAGCAATCTCCACTTCTGGGGGTCCAGGATCTTTTATAAATACTCTTCATGACATCTGAGTACCTTATTCACTTCCCTCCTATTTGGTTCTACAATCATCTGAATGTTACCCCTGGCCTTTTAATTTCTGCTTAACCGTAAACTAAGCTACTATCCTGATGGCTTCCACTTGACTTGGGCCAGGGTTCTATCATACAGCATTCATACTTTATGTTACAGAAGAGCCATGAGCAGCTGATGAACAAATTCTTAACAATTTCCCCATGGAGCCTGTAGCTTTGTAGAGGACGTAGAGTTGAGTTCACCAGCCTTTTACTAGTAACACCTCTTCCTCCTGATATCCATCTGCTTTGATCTAAGGGTTGACTGATCTTAAGTAATTCAGTGAAAACATCTTAGAAATGCTTGTAATTAACCTCAGCTAGAAGCAGCCCAGAATCAATATTGAGATTTTCACTGGGATATGGCTTTACACAATAATTATCTTACGGATTCTTTCAACACTTTCATGAAACAGGTATTATCATTTTTCATAAGGCTATGGAGGACCAAAGCAGTCCCAGTACTGTGTTCAAGACAACACACCCAGTAGGCCAAAACCTCAGACTGAATCCCAGGTCTTGCAAACATTAGGTAAAGAGGCCTGAGGGCTACTCTCTAGTTTGCATTCAAATCATTCTTTTATATTTATTAGATACATGACCTAAAGAAGACCGCTGATTTTGGTATCTTAGTTTTCTTACTTATTATATATCTAACTGGGTTGTGAGAAAAACTAAAGAAGATAATGAATTATAAAATGGCTTAGCTCCTGGCAATAGGAAGTATCATCAAATCAATAACATAGTCATTGAATGTTAGTGTTCTCAATCCCACTGTAGCACAGAAGGTCTTTAATTTCATGTTGTGCTACTATAACAAAATACCCGAGGCTGGGTATTTTTTAAGGGAAGAGGTTCATTTTGGCTCACAGTTTTGGAGACATAGTGCTGGTATTGGTGTCTGGTGACCTCCTCATGGTAAACACAGTGGTAACATAGATAATAATGGCAGGTCACACAATATGAAAGAGGAAGTAAGGGGGTGGTGTCCAGGCTCACTTTCCTGTAACTATTTTTTCATAAGAACCGCCTCTTTAAAACCAGCATTAATTACTTCATCAGTATAGTCAGCATACATTTCACTAGGTCCCACCTCTTAAAGGTCCTACCATGTTTTTTTTTTTTTTTTCTGAGACAGGGTTTCTCTGTGGTTTTGGAGGCTGTCCTGGAACTAGTTCTGTAGAGCAGGCTGGTCTGGAACTCACAGAGATCCGCCTGCCTCTACCTCCTGAGTGCTGGGATTAAAGGCATGTGCCACCACCACCCAGCTAGGTCCGACCATCTTTAGAAAAAACCATTACACTGTGAATTAAGCTTCCAGTACCTGAACCTTTGAAAGATAAACCATACCTAGACCATAACATCAGGAAATGTAATAGGAGGGCTACCATCCCCCCTACCCACCTCACATCCTCACCTGATGCCTATCAGTCTCAGCAGTGGTCCGACTCCATTAAGTACTGCTTATAGGTAGTTGTGAGAACATCTTTATTTCTTCATATATCTAATTGTTGGATCTTTCTAGATTTTCAAGGTGGAATTCTATTATTCTATTCTATTCTATTCTATTCTATTCAGTTACATCCAACTCACATGGAACAGAACAGAATGACTTACATTCTTTTGAGCTTTCAGCTGACTGATAGATGGACAGTGCATCTGAGTTGTTTTGATTGATTTGATTGGCACTCACAGTAGCTCAAAGTGCGGTGCGGAAGAGATGAAGCAACTTTTCAGCCTAATTGTGCAACACTGATTCCTCTTCCCTTCTATCCAGAATGTTCTGAAGTTCACGGAGCAGGAACACCCCGACTATTATCTACTGCTTGTGTGTGTTCAGCGCCTCCGGGTGTTTATCTCCCATTACACCCTGCTGTTTCAGTGCAATGAAGAATTGCTTATTCAGAAGCGGAAAAAGCTTAAAAAGTAAGGTTGTGGTGGTGCAGCGCCTGACAAAGGTTTCTGAGAAGAGGGCACAGAACAGTCACTCAAGTGCCTGGAATGGGCTGAAGTGAAACAGAAGGGAAGGGGGGAGGGGCAGTCAAGTTGGCCACAGGAGGGAAGTAACTTTAGAAGGAAAGCACTTTGGCTCTATTGTCCCCTCATATGTTGCTTCCCTTAACTTTTCAGGTTCAAAACACACCTGCTGCTTGTTAGGTATTGGTGTGCCCAGTGAATATACTGCAATGAACAAAACAGCCATAAAACCTCAGTCTCATGGGGCTGAGTCTTTAGAGCTAGACAATGAAGAATAAATTAGGTGTTATTCTATTCTTGGAGAATAGAAGCAACCCATAGCAGAGCTTCCAGATTTCTGTAAGCATCCTGTCCATCTGGAGAACAGTATCATTTCTCTAGGGGTTTCTCCTGACAGTTGTGTCTCAGTACCACTCTGTATACCCAAGCTCTTTTCAGCCAACTGCCAGCTGTTATATAAGCAATGCGGCTTGTAGAGGACTCTGGGGATAGAGAGCCCACCACAGAACACTTCACCTGAGAAGCACACCTGTTTTTCTTAGCCAGGCTCACACTGTGCAACCTGAGATTGTTCTTTCCATCCTGTTAGGTCGTCTATGGCAAAGCTGTACAAAGGGCTGGCTTCCCAGTGTGCTAATGCTGGCCAAGATGCTTCCCCCACTGCAGGCACCGAGGCTGTCCGTGATAGCGGGATCCACTCAGAAGAAATGCTCCAACCATACCCTTCTGCTCCTAGTTCTGCCCCTTCTGTCACGTAAGCATCTGTTGCTAGAGAAACATTAGCAGGGGTGCCCTTGAGTCCCAGGTGGTTTGTATAGGGGAGCAGGCTGGGCTGCATTAGAAATGTGTTCAACAGAACTCCACCTTCTCCCTTGCCCCATCGTTTTCATATTAACCACAGAACAGTTGATCTGATCCCTGGGTTCCAGAGAAAGACATGAAGAGGCAATATTTAGAAAGTGCTGACATGTGGAAAGTAGAAATTCACTTTGTGCATTACTTCAACTCTTGAAGCAGTATACAAAAAACAGAGGGAAAAGGTCTACATTATACCCAGGCCAAACTATAGCTATTTCACTCTGTAGGGAAAATAAAAGCATCAATCTTCCAAAATAATAATATTGGTGTAAGGTCAGTTCATTTCACTTTTTTTTCTTCGTATTTGTAAATGTGAGTCCTAAGTTTCACTGTAAGATCAATGTCTTGCAATCTCTTGAGATATTCAGTGTTAGTATTCATGTATGCATCGGTATACACTTCTGATGAATTAAAATATACATAAGCAGAAAAATTTTGGTCACAGTACACTAGTTCATTTATATCTATCTGGCAAAACAAAAATTCTATTTGATGGGTGTGCTACACTTTAAACTGCAAAAATTGCTGTGTGCTCCCAAGACAACAAAACTCTATAGAAACTGGGCAAATTCTGATAGCTTTTACATTGTATTAATGTTTTATGGGTGGTTGTTTGACATGACAACCAAGATGCTTTACAGCCACGAAATTTTTAAAAAGTTTATTATAGAAATGCAAATTTTACCCACTTGAGTTAGTCCTTAAAAAACAACAGCAACAACAAAAACCCAAATGAAAGCAACAAAGTGTATAGTGCTCTTGGTGAGTTCCCAAATTTGGCTAGGTGGTGGTGGCACATGCCTTTCATCAGGCCAGCCTGGTCTACAGAGTGAGTTCCAGGACAGCCAGGGCGACTTACTCCCTGTCTTGAAAAAACCCGAGTTTCTTTATCACCATCCATAGCTCAACAGTTTATTTCGGAAAACAATTGTTTATGTGTGAAGATCTAGAGGCTGTATCAAGTTCATTGTCCAGGATTCTGTATGTTCCTCTGCCACAGCAAAAGGAGAGAAATTGAGAAGGGCTATCTTGGGAGTTGCCTGGTAGCAGGGATGCTCAGAGCTCCATCAGGCCAGTGATGTCTGTCAGCTCAGTGACTTAGCTTGGAAGTCGAGACAGATGACTTTCCTGGCCGCTGTTTCCACTCTTCCAGGCAGGTCTAGGGATTCTTGAGAGATCTTCCTCATTAGTTTGTGGAGCTTGATAGATTTATCCACAAAAGGCACTTGGGAGAGGAGAGGAGAGGAGAGGAGTGGGCCTCAGGCTGCTCTCTTGGAGAGAGGTCAACACTATTTGATCATCTCTCTTATTTCACCCTTTAAAGACATTTGATGCCCCCGGCGAAGAAAGGCCAACAGCAGCAGAGCCTCATGGAGAGCATGCAGCCCGGGAAGCCGGGCGACTGGGAGATGGAGGGCAGAAAGCACGAGCGGCCTGAGAGCCTGCTGGCCCCAGCACAGTTCTGCACGGCGGAGCAGGACGTGAAGGCGCTCGCTGGGCCGTTGCAGGCCATCCCGGAGATGGACTTCGAGCCGTCCCCGGCCGAGCCGCTGGGCAACGTAGAGCGCTCGCTGCGCGGCCCGCCCGAGCTTCTGCCGGACGCGGCGCGTAGCTTCGTGCCCGCCGGCTACGAGGAGTTCGAGTACGGAGGCGAGATCTTCGCGCTGCCAGCGCCCTACGACGAGGAGCCCTTCCAGGCGCCGGCGCTCTTCGACAACTGCTCTCCCGCCTCCTCCGAGTCCAGCCTGGACATTTGCTTCCTGAGGCCCGTCAGCTTCGCCATGGAGGCCGAGCGGCCCGAGCACGCGCTGCAGCCGCTGCCCAAGAGCGCCACGTCGCCGGCGAGCAGCAGCAGCGCCTACAAGCTGGAGGCCGCGCAGGCGCAGGCGCAGGCACACGGCAAGGCCAAGCCGCTGAGCCGCTCGCTCAAGGAGTTCCCGCGCACGCCGCCCGCCGAGGGCGTGGCCCCGCGGCTCTACAGCACGCGCAGCAGCAGCGGCGGCCGCGCGCCGCTCAAGGTGGAGCGCGCCGCCGCCCCGCACGGCCCCGCCGCCGCCGCCGCCGCCTCTCGCGGGGCGCCGCGGACCTTCTTCCCCCAACAGAGGTCCCAAAGCGAAAAACAGACCTATTTGGAAGTAAGGAGGGTAAAGTAAAACCGAGCCGAAGCCCGCCTCGGCGCCCCGGGCCTAGATCTCAGGGCCAGCCCCGGTTGGTTCCCTTGGCGGGGAGGGAGGGGGCAGAGGCGGAGCCCGCACAGGCGTGGTGACAGACCTTGGCCTTGGTGGCCTTCGAAGGCGAGAGGCAGGGCAGGTACCACACCAAGAGCACGAGGGCAGGGAGAGCGAGACGAGACCTCGGTGCACAGACATGCTCACAGATACGCCAAGAGGGAGGGACTGATGCATGCAGAGAGAATGAGTTAATGAGTGAACTGATTTATTCCTTCTTACGGGCTGCACCGCCTGCTCGGTGCACCTTCTGGTACAAATGTACAAAACACCGGGCGTTGTGTGCTAGCCACCTCCGGTTATCTTTCTTTGTATCGGTGTCAACCTCCAAGTTTGTTGCAAAGAAAATTCATTTTTGCTTGCTTTCTTTAAAAAGGCTGTATTGACTCAAATGCACCTTTAGCTTTGATGAATGTTGAGGCATGTTGCTATCTCTCCTTGGTGTCTCCAGGCCTTGGGGGTATTTATTTATTTTAAGAATTTATTTATTTATTTATTATGTATACAACATTCTGCTTCCATGTATATCTGCACACCAGAAGAGGGCACCAGATCTCATAACGGATGGTTGTGAGCCACCATGTGGTTGCTGGGAATTGAACTCAGGACCTCTGGAAGGGCAGTCAGTGCTCCTAACCTCTGAACCATCTCTCCAGCCCGCCTTGGGGTATTTAAAAGTATGTTCCAACCCTAACCACCAAGAAGCAGGCGACACACAGGTTTTCAATGTGACAGAAACAATTGATTAAGCTTAATAACAAGATAGGTCTCAGGTGTGCAGCCACACTTTTATTATCAAGAGAGTGGGTCCAGTTGATGGTTACAGACTCATTTCCATTTTCCAGCCACACAGTGCCTGCTGTGTACCATGCTCCGTGTGCTGATTGTTGAAGGCTCAGAAATAAACAGTCCAGAATGTCTCATAGGCTTAGCACATGGAATTTTGATGAACTGGGGGCATAGAGGAGGGATATCTAAAACCTCTTGGGGTGATGATGTTAGAGACTGCATCCTAGGTACATTGAATATCTGAATTAATTTTAAAAGCTACTTTGAAGCTACCAGGGGAAGAGCAAGGTTGCAAAGCTTAAAAGAAAAAGACTTTTTGGTCATAGAACCACTGGATAGCTTTTCCTTTGGCATACTGAGAAAAGTGGAAAGAAGGTCCCAGAAACAGGAGGGGAATGGACCATGGCAAGCCCTGCAGTTTGCTGCCTACCTGGGTTCCAGCAATTAAACCAGCTGAGGGGAAGAACACCCCAATACTGTAGCCTAGCAATTCTGGCATTCTTCAAGAGTCAGACTTTTTTTTTTTTTTTCTGGCTCTGATTTCTCAACTCCAAATCTTAAAAAAAATCCTATTGGGTAAAATCTCTGAGACATATCAATCCTGGGTAATCTTGAAAGTTCATTAAAAGGGGAAATAGAAGGCAATTAGTAGTACCAGTTTAAACTGGGATGAGTAGAAGCTTACATCGAAGTCTTTTAAGTGGTGTAGTCTGTGCTACAAAGAATGTTTTTATTTTACATGTTCATAAAAATGTGAGTTTTTTCCCTAATTCATGGGTGAAAGTTTTGGAAATTGGAACAATTATCAGGGAAAAATTTATTAGAAATAACAAATATAGTTGAGAAAAAACAATAAGTGACTGTTTACCAGATGTACCTCATAGCAATAACAATATAGTAGCATTCCTTAACATGGGAAGACAAACCAGGTCAAGACACCAAGGAAGAATCATGCAGAGTTCAAGAGAGAAGGGGCTGTGTGTGTGGACATACATGTTTATGCATGTACATGTAACACATTCGTGTGTGTGTGTGTGTGTGTGTGTGTGTGTGTGTGTGTGTATTTAAAGTGGGGGTAGGATTGGAACTGTAGCTGCACAAGATAACCTTGTGAAACTATATTGTTAGGGTGAGCCATTCTGCTTCAGTCTACTCCACCCCACCTATAACCAGAAGACCTAAAGCCAGTTTTAGTGTCTTTATTGAGAGCCAAGAAAGAAGACAGTGTGTAGGAACTCTAGGTTCTAACCCAGGCTCTGCTATCAAATAGTTGCCATCTTTGGACAATTCACATGCCTTCCCTGTACCTCCAGTTTTCTTACCTATGAAAATAAGATATGTAGGGAGCTGGAGAGATGGCTCAGTGCTTAAGAGCACTTTTTGCTCTTCCAGTGGGCCCAGGTTCAATTCCCAGCACCCATATGACAGTTCTCAATGGCCTGTAACTCCAGTTTCAGGAGCTCTGACATCCACTTCTTGTTTCCTCGGCTATCAGGCACGCACATGGTGCCTGACATACACGGAAAAGCACAAATATACATAACAAAATAAGTTTATATAAAAAATAAGACATCTAGTGGGCAGCAAGATGGCTCTGAGAGCAGGTAGAGCTGCTAACCTTAAGGCCTGACTTTGGCCCAGATCTCGCAAGATGGCAAGGGAGAGCCATCTGCTCAGGAGTTGCTTCTGACTTCCACAAAGTCTTCCTGGCCCCTGTGTGCCTGAACACACACACACACACACACACACACACACACACACACACACACACACACACACACACGAATGAACAGAACCCAGTAAAATTTTGGCTAGTGAAATGGCTCTGTAGGTAGAGGCACTTGTATTCCACCCCTAGAAGCTACATGCTGTGAGGAGAACTGATTCCTGCAAGTTTTTCTCTGACCTCCACATGTGCCTTGGCATGTGAAGCCATCCCCCATCCCAAGTAATAAATGTGATCACAATTTCTAAGAAGTATATTACCTCACAGGGTTGTAAAGATCAGATCAAACAAGGTAGTTTCATAGTATACTTGGTAAAGCCGATGGAAGATGATGGTAAGACCATGGTTTCACAGACAGATATTCCTTAAAGAATTTATAGTTTCTCTGAATGGAGGATTTGGCATGGATCCCAGTTAAAGACTACTATAATGGAGGGTCCACAGTTGATAGGAGGAAAACCAAACCCCCTCTTGTGGGCTCTGAAATTCTAAGTCTGGATGTTTTATCATTGAGCCAGTGATATAGCCTTGCTGTAGTCCCCACAGGCACCTCCCAAAATGTGGTCTTAGAGGGAGTAGTGGATGCATTAATTTTATATTTTATAAATCTTATCAGTGCAGAAACTGTAGCCAGACCTACTGAATCAGAAATTATTGTTTAGGATTCTTAGTTAGGTGTTTGCTATAAACAGAAGTTCATTGGGCAGAAGGCTGCCCGAAACCCCTTTTCATATCTAATTATGCATAACAATTATGTATAGGCTAGAGATTGTGCCTTAGAGACTCGAGCCTTAAGGATCTGTGTCTTTAAGTAAAAGCAAGTGTAGATGGTTCTAGGATTCCAGGAGCATACTTTGAGAAACATTGCACTAAGCCACCAGGATGCTGCTCTCCATGGTCTAGTTAGGAATCTTAGTGGCGTCTCAGACTTCCCAGGGTGGCTATTACAACCCTGAATGATGTTCTCAAACCCAGATCTAGACATTTCCTAGAAAAGCCTCTTGCCCATGCTTTGCTCCTCTGCAAGCAAGCAAGCAAGCAAGCAAGCAAGCAAGCAAGCAAGCAAGCAGACACTAAGCAGGGACCTGCAGGGTGCTGTTGGTGTGTTTTTCTGTTTTCACTTCTTAGGGTCATTTATGCAGCTGCTTTAGGATTGTTTTTAAATCACAGTCACCTCAAGGTGAATATTCTATTCATGTAGGATGTAAGTTTGTGTACATACCTAACACATATTTTTATTTGCACTTTAGTATGTGTGCACATGGGTTGGAGAGATGGCTCAGTGGTTAAGAGTATTGGCTGCTCTTCCAGGAGACCCAGGTTCAATCCCTAGCACCCATGTGTCAGCTCATAATTGTCTGTAACTCAGGTTCCAGTTGATCCAACTCCCTCACACCTACATGCAGGCCAAACACCAAATGCACATTTAAAAAAATAATATGTGTGCACATGGTAACATCTTTAACAATAAATAAGTGTATAAAAGAATATCTTTATTTTTAATTGTACTCTAAACATGAACTAAGTTAATATAAGTAGGATGAAAGCAAAGTTTAGACACACCAGTTAGATAATTCTCAACAGGTCTGACCTCTTAAAAAAACTCTTCACTAAAGTACAAAATTGGGAACAGGACTTAATGGTTACATTGTTGATAGATAGCATCCTGTTGATCTCTGTTTCTCTCAAAAGTAAAACAGACAACCACAGTAACAAAACCCCCTTAATATTAAGTTTTCTTATTTTATAGAAAGAGGAATGTACCCAGAGATATTCAGCAAGACAGTTGATGCCATCACAAAGTTTATTTTCTATGTTATGGTGGCTATAGAGATGGTTCAGTGGTTAAGCTGCACTTTCAGGGGACCCAGTTTCAATTCCAAGCAACCATATGGTGTCTCACAACTCTTTGTAACTCTAGTTCTGATTGTTTCAGTGCCCTCCTCTGGCCTCCATGGGCACCAGGCATACACATGGTACACAGACATACAAACAGGTAAAACACCTATACACATAAAAATTATATATGTTCATTGTTGTTGTGTGTGCCATGGCAAGCATATCAAGGTCAGAAAGTGTCCTGGTTAGGTTTTTGTCACCTGTGAAGAGAAGGCTCAGTTGGGAAAATGCCTGTATCCGATGACTAAAGAGAAGGCTCAGCTGGGAAAATGCCTGTATCCGATGACTGTAGCCAGGTCTATAAGGGCATTTTCCTGATTCATAATAGAGTAACAGTGATAGAGGAGGGCCCAGTCCTCTGCAGCGGTGGCAGTGGAGGGGGCGGTAGGTCCCTGGGTGCTGCCCCCAGGCAGGTGTTGTGAATCAGTCTGAGCAAACCATGGAGAGTAAGCCAGTAGGTAATGTTTGTCCATGGCTTGTTTATGCTTCAGTTCTTAGCTCTAGACTACTGCCCTCTTGAGTTCCTGCCCTGACTTCCCTTCATGACTGTTACCTGGAAGCCAGAGAGGAAATAAGCCCTTTTTTTCAGAAGCTGCTTTTGGGTCATGACCTTTATTTATCACAGCAATAGAAAGCAAACAAGGACAAAGAGCAATTTGCAGGGGTCCACTTTCTCCTTCCACCTTTATGTGGGCTCCAGGGATTGAACTCAGGTCCTTCAGCTTGTGTAGTAAGCGCCTGTGCATGTGGAGTTATCTCATCAGCCATACACTCTATACTTTGTATTGCTAGCTAACTTCCTTTATTTATTTATCTTTACTGTTGTATTCTGTTGTGGACTGATTGCCTTCATTTGTAGAAAGACTTAGACTCAAACAATGTTCCTTTTCCACCTGCTCATTTCATCACCCTAGGCATGCTTTGCTGGGACTGGAAAGCCACAGGGAGTCAGGGGGGTAGGAGAGGCAGGTGGCAAAGCTAACGAACTATCCCACAGCCAGGGTAGATATGTTTTGGAAAAGAGTAAAACACATGCCTCTTTTGTGTTTTCAGGAGATGCACTTAGAGGATGCCACCCGATTCTGTCCAAAGGAAGAAAGAGAGAGTGAACAGACTTCTTTCAGCGATCAAAATCCCAGGCAAGACCAGAAAGGGGGCTTTCGCAGCTCCTTCCGCAAGCTCTTTAAAAAGAAGTGAGTAGCCCTTAGATAAAACAGTGTTGTAACTCATTTCCCTTTGGCAGAAGTCGGAGGTTTTAACAGTATTAATTACTAAGTAGCCTGGTCTCACACAACTGTTTCAAGTTTAGTGTTTGTACCTAATTTCTGAGCAGAAGCAAACTCAGCTCCCCCTGCCACTTCTTAAAAATCTTTTCTCTTCATTCCCTGAATTGTGTCCTGAGAGAAGTAGCAGAGAGGGTACCCTGGCAAATGGGCTGAGAGGGGTCCTCTATGGGAGCTGAGTATTCAGTCAGACCTCCAATGTGTGGAAAATGATGAGGGCATGTCAGCATTTTTGCCCTCATGAGCCTCATCATCCTGGTTCTAAAAAAATGTGTGTTGGTACTTGCCAGGGGTTTCCCTGAATGGATGGATTTGGCTCAGGTCCTAGTAAAAACTTTCAGTGTCCATATTAGACAGGAAACAAAAGAAGTTTCCCTCCTTGGTCTTTCTAAGTCTTATTGTTGCATGAAACATTACCTCCCAGGCATTTTGGCCAGCGCTGTGTTGCCATTTGGGAGGTAGGGCCAGGCTCCAGCATAAATGTAAGGAAGAGAGAGATAACCCTTAACGTTTGACCAGCACATGATTTAGCAGCCCTGCCCTCGTCTGCCTGGGTGGCTGCTGTTTCTTCCTCCAAAGGTCCTCAGGCCTGCCTTCCTCTCCCTTAGGGAGGTCACCTTGCTATTTACTTCCTCTTATTAGAGGTCATTGGAAGTTGTTTTTCAACCTCAAGTCTATGTTTTAATTATTAGAAAAATGAAATGAAGGTGTTATGTTGCCTTTGGAGACTTACTGGAAAACCACTTTCTCCTTGAAGGTGGAGTCTTGGTGATGGAGGAAGTAGAGAAAGCCTTCAATTGGCTTTCTTTTTTTTAATGATTTGTCTAATTCTCCTCTACTGGGAGGGTGGTGCTGAGATCAGTGGATATCTGATTGTTGGTCCTTGCCTGTTGTTACTAGAAGGAGGAGGAAGAGGAAAGAAGAACAGCGGTTCTACAGTTAACCACAGCCCTACAGTCTGTCTCCTTCCCTGCAGTTAACCACAGCCCTACAGCCTACTTGAGTTTTGCTAGGGAACCCAATGCATGCATGACTGTTGCTGGACCTCAAGTCACTTTACATAGGGATTGAGACTTAAGAGCTGTTTATCCCTCTCTAGGGTTATAGATTTAGATTTTTCTGGGTCTATAACTGCTAATGGCATGGAGTGGGAAGAAGTTGACAATTTGGCAGTCTAAACTTGGGATTTAGGCTCTAAATCCTTTGATGAACGCCAGATGCCTAAGGACACACATTGCTTGAGTCTGTTGGATATTTTTAAGTCATCATAAGATTCCCCAAAGAAGCAATTATTTGTTGTTCACCACCATTTATAATAGCTGAGCAGTATCTGTTGGAAAACAATCAGCAATAGATTCACCACCTGTTCCTTTACAAATTCTTGTTTATCAAAGAGATGTAACAAAATGGCCTATTAGTTATATGAGGCATAGGGACAGATCTGCCCTTTTGTATCCAGAGGCAGAACTAGCAGAAGTGAGGAGGAAGAGGAACACTCTAAAAATGCACCTGCTTGGACCTGGTGGACTCACGAGAGTGTGGGTTCTCTGAAATAGAAGCTAGATGGTTCTGTCTGGGGTCTCTGAAAAGTATTTCTATGATGGGTGGGAGGTTGCCCCAGAAATCATCAGTCCTTTACAGTATGTATATTTGCTTTGTCTGTACTCTGACTTTACTGTTGCTCGGTCTGAATAGTCACTTGTCTTTATCACAAACTAGATGAATGTGCTGTTGGGCCTGTAATTTTAAAGGCCTCTAAAAGAGAAAGCCATACAGTCTTTCTATTGCTCCCTGCCCCCACAGACTTTGGTATAATGCAGACACCCTGCTGTGTGCTCTCCAGATTCACACCGGTTAATTGTCTTCAGTCCTCCTGCAACTTTGGGTATTTTTCTTAGGGAGAAGGACAGTGGATTCTCTTAGTTCTCTCATAGACCAGTCTGCATCAGTCATATTACTGTCAACAATAACGGCACTGTCCTTTGTATTTAAAATGTGAAGTATTATCTGCATGGAGGTAAAGGTGGAGCCACTTAGATGATTCTTTCTCTGGCCTGCTTTCCTGGCTTGGAAGGTCTAGTCTAGGACAGTCATCACCATGCAGGTGGTTCCCACTACAGCTTTGTACTTAGGGAGCTCTTCCGGGACTTGGCAAGGGTTAAAGAAGCAACTTAAATAGCTTCTTCTGTGTTTGTCATCTAAATACCATGGAAATTCTGTTAAGGACCACACTCCTCTATGGTATTACATAGACAAAGGGCAGGGAGGCCCCAGGGTAGCATGAAAGGGCCTGTATCTTTAACTCAAATGTAAATACACCATTCTTGTATGTGCATAATTCCAGGCATACATAAAGGATCATGAATGATATGGTCCCAGCCATTCCACAGAACCTTGCATTCTGAACTCAGGAATGTATAGGATGAAAGATAAACTATCCCTTCTAGAAAAATCTATGTGAAGATTGTTAAAGACTTAAACCTTGATTATTGTAAAAAAAAGATAGAAAAAAGTCAAGCCATTTTGTGTGTCAGGAAGTTAGTTGGCAGAAAGCCCAGTGACCTGAAGTAGCTAAACCTGGGTTACTAGACACTCTAGAGCTGGCCTCCCAGGTCCAGATGAGCAGGCCTAGGAAAGCCATCCATGTCCTGTTTGGGGCTCAGGTCCAGATGAGCAGGCCTAGGAAAGCCATCCATGTCCTGTCTGGGGCTCACTGCCATCCTCCCCTGTATCCCTCTGGAGGTTCAGTCCTGTCTACACTGACACACTTTTTGTTCCATAGGGGCTTGTTTGGCTGGTGGCCCCACACTCCCAGAATGCTGCTTCGGGATGAAGCTAGGCATGGAACCAGATGCAACAGAAAACCCGAGAAAGGGTTCTCTTCCCTCTGAGGCTGGGAGGGCCGAATGCTCATGCCCACAAGGATTCAAAAGGCAGAGTCAAGCTGACATCATAAAAAATATTCTGAAAAAGTGCCCACGATATTTGAGGAAAAGGGTAACCCTTTTATTGTTTCCATCTCAGGCACATTTGCCCTGGGTTGATACCAGGTCATAGATCCCTGAAAGCTGTGCAGAATTGGTCAGAATGAAGTCTACTAACTTAAAGTCTGAGCATGTGAAATGACTTTACACATTTTAAATATGATTCTTAGAAGCTAGGGAACAGACCTGAAAGGCCAATGCTTGCCTGAGTAAGAAAAGGCAAACTATCCCTTCTAGGAGAATACACATGGACACTGTCAAAGATTTAAACCCAACTGTTGTTAGAGCTGAGGCAGGTGCTTTTTCGTCTTCATGTATAACCCTTATACTTGCGTAAGTGAGTGCTCTTGGCTGGGGATAGCAGTGGGGAAGAGATTGTGTAAGATGGTGCTTCTACCCTTGAGCATCATTTTCGTGGGTAGTAAAAGATACAGAGTAGACCATCTAACTGGTTATATTTCTATTTCTTCACTGTTCCCCCCCCCCCCCGAGATAGGGTTTCCCTGTAGCTTTGGAGGCTGTCCTGGAACTAGCTCTTGTAGACCAGGCTGGTCTCCAACTCACAGAGATCCCCCTGCCTCTGCCTCCCGAGACCTGGGATTAAAGGCGTGCGCCACCACCGCCTGGAATTTCTCTTTTAGTACTTCATAATGTATATGATTATTTCTGTTCCAGCCATCCTCCACCAGTTGCATCAACATCTGTTTTCTTCGTCACATGGTCAGGGGAACTTGTGCAGGGCCCCTGTAGTTGAATGTTAGTGAGTCCTCTTTGTTTGGTGTCTTCTCAGCAGTTTTTGTGTATGCCTCCTGTGTGGAACAATCCATATAATAGGAGACAGGACTCTAAAAATCAGCCCATCATTTTATACTCATTTTCTCTACCTCCTTAAAACCCACACCAAGCCCCACCTTCCCTCTTGCCCACTTTGCAGTTCCTTCATATCTCATTCAATTTCCTATGTAATTTGCAAATTCAAGAGGATGTTTGAAAGGAAAGGTAATTTAGGTTACCTGACTCTGGTTGGGAGTGCCGCTCAGCAGGTCATCTGAAATCAGTTATTTTTGTCTTCAGTGTATTAGTATCTTCCCAGAACAAAACAAGTAAAAGATATAGCTCCTACCCATTTGAAACTTATAGTTCAAAGTAGGCTAGCTATATTCACCACCCTGTGAATGCCATGGTTGACTGATTAGCTAATAAGGCTACCGCCTCCGACTCTCTTCATGTGAGTTCCCTAACACTGTGAAGGAGGGTAATCTTTCATATCAGAGAACCAACTCTTTTTTACTTCAGAGGCATCTGTGGCACTAGATTTTACCTCCCTTCCTCAACTCCAGTTTTTCGGGTTTATGTGTAGCAAAGCTTTTTATTTTTCTCTGTCACTTGAAGGATATTTAGCAACAAGTCTGTTGTTTCCCCTTTCTGTCAAATGATTGGATGACTGTATGTCAGAATATATTGACAGCCATTGCACTCCTCACAAAGAGTTCCTGACTGTCCCTCTAGTATCTGCTCAGAAATCCCCTGCAGCTTGCCAAGATGGTATAGGGTGTTCAAAAGCTATTTCTATGTTTTACAAAGAAACAGAGTGAAAAGAAAACACACTATCTCTTTCTGCTGGTTTCTGCAGATTACCCCTACTTATTTGCACCCACGCCCTCAGAAGAGTCTAGTATACCTATAGTATGTTGAGCATTATAAAAGTCAGATGAAATGAACTTTGAATCGTTCCTACAGCAGAATTCTGTGTTTTGAAAACGATTAGTAAGTTAGCCACTAGTTACTTAGTAGTTAATATTCAGAAATGCAGACATTTGTACTGGAAACAAAGGAGAGGTATAGAAGAGCAGTTAAAAAAGAAAAAAATCTGGAGCTGAGTTTGTGGAAACTAGACAGGGCGATTTTGGCATTTGTTTCAGAAATGGGAACACAGCTGGTGAAGATTTCTGTGGTCCTTGGGGCTGGTGGTGACATCAAAGCTTTCCCATTTCCAGGTAAACTCCAGTTGCATGTGGGAACCTCCAAGTGTGACATGTTGGGTTTTGGAGAGATCAGATGTAGGTAGGTAAGAGGGAAAATGTGAGGTGAAGTCTCAGGTGTAGATTAATGATTTCATTGAGAAGTTGGCATGGGGAGAACATGAGAAGAGGCAGCCACAATTGAATCTTTTCCTGCCCTAAAATCGAGCATTCTAGGCTTCCAGACAGCAGAAGATGGGCAGCAAGGGAATAGCCAAGACGTATCTTACTGACATCTGGGCACAACCATGCTAACCAGGGAGGGTTTGAACTGGAGGGAGGCAAGAGTTCCCAGAGATGAAAGCAATCCTGGAGTTTTAGGGAGGATGTGAGCCCATTTCTAGGGATTTTAGGCTGGTCCCAGACACCTTCTTATCTCATGAATATCCAGATGTACTAGAGCTGAGAGAGAGTAATGTTCCTGTGTTTACTGGGATACAGTGTTTACTGGGATACTCCTTTCTAATCAGAAGTAAAAGCATGTTGGGTAGCTATGGCTTCTTTTCTGATATCAAATTGAGAAGTAAAAATACCTAGTTCATTCTTCAGGTTTGCAGACATTTCTAGTGTGTCTCTAGGTCCAGTGTTTTTACTTGAATACTAGAAAAGGATATTTGAATTCTTCCCAATAAGCTCAATAAATATAGATTCATAATTAGTAAAAATAATTTGTAATAGCAAGGACTTGGGCTGGGGATATATAGCAGTAGAGCACTTGCCTTGTGTGTAATGGGCCCTGGGGCCAATTCCCAGTACCGCCAAAACAGAAGGAAGTAAAGCACCTCTCCCAAATAATAACCAACAAAAACCTCCAAAACAAACGAGGACTGAAAGATAGTATACCAATGACAGTGGCAGAGCTTAGAGGCCAGTTACCCTGCCTTTGTGTGTAGGGAAAGCAGCGTATAGAGAAACTGTTCACTTGAGCAGGAGCTTTGGAGCATCACTTTCCTACATCCCACACAAGGACTTCTGACACCCGTTCTTGGGTAGCAGGCTAGTTTTACCCATTCTAGCTCAAAGTTTAAGTGAGTGAGGGACCCCAGGCTAGTTGTATGAGAGGTTATTTCTAGAAAGCCTCCTCCCTCTAGGGACCTCTGACTTGAACAGACTGGAGAAGGGACAGAGCTGGAATGGATTGCCCAACTGTTTAACCAAGAGAAAGGAAGAATGCACCCTGGACTGGGGACTCAAATGGACTGAGTTGACTATTGATTAGTCTTGGGCTCCTTTGTGGTGGTTGAGATAACTGTATTGATTTCTACATTCTACCAAATGTAGCAATATTTCTGGTTGGTTTCAATAAATCTTTCCTTTAAAAATGAAAACAAGCAGAAGCAAGAGTTTGTAATGCAATGCCTAGATTTAGCAAGGGCCTTGATAACCATTTTAATTTAAGGGCCTTGGTAATCTTCGGAGTAGTCATTTTATTGAATCAAAAATAGATAATTTTGAGCTTTTATTCCTGTTACAATGCTTTTACATGGTAACTTACACTGACATATACAGTTGTCACAATTGTCCTCATGAAGCATTAGTGAGAGATTCTGTATGTTCACTGCAAATTTTAGATACACATACTTAAGTTCTGAAATTCAGGGGAGTAAAAATGATTCCAGATCTAGGAGGCAACTGTTTTACAAATGCAGAACAATTTGGATAGATTAAAATATTTGAAAACAATTAAAACCAAATCAACCTGTACTTTATCTGTGTGCTGAGATTTTAGGTCCAGTGGATCAGAATACAGGGAAAAAACTAATGAGAATCCCTCAATGGATCCTTCACCCACCAAACAAGATTTCTTCAGAAACCGACTTGCTCTTGCAAATGACCTTGACCAAGGAACAGCTGTGTAAACACATTTACAGTTGTATTGTCAAGTGGTAAGAGGAGGGTAAAAGCTTGTATATATCTCTGCAGGAATATATATATATACATATATATATATCAATGCATAAATCCCTGAGGAAAACTAATATAAATATTTACATATGAAACTAAATCAACATACAAGATATTGAAGAGATGAAGATTAGTCTATGGTTAAGACTTGGCTTAATGAACCTCAACACTTGGGAAAAGGGAAATGAAGACTTTTCACATCATTACAGAAAAACATAATAAATTTGGAGGAAAATAAATGTTTGTAAGAACAAAAACTTGCACCTTGAAGTCATTCCCCAAGTCTAATAAGCATGTTCATTTTTAGCATGGATGTGAATTTTGTGCTTCCTAGGAATTTTAATTCATAGCTTTTGAATTCATCCCACTGTGCTTAGACTAATATGCCCTATGTGAGGGTCCAGTTGTGTCTTGCTTCATATCTTTCCAAACCTCAAAGCAAAATATAATATCCTTTAAGGCAAAGGATTACCAGAACTGTATTTTATTTGTGAAAACCAGAGCTCTAAAGAATTTGTCCTTAAACTATAATTCAGGAGCTTCCAAAGTTATGGATACATTGCTCTCCAGCTTGTTCTGTGGCTATGGAAATCAGTAAAGGGAACAGGAGTGGGGACAAAAACAAAAAAACATTCTCCTTGTATGGGCTGCTTTGAGGATGGCAGTGGTCATAGGTCCCAGTGGATAATGTGTCATACCTACTCATGCCCAAAGAGCCCAGGGAGACAAGGCACTATCTTAGCTACATTCTTTTTCAAAGACTTTGAACCCAGGGTCTTGTGCATGCCAGGCAAGTACTTAACCACTGAGTTATACCCCAGCCCCACAACCTTTTCTTTAGTCTGGACTGAAGCTGACCCCAGTACCAGGTATTTAATGGTCACATTTACCCAGTGTTTACTGCAAACCAGGATGAAAACTCAGGGGCATATTATTCTACTCTCTTGGAGGTTACAAAGAATAGAAGATTGATAGCCCAAGTAGAGAACTCACTCCTTCTGCAGTGAGGCCTGCCTGTGCCTGGTTTTAGAGTAATAAAATGTGCTGTTCCCACCTGGACATGCTCCAGATGGCCAGCATATCCTTTTCCTTGACAGGCTCCAAACATCAGATTTGTAACAGAAAGAAACAAAACAGAAGAGGTTTAAACTGACCCCTTTATTAGGCGGTTGCCTAAACAGTATTAGTATTCACACTGACTCCTGCAGCTATAGGAATGCACTGTAGATAGATGCCTTATTTTTAAGTATTACAGCCTTTCTCCTTGTCTAACAATTAAGTATGAACACATCCATTAGCATGCAGTTGAGTATATGAGACATGTAAAGGATTACTACTAAGTTTCTAGAGTTTCGGTTTTTAAATCTAAGCTGAGATCTTCATTTCCCTGAAGTTAACAGACCACTGAAATCAGATATTTATCAGGCTAAAATTGTTCTGGAGCAGTGCTAAAAATAAAAAGCACAATGCCAAATCAACTGGACATGGAAAGTGAAACAGAAATAACTGAACTATGAACAAAAGTAAGGAAAAATATTTTTTCTTTCATAACCTGTTTCTCATTAAAATCGTAGGTTATTAGAAAGTTTAGAAATATTGCACACTTCTCAGATTTTATTTTGATAGCACACTCCATCTACATCTGTAAACCATCATTGTATATTATTAAATTAATAATAATGTTGCCACTCTGACCCCCTGTTTCCTGTTACCTGGACCCTGGGTGGGTACCTTTCCAACCACCTGTAAGCAGTCCAGCCCCCCATATGCCTAGTGCATTCATATTCCCGAGCACATTAGTGAAACTTAACTCTTGTCTACTGTAAGATGCCCAGATCCTCAGCATCACAGTTTGGGTTCACTTTGCAGTAGGGCATCTAGTTTTCTGACTGTCTCTCACACTTCACAGTTCTGCATGATGAACTAACACCACCCAAACTGGGCCTTTGCTTTTGCCGGTAAACCATCACTTTCCAGCTCACTCTACTTTCACACCCTTGCTCTAGCTCTTTCAGCTGATCTCATTGTTAAGATCCAGATTGAGTCCAGATCCAGATTGAGTCCTTATTATTCTGACATCCCTGATGGTGTGACTGGTTCATCTTTTGACATACTTGTCTTCCCATTAAGAAGACAAGTCCTCTCAAGGGCAGGACTATGCTTTTCTTTAGGTGCTCCGTAAACCATTTCCACTTTTCATTTGATAGCCTTTAGCATTGTACCTGTTACCTTTTTAAAGGAACTCTGACCTTCCCCTCACTTCCACCTCCACTGCCCTTGTCCAAACCATTGCTATTGGACTGGCCTCCCTCTTCCTATTCTTAATTTAAGTATTGTTCATACACAAGTGGATCCTTTCACTCTTCTGTTCAAACTTCTGAGGGCTCTCAGGATTGTCACAATGGCTTTTAAAGCTGTAAGTGATCACTGGGCAGTGATGGCACACGTCTTTAACCCCAGCACTTGGGAGGCAGAGGCAGGTGGATCTCTGTGAGTTTGAGGCCAGCCTGGTCTACAGATCAGATTCCAGGATAGGCTCCAAAGCTTCACAGAGAAACCCTGTCTTGAAAAGCAAACAAATGAAACAAAAGCTGTAAGTGATCTACACTGATTAAGCTCCCTGTGGCACCTCCTTCTAGTTTATCCATATTCATTTCTCTATCCACACTAGCTACCTCTGCGTTGTGTATGCCAAGTATGTCTTTGCCTCTGGACTCTCCAACCAGCTCTTCTCTTAGTCACTTGGATGTCTCATTCTTTCATCTCTATCTCTATAAGGCCTACTGATCATTAATTGCATTTAAATTTCACACTTCCAGTCACTGACACCCTTTTCTTTTCATAGCAGTTATTTCTACTTATATTGTCTACATCTTGTTGGTAGCTTATAGATGCCATGAAATGGATTTTTCTTTATTACTATGTTGCTGACATCAGTTTTGTAGAGAGAGTTAATTTGTTTATGGCTGAATAGTCAAATGATCTCTTATCAAATGCTTATAATTTAAGGTCATTCAAAACCAACCTGAGTAGTGACAAACAGCACAGGAAGCCATAATGAATCAAATCATAGGACGTCGGGATAAATAGCTAACCTCTTAAGGTTTTTCTAAAGCAGCAAACTGCAAACATGCTCTTCACAAGTTTGTTTTTATGTTTTAGCCCTTGTACACAAGCCTTGTACTGATGAGTCAGTCCTTCCTTTGTGTATACAATAGTGGGAGCAGAATAAACAGGCCTGCCCACAGCACCTGTTACCCTGCAAACAGTCCTCCCCACAGCACCTGTTACCCTGTAAACAGTCCTCCCCACAGCACCTGTTACCTTGCAAACAGTCCTCCCCACAGCACCTGTTACCCTGTAAACAGTCCTCCCCACAGCACCTGTTACCCTGCAAACAGTCCTCCCCACAGCACCTGTTACTCTTTAAACAGTCCTCCCCACAGCACCTGTTACCCTGTAAACAGTCCTCTCCACAGCACCTGCCTACCCTGTAAACATGAATCTTCTATCTCTTGAGTTACTAAGGTAGTGAAACCAGCTACTAAACAGTTGGTAGTTTGTCTTACCTCCACTAATTATCAAAGGTCCCAAAAGGTTAGCATGGCCATAAACTGCTTTTCTGAAATTGTATTTTATCAAAGGTGCAAAAATGTAGGCTCAGCTGAGAAGCTGGCCTCCCTGATTGTGACCTCAGTGCCCTCCTCTGTGATGACCTATCATTTACTTTTGACGATAAAAAGGTGAATCTTTGGTTAAAGTTCAACATTTGAAGAGCAAAATCAAAATCTCTGATTAATTTCAGTGTTAATATTATTTAGAGTTAGTAAACCTGATTACCTAGAACACATTCAGTAATGCATGCCCGGAAATCAAGGTTTTAGGCATCCCTGAAGTCATTCGCCCAAACCCAGGACACAGTCTCAGTCTCAGTCACAAACTGACACAATCAATGCTTTGCTCAATCCTCCCCTGCCTTCCTTGTTTTTGTGGTGTAGGGGATGAAACTAGGGTCTCACACATGCTAGGCAAGTCTCTATGAGTGAACTACACCCACCTCCTTTTTTTGTTTTGAGACAGGTGGGAGGCTGGCCTTGAGCTCATTGTAGCCCAGGTGTACCTCAAACTTTTAATCATCCTGACAGTCTTCTGAGTAGATGGGATCAAAGACTGGACTACCAGGTCTGGCTTGCCTTTATTTAAAAATAAATGGACTGAATGTAATAATCTTTTAGTATTTGTTTGATATTATACTTAAGTGAACCTATGTATGCACAGTTCTTTAGTTATGAGCATAAGTTCTTTTTGTGCCAAGTTGGAAAGGACTCTAAAGTTGATCTCCCAACACCAGCTGGTCACAGCAAGAGCTGCCTGTCAGGGACCTGCAACACCCACGCATGTTCTTTTAGAAATACAATTGCCCTCTGAAACTCTATCCTGTGTATACTCAAAGGCCACTTGACTAATTTCTATCCTAAGTCTCCCTGTTACAATAATAGGACCTGACAAAAAAACTTACTGTATCCTTTTAAACTTGTTACAGGAAATAGTGTCCCAGGATGAAGGCCATGATAAAATGTAAAATGTTTCTATATGAAGTTATAAGCTAAATTAGACTCACAACATCAAAATGCTGCCCTCTAAAGTAAATGCTTGCAAAAATAATACACTGTGGGCTATGTAAGGCATTTTTCTTTATTATTTTTCAATTTATCTTAGTAATGCCAGAAAAATAACAGCCATTATTTTCACTTTTAACACAAACCAAATAGTGCTGCACATAGAGTACAAAGATGACCTAAAACATGGTTAGGTACAAAGGCCATTAAATGTATGGACCACACTTTGTTCTTACATCAAAGGAAGACTGACAGCAAATAACCGTGCTACTAAACAAAGGCAAATACACATATATACACAGACACATCTCAACTAAAACTATACATGTCACTTTGACAAACAAATTCTCTGGTGGGTTCACCAGGTATCTGCACCCCCAAATTCCCTGCCCTAATCCCGCCCCCAAATGCTGACTTGATCTGAAAAAAAAATCAGAAATGTTCTTAATTAAAGGCACATTTGGCAGCTACTGAAAGTGGCATGCGTCTGGCATGGGTGCTTTCCAAGCCACACCACATATAACTCGCATCTTTTGTGTATCTTGGTTTGTTGAGTGGTGGTCCAATGTGACCCACCTTTAGCTAACTTTATAATTTTCAGCAACTGGCTACTTAATGCACTATTTTTATTAAAGGCAAAAGGGAAATTTGCTCACAGTTGACAGAAAATGCACTTTATGGTGTCAAAAATGGAAAATAAGGTATGAAACTTATAAAAGACCTTACAAGTGCTTTTGTTACTTAGATTTGTCATGTAGAGTTCATGCTTTTTTTCTTAATTAGAACACAATGCCTCACTGGCTCATGTGTAAGGGACTATCAAATCATTTTAAAAGTTAGTACTGTTTCAAATGAAAAAAAAAATGGAATAAAGTCATCACTTTCCCTTTGAATTTTACTGCATAATTCTCTTTCAGCCAAATTGACAGTACCCTTATGATATGTATTTACTGGTAAAGACTAATGTGCAATGCACAGAACCTGTACCTGCACAACAGTCACGTGATAGACATGGAGAGAGCATGTAAACCTACCCAGCAGCACAATGCCATGTAATAAGTGGTTGTCTTGGTTCTGAGTCTGAAGAGGGGATAAGAAAGGTTTTCCTCTGTATGTACTCTAGCTGGGATAACATCCCCATTTATTTTCCTGAACCACTAAATACCCCTAATTTAGGCCATTCTATTAAGATAATGAAATAACATGTGAGCAGAATTTAATTACATGATCATTATAATAAATACCACTTTGGGTTTGCATTGAGAATTTGGAATCAGTATAGCCTCCAACTTAAATAGTACTTTATAGCATGTTCTGCTGATATTTGGTATATTGTTGGCTCAACTCATATCCATTCAAACATTCTTGAGTCAGAGAATAGTAACCTATTAAACTCACAATTTGATGCCCAACAGTCTTTATTTAAGCAAGAAATTTTAATTAGGCAGACTTTGAATACTTGTCATTTTTAATCTTCAAACAAACACATTTGAGAGAGTAGAAAGAATAAACATCCCCCACTTTTAATAAATTTAGAAACATGCACTTATCTGTCCCTGTTTTTCAAAGTACTTAGCTGTGAAAAGCATTTCTATTAGTGGTTATGAGCCCACCAAGAGGAACTCCATTTATTTTGTGATCCAAGGACAAGAAAACATTTGCTGACATTTGGTTTTCTGAAAGTAATGTCCCATGTTTGGGGATGTAGTTAAGCAAGTTTTTCTGCACTGGCTGCCTCATAATGTCCTAATTTCAGACGTAGTTCTGTAATGGTACATTTGTCTTCCGCCACTTCTTGTTCCCGAAAAAGCCCATTTTAGTTAGGACTAAGGATAAATTTGTCAGCCAGATAATGTTTAACACAAGGATATAGCTTTCTCACCTTTACCTCAGGGTATCCAATCAGAACTTTGAAAAAATCAGTTACCACTACAGAAAATATTTTTGAGAATAAAATTATCCTCTACCCATGATGTATATAAAATAGCTGCATGGTGTAGTGGTCTTCTAGAACAGTGGAGTAGAGAACAGCTCACTTTGGAAGAAATATGATTAACTCCAAATCTGAGCAATCCCTCTCTTGTTGGCTCAAGCAGAGTGAAAGGGTCACCACCCTGTTGAAGACAGCACTTGTCACAGAGATACTGAATGGGTTCTATCTAAAGTTGCTTTTCTTAGGTTCTCATTTGAAGTAGGGATGGTATGATCAAAATGTGATCAGTAAGCCATGGGAAATTATAGGGACAGTTAGACTTGTCTAATATGTCACAGGAGAATTTGGGATGTCATTACAATAATATGGAGCAGCATTCGTAAGTAGGCCTAGCTAGTTACCTTTGTTGAATGAATGGTCATTTGTTCAATAAATGGTCTTATAGACACTTTGCATCCAAGAAGGGATTTGAAATTAACTTTTGAGGAAATTAACTTTTAAAAGAGGAGACATTTTACAAAGAAAATGGCTACCATAATAGGAATGGTACAGACACTAAGTGAAGAAGATTCAACTCTAACAAATAAACAAGGTGATAGGATAGACTGCTTAATGATGATGCAATGAATGTCCTTTCTGATCTTAGAAGACTATACACTGTACTATTGAGATGCACATTTAGTGCTCTAATAAATATCACAAGAAATTATTAATGGGCTAAGTTTCTACTATGATGCAGCACAGTTCACAAAATTACTGAAGGCTGCTTCATTGTTGAGGACGCATGCACATGGATGACTGTCTAAGAATGGAATACTACACGGTTCACAGACATAGTGGAGAGTAATACAACTTTGTCTATTCAAGTTGCATGCATTTCAGTCACAGTATTTGTTAGACTCAGAGGAGCAGTACAAGGCTTCATGAATAACCACATGATATTAATGATACAGGTAGACATTCTCTAAGGAATAGCTCTGACACAACCAAAGACCTTAAGCAAAGTAGAATGTAAATGTTAACAAACATGTATGGTTGTTTGAGAAATTAAAAAAATCTGCATGGTTCTGCTTAAAATATGCCCATCCCATTTTAAGCCAGTATTTCTCTATCTGCCAAACTCCCAACTTCAGATTATTCTGTAAGAATTAGACACCCATGTGCTTTTATGCTTAGTGTTTGTATGTTTTTCACCCGAAAGAAATAAGAATCAATCATTTTATCCATATAATAATTTAATATATGCCAGCCAAACAAAGTACTTTATTTAATTAAATAAAAACAGACCTGTCAGGTATATTATATAACATTCACTATATACACATGATTTAGGCAATAAAAGGTAATTCTAAGTATGCTGACTACTCAACTATTAGTAAAACATGAATAGTGTCAGTGAGGCCCAGAGAGCGCTCCTTTTCACATTGGGTGCTTGGATTTCTGCAGTATGGTTAGAGGGACAGCCACAAGCCAGGACATATGTTACCAGTAAACTCCTGTGAGACAAGGGGGAAGGAGGATGACAGTCTAGCATAGATTAACAGTCTCCTAAGTGTAAATAGTATACTTGACAGTTACAATTTAAAAAGTTCCTCTTCCGTCATGTTAATGACATGAAATTTCTTGTTGGAAGGCAACACCACCACACTTTGTGAGTGGGGGTAGGTAGGGAATGTTCTTAAAATTGGTATAATTATTCTTAAAACAATAACAATAACAAAAAGTACCTCTTTGGTGAAGCCTCGGTACCCATTCAATTCATTGTAATAATCTGTAAACAGGACTGCAGTACAATGCTGGGCCTTGATTTCAACAAGGTCAGGTACTGCAGCCTTTTCTCACAGTCCTCTGAATGATGTTTATGAAAATATTCTAAAATAGAAGAATAAAGCAAAGGAAAACAAAGGCGGATACGATCCCTGTTTAAGATTTTTTTTAAAAAGTGCATGATATTTTGATTTACAAAAACTGTCAACATATGGGCCTGTTGGACATTAGGCTGTTTTCCATCCCTTTAATGATAAAGATTACTTCACAAAATGAGGACTCTTGCCTATTGGCCAGAAAAGTCCCTTCACGTGGCTTTCAGCTTCAATCACTTGTCCAATTAATTCCTCTAGATCAGTCTCCACATTCTAAGCTGGAATACCGTCTTATTCTGTAATGAAGTGTACATTAAAATTCATTCATTGTCTTATACTGTATCTTGAATCAGAGTCATTAGTGTTTGGAGTTTTCACTTCAACTCCTCAGTGCTGGCATGTTCAGTGCATCCATTGCCAGCAGTGGATTTGGGGCTAGGAAACTATACATCCCAGACAGAGGAGCTCAGGAAGAATGGGCATTCTCCAACAGAGGTGGTCCATCTCTGTGCATGGAAGGGTGTGTGTGCTCCCTCTTGTAAGTTTTTGGAGGAAGTTTAGGGATAAGTTGAGAAGTGCTTTGTCGTGGAGGAACAGGAGGCCCAGCAATGGAATGGAGGTCCACGTCCTGTGTCAGCGGTGGCGATGGCAGATGCCTTCTTGTGCCATGAGGAGAAGGAGTTTGAGGAGGAGGTGGTGTAAAGGGAGAAGGGCTATTTGGGAAGAAGGCATTGCCATGATCACTCTTTTTGCCCAAAGGGGGAGGTTGGAGATGTAATGGTGAGCTTGAGAAAACATCAGGTGTCCTCACAGGTTCTCGTGGTGGTAACAAGGGAGGGCTTTCAGGAGGGTCTGATACAGAGGTCCGATCTGAGAGTGAGTATCTTGGTGAATAGGCTTTTGATGTGGGTTGCCTAGGAGGAATAGCTGGGGGGCTGTCCAAGTGCTTAGACATAATCTAACAAATGAAAAAAAAATAGAACATGTGTTAATAATTTAATTTGAAAAGTAACATAAATATTTTAAGAGTTAACTTGGAATTTTCAGACATGTTACTGGCAGAACACTGTGTGTAGAACAGGGAGTTTTACTATATGTAGTGAAATGCTCTACCAATTCTTAGAGAAAAACAAACAAACAAACCAACTTTGTCAACATTAGCCAAAAATTTGTTTACTGCTGGCTGCCTATCATACAAATGCACTCTGATTTCTGATTTATCATAAACTATCCAATTTTTTTTTTGGTAGTGCTCACATTAGGCAAATGAACTACCACAACCCTAATTATTAAATTTAAAATGCACTGTATTAATGTTTCATGAAATCTACAAGGCCCTGACATATCCTGGTCTTCTGTTCTCTAGATAGCTTACGACCAAATAAGTTAGTAACTAACAAAATAAAGTAAATGATAAGGGGATGTAAATCAGTAGGAAAGTAGTTATCATGGGTCTTTAGGATGCCTTCTAACCTAGAATTTAAGTCCTTTTGTACATGGCTCAGAGAATAGCTTTTAGCAGATACCCAGTATAGCTTCGTTCCTTCACATGAACTCCACACTGCACTTGCACCCCCCCCCACCATGTTTTTAAAAGAACTGCATGAGGGCTGGAGAGATGGCTCAGTTGTTGAAGACTAGGCTCACAAGCAAAGTATACAAGAATTGCATGAGCTCAAGTTAATATTACCTTGTAGGTTCAGACTTGTTTTATTCCTTGATAATGCTCATACTGTAATGAATATGAGTTTTGTATGCATACCCAAAAGCTACCTTTATAAGAAAATAAACATCTTGCATTTATACTTAATCCCTAAACTATTAAATCCAAATCCTGAGATGTTAGCTTATCCCAGTAAGAATAGACTTGACATAAACAACTGACCAAAGCTAATGATTCCAATTTCTAGATAACACAGTATTCTCTTTTACCTTAGATGGGGATGATTCTGCTGGGGCAGATTCTGGCCTTCTTCGAGGGGGAACAGGAGGGGGGACGGGCACTTCATCAGTGCCCTTGGCTAAACTTATAGATGAGACAGAAGCAGATCCTGCAAGGTATTAATTTAAAAACAAACAAAAAATGATTATAGGACTTTTATTTGAAAAGACTTAGATGGAAACTGCTTATACTGACTAAAAGAAATATGAAGTATCAAAAGCAGTTTAATAAACCAATACTCAATACCATTCCATTTTAAAAATAAACTGCTATAAAAGCATCCAGAAATTTCCTAGCAATTTTTTAAAAAGAAAAAGTTGCCTAAAATAGTCATTTTGCTTCTTAAACAAAATAACATTACCATTGTTAATCTATAATTGGAATCTTTAATTGGGTCTATTTTTCAGATATCTGTTAAAAGATAATTTGAAAACCTTCGGAATGGTCATTTCTGTCAAACTGTGGTAGGTTCATCTTTAAGCTTGATTGCTCTCAAGGTTCTATGCCAGACTGATGTTTATAGAACAGTCTCTGATTTGACAGCTCTACTGAAAAATCTCTTACATGATGTACATCAGAGAATCAGTGCCCTGAGGTCTATTCACATTTTCCTTGGGTCCAGACTCCTTAGCATGTAAGCAAAATTAGAACCATCACATCTAATCTAAAAACTTTAACCATGATGAAACTATTCAAAATACCATAACTGTACTAAAATTTAATGAGTCTGGGGCTGGAGAGATGGCTCAGAGGTTAAGAGCACTGACTGCTCTTCCAGAGGTCCTGAGTTCAATTCCCAGCAACCACATGGTGGCTCACAACCATCCGTTATGAGATCTGCTGCCCTCTTCTGGTGTGCAGACATACATGGAAGCAGAATGTTGTATATATAATAAATAAATAAAATCTTTAAAAAAATTTAATGAGTCTGATTTAAGAATAATTTGATGAGATGGCACAAGAAGTAAATAAAACTAGAACCCATTTCATAGACATTTAGTGAATAATTATGCTTTAAAAGACTACACTTATCTATTGTCAGTTTATAAACACAAGAGAATATTTAAATATTTAAAATGTACTTGGATGGTTCTTTTTATTTCTTTAAGCATTCTGTTCCCTCCTGCCATTAAATTCATAGCAATACAGAGTGTAAAGAGTATTCTGTGTACAACTTTCCGGCACTGGGGTTCCCAGCATGTGACACAATGCCACGCTTTTATGTGGATTTAGGGAATCCATGGTCAGGTCCTCATGCTGGCATAACAAACACTTGGACCACTGAGCTGTCTCCCAGACTATGAACAACAGTTTGATCACCTACTTTTTAGAGAAAATATATACAATTCAAAAAAAAAAAAAGAAAATATATACAATTCATTTAGCTCATAATTGGTATTTTTATTGTATATATTTTGAAGAGTAAAGCCATTGATTTGTTAGTTTAAAACAACTAAAAATAAAATTTATAGAGAATTGTTAGTTTACTTTAAAACTGAAAGCAATTAACTACAATAACACTGGATTTTACCTAAATATTTAGAACTTGCAACTAGTTATAATTATAATGTAGTCCTTACAAAGCGGAATACAGTTATTTGCCTACACTCTATGCTGTCAGCAGGCTAAGTTGACTTTGTAATCTGGACAGTGCATGTTGCCAGCTTCCCCACTGCACACGTAGGCTCTTGCTTCTTTTCAAAGCTGTTTAGAATGGCACAATTACAAGAGAGAAATGGTTAAGTGTGGGAGCTGCTCACTTAATAGGTTCTTTTAAAGAGCAAAAGGTTTTATAAAAAAAGCATAAAAAGTATATATTGAAGCCAATTGCTTAAGGCCAAAAGACAGCAGTAGTGAAGGCTCACTTCTAAGATGGGGCAGGCAAGGAGGGTCAGCAGCAGGGGAAGGTGACCCCCAGCCTGGTTTTTAAAGCCAAAGTAGGAGTTAAGTATTAAATTAGATATACTGACTTGGGCCATGGGGCAGTGTAACCTGGGCAAAGATGATATCTCTGCCTGAAAGAAAGAAACGGGCAAAGCTGTTTTCTCCCACTAGTACTCTCAGCTCACCTATAAAAATGTATGCATTATGACGCTGCTGTTTTTACCATGTTAGTTTTAAAGAACACCAAACATTTTTAGAAAAACCTCATTAATATTTTTGATAAGAAAAAAAGGAGTTATATCATATGGAGAATTTTGAAGTTTTTCTTACTATTTAATGTCATAATATAAATGAAAAAGATTCATTAGAAAACAATATGATGCTGTATTATTGGAAGACTTTTTACATTTATTTGTGTGCATATGTGAGTTTGTACACGTGCTGCTGCAGTGTGTGTTGAAGTCAGAGGATGGGACACAGCTTGTAGGCGTCAGCTTTCTCCTTTCACCATGAGGGCTCCAGGGCTCCAGGGGTTGAGTTTAGGTTGTTAGGCTTAGTGGCAAGCATCTTTACCCTGCTGCGCCATCTCACCTCCCCCATGGAAGGCACTGCAAACTGTAAACCCCATTCAAGTGGGGGAGACTCAAATCATTCACTAGAGATTAAAGGGAGAATCAGACAGATTTGATATGCTTTTGGAACATATATTATCATTATAAAATATTCAGTTTTGAATATTAAAACAAGCTTCTGTATTCATAAACACTTATATATATTTGGTTCTTCCATATTTCTTATTTAGGAAATTCCTTGATAAACTTAGAATACCTAATTTCAAAAATATTAATTCTTTTAAGAAAAATGAAGGCCTTAATTTATTTAATAATCAATAAGTTATTAATAATTCAGTCTTAAAATTTTTAAAAGAAAACATTAAAAAAAAACAACCCAAATATAAAACAGTGGTTTTCACCCTTCCTAATGCTGCAACCCTTTACAGTTTCTCATGTGCTGACCCCAACCATAAAATTATTTTTGTTGCTACTTCATAACTGTAATTTTGCTATTGTTAGGAATCATAATGTAAATAATTTTTTTGGAGGTAGAGGTGTGTCAAAGAGGTCTCTACTCACAGGTTGAGAACCACTACATTAAAATGTAGGAAAACAGGGCTAGAATACCAAGGCTAGATGTAAATCATCATTGCTACACTAATTCATTACCAACACATGGAACATAAAATAATCCAAATGACTAAAATAATTCTTACAGTACTATACTTACCTGATTATTAAAAAAATTCAGATTTCCCTCTCACTTTTTTTTTAATTCTGTAGTTTCTTTTATTATTACTATTATTATTATTAAGGTTCATGGGTATTCTGCTTGCATGTATGTCTGTGTGAGGGTGTCGGATCCCCTGGAACTGGAGTTACAGACAGGTGTGAGCTGCCATGTGGGTGTTGGGAATCAAACCCAGATCCTCTGGAAGAGCAGCCAGTGCTCTTAACCTTTAAGCCATCCCTCTAGCTCTGCCTTTCCCTTGTTTTTATGCAATAACTCAACTAATTTGGGAGGTTTCCTAGCTTTTGGCCAGGAGGATAACTGTACACTCCAGGTTTAATTAGCTTGATTACCTTCATAAGCTAGTGTCATATCACTTCTGAGGAACCAGAAAAGAGATCAAAGGAAGTGTGTAGCTTTAGTATTGACCTTCTTACATACTTTTCACTTGTATTTTTCTTTCTTTCTTTCTTTCTTTCTTTCTTTCTTTCTTTCTTTCTTTCTTTCTTTCTTTCTTTATTTTTTGTTTTTTCGAGACAGGGTTTCTCTGTGTAGCTTTGGAGCCTATCCTGGCATTCGCTCTGGAGACCAGGCTGGCCTCGAACTCACAGAGATCCGCCTGCCTCTGCCTCCCGAGTGCTGGGATTAAAGGTGTGCACCACCAACGCCTGGCTCTTCTTTAGATATTTAATTGTGTATGTGTGCACACCAATATGTGCATGTTGGAGCCTGTGAAGGCCAGCAGAGGGCATTAGGTTACTTGGGGCTGGAGTTTCAGGGTTGTGAGCTGCCTTGTGGGTGCGGGGAACTAAATGCAGGTCCTCTTGCAAGGGGAACTAAATGCAGGTCCTCTTGCAAGAGTAGTAAGTGCTCTTATCCCATGAGCCAGGTCTTCAGCCCCTTGATTTTCTTAAAAAGGAAATAGTAGATAGAGATAACCCTCAAGAACATCACAATTGATAAATCCTAGTCAGCTTTGGCCTTTTGGAAACCTAAGTAAGTAATGGGGCTGACTTTATGGTGAGTGAAATATGCTCAGGTGACAGCAGGCTGAACTCACTGCAGCCCTTTTCTGACTGAGAGCCAACAGTGGGAGCAACTGCAGGCTCTAGCAGCCCCACAGCGTTAGATCTGCTTATCCAGGGCAGGCAGGTACCTTTAAAACAAATAGACTATGGATGGAATTGGATGAACATGAGGACAGTTTTATATTAACCTGAGTTACTTTATTTCAATTTTTACTAAGGGAAGAGTAATAGTTTCTTTATAAGACATTGAGCCAGGTGGTGGTGACTCATGTTTTCAATCCCAGCACCCGGGAGGCAGAGGCAGGCAGATCTCTGTGAGTTCAAGGCCAGCCTGCTCTACAGAGTGAGTGCCAGGACAGGTTCCAAAGCTACACAGAGAAACCCTGTCTCGAAAAACCAAAAAGAAATTGAGAAATCCTGAAGTTTAGGATTACAAAGCTTTATCATTCCTGGAACAGTTTCCTCTCTTTGTCTAGAAACTTTGTTTCTTACACATGCTACTGAACTGAACCACAACATTCCAGAATGATGACCTCTTCCATGACTAGTCACTTAGACTTAATACTACTAGAGAAAATGTGTTTATCTATTTTCTACCTCTTCCAGTTTTAGTGACTTAAAATAAAAGCAGAATTCACAATCGATAGTTTTCATGTGCCTTCAATAATTCAATTATTTAGGGATCATTATAATGTGGACTTAAAGGTCTCTCCTCTAGGATTGGAAAACATGCAAACAGCTGAGTGGGTCCAAAAATAATGAATTTTATTCATACAGACAGGAAAATTGTGGGTTTTGTTTTAGTGCTCAAGAGGAGTGTCAAATTGGATAAAAGTATATTTTTCAGTCAGTGTCTATTTGACCTTATGTGACAGCTTCCTATGTGTACAATGTAATGTAACTTCACGGTCTTCAGTCACTAAATAAAGCCACGTAAACTCCCTATAAATGTATCTTATGTGGTATAAAGACAAGACCCAGCACTGGTTGACTACAGATTCATGCATACTAGGAAACATTATACAGGATTCTGGGCCAAATTTCAAAATAATATACCTGCAAAGATTTACAGATTTTTAGTTGGTTTTTCTGGGTTAGAAAAAAATTCCACAAGGCATGCAAAAAGTATTTTATCAAAGAGCAGGGAGGTTATAAGACTTGGGGTGATAATCCAGGATTCCCACAGCAAAGGTTGGCGTTCTCAGTTCTGCCTCAGTTGTGATGGCATGCTGCCATGAGGCTGGCACGGGGTCAAGACCTTAAGTAGAGTCTGATGAGCTAAGAAGGCCAATGGGAAGAACAGGTGCAGACACTCATCAGAGCATTAAAGTTGGATTGATTCAAAGATTGACCTAACAAAAAACATATGTAAAAAGGTGATGTGTTCTTAGGGGAGCTGCAAAGCTCTTGATAAAATATATAAACCAATGGTCAGTTGGAAAAGCCCGTGACTGCTGAGCGCATCCTTGGGCTTGTCTGAATTGAGATGTGTGATGAATAGAAGAGCACAATGGATTTTAAATATGAAGAACAAGAGTGTAATGCTATATTATTTTACGCTGAAATAATTTCTTAGTTATGATTGTATTTTCTAATGTGGCTACTAGACATTTATAGTCATACATATGGCTCCTATATTTCTGTTGGACAGTGATGACATAGCAATACCAGGGTACTACAGGGAGTTTTAGGAAGGGCCATCTAGGAATTTAAATTTTATACACTGTAAAGTCAGAAGCCAATGCAGAATTTAGTGGGGAGGGGATGATGTACCTTATATTCAAACTAATTATTTTGTGGGCTGGAGAGATGGCTCAATGGTTAAGTGTACTTGCTGTTCTTCTAGAAGACTGGGGTTCAGTTCCTAGCATCTACATGGCAGCTCACAACTATCTGCTACATCTGCTTCAGGGGACCTGATGCCCTTTTCTGGTCCCTGCAGACACACATATAGTGCATAGATACCCACATAGGCAAAACACACATACACATAAAATTAAAAAAAAACCCACAGGGTCGACAGTCTTTGAAGATTTGATATAAGAGGTGCATTTGGGTAAATTTAGAGTGTTGTTTCAGCAGCTTTAAAAAAACTCCAAGTGAATGGAGTTTAGATTTAAAGAATTATATCTTTTGAAATAGTATCAGGCTTGTGTATACTTTCACTTGCATATGAACACACACAATCACAGAAATTATTTTAGCCACCTACTTGAGTGAAAAGGGCTTGCTGAATGGTCAGAATCAAACACGCTGCAAACATCCGTGGTACTGGAAGCACCGGACGCAGGAGGAGGTGTCAGTGGCGTTCTTGGAGAATTGGGTGCAGAGGCTGCACTTTCAGTCTCACTTTCAGGGATCCTGCTGTAACTAATTTTTCTTGGCTCCTGCTGCAGAGGTGTGGGGTGCCTCATGGTTCCTGGTCTTGGGTTTGACGGACGGACACCAGGGGATTTTAGAGGATAGCTGTATTTTTTTGGCTATAGACATCAAAAAGAAAAACAAACCACAGTACTTAAAACATAGTGGCTAAAAGGAAGGTTTTTCTCTGATAGGAAAATTACAAATTATCAATATGAAAATGTCATAATGATTTAGATCAGAGCATCCCAAGTTTCAGTGTTGTCACTTCATCCTACTGAAGGTTTGCTATAGTAATTGTTAGAAAATAAATGTATTTAACTTATTTAACTGAGTTTTAGTATAAACACCAGAATGTTCATTAATGTGGCACCTTGGCATACTGAAATTTTTCTGAAATACATTGTGTAATTGTTGTTTGCTTTTTGAGACAGGGTTTCTCTGTGTGACAGTCCTGGCTATCCAAGAACTCACTTTGTACACCAGGTTGACTTCAGCCTTCCAAGTGCTGGGATTAAAGGCATGCACTGTCACCGCCTCCCCAGCAAATTCCCTGTTTTTTAAAGCATACTATTTGGGGCAATTAAACCTTGTTGGGAAAGGCAGGATAGTCATCATGAATTGTGGTTCCCTGTTGTAATACAGTGATGCCATTAGCCCATTAGAACATGGTCTACCTACAGATGGACTGAGTTGCCTGCATGCTCTTTAACCCATGTGTACAGTGAACTTTAGGGCCCTTTCCCTGCAGAGTGCTTACTTTACAATGATATCAGAGTGTCTCACTGGAGTTGACATATATATTTCCAATGAACTATTTGAAGGGTTACATGTAAAAGCTGTTTTAGAGTTTGAACAATCTGGTTATGAGTCACAAACATTATATAGTTTATTGTGACCACTCAAAATGATTTATATTTACTTTTTGACTATGAGTGAGTGAACATATTCAGATCAGTGAGGAGTAATACCAAGCATAAACTTGGCCAGGCATTAGCAAATTACTATAAAATAAAAGAACTATTAAAAGTATCTTTATTCAAACTTTGTGTTACTATGGCTTAATGACTCATGGTTAAAATTTTAACTTTTGTTAAAACTAAAACTTGCAAACAATATAAATTTGCTAACACTTACTGTTACACCATGTAAGAATTTATTGAAATTAATGTTCATTTGAAACCAATTGGGATATTCCTGATTATACATATTAATTACTTTTAACCATCACATATACCTCATCCCTAAATGCTTTCACAAGAAACTAATTTACATGACACATGGTATGAACATACAATGGTATTGAGGATATCCCCAGATGTAGGACAACTGCAAAAAGGGCATAAAGCTGTGAATATATGAATGCTTACAAATCTTGGAAGAGGCTTAGGGTTCCGTGGTTCTATTTCTAGGGATTTGTTGAAAAGATAGTCTGTAAATTCTTTCTCCATGCTATTTCCCATTGGATTCAAGTTTTCAAAGAACCTCTAAAATAAATGCAAAAAAATTATTAGTATTAAATATTACTAATCAAATTTCAAATGCATGAAAATAACTTAGGATACATTCAATATAAGGAAATTTGAATTATTGATTCTAAGTTTTGTTTCCCCTACAAAATAAACTTGGCCTGTCTGAGGCACTGTGTAAAGTTGCTCTGAGATAGGGATCCTCACACGATTCAACTCACTTTGATATCTGACTCCACCCGTAAACAGTAAGGCTGGTTTTGGTACTGCTGGATCTCCCCCGTTATCTCTGCCACTTTCCTCCTTTTGCTGAAGTTGATGAGCTCTTTCCCATGTCTTTTCAGGACTTCAGGGTTGCCTTCTTCTGTTTTTAAGATATTAGTGAGATATATTCCTACAAGAGACCATGAAATTACTTCACGGGTAAAGAAGGAAAATGTTTTTTTCTTTCTCATTAGCTGCAGGGATTTATGCAGATAGTCATAATAACCAAAGAACCAAGGCCCAGATTTCTATCCTATGAAAACAACAAGCTCAAAGAGCATCAAGAGAAGTATTTCTGCATTAAACCCTTTTTAAAAAGACTTAAACTTTACAAACATTCAAGGAAATGGAGATCAAGTTTCAGACACAGATTTTTTAAAAGAGAATAACCAATCTTCCATATTCCTCAAACCACCATTACATGACTTATAAAAGAAAACTTTTATTATTGAAGAAACTTAACAGTGTTGTCATTGATGATGTATATTATTGCCAAAGGGGGAAAACCCTCAACTCAGAAGATTACATTTTCTGCCTATTCAGTTTTTAGTCTCACTATTTGGAGATGATGTTTGAACAGGCTTACTTTTGGAAATGCAGAAAGGACTTCAAGTCTGTCAAGCACAGGGTGACAGATAGTTTGTGCATATTTTAGATTTAGTGCACCTGGTGATATGGCTGGCCTTAAACTTGTTATGTAGCTGGGGATGACTCTCAACTTACCCTTCTGGCTTCAAGTGGGATATAGGCACACATCACCGTACCTGGTTTATGTGGTACAGCGGATTGACCCATCTGACCACACCCCAGGCCCACTTCAGCTCTTATCCAGCCCTCTGTGTCCAGGAGCATTTTTAGTTCCTTTTCGTCCTGGTACAAAGGTTCTAGAGCCAGCTATGGTGCTTTCTACCTGTGCTATCTTAACATAAATTCCTAAGTCTGTCTCTGTGCATCAGTTCTTCATCTCTAAAATGGAGATATAAAGGTTGCTGTGAGAAACAAATGAGAGTTTATATATAAATTTAGAATAGGCCTGACAAAACAGAACGTGTCCATTAGTAATGGTTGGCGCTGATGTTGGTATCTAGATAACTTCTCTCCCAGATTACATACTGCATCTCAGGGAAGGGGTGGAGTATAAGGTGTAGACACCTGAGTTCACTGAATATGAATGTACTGCCTTTCTGCTATAGGTTAATTACTACATTCAATACTGTAGATAAAAATACAGTGTGTGTGTGTGTGTGTGTGTGTGTGTGTGTGTGTGTGTGTGTGTGTGTGTGTCCGCGAGCGCGCTCTCGGGTTTCTGATCTCAGAGAATCCAGAGCTTTGAAGATGAGGTACTAGGGGGGTACAATTTTGCAAGTGCTGTACTAGAAAATGCTATGCTAGTAATAATGTTTAAGATGCTGTACCAGCACAAAGGAGGTGTACCTATCCTGTCTTGAGTTGATGGGATTAGAAAAAAGATCATTAACTCTCAAAAAAGTGAGTTAAGAGTTTAATGGGTAGAATTAAGAGGGAGGGTAGTGATGGGATGTGAACACACGAGATGAAGCGTGGAAGGCAGTCTGAGAGCTGGTAGTGTTTGGCATAGTTAGAGTCTAAGGGTGTATTTATTGTGTGGAGTGAAAGAAGACTGGAAGGATGTTAGACAGACAAGATCAGTAGTTCTAATGCTTAGCAGTAGAGGAGAACTTGTAAATGATGTCACTTTTTGCTTTTCTTTTTAAAGTGTGTGTGTGTGTGTGTGTGTGTGTGTGTGTGTGTGTGTGTGTGCTCACGCACATGCACCATGGCATAAGTGTGTGGATCTGGTTTTATCTTCCATGTGCGTCTCGGGGATTAAACTCAGGTTGTCAGGACTAGCAGCAGGAACTGCCAGCTCACCAGCCCTAAACACTGCAAGATTGGTGGGTCACATTCTTTAAAAGATGAAAAAACTCAAGCCAGTAATGAAGAAGTCAGCAAGAATAAATAGGACTGACGTCAGTGCCTGCTCACTTTGGGCACATGATTTACTTGTATGTTTCTCAGCACCAAAGCCACTCTTGAAGGTATGTTCATAAAACAGATACTATGCACTGTATACTAAGCATAGGCTCTTGTGCTTTCTAAAAGACATGCCCTTAAGAATGTGCATATTCAATGGCAGCAGCCAAAAATCAGTTCTCCAAATTAGACTCAGATTATGAAATGTCTTTTGTTAAGTTTAACTTTCATTCTGGGAATGGTGGTACAGAGATATCAGGCCATCTTAGATTACACAATGAGTCTTTGTCTTAAAAAAGAAAAAGAAAAAAAGGTTAACTTTTATCTAGGAGACAATGAGTAGAAATATCTTTTCATTCTAGGATTGCTAGCTGCACTGAATGCCAAAGGAGAGCAATTTGCAGGCTATAATACTTTGTGTGATTGAAGATAGCAGAGGGCATAAAATTTTAAGAGGTAGACCCTTTAAGAGTCCAACATCCTCATACAAACATACATATAGGAAAACACCAATAAGATAAAATTAAATAAAAAAGAATTTAATAACTGGGACAGGATAGGTGGCACAATGGTTATGTGGACTCATGTCTGGTTCCCAGCACCCATGTCAGATGACCCCCTGACCACCTTTAACTACAGTCTCTCCCAGGGAATCTGATGCCCTCTCAAGAGTACTCTCCCAACACATGGTGTATACATGCACACATAACCCAAATAAAATTTTAAAAGAACTTTACTGTTTTAGACAAGGGCAGGGCATAACAGGAAGGCTCTGAGCTCTGTGCTTAGGTGACTGAAGAAGTGGTACAGGGACCATATGGGAAAACAGGATGGTCACAGGCGTTACAAAGGAACAAAACACTTGGATGAAGCTATAAAAATACAAGTAGCATTTTGGAAAATCTCAGGATAAAATTTGGAAAAGTATTTTATGCCTGATTAATGACTAGCCAAAAGAATGCATAGTAGTAATGTCCAAACTTTGTTGATCAAATACCGCATCTATATAAATGTTTAAACGTATGTGATTTTTTAATTATAAAGAACATTTGTATATGTGCACATATGATAGGAACCTCAATATTATATACTAGCAATATCCTTTTTATTTTATTTAATATGTATTTTGCCTGCATGTATATCTGTGCACCAAGTACATGCTTGGTACCCATTAGGGCCAGCAGAGGGAGTTACAGACAGTTGGAACCACTGTGTAGGTACTAGGAATTGAACCTGTCCCCTGAAGTAGTGCACTTAACTACTGAACCATCTCTCCAGCCCTATCATAGTGTGATTTTTCTTTAAGAAAGAAACATATGTTTGTCTATGTGTATGCATGTGTAACTCTAAATGTGACTGTATGTCTATCAAATAGTGGTCTAAATGGCCAAATTATCTTCTGTTCTGAAATAATGTTTTTTGTTTCTTTGTTTTTTGTTTTTCAAGACAGAATTTCTCTCTGTAGCTTTGGAGGCTGTCCTGGAACTCGCTCTGTAGACCAGGCTGGTCTTGAACTCACAGAGATCTGCCTGCCTCTGCCTCCTGAGTTCTGGGATTAAAGGCGTGCGCCACCACTGCCTGGCTAATATGGTTCTTTCATTCACTCAAAAAACATTTGTGTCACCCACATGGTTAGGTGCTAAAATAGACAAGACACTAACCCAGAGTGTTAACAGCTCCTTTGAAAGAGCAAGAAACTACGCTACTATATTATAAGCAGAACATTATATTGCAGAAGTATGTGCATCAAAGTATGAGCAAACTGCCAGAGGCCAAAGAACCCTGAGATGCCTTTTACTGCTAGGAAGCTAGGGAAAGACAGGGGCCTAAAGTTAACTCCCCCTTCTGTGTTACTATGTCACAGTGCTGTCTTTTCCCCATCCCCACGTAACTGCAGAGTATGTAAATGGGTCTGTTGACATACTGGAAATAATGCGTTGAATCACAGGGTAATGATGAAATCGTCACATTAATTTTATGGATAGCATGCAGTCACTGTAAATGATTATGTAAGAAGATTATTTAAAGTATAAAATACACTTTGGATGAATATGAAAAAAGTAACATATATGGTATACAATTACATAAATCTACACATCAAAAATACCACAAGCAGGCCAGATGTGGTGGCACACCTTTAATCCCAGCACTCGAGAGGCAGAGGCAGAGGCAGGTGGATCTCTGCAAGTTTGAGGCCAGCCTGGTCTACAGAGTGAGTTCCAGGACAGCCAAGATGACACAGAGAAACCCTGTTTCAAAAAACTAAAAACCAACACACAAAAAACAACAGTAGAAACCAAGCAAATATAAAAATACTTAGTTATAAAGCTATAACAATAAAATATGAGAAAAAGATACATTGAAGAAAATATCAAGATTACCATTGTTCAGGAAAATATAAGGGTTACCATTGTTGTATGCACCACAACTTAAAACTATATAGGAAAAACACCACAGATAAAGCTAGGAGAAAATTTGCCGAATAGTGAAAAGGTCAAACATAAGAGAGATAAATTTCTACAGACCTTCAGAAGAAGGCTCACCAGAGTATGTACAAAGGCAGGCAGGGGAGAGCCTGATGCTAGAGTGGAGGCGTAGCCCTGGCAGAAAGAGCATTTGCCAGTGTGTAAGCTCTGGGTTCCATCCCTAACACTGAAGGGGGGAAAAGGTGTGTGAGTGGGACAGGGGCAACATGAAAAAAAATATTCAAAGAATATAATGTAGGGAATAAGTAACCGTGGGAGAAAAGGGAACCTATAGGAAGGCAACAGACTGAAGTACCAGCCTTCAGTCTCTATCCAAGAGAAGCAATAGATTCAGATGGGAGAGTCAGTTTTGAAGAAAGACATTCATCCTTCAGTGCAAAGGAGGGAGATAAGGGGCTGGTCAAAATAATATCCTAATGTGCTGTCTTAAAGGCACATGCAGTGAGCTTTTTAGACTGTGTTTTGTTAAATGATTAAATACAAGTATGGATAATATGGTCATGCTTCTACTTTATCAAAATTAAAGTACAAGACAAGTCACAGTGGCGTACATCTGTTATCCTAACCACCAGGAATACAGAGACAGGAGGACTACAACAGTAACAAAGAATAATGGAAGGATTCCAAGAATACAAAAGACATGAGTAACATAATACCTGATGGCTACTGGAGATGACACTAGGAAGTGAGGCATGTACAAGCTGAGTCCTTGTCTGAAATGAGGGTCAGAGGGCTTTGGACTTAACTCTGCATTGGAGTGGTTATGGGTATCCTGGGTGTGGGGTCCAGGTCTAAAGAGAAAATTCATTTATAGACCACACATGCCTTGTATCTATGGCCTAAATGTTTGGTGTATTTTGTTTGTGTTCCGATAGGGTCTTGCTATGTAGCCCAGGCTGGACTCGCATTCATGTGTGTGCTACCATGCCTGTCAACTGAAGGGTATCTCACAGTGTTTGCAGTGAATCGATGCTCTGGCTGTGACCCTGAAGCAAGGTCAGATACAGGACTTCCCACTTGTGGTGTCACCTTAACAAGTTTCAGATTTTTGAAAATTGTAGATTTTTACATTAGGATGCTCAATCTATACTAGATTTGATTTTTTTTTTTTTTAAGTCCTAATGTGGAAAAATTCTGAAGGGATTCAGGTGCTATTTTCTATACTCATTTAATTAAATGTCTTGTTTTATCCAGAAACACAATTAAAAATTAGGAAGAAATACTTACCAAAGAAAGGCACACATGGTGGATTAATAGACCTGAGTTTTGCCAAATATTTCTTATAGTGATCTTCACTCAACTCATGAGCTTCTTCTAAAATTTTCTTTTGTCTACTTGGTATTTGCTATAATAATAATAAAAAAAAAAAATTAGGAGGCCCCAGTTGCAAATCTTGCCAAAAAACACCTAGCTAACCATTATGGCCCATTCATATCCGTCTGATTCCAACTAGTACTGTTTTTTTATTTTTTAATTTATTTATATTTTGAGACAAGTTCTCACTGTGTATTCCTGGCCAGGCTGAACTCACTAGTAGCTCAGGCTAGCCTCAAACTCATGGAGATCCACCTGCCTCTCCCTCCCAAGTAGTGAATTAAAGGTCTGAGTGTCCACAGATTTATGGTTAATGCTATTTTTCCTTTTTCTTTTTGCCTTTTTCATACACTTTAGTACAAACTTAAAAATGTGCATGATACAGTATATCTTGCCATCCCTCATAAAATTTATGTGAATGTTTAAGTATTGTAAATAAACTGCTGAATATAGGTCAGCAAGCTCGATCAGCTGTGCAAGCCTGGTGATCTGAGTGACCCTAGAACACCATTGAGGTGGCAGGAGATAACCTACTCCACAAAAATCCTTCTGACCTCCACATGTGCCTATGGTGCGCGCACACACAAAATTAAGAAAATAAAACACCTGGCTTCTTTTTCAATAATAGGTTAAAATATTCATTTAACTAAATTTCATAATGAATGGTTTCTCTTAAAATTAAGTGTTCGCCGGGCGTTGGTGGCGCACGCCTTTAATCCCAGCACTCCGGAGGCAGAGGCAGGCGATCTCTGTGAGTTCGAGGCCAGCCTGGTCTCCAGAGCGAGTGCCAGGATAGGCTCCAAAGCTACACAGAGAAACCCTGTCTCGAAAAACCCCCCCAAAAAAAAGAAAAAGAAAAAGAGACATTTAAATATTAAGTATCACAATTGTGAACATTCTGATTTCCCATTTTATTAGCATATATTAATTACACATAATGGCAGACTGAATTATGACTTTTTTTCACACATGTCAACAATGCATTTTGACCACATTCACCCTACAGTCCTTTCTGGCCAGTCTTCCTCCCCCTGGAGCCCTTCTGCCTCCCAAAGTCTTCCCTTCTACTGTTCCTTCCCACCCCCAGTTAATCAGGGTAGCTTACAGGAGCATGGGTAAGAGGTCATTTATGGAACACAGGACCGTACCACTGACAAAGATGTTCCTTGCTCTCTCAGCAACCACTAACTACAGTTATAGCCTGTGGAAGAGAGAGGGCCTTGTAATCCCCGCCCCAGCTTCTGTGACACCATGCTGACGGCCCAGTTCAAGTATAGGTCTTATGCTGATAATCATGGCTGCTGAGAGTATAATGGCCATGTCATACATACAAATTCCTATTGTTAAAACAAGCAGTGGAAATTCATTTGAAAATACATGTACAAACCTACCTCAAATGTGTGGTCTAGCCTGTAAACAGGGGATGAGTTCATAGCACTGACAACCTCAAGGACACCATTGAAGTTGTTCAGTTCTTGAAAGACTTGTAGAATCTCAATTATCCGACTCACCACAGCTACTCTTTCTTCTAAGTTTTCTGTTTCTACAATACATCTAGAAATTGAAAAGAATTAAAAATTTGAATTTTCCTCAAAAGCTATGATTCAAAAAGTATTAATGAAAACAATGATCTAGAGAGTGCGTGTTGTGGCTTTTGTGTGACTACAGAAAAAACGTATACAGTGATGCACTGGATTGATAGGAGCTGCAGAGAAAGGGAGGCTTCTTGTGGAGCATGTTAGTCTTTCTGAAATCCAGACTGCTATAGTCAGACAACCATCTCTGATATAGTTAGCACATCCTCTAGTGTCAGTATTAGAATAACCAATATCTTACTGAATGTGTGAATCTTCGTCATTTAGGTGTGTTCTAGGCATGTTTATTCTAGAACTGTGGTTTCCTTTGTGTGTGTGTGTGTGTGCATGTATGTGCGCGCACGTGTGCATGTGTGTTTACACAATCTTATTTCAGTGATTCATTTCTGTGTTTGCCTGAACAAAGTTTTGTTATATAGGCTCAAGATGGCCTGGAACTGGTAATATTTCTGCCTCAGCCTTCTGAGTGGTGGCTTGTAATCCATATCCAGCTTAATTTTGTTTTCTGATATATAGAAATATTGGCAATGTTTGCAGAAATAGCTCTTAAGATAACCACTGAAACATTGCAAAGTCAGTTGAAATATTTTACTAAAATTAAAAAGAAAAAAATAATGGCAAGAGAGGTAGCTCAGTGGTATGGTGTATACTATGTATTAGGCACTAGGTTCAATTCCCCAGAACAAGAAGCAAACAAAACATACTACTTAGAAACAATTAAAAACAAAACAAAAAAACAAAACAAATTTTCTTTTTACATAATGAGAATCCATATTAGCTTATTATACAAAATGATATAAAATATGTTATATTGTTATTTTCTCATCAAATAGTTAAAAGTATTTTAAAAAGAAAAAAAAATCATAGCTAAGTATGGTTGATCAACAACTGCAAACCCTAGCACTTGGATGGCTAAGGCAGGATTAGCATCACATCAGAATGTAGAGACACAGTGAGTTCTAGTACCACCTGGTCTACAAAGTAAGACCTTGTCTCAAACACACACACACACACATATACCCATAAAAATTGCTTAGTCAACATTTACTCTCTGTTTGAGAGAACTTCTTACTTATTAATAATTTGTCAGTAAAGAAAAAAGTTAAATCTAGTTTTCAGTGACATTAATAGTTTGTAATCTAGGAAAAATGAAGCACAAAACTAAATATTATTAAAATTTTAAAATGTAAAGCCACAGATTATATTATTTCTTGATGAGGCTAACATAATACTAAGAATAAAATCACTATACTTGAAACTATCAAAATAAACAGGTGATCCCATGTGCCTCGTCTTTAACTACTCTGACTCCTAAGAACAAATGAAGGTCACCTGCAGTGCTGTCGGCTCCACTTCTACTGGATTTGTAGCTCAGCACTGAGGTCAACAGAAAAAGACTCTGTCACTTAAAAGGAAGGGAATGGCTTTACCTTAAACAGCCCATTGAAAAGGTCCAAGGACAGTGCTCTGTATCTCATTAGTTATATGTCTCTTTCTAAGTATGACATGTTGCAGTTACTATGGTGAGAAAGAGCTTCTGTAAATTAAAATATATCAACTTTAAAGTGAAATCAGGGAGCAACATTTTGGGTGAAAATTTGAGTTTTACTTCTTAGAGGTATATTGTCTCTGGCAACATAAACAAACTCTTGCTTTCATGTGACTTGACTACTTCATGCCTTCATCCAGGCTGTTTCATATTCCTGCTGCTTGTTCTTATAATCCCATATGATCTGTGGAAATCACATCTTTACAAAATATATTGCCTTTACTCAGAAAAATAGCTAACATACAAAAAAAAAAAGCTAGGGTCTATAGTCCCTAGTTATAAAAATGCATCCACTCCTTGGTTCTATCATAATACTCCAGTGAAAATTATTAGAACAAAACATAGCCACTCACTCTTACTCACAGTCTCATAGTCTCTGGAGATGACCTAAGAACAAGCTGCAAACGAGACACTGTCTGTTTAGGAAAATCTATAAGATGATTCCATACAAGAGAGAGTGGGCTATTTCAACTCAGATTGTCCCTCCCTACCTTTCTTTCTCTGGAGAGTCCATTCCAGATGTTGCAATTACAATCACCTAGTTACAGCTTTGGATCTTCAGGGAGAGGGTGGATGCTAGATGGGTTCATTATCTGAGTGCAGTTTAGTATTTATTTACTTTATAATACTATTTATTTAATATTTCAGCTGTGAAGACCTCTGTTTGCCAACTTACTGGCGGAGGCTGTAGGCTCTGAATAAAAAGCTCTTTGGCTCCTGATACAGTGTTTCCATGCCAAGAGGCAGGTTAAGAGGACCCAAGGCCATAGGACCATTCCTGCCACTTACAGAGCTTGTAATCCTCTCCTCTCCAGAACTAATTCACACAGATAGCTCCTAATCTCTTACCATTTACAACAAAGGGTGGAGAGTCTTGACCCTAAAGGTGTGTTCAGAAACAATGGAGGTTGTCAAGAAAGGCACCTGGGAAGAAATCTGGAGAAACAAGGACGATACATAGCCTCAACTGTGCATTATCTAGTTTCCTCAAAAGAAGCAGGAAGACAATTGGAGAGGGAACCTCTGGGGTTAGAACAATATCAGTTGATTAGGGACCTTAGAAACTTTACCTTCCAAGAAGTCAGAATTTCATTGGCTTATTCAGCACAGCAATTTGTGCTACTAGGGAATTGTTCACAACAAAAGAGTGAACATGGCAATTAGTAGTTGAACACTTAACAGCTTACGGTGTGCGATCTGGGAAGGAGTGGATATGAGCCATATCAGAACCCATCTTCTCAAAGTGACTATGGGCACCCCCAAATCTAACCTGCTTAGTTCACTTCACATTTAAGTAGCAAAGAAAAAGCTGTAGAAGGCAGAGGGCAGTTCTGAAAGTTGCTATATCCATTATAAAGCATATAAACAAATAGAAAGTATTACCTAAACACCAGACTAAAAGCAGGGAGCAGACACTGCCTGTGTGAGTGACCAGATGCCAAATTAACAGAAAGATTTCAAAGTTACTGTCAAAGAATTTATTCAAAGAACTAAAGGACAGCAGTGAAGATGCTAAGAAAGAAAAAAAAATAAAATAAAGATGATATAATGAAGGTATATGACAACATGGCTCCAGGAAGAGTATCAGGAAAGCAATAAAAATTATAAAAAGCACCAAATGGGATCTTGGAAATAAAAAACTGGAGAGCTCAACAGTAGATATGAACTGGCAGAATAAAAATTAACTAATTTGAAGATAGAGCTATTGTTCAAACTAAAGGCAGAAAATTTAAACAACAACAACAGACCCTGTACATTTGTTGCTAGTTGGTCCACTGTACAAGAACACTAAAGGAAGCTCTCTTCAGCTGAAAACAACTGACCCCAGATGGTAATCTGAATCTACACAAAGAACATCAGTAAAGGTAATTATATAATAATAAAACACTCTAAATGCCCATTTTTGCCTCATTTTTTTCTCTTACCTAGTTTAAAAAGCAACTGATTTAATGTATACGAATGTACTTTTTGGTCTATAGTACCAAAATGTAATATCCTGCCAACAGCAGAACAAAAAAAGAGGATGAAAAAAGCCATTCAAGGTTAAGATGGTGACAGCAGATGGCAGAATAAAAATTGTAAGGATCGCCGGGCGTTGGTGGCTCACGCCTTTAATCCCAGCACTCGGGAGGCAGAGGCAGGCGGATCTCTGTGAGTTCGAGGCCAGCCTGGTCTCCAGAGCGAGTGCCAGGATAGGCTCCAAAGCTACACAGAGAAACCCTGTCTCAAAAAACAAAAAACAAAAACAAAAAAAAAAAATTGTAAGGATGCATTGCTGGATTTGCATCATTAATTAGGTGTATCCAAACTGCAGAAAGGGGAGAAGCTTTCACACATGTGGGAGGACACCTATCTGCTGGAATGAAGCTGGGTAAATTTGCAGCCCACACAGGCAAACATTAGAAACTCAAATATTAGTGAGACTAAGATGTGTATCAGGAAGATGTTCAGTGTGTAATAAAGGGATTGAAAGAACAAAAGACATGTGATATACAGAAGGAAAGCAGCTCCAGAGTTCATAACCTAGCCATTGCTACAAACAAAAATGTCAACAGCACTTACTTTTCAAACCACAGAGTGAGGTTAGTAGTGTGTCGTATCATTTTCAGAAGGTTGGGAGAATTAATTTCTTTATCTTCTTTTGTCCACACACTTCCAACTAATTCTGACGGCTGCACAGCTCTAAAATCACCAACATAAAACGCCACATCACATTCCCTTTAGTATACTTGTTACATAACAAAACACTAAACTATTCTTATAAGTGTTCTTCTACCAACAGAAAGATGGTGAAAACAAGATAAATATTTACAATTTTTTTCTTTTATGTTTTCAGATTTAAAATATTTTGGTAGATACTTCTGCATAATGTTTTTCCTAGCATTTATAAATATTACTCAGGATGGTAATGCATTTAAATGTATTCTAATAAGTAACCAATGAGGGAACACAAGTACTAAAATTCATTTTTGGTTTGTTTTATTGGTGTTTGTATTTGCTTTTTTTGCTCTTAAAGTGGGTAGAAAAGAAAAACCATCCTGCAAAAAAAAAAAAATAGTGTTTGAAAATGAAATTTAAAATTATAACATTAACATTTGGAGATCATGATAACTTAGACAGGAGGATTTATAAATTTAGCTCCTTTCTCATTTAGTGATCAATACTTTTGAGAGTTTAAGTAGAATTTAAAATCAGAATAACGTTTTTCAGATAGTTTCATCGATGAACAATATTAAACTATAAAGGGCTATAACCTGCTGTGACTTAGCTTTACCACAGTAGTAGCTATCTGTGGTACTGTGGGGAAACGACAGCAGTAGTTCTGTGTCCTGTGTTGTGCTCAGCCTGTGCTATTCCTTGGGCATGCACTGGAAACCTCACAGTCCTACAAGTTAGTACAGACTTTGGCCTCACTTTTCTTTCAGGAAACTTAAGCCAACAACTGGTACTACTATGATTTGAGCTTACCAAGCAGGGCTAACTGCAGAAAGAGCACAAAGTTAAGTAGATCAAGGGTGATCAAGGGGGCAAATGGACCAGAACTGCTTGCTTGCCTTAGTGCTACAAATATATCATATTACTGTCTCATTGACATCTCAAGACAACCCTAAAAGGCAGAAAATGTCTTCCATTTTTAAGATGAACTCTTGAAATAACTTCTCAGCTTGAATGTTGAACAACATACCGGTATAGATCTGATTCAAGCAAAGTGAGTTGCCGAGCAATTTCTATTGGGTGTAAGGTGAGCAAGTCAAAAGTCTCTATGTGCCCAGGTCTGCTTATGTGCCACTCAACTGTGGGAGGTGAGCTCTGAAATGTAATATTAGGACCTGGGCCATTGTCTCTTGCAATTTTTTTCCTTTGGATTATCTTAGTGATGGATTCGACCCATTTTTTCATTGCTTTACCTGAAATACATTTTAACAAACATTTAAATACTCTTTAATACTTTATTTTTAAATATGTTTAAAGTAATACAAGTGATACACGAATAAATCATTGCTATAAAGTCAAATGTGCAAAGTAAATACTAAGAGTTCCCCTCCCCCATCTTCTCATCCTTCTCCAGATAGGTAACCATTGTTAATAATTTGGCATGTATCTAGACCTTTCCTAAATGAATGTAAAAGGTAATTTGATTTTTCACCTCCAACACTTTGAACCTTAGTTCAAAATACTATTTTTTATAATTCTTCCATACAAGGTATATTCCATACAAAGATTAATAAATTACACACATTCACAAGTCTAATTAATATTGTATTTTATAACCCATTTATGAGGACTGATCGATCATATTAGTCTTATTTGATGTGGCTGTCTTTTGTACTGTACAGGAAAGTAATCTATTTAATCCTTTATTTTCTGATTTTCCTTTAGACTGAACAATGGCTATAAAACCAAGTTTGTCTAGGGCACCCTTAAAGTCACACAGTCACAGAATTTTTAAAGTAAAGGAAACTTTGTGATAATCAACCCTAATTTCTTATGAATAAACTGAAGTCTAAAGAACCAAAATTATGTATCTGGCTAGTAGTGATGGTAGGTAGTAGTAGTCTGTCAGTGTAATATGCTACTTGTTCCATTTACCTAATCATATACCTTTATCAGTGGTGCTACAATGGTTAAAAAACATTCCACCATCTACTGTAGGTAGCACATAGTTTCAATTAAGTGGTCTAGCTTAAACTGACACCTAAAAGACCCAGTTCTAAAACAGATACAAAGTATACTGAGTCAGCAGGATCACTGCTGAGCAATTTACAAGTCTCAATAATGGTTTTTTGTTATTGTTTTGTTTTTTCAGACCTAGTATCACTACTGTAGTCCTGGCTGTCCTGAAACACACAGAGATCCACCTGCCTCTGCCTCCTCAGTGCTGGGATCAAAGGTGTGCACCACCATACCCAGCCAAAGTGATGTTTGATGAGAAAGTTTAACATTTTCAAATGAGCTATAATGTATCAATTGAGGGTAATCATATTGGTAATTTTATCACATATGCAAGTAGGAAATTAGAAACATACCTCTTACAGTTCCAATAAATTCCTCCATTCTTTGTAAAAGGTCTGCATCTCTTTCAAAGTCATAAAAATGGTGCTCCACCCAGTGCCGACACACATTTAACACTCTGTGGCATTAACACAACTGGATTACATGGGGTCTTACACTGAGTGTACACATGAAACAAGAGCAGCCCTTACCAATAAACAATCTACTAAAGCTGATAACTCAGAGAAGACTCTTAACTAACCCACTTGGTCTGCCTCCTTCACCTGACTTAGGACTTTAAATGCACATTGAGAAGCTGTGGTTTCTATGAGGCCACGCCCTCACTACTCACCGCAGCTGGACAGGCTGAATGTACTCCTTTCTAAACCTCTTCAGCTCTGCACTCAGTGGCTGATCTCCATTTTCTAGAGCTATTCGATCAGCTTCTGTTGGCTCAGGCTCCGGAATTTCAAATCTACCATGAAACAGAAAAAAAAAAAATTAATGAAAATATTGTATCAAATTCAGATTCACAAACTTTTATTTATACTTATCAGTATAATCAAGAGACTACTATAAAAATTACTACAGATATACAAGGCTTTTATAATGTAAAGGCTGATTACATTTTTTTAAAAAGAAGTTAATATTGCCAACAGAGTTAAAACTAACTAGAAGCAAAATAACAACACATATAAAGTCTAAAACAAATGGGACTAATGTTAATTTTTAGTCTGTAGATTACTCTAAGGGTAACTAGTGCTTGAAACTTGATTGCCCTTTGGATAGATGAAAAACATTTTCCTTGATAAAAGCATTTGCTCACTGACAAGATTCATTTTTATTCAATATGTAGTATATTTGAAAATTTGTTTAGAACTTGTGAAGCATTAAAATCTGAATTTCTAGTGTGTCATTATTTTAAAGGTGTGGTTTCACGTAGTTCAGGGTAGCCTTGCACTCCCTATGTAGAGTCAAAGATAACCATGAACTCTGATTCTGTTGCCTCTACCTCCCAAATTCTTGGATTATAGGCTTATGTTTAGCCTAGAGTCTAAATCATACATATTTATATATTATTTAGTTCTTTAAATTTGAGCTGGGAATACTGCTTAGATTGAACCAAAAGCCCATGGCTCAATCCCAGTGTAGCCCAAACCCTGAAAAGTTGTAATTTTAAATACTAAATAAATGAGAAAAAAAAGAGAGAGAGAGAAATCTATTTAAATAATCAAAATTAGCATGGTTTTGTAAACCCAGTAGTAGTTTTATCTTAAACTCAACTACAGTTACACTTATTGCAACATTTTTAGGAAATATGTAACTTAATCCTTTCCAAATCAAAGAATTCAGACATATAAAATGGACAGACCGTTCTATTATAAGATTCAGTAGTTCTTGAGGTTTGCAAAAGGATCTGTATGTTGTAAGAAATGTCCGAACAAAATTGGGATCTGAAAAGGAAAAGGAACAGTATTAAAGTCTCAGGTAAACAATGATTAAAACTATTATTTTCAGTTTCAAAAGAGATCAAAGACTCAGTCTCAAAAGCGCCCAGATATTGCGAGGTGTTGGTGGCGTACGCCTTTAATCCCAGCATTCAGGAGGCAGAGGCAAGAGGATTTCTGTGGCTGTGATGACAGCCTGATCTACAGAGTGAGTTGCAGGACAGGCTCCAAAGCTACACAGAGAAACCCTTTCTTGAAAAAAACAAAATCAAAGCAAAACAAACAAACAAAAAATGCCCACATGTTTTACCCATATATGGCTTTGAACTTTAATGTATTGATACCTTTGGTGCCTCCTAAAGCAGTGGCTTTAGAAAAACAAAAACAAAACAAAACAAAACACTGATTGTAAAATATGATCAGCTGATTTCTTTTCCTGTCTCAAATTTATCATTGGCAAAGGAATGTGCAATGGAAAAAAGCAAGGACAGGGACTTGAACCAGGTTCCCTTTTGCTGCTAGGATCTCAATGTGTCACCTGTTGGGTCACCTACCTAGTAGAGATAGCAGTAACAATAGCCTGTCCATTTCCTGACATCACTTTAATTAACTATGTTTCCTAACTTCCGGTAAATCATGTTAACAGAGCAAAGAACTAGAAACAGAATCTTACAGAGTAGTAGGGTTAGCTAAGTAGTTAATGGTTTTGATTGCCAGAGGCCTTATTTTTAACTGCTAAAAAAGGGTCAAACCCCTCTAAGCTATAAAAAAGACACGAGATGGCTCAGTAGGTAAACGTCCTTTGCCATACAAGCTTGGGGTCATCGCATCCCAAAAGCTGTCCACTCACACACACACACACACACACACACACACACACACACACTGCTTGTGCCACACTCATGAACATGTGTGAACAGAGATCTTGTTTTTACTCTTTCTAAGCCTGTCATTTGAAGTAGTTACAATAAAAGTTCAAAGTTCAGTCGTAATAGCAGGAGGCTGCAACCTCTTCTTCAAAGGTCCACTGTGCATGCACATCTCCATGGGGTAGAATGGAGGTCATCGAGTCTCGTCACCCTCCTAGGCTTGCCTCCTCCAATCTCTCCTTGATAGCACTCTCCCAGGTTAGGAGAATGGTAAAGATGCAGGCCACTGTTCTGGGCATAAAGAAGGCAAAGGCCCTTTCTCAACATTCACTCTCTAGGTGTGATGGCAGAGGCAGAGGCAGAGGCAGAGGCAGAGGCAGAGGCAGAGGCAGAGGCAGAGGCAGAGGCAGAGCAGAGGCAGAGGCAGAGGCAGAGGCAGAGGCAGAGGCAGGCATCTCTCTGGGAGTTTGAAGCCAGCCAGAGATATACATAGTAAGACAATCTCAAAAAACCTACCCATACTTAGTCCTGAGTCTTTAAAATGAAGGGAGAACATCAGTTAACATTACAGACACGGGTAAATTCTGATCATAAATTCACCATTGGCAGTAAATACCTATACCTTATTGATTATTTTATAACAAGTCTTTTATTACGAGGTATAGTGAAATTAGTATATATTTAGAAAAGTTTTACTTAAGTTGATTCTAAGAAGCACCCTAAATTTAGCCTTAAAATATCACAGTAACTTTTTACCTAAAACTCAAGTTCATAAATTTGACAAGATAGAACTCTGATCTAATCTGTTGGTATACACTATCATCAAGATAATAAACTGACTTAACTATCAAACAGCCCTGAGTTGAAAACATTTCATTTTTTTTCAATTTGAAGAAAAAATTATAGAACAAAAGGATATTATTGTGGGAGTCTTTTGCTTTGAGGCAGGACCTAGCTAGATATCCAGGCTGGATGGCCTTCAACTCACAATCTTCTTGTTTTAGTCTCCCAAATGCTGGGATTACAGGTATGTGTGACCACACCTCCAGCTAATAAATTCTTTGGTTTTATTTAGTGTTCCTTCCTTTAGTTTATCTCCTAAAGCTAGAATGGGTTGCTGATAAAAGTAATTTTAAATACATAAAATCTTTTAATAATTTCCTTTCTGTTGGTATTGTCTTCAGTTACAGAGATCCTCAGTTAAAGACTAATGTCTCATCCAGAAGAAAAGATTTAAAAACAGAAGGCTGTACGAGATTTTAAAACTGAGATATTTATCGGTTCCATCACAACCCTCCCTTTCAAGAACCTTCTTCCTGTTCTGCAAATCTATTTGTAAGGTGAGGCTTCTCAAAATAGCATGTGTTCAGGAAGCAACAGCGACAGCCACAGTTGAGATGCTTGGCTGTCCCTGCTGGAGAGAGCCGTGTATCCTAGATGAGGCCTTTGAGCCTCTCTGGCTGTGTTCTGCATTGAGAGTGTGGACCCACTCCTCAAAACACAGGTTTATTTCAGGCTGATGATCTAACATCCACATTCAGAACCATTTCTTCTCAAATGCCACCCAACATCAGGCTAAAATCTGTGGCTTCAGACAGAAGAGAGCAAGTGCTAAGTGAATTAAAATGTTTTAAGAAAAGCATGGCTATTTTTTAAAGTGGGGTCTTCATCACCTTAGGCCAAATCTATTTTAGCCATATCTTTACTTTAGTAACCAATGATAATATTGGGAAAGGCATGCTGTGCCTCCATGCCACATCAGTTCCGGATGCCCATATGTACAGCCCCAAGAGAGTGCCCACCTACATTTGTGTCTTACAGTTTCTGGGAGGTGAGTAGGTCAGGAGAACTATAGAAGAGAAACTGTGATCCCTGCTCTGGTGCTCATTTCTCCTAAGCCAGACACCTCCCCAGATCAAAGGATTCCCATAAGCCTTACCTAGCTGTGAGATCTAAAAATACAGAATTTACCAACCAATTATAGTGTCAGCATAGAAGTTCACATAAATGATCAGATAGGTTGCTGTCTTAAATGAGGAGTCCAGACAGGAGTAGCAGATGCCCTTCCTAGGACACTGTTCAGAGAGGGGCTTCTGGTGCTGGCAGGTGGAGTAAATACCCCGCAGTAACCACCGCTTTAGTGTGCTCTTATGTGACTGAAACTTAAGTTTGTTCTTATCTTGGCTGGAAGCTGAAAGCAGCCTTGCCAAAAAGGGAGGGTGGGGTGTATGTGGAAGAACTAAAATACTCCAGGAAAACTGGCAAAAGCTTAAGTACTAAAAACAAAAACTAAAAGCTACCCATATTCCCCTGCTGATTTTAATACACATACACACTTTTATCTAAAGCAATGAAAAATTCCTAATGAACAACGAACTTGTTTTGAGAGGATTTACCTGCATTTTTTTTTTTTTTTTTTTCCTGGAGACAGGGTTTCTCTTTATTGTTTTGGAGGCTGTCCTGGAACTCTGTAGACCAGGCTAGCCTCAAACTCAATTTACCTGTATTTTGAAGTTTTATACAGAAAAGCTATATATACACATTCCAGAAGCTATTTTTGTTTCTGTTGCATTGATTTCTCCATGATTCAAACATGTACTATGCCACATCAATCTTAGGAGACCTTTATGATAATGCAAAGACTAAGTTAATCTGATATAAAAAACCCTGAGCAATAAGGGCAGATTATAAAACTTTATAAGAAAATAAAGCACCTCCTTCCATGCTTTGATAAGGCAATGATAAGAATTAATACTCTGCTGTTTGCTTGTGCCACAGTTATGTACCTCCTCATATTCTGCAACAATGTTTCAGAAACAGGAGACAAACACAAAAATAACAATGTCAGGCAGAGTTTGGCTTTAAGGTACAAGCACAAGAAATACTAATAGAAAAGTAGCGCAATTTGATATTGTCTTCCAGTGTGTAAACAAAGATTACTCTACAGACATGTTACTCAGACATAGCCCCCTACCAGAGAGAACATTCTTCTTACTTTTTTTCCTGCCATGTTCATAGCTTCTCTGCCTCCTCCTCTCCATACCTTCTTTATACAAATACGGCATAGGTCCACGTTTCTTCAACTATAAGCTGTGGTTATTTTTGTTTTTTGTTTTGTTTTCTGAGATGGGGTCTCATGGATCTCAGGTTGACCCAGAACTTACTATGTACTGAGGATGACTTTGAACATCTAAACTTCCTGCCTCTCCCTCCTGAGTGCTACAGGCAGAGATGACAGGCATGTGCCAACATCAGTTTATGAGGTGCATGCCATGCTGGAGACTGAACCCACAGCTTCATGCATGCTAGGCAAGCATTCAAACAACTGAGCTACATCCCCAGACCATGGTTACTATTTTTTGCTGGCCTTCTAGCTGGACAAATCTTTGTTATTTGGTGTACAATTTTTCAAAATCATCTGAACTTCAAGTATTATCTATGTGTTCAGAATATAGCATATTAGATTTTAAGTCATCAATCCTCCTCCTGTCTCTAACACTTGACATTTAGTAATGGCAAGGTCATAAGATTTATGAAATATTTAGTATATTATACATCTATTTATGAAGAACACCCTTCCCCCATCCACCATAGTGGAACACTGTTAATCAGGATGTCTGCACATGTGATAATACTCCCTTTTAATACAGCCATTTAAAACCTCAAGAAACAATAAGCTCCTCAGCAAGGACTTATAAACAATCACTTTTGAATTCCTTAAAAAAAGGAAACAGACGCTATGCTGACGCACAAACACTTAAAAAAATCAGGGTTTAAAAATAGAAGAGCACTGCCCTATAGATCAAAAATTGTTCAGAGGCTTTAAAAGTTAAACACCTAAACTGAACTTATGCAAGATACAGACTCAAATCTAATGCAGAATTCTGAACATATGATATGTGAGTGCCAAGATAGCAGTAAGTACATCAAAGAAAAAGACCTTAAGTTTTCTCAATTTTGTCTTCTGCAAAAGGAGTTGACCACATAAAGGAAACAGTTTCCCACCCTTTAATGTGTTCTGGATTATTATTATCCTGGCCTCAGTGTCATCCCATTTTCTATCATACATGGTCAGACTAACAGACTACCACCAACCATTTTTGTACCGGTGTTGCTTTATCTCATAATTAGTTGCATTGCATTGTCTACAGCAGCTCTATGGTATGAACTTCCTGCTTTCCTTTCCCTTGTGACACTGCTTTGTGATTACTCTAGGGTAAGGAAACTGTCTCTCTGTATCACTGCCAAATGTAAAATAATCCACCCAACTGAGTAGGTTTCCTTCCAGAACCCACGATGAATTCCTATGTCCAGAGACACTGGGGATGAAACAAAAGCTATAAATTAGGTTCTATATCAGACTATCATCATTCATGTATGTCACCCACATTTTAACTCACCTAAGATATAAAAGTCTTTTCCCAGAAAGCTTTCCATTTACAGAACCAGTTATTCTGATAGCCCAATGGCTAAGCTTTGTCAGGAAAAAACCTGGGGCCAACACCTGTAACCAATCCCAGCACTCAGGGGGGCTGATGAACTTAACGCCAGTCTGGCTACCTATACTCCCTCAAGAACATAGAAAAGTAAATGAAATGACGGGGCTAAGGGTACAGACTAGTGATGGAATAGTTTTCATGCCCAGAAGTAAGAGATGGCAGGATCTAACTGCAGGCAAATTCATAATACTCACAACTTGTTACCTATTTCAATGAAAACAAAACTGTACCTCTTCATAGTATACCTGTATTTGCCCCAAATGAATAACTATCATGAGTAATTAAAACTCCATTTGTTTCTATTATTAATCATGTGTAACTTTTAAATGCATGTTAAAGTAACTTTTAGAAACTCAGTTTGAAAGTGTGTCATGGACATATATTCGGCTGATAAAGGAATTAATTTCTAGGCTTCATTCTGTAATAGATTTCTAGCAAATTAAACAACCCTTAGGAGTCTTGGGCTTCTGTTTATAAACTGATGGTATGGACAGCTCCTGGCACTTCAGGCGGATAGCCCTCATTTGTAATTTATTGTTGTAACATTTGAGAAATCAAGTTAGCTGAAGCCAACTTAAACCTGACTTAATCTTCTGTAAGCCAGTTTTCTCTTTTGTTTTTCAGTATGTCTGAGCAACTTATAATAATCCAGATGATGTCTAAGTGCTGTTACATCGTTAAATTTCCTCATGTATTATATACAGTGCCTTTCACTATATAATAAAAAAGTGAGTTACTAATTTTAACTTTTGTTTCAGTGTAGCAACACCTGTACTTCATGTTCTCCAACAAAAACACCTAATAACCAACTAACCAAATCAAAAAGCCTTTTTTTTTTTTTTTTTAATTTGGGAAGACTGAATAAAAGGAAAAATACCAGACTTAATGTTTACATCAAGACAAGTGATAACTATATCTTCTGTCATTGTAGAGAGAACTTATTATACATTCAGCTGGAGGAGACCTTACAATACTGCTTTTCTGTCTTACAAATCCCTGAATGACTATCAAAAGCACATTCTATACTGACCATAGTACATAAAAAATGAACTCTATAGAGTAGTTGGTCTATTAAAAAAATTCTATACTGCAAGTAAAAACTTCAGTAAACAGACATCAAAGAGTGGCTAGTAAACTAATAATTAATAGAAATTTCATGTACTTCAAGCTCAGAACTCATCAAAGTTTCTGGTGGGTTCTAGTTATACCGGTCACATATTATGAACCAAAACATTCAATTAAATTTTAGAACAGGGCAAAAAATGTCAAAAAGCATAGTTATAACATACTTTTTTTAAAAAAATACTGGATTTAAATTTTTTTAACTTTAAAAAGTGAAACAGAAACTGGAGAGAGAACTCCAAGGTTGAAAGCACTGGCTGTTCTTCCAGAGGACCTGGGTTTGATTCCTAACCAAGTCCTATCTATAACTCCAGTCCCAGGGGATCTGACACTTTCTGGACTTCACCAGCACTACCCATACATGCTGTATAGACATACACATAAAACTTAAAACAATACTTTAAAGAAGTAAAATAATCTCATTAGGTTAAATTTCAGTAAACTTAACTTCATCAAAATTGTATAAAGTTATAAATTTAAGTGTTATATTAAGAAAGACCATAGAAAACATTATGTAAAAGCTATAAGCTGACAATAGTCATCAGATATATATGATTCTATCATGGTAAAAATAGACTTTAGTAGCATTGTACACATAAGGAATGAAAGTTGCTGGACCAAACGAAACCCATTAGCTTACAGAAATATGCTTAAAAGTATACTCATTCAAAATAAAAAAAAAAAAGATTTGTCAAAATAAAAGACATAATTTTTCAGAAAACAAATATTTATTATAGTTTATAACTGCTAGAAATCAATTCTGTTAAATGCATCAGTTAAAAATGTACAGAAATGTTTTAAAAACAGATTGTAGATTTCAGAATATAGAAATCAGTAACAACTGACTTTTGCTAGAAAAAAGAACAGCTTGCTTTACTGGGTCTTCAGTGATCACTGACTGCTGTAGGGAAAATTAAACTGTCCTTAATAACCACATGTACATAGTCTAAGAATACCACCTCTCAAAAGCTACTCAGGGACACAGGATAGTCCCCTTGACACTGCAGTATTACCACTCAATTCAAATGTTGATTTTTCACTGTGACTTATATAGTGTTTGCTTTGTCCTTTTCTTAAAAGACAAACAAACAAACAGGATTGAGGGTAAAATGAATAGGTTTTAAATTCACAAGGATTTAAAAACAAAGACAATGGGGCAAGATAAACAACTTGAACTTTTGTTGTCAAAAAATTAAAGAGTATTTTAAATCCAAAAATCTTGGGTTAACAAAGTATTTTTAAAATTTTATAATTTGGTTGTTGTTGATTGTTTCCTTTGCTTTTTACTTTTCTTGAGACAGGGTTTCTCTGTGTAGCCCTGGATGTCCTGGAACTCGCTCTGTAGACCAGGCTGGCCTGGAACTCACTGGGATCCACCTGCCTCTGCCTCCTGAGCACTAGGACTAAAGGGGTGCACCACCACTGCCTGGCTATAATTTTAAACAGTATACAGAAGGTTGATGAAGATCAAGTAAATAGATAGGTCGTAATAATTACTGAAAACTGTAACTCTTAAAACAGCTTTATATATGTAGAAAGAGAGGTAACCTATTTATCTTTTATATAACTACAGAGCAACTTAAATTTTTTTTAATATTTTTTTTAAATTTCTGAGTAACAAACACTGCGTATAGAAGTGTCTAGGAGACAATTTATAGTAAAACTGGAACCCCAGGTGAGGCTTCTCTTAACATTCAGCACCTACCACTGGATAATACACGTTCAGAGAAGCCAAAGCATGGCAAAACTCACCTTTGGTAAATGCTATCCATTTACTATGGAAAAGGCCTCAAAGATTTACCTGTTAAGAGTCCAAATAACTGAAAGCAAAACTAAACTCTAGCTTATCTATCCCAGAGATATGTGGATAATGGCATATATTATTTTATAAAGTGGTTTGAGAACACTCATAAAAATACTACTCAAATTTAATTTCTCACTCTTTGGTAGTTCTCAGCCATATTGAGTTCTGCTTGTATATTGGATAAATTGAATAGAAAAGCCTTGTTAAATGCTATTCAGTTTTCCTTAAGTGAATAAACAAATTAATATTTTAAAAGGCTAATCTTACTAGCACCAGGACACCTTCCAAAGGAAACAGCGGACCCACTTATAGAACTTAAAAAAAAAAAAGGGAAAATATTTTTCTCAGAAGCATACATTTCCTAAAAATAGGAATATATTTAAGTGAGAAATATGGGAATAGAGGTTAATTTTCACATTCAGGTATTTAAAAATACCATATTATGAATTATACTGATTTTAAATCACACATGTCTTTTAAAGAAAATTTACATTTATATTTAAATAGCTTTCACATTCAGTATTTCATTTATGCTTTTTTTACACTAAGGTAGCTATTTGGATGTTAATTTTTGAGATGAGAATCTGTGGTTCTGAGACATGAAGAGACAGAGTGTGAGTTCAGTGCTGTCTACTCCACCACAGTGCTAAGATGTGACAGTGATCAGACGCCCCACTGTGCCAGATCATATAAAACGACTCACATATGCCCCTTACCTCTCAGCCACTCTATGTAATCTTGCCTAGCATCTTTCTAGGTTGTTCAGACTGGTCTGTCTTTAAAACCTGCTAAGATAAAACTGCATAAATAACACTAAGAACAAAATACTAAAATTGGTTTCCAGATTTCCTTAATATATATAGGAATGGAGACTAAGAAAAGGCAATACTGTATATATTTTTTGCAACTAGCACAATTTTGATGATGGGTGAATATTTAAAATTCCACATAGTTTGTAACTCAGTTATAGAATAAGAAAAGCAGTACACAGGGGCAGAAACTTTGATACACTAACATTGATAATTCATCCTGTTCCTACTGCTTTTTACCAGGTAACTTTTTTCTTTCTAACTATGATTCTAGGCTTAAAATGATGGATGCAAATATGGTAGAAGTAGTAAAGACTTCAAAGAAATAGGGTGATGGTTTAGTCAAAGCTTCTCTATCGGAAGTCTTGGCCTTTTGTGAGTTTTCTATTGAGGCATAATAAACCAGTCAGCTTGAGCAGAGAAAGACAATAAAAGCTATTTCATGTTTCTTACCTGCGTACATATGGTATGTAAGCCTCTCGATCAGCTTAATCACAGTCCCTGCTTTGATAATTGGAATCCCAGCCTTGGGCTGCACGTTCTCTTCAAACAGAATATTCTCCTCAGAGTCTGGCTCTGCAAACCTGTACACATCAGCACTAGGCAGCCTCATCTGCTCCTCCTTCTCTTCCTGAAGCATCGTTACATCGAGCATTCGCTCCAGGGTACTCCGGTACTGCAAAGATATCAGTGCTGCCATCCAGTTGTTTTTCTCTTCAGCTGACTTGGCAGAAAATATAACACTATTTCCATCTTTCAGAATTATTTCAAAAGCATGCTTGTATTCACTGGTGTCATCTTTATCATTAATTTGTACCTTTCGCATAAAAAACTTTTCTTTAAGACGATATTCTGCATTGCTAGCACCAGGAAGTCTCGGCTGCCCATGATTTGATTTACAGCAAATCATTAAGCCATCGAAGAGAAATATGTGTCTCTCATGCTTGGCTCCTACACGTGTAAGAGTTCCTTCCATTATGAACTCATTGCAACACTGTCCAATGTCTTTCCCCTCCCAACCATCAATATTCTTCTGAATCTCGTTCATTTTCTTGATTGCTAGTTGTTTCCCCTTCATTTGCTGGCTATAAAATCGACATGCAGACTCACTGGGTAAAGGAAGAGACACTATTAGTACAGAGACAGAATTTACAGTTCATGCAGATAAGGTGGCAGGGCAAACTAGAACTTTAAACATCACTGACATGTGCTTACTAATTCCCTAAATATATGTAATTATACAACTCTAGAAATTAAAATAGCACAGAAATATTTTCAGAGTTATAAAAAGAACAGTGATATTCAACTATATAGATTCACGTACAAAATGATTATTTCTGCCTGAGTACTAAATATTTAGAAAGACAGATCAAAAAGTAGCCCAATACAGTTAAAAAAAAAGTCCTAAGAGATGAAAGTAAATTCTAAGTATTTTTAAAGGAACAAGACCCAACGATAAAAGCAGACAGCACATTATAATTAGGAAAGTGGAAGGTCTGCTTTCTGAATTAATGTCTCAAGTTATATAATCACTAAACTAAAGAACACTTCTAATTTGACTTTGACATAACAATGTCGCTGGTGTAAATCTACCCGGTACATTTTGCTCTGTCTCCTTCAGCTCACCCGCTGCTCCTCAGGAGGTCTTGTCTGGGAGTATGCAGGGAAAATGCACAAATATGAAAGGTTTTTCAAACAATAACAAATTCTCCTGGCTTTGATGTCACTTCCTCTGAAAGACCAAGCTTGTCACTAACATCTTTTTCTTCATTGTTTACTTAAGGAGGGAGCTAAGGCCCCTGAATTTATACCACAGCTTCAGGGTAGAAACAAAGAGACTTTAGAATAAGAACAGTCACCTCAGTCTTCGCTTCGCAAGACTTTTGGAGCATATTTTTTCCATGCCACTTTGGACATTAAGCAGAGCTGTTATTGCTTGTTTCACACATTCCTTGTCTTCTTGATCTTCGCTCTTTTCTTCTAACTGCTGTTTAGTCAAAAGGGCAAAACAATAACCTCACTTTATTTAAGGATAAAATTAACATTCACTCAACCTTTTCAACTTCAGTAATTTTAAGGACTCTATAAATGCAACTTTTTTGATTTTGTGTGTATGAGTGTTTTGCCTGCATATATTAACATGTGCTATATGCATGCTTCATGCCCACAAAGGTCAGAAGAAAATGTCAGATCTTCTAATACTGGAGTTGCAGGTGGTAGTAACCCAACATGTGGGTGCTGGGAATTGAATTTGTGTCCTCTGCAAGAGCAACAAGTGTTCCCAACAATTGAGCCATCTCCCCAGCCTCTAGCTTTATTTTTGAAGTGTTTTTCTAGCTGGTATTATGTTTACCTAGCACACATAAAGCACCGAGTTCTAGTCTCTGACACTGTGCTATCAGGACTCAGCAGGCAGAGGCAGCCTCAGATACCTGAGAAGCTGTCCCTGAAGAAAAAAGCAGTTCTTATTGTTGTTTTTGCAAGGTTTGGCAGCACTCGCATGTAATTCTAGCTCTTGGAGTCTGAGGTCGGCCTGAGCTCAGAATATGTCTCGTTACTATCTGTTACCAGGTTCTCTCTGTGAAAGAAATGTATGCATTCATCATTCAAGGTCCTGAAAACAAACAGCACAGACTGCTTCTAAACCCAGAGGACTTAGCATGACAACAGGCACAGAGCTATCCCCCAACACACCCTAAGACAGAGTTTCTCTGTGTAGCCCTGGCTGTTCTACAAGTCACTCTACACCAGGCTGGCCTAGAACCCAGAGATCCACCTGCCTCTGCCTCCCCGGTACTGGGATTAAAGGTGTGCGCCACTACCGCCTGGCACACAGAGATAATTTAAGTGAAGAATAAAAAAATAAAGTTCAGGGCCAGCCAGATCATTCAGCAAGTCAAGCTGCTGCCAAACCTGATGACCTCCATTCAATCCCAAGGACCCACAAGGTAGGAGGAGAAAACCTTAGGTTGTTCTCTGGCCTCCAAAAAATGCTCCCAATTTCCTTCTGTTCACCCCCCGACACACACACACACACAAATAATTGAATAAATGGAAAAAAAGGTCTTTAAAAATGTAAAGTCCAGAGACAGTCAAGTCAGTAGCACACAGAACAAGATTTGACCATTAGGCAGAATATTGTCCCCTCTGTATTTTGTCCTGATTATAGATATATTTTTAATTGTGTGCCTGGGGGAGGGGAGTGGGACGGGTAGAGACTTATACACGTGAGTGCAGTGCCCTCAGAGGTCAGATGAAGGTGCTGGAGGTACAGGCGTTTCTGAACCACCCTACATGGATGTTGGGATCCAAACTCTTGTCCTCTGGAAGAGCAGCAAGTGCTCTAATCTACTGAGCCATCTTTCCAGGTCCTGGACTTGGTATTTTTTATTACCAATTCAGCAAATATATTCATTTGTACAAAATTCTAATATAAAGCTATATACAAGAAATACCTATTTAGAGATCATTTGATTTTCTATTCAAAAAATGTTTCATGTTTCAGAATCTTTTATGAACCATTTGACTTGCACTTTGCATATGGAATATATTGGCATATGAAAAATACTGGCTTGTGTTATTATTTTATGTGTATGGGTGTTTGCCTGCATGTACGTGTACCATGTCCCTTGGAGACCAGAAAAGGATGTTATACCCCCTGGAACTGGAGTTACAGACAGTTAAGCACCTGGCATGTGGGCACTGGGAACTGGAACCACATCCTCTGGAAGAACAAAGGCTCTTAACCATTGAGTCATCTCGCTGTACTATTAGCATTTTTAAAAACCAAAAACCTAACAATTTTCCCCCTTTTTCTTCCTTTCCTTTTTTTCTGAGAGATGGTCTTTTGTGTGCCTTCAGCTGGCCTTGAACTCTCAATCCTCCTGCCTCCGCTTTCCAAGTGCTGGGATTACAGGTTTGTGACACTATGTCTGGTTTATACAGTGCTGGGGATGGAACCCAGTGCTAGAAAAGCACTATACCAACGCAGCTACATCCCCAGCCACAAAGCGTTTTTGAACCATAAAGTTTTCTGAGGAAATACTTTTAAATGATATTTTTGCCTTCAGAGTTAACAGGCAAGCACCCAACATTTCAGTATAATAAAGACTGGGTTTTGTTGTTGTTGTTGTTGTTGTTTGTTTTGTCTTGTTTTTTTGAGAAATCTCACTATGTTGATTAGGGTAGTCTCAAACTCACAGAGAATTTATATGCCTGCCTCCCAAATGCTGGGATTAAAAGTGTATGGTAACCACACCCAACTAATAAAGACCTTTCTGTATGTGTATTATTTTCTTTTTATTTAAGTTGATTTAAGCTGGGAAATGATGCAAAAGAATTGAAGCTAATTATCCTCAAAGAGGTAGCTTACTGTTGCCATAGAAACAAAGCAGTAACAATTCATACATAAATGACAACAAAGAAGCATTTTCTTTTTTATTGTCCATGGATGGCTGTTATTAACACTGCAAACTTACCTATTAAGTGCACCCTCTCTAGGATTATATCACACATACACTGAATGTCATCTAAGGAATCATATTCTAAAGTATAATGAAAATGTGTACTGTATGTCCTACACAGATAATAAGCTTTATCCTTTCACAGGAAAGGAGCCGCTTATACCCTAGCTTACTTTCTGGTTCCTCAGAAAGAAGCAGTGAGGAAGCCAGGAGTAGTGGCAGAAGGATCCCCACAACTTTAAGGCTAGCTGGAAGAGTGAGCGTTATGCCAGCCTGGGCTACAGAGTAAGGCTTGTTTAACAGAAAGAAGCAAAGGCAAAGTGGTTATCGTGGTATACTGCATGTACAATGGAGCTCCCAGGAAATTCTAAGAAACAGATGGTATAAAAGAGCTGTCAAAGGAAAGTGATAAGCCTGGTAATAGTGGTGCATGTCTTTAATCCCAGCACTCAGAAGGCAGAGGCAGGCAGATCTCTGTGAGTTCCAGACTGCCTGGTCTACAGAGTGAGTTCCAGGACAGCCAGGGCCACACTGAGAAACCCTGTCTCAAAAAACAAAAATGATATTTACAGAAATATTCTGAAGAATAAAATTTGATTATTTTAACACAAAATAGATTGTAAATGGTACTTGAGGCTCTTGGTTTTGTGGTAAGGGGGCCTGAACCCAGGACCTCATGCATAGTAGGCAAGCAGTCTACTACTGAACTACACCCCTTTCCCCACCTCCATCCAGTTCAGTTTATCAGTAAACAGAATAGCTAGAATGGCTTCCCTTTTAAAAAGGAGCAAATGAATTAATGATTTTATTTCTAGAAACTATTTTTCATCAACATAATATAAAATGAATACCATCTACTCAAACAAATAGGCAGGCTCATGACTGTTCATGACTGTCAGTCCAAAGCCCTCTTCACTAATGTACCCACTTAACTGAAATGCCATGAAAAACCTATTTAGAACTAAGGTTTAATCAAATGAGGTCATGCTAGATTATGACTGAACCCTTATTCACTAGCCTGGAGACTTTGTATTAATGAAAGGGAGGCCTGGATGCTGACACACCAGCATCAGGAAGTGATGAACCTGAGGCAGATGGAGGCAAAGCCTAGAGTGAGGCTACCTGTGAGGTCAGGGGAACCCTAGATGGCTGCCTCCTCAGAGCCAAGAGAGGACTCTTCCCTAGACCCTTCCAAGATACAGCCTTGACAACCCCAGATTTCTGCCTCCAGAGTAAAAAGAATAAGCTACTATTGTTTTCAGCCACCAAGTTTATATTCTGCTATGGCAGCTTTAGAAGATATTAATATATACATACTACATATACATGCATACATTCATATATACATACACAGATACACACATCTATATATCTATATCAGACTTTAACTTGATTCAAAACTGAAAGAAACTTACTTTCCCTTAAATTACATGGATATTGCAAAGAGAACAGGGGAATTGCCAGGATATTGTTTAATTATTTTGTTGAACAAATCTGTTAATATTCAGAATCTTGGTTATTATATTTAGTCCTAACAATCTAGTCTAACTTTGTTTAATAAAGCAAACATAACTTCATATACAAGAATCATGTTATGGGAGCAGATGGTTTCACAAGTGCAGAAGGAAGTCTTTACTTTGTAAAATGTCAACTTTAATGCCTCTAACTCATCAACAGGTCTAAGGACTGTCCAATTTGGTGGAAATAATGTTTTGATTTTGAGTAGTATTAAAATTAGTAAAAATTTAGGCCACAAAGATGGCTCAGTGATTAAGAGGACATTCTTCAAGACAACCAAAGTTTAATTTCTAGCACCCACTCCAGGTTTACAATTGCCTGTGATTGAAGGTCCAGGGGGTTTAAAACTCTAGTGTGAGGGCATCTGCACTCACAGCACATACAGAGACATACACACAAACACAGTCACACATGCACTCACAGACACTTACATACACATGATCAAAAATAAAAGCTTAATTTTTAATTGAAAAAAATTTACTTTTTAATTGGCAAGTAAAAATTTACTTTTTAATTGGCAAGTAAAAATTGTATATATTTATAGTATACAACATGGTGCTTGATAAAATGTTTAACAATATGTACTGCCAAATATCACTTTTCTCCACTATAAATTCTTAAAATCTATTCTCAGCAATTTTCAAAACTATACAATATTATTATTTGCTGTAATTACCACAATGTACACAACTCTCTCATTTATGTACTTTTCATTTTGAAGTAAGATCTTACTTTGTAGCCAAGGCTAGCCTCACATCCTTGTTTTAGGCCCTGGATGCTGGAAGCATGTGCTACACTAGGCTAAAATAGATTTCTTGAATTTATTCCTCCTGTCATGAGAAAAAGACTCAATCCAGTGAGGAATTCACCCTAGCACTCAGAGAGACAGGAGGTCTCTGTTAGTGTGGACTGGTCCTAGCTAATACTTAAGGGGGTCCTGTCCCAATTACAATTTCCCTCAGCTTTTAGAGTGGGCTAAGTATAATGTTGTAATCTTATTATGCATCCATCTAGAGGTAATCTGTAGGTTCCCACCCCAAGCCATACTTTCTGAGTTCACAGAGGAATTGTAGTCTCGTCATCACAAGCAAATAGGACCTGAGCTGGTAACCATGGTCATTTTATTCAAGGAATGTGACAAAATTTTTCTGATTGAGAAGGGCTTTAAAGAGCAGGTTTACACAAATGCAAACTCTAATGAGGTCAGAGGTCTATTTCCTTCGTCTCCCTCCATTATCGAGGCAACATGTGTTAGTATGCTAATAGAAATTAGGCAGAGCCCCTTAGCTTAACCTGAAAGCAGTTCTATGTGATTCAATACTTCCTGAATAAGCTTATTAAATTCATTTTAATCATATTCCAATTAACCCTAATTCTTTCTTTCTTCACTCCTAATTGAAATTTTATATCCATTGACAAACAGCTTCCTAATACCCCCCCCCAACCTCTAGGAACTACCATATTACTCTATTTCTGAGTCTGACAGTATTATACTTATAGCAGCAAAATTTTACCCTATGAATTTATAAAGTTTAAGGCATTCTAAGTTCCCCAAATAAACATGTATACATAAAATTTACAATTAAACTTCTCTTAAAATACAACACAACACATTGATAGGAAATCTGAGATTTAAATGTCAGGTACTATATATGCTAGGCATGAGAACTCAAAGGCATATAGGCTTTGTTCCATTTCCTCAGGGGTCATACTGTGTGAAGATGTGGCAGGCAATAAAACCATGACAAGTTCTATAAAGAAGCTTAGTGGAAAGAGAAGCCCAGGAACAAGGGATGTTCTGTAGGGAGCCGATTAAAACAGGGAAGTTAGAGAAAAAGGAATGCCTCCAGGCCAGTGGGGAGCCACGGGAAAACCAGTGCTGCCCTGCACTGAACTGGAATGTCCTGGGCAGCTGAAGCTCATGGGCAGCACTAACCCTGAGACGAATTTAAGAGCTAGCAAGCAGTGAAGCTCAAGAATTCAGACTTCCTGTTGCAGGTGCCAGGGAACCAACTGTACCTTTCCATCTGAGAGTTCAAAGAAGCACAAAGACCATATAAGGATGGTGTTATTGTGTCTATTCAAGGGATATGAAGATGATGTCACTATAAATGGACACGCTGCCGAAGAAAGATTCAATTCTGATTTTAAATCATGAGGCACCACTAGTAAGGAAGAGAAAAGAATCAAAAGTTGGTGTGATGGACAGAACCCAAGCTAGCCAATAAAGACTGCGAATACAGAAGAAAAAAAAAAGATCTGGACTGGCAGCAGAGTGGGAGATGTGGTGAGGGAAAGGTGTTAAGGACAATAAGAAATATCTATAGTGATGAAAACATGCAAGTGTTTCATGAAGCAACCTTTTAAAATACAGGGTTTTAAGTCGTAGTACTACCCAGTGAAATAAGCATTCTATAAAAAGGAAACCAGGGCTGGGCGTTGGTGGTGCACACCTTTAATCCCAGCACTCAGGAGGCAGAGGCAGGCAGATCTCTGTGAGTTCGAGACCAGCCTGGTCTACAAGAGCTAGTTCCAGGACAGCCTCCAAAGCCACAGAGAAACCCTGTCTCGAAAAACAAAACAAAAAAACAACAAACAAAAAACAAAACAAGACAAAAAAAAAAAAAAAAGGAACCCAGGACTTAAAAAAGTAAGGTGGCCTTTCTCTAGCCACCCAGTTTGTAGGCAGAAAGACTCCAATGTCTACAAAATCCCCAAACCCACCCAACATCCAGATAAGTTATGGTTAGGTTCCAACTGCCCCTCAAATCTTAGCATTTGGTGCCTCCATCTGCCCTGATCTCATGTAGTCAGTTCTGCCTCCAGAATTACCAAGTATAAATAGACATTTAGGAGTAACAACAATTCCCCCAAAGAGAAAAAATTAGAATACCAAAATTTGTGGTGTGTGTGTGTGTGTAGGGGGGGAGGGTGTCATTGATAGTTGACTGAACATTAGAACCTCTTTAGTAGTTTCCCTAAGTAAGTTACAAATATATTACTGTATTGTACTGATCATTTCTCCATTTATTTAGATTACTTCATGATACCAGCATCTCAAAAAAAATAATAATCTGAGGGAGCTGGGAAGACAGCTGAGTTGCTAAAGTGCTTGCCATGCAAGTATGAGGACCTGAGTTCAGATCTCTAGTACCCACTTAGAAAGTCAAACACTACACACCTGCCTTGAATCCCAGAATTCGGGAGGCAGAGGCAGACGGATTTCTGTTGTGGCCAGCCTGGTGTATGTATTGAGTGCCTGGACAGTCAGAACTACAAAGAGAATCTGCCTCAGAAAAAGAAAAGAAAAGAAAACCAAATTGGTATGATGGTGACAGGCAGACCTCTAAAAATGGCTGGTCGAAATTCTAGCTGAATTGGCAAGTTCTAGGTTCAATAATAGACACTGTCAGATACCCAGAACAAGGTGGGAACTGGAGAAGACATCCAATGTTCACTTCTGTCACAGATACATATATGTAAAATAATACACCTTGGGAATTCTGCTCAATGAAAATAAGTTGAACAGCATACTAGCAAATACAAACTGAAGTACAGGTAAGACTGGTGCAGCGGCTTGGCGGGAGACGTGTTTAACTTTGATTCCTGGGAGCCACAATGTGGAAGGAGGGAACCAATTCTGTAAGTTGTCCTCTGGCCTCATGTAAACTGTGAGCACTGTATGTGCATTTACTTATGTACACACATGCAAAATAAGTAAGAATACAAGCAGTGTAATTTAAATAAAAAATTGCATAAAAAAAGAATACAAACAGTGCATTAATGCTGAAAGAATCCAGAATGTAACAAAAGACCTGTGGTTCAATTAGTTTCCTTTCCCTGTACTCCTTATATACTGTTTACCTTGCAATGTAATTTTTAAGTCATAATATGATTCAGTGATGTCCTGAGGGATGTTCTTAAAATTTGATTACCACAGCTATAATTTTTGGAAATTTTAATTATCTGTGTAATGAAAATCATCCCTCCCCACCCCAAGATAGGGTCTCAGACTATAGCCCAGATTGGCCTAGAATTCTCTACATAGCCTTGCCTGGCCTTGAATTCATAGTAATCCATTTGTCTCAGTCTCTCAAATGCTGGCACTGTAGGTTTGATACACTATACCCAGATTGTTTTAAATAGTGCTCTTTTCTTTAAAAAAAAATTATTTCTTTAATGCTCGAGTGTGTGTGTATGTATGGAGGTAGCTGAGAGGGCAACTTGATTAAGACAGTTCTCTCTTTCTACCATGTGGGTCCCAGGAGTCAAACTCAAGTAATCAGGCTTGCTGGCAAGCACAATCTCATTGGCCTTTTTGATTTTTTTGAGATAAAGTTGAACTTTGTTGCCCACAGTGGCCTTGAACTCACAACAGCTTCAAGCTGCAACTACACCCCACTCTTTACTTTAAAAAGCTATTTTGAACTAAGTGTATGTTTGTGTGCCCGTGAGTATATGCTGTGTGTGCACGTGTACCCACAGAGGGCAGACAGCAGCACTGATCTCCCTGAAGCTGTAGTTACAGGTGGTTTGTCAGCTGTCCAGTGTGAGTGCTACAAACTAAATGCAGGGCCTCTAGAGAAGAGTGGCAAGTGCTGAGCCACCTCTCAATGCCTTAAGTTTCCATGTGCGTGCATGCGCATGTATGTGTGTACATGCATGGCGTTCACATACATGGAGGTCAGGGACAGCCTCCTAACACTGGTTCTCTCTTTCCACCTTTGTGTGAGCTCCCAACTTGCCAGGCTGAGTGACAAGTGTCAGCCACAGTTCCATCTTGCCAGCCCTTAATTTTTCTTATTAAGATGCTCAGATTTTATACTTTTCAAAATCCTCAAAGCTTCTTGCTTTTATTTATAAATTAATTAACTTTAAAGTTTTATGTGGCTACTCAATCCTTTAGAATTTCATTACTCCTTAATATTTTAACTATGAGTAATTGGAGAAGTTTTACTCGTATACAAATTCACTGTTTCTAAAATAATAACAATAGTGAGTTTAACAGATATAATTACAAAGGTGAACTATGGAAACCTGTTGAATTAAGTCTTTATTATTTTAGGTTTATTTTCATATTGGGTCCCTGATGGGAGTCCCTGCAACTACTGAGGTCCTTAAACGGAGTCTTGGATGCATACATACACGGTTGTTTTCAAAGAATCACTCATCTAAGCAAAAAGGCCACATGATTAAAAATAAAATTTTTACCGCTTTACAGTTCAGTAGTAAAGTCAGAAAAAACATGCTATTCTTCTACAGATTTACTTAAAATTGCTTCTCAGCTGGACAAAGAAAACAGATATACACTAATGTATGTGGATGCTCAGGTGATAATTGACACCAGAATGCTTTACAAATGCCTGTGAGAGTTTTCTTACCTTTAGAAGCTCAAAGTAGTGCAGACAGTGGTACACGGGGGCCAGCAGCAGCCGAGGCAGCACATACTGCACAGCTTCTTTGAAGCCTTCGCCTATCGACTAAAAAAGGAATTGAGTTAATTTTTTTTTTTTTTTTTTTTTTTTTTCGAGACAGGGTTTCTCTGTGTAGCTTTGGAGCCTATCCTGGCACTCGCTCTGGAGACCAGGCTGGCCTCGAACTCACAGAGATCCGCCTGCCTCTGCCTCCCGAGTGCTGGGATTAAAGGCATGCGCCACCAACGCCCAGCGGAAGTGAGTTTTTTTAAGAGTTTATTTTTCTGACATTGTGAAATTTGATTTAATAGTCACTATACCTGCAAATAAAGTGCTGCCCCAGGCTTTAATATCTGACTAAGGAAACGATCATGGAATCCTGGCCGTAAAATATCCCGAGCATATGATTCATATGGGTCAAATGCTAGTTCCTTAAAAGATAAAAGAGAGTAAAATAAGAATAATTGTAAATAATCTTTCTCCAAGGTAAAATATAAATGACCCACCACCCAAAATACAAAAGATTAAATTATGACCATATCTACATAAACATATTTCTTTTAAAGACTCCAAATGAAAATTGAGTGGTTATTTTAATTTTAACAGAATAAATGTAATATTCTCAAGTAAAAGAATACATTAGTTCTTTCTTCTAAGTGACAGGATCAATGTGCACTAACAAACTTCTCTGTCAAGCATTTTAGGACAACTTAGAGTTGTCCTAAGAGTGGGAAGACTTGGTTTTAGAAAACAGCATAGCTTAACTTGAACAACAAATGATAGTGTATGACTAAGTAAGACATAAGCATTTAGAATATTGTTGTTAGATATTAATTCATTCATATTTAAAGGTGGGGACTGGAGAAATGGATCAGCAGTTAAGAACACTTGTTGCTCTTGTAGAGAACCCAGGTACCCTCACAGTGGCTTACAACCACCCATAACTCCAGTTACAAGATATCTGATGACGCCTTCTGGCTTCTGGGGGCACCAAGAACATAATGTGGCACACATACAGGCAAAATACATAAAATAAATAAATCTAAAAAGATTTCTTTTGTGTTGATATTTATTTTCCTATTTTGTATCATCTAAAATTCTGTTGCAGTTTTCATAAAACTAACAATCTAAACTGCAAATGAAAAACCCCATCATTTAATAATTTAATATATTACCAATCATCAATAAGTTAAAGTCTCCTAGCTATGTCTAAAAGACTACTGATGATTCCTGAGGAAATAAAGAGTAGGTATGTTGATTTTAGCAAGAGGAATATATTCCAGTTATAAAACAGGAGGGACAGCTCAGTGAGTAAACCCTCCTATTGACAGTCCTGATGACCTTAGTTCACTGTCTGGGACCACAGAATGGAAGGATATGACTCATTTATACAAACTGTCCTCTGACCTCCACTATATATGAAACACACAGAGAGCTTCAGACTCTTAACAAGTGTTCATTTCTATAAAAGCCAATTCTAGAAGAGACAAATGGAAGGATGTAGTAGGCAAGAAAGAATAAGACAAATGATTTTTATATGTTAATTACCTTCAGTGTTGTTTTTAAACTACTTCTTAAGATTAATAGAACACAGGTCTGACCATGTTCCAGACTGGAGCTCTGGTCACCATGAGGTGCAATGTTACAGGGAATGCTCCAAGTCATCCTTCCTCCTTACACCCTCATTCAACTCCTAAGTTTTAATTATTGATTTGCTGTCTTTACTGATGAATGCTATCTGTGACATGTGCCAACACTCTGTAATCTCATTCTGTTTCCACTATCTCTCTATATTGGTAGCGACACTCTACCCTGATGTTACTAGTTAATAAATTTAAATACGTGATAGAGTTAGCTTCCTCAGGCTGCTGCTCCTTTAAGTTTATTTTGTCTTTTTTTCTGGCCTGGGGGTGGGTTGGGAGGTGGTAGATTAGAGAGTCAAGACAGGATCTCATTGGGTAGCTAGCACAGACTACCCTAGGACTAACAACAGGCTTCACACGCATTCTTAGGCATTAAAGATCAGCATGCTGTGCACTGGCTACTAACACTAATGCGATACTGAGTTTTTCCATCCATAGCACAGCGTAGCGTAGTATGTATTCCCGTTTACTCATACATCCTGTATGAACCTAAATATGTTAATTTTTTCTTAAAGAAGGTCTTACATACTTTAGTTAGGTTTTTTATCACCATCATCATCATGTATATGTATGTTTTACAGGTGTGTACACGTCAGAGGACTTTTGGGAGTCAGTTTTCTTTCTACCATAATTCTAGGGATGAACTCTAGAGCTGGACTTCACCCAGGGACCAAGCTCAGCTGTCAAGCCTGCATAGCATTTTATGGCTGAAACCATCTCGAAGCCCTTCTTTCTTACTATCTTCTAACACATGGCAGCTTTTGCCTTTAAAGCTCTATATTCTGACGGGTGTAACAGCACAGAAATGCTGATCCATCCTCTAGGCCACTATACCCAACTTAACTCATTTTTTTTTAAAGTATAGTTTTCTTGTATTTGTTAAGTACTGACTACAAATAAGGACAACTCTTTTTGTTGTTTTTCGAGACAGGGTTTCTCTGTGTGTAGCTCTGGCTGTCCTGGAACCCACTCTGTAGAACAGGCTGGCCTTGAACTCACAGAGATCCACCTGCCTCTGCCTCCCAGGCTCCCACCACCACCACTACCACCACCACCACCCAGTGGGCAACTCTATTTTATTCTGTTCCTTTTCTGTCATTTTGTACTAGGCAGTACCTGTTGTATTTTTTCCAATTTCTGAATTCTCCTGGAGGTTCCTACCCACCTCATTGTTTTTTTCTTCCTGTTTTCTGAAACAGAATATCTGTGCTGGTTAGTATTAGTCAAATTATGTTTTTGGTTGTGAGCCTAGCCTTTAATGGCTGAGCTATCCCTCCAGCTCAGTATTAGTCAACTTAACACAAGATTGAGTCATATAAGAAGAAGGACCCTCAATTGAGAAAAAATACTCCCAAATGATTGGCTTGGATTGATGACTGCTGTGGGTAGTGCCATCCCTGATCATGTGGTCCTGGGTTATATAACAAAGTAAGTTTCTCTTGGTTTCTGCCTCCAGATTCTTCCAGCTTCCCTTGATGGTAGGTTGTAACCTGTACGCCAAACAAAGCCTTTTCTCCTCAAGTAGGTTTTTTTGGTCATGGTGTTTTATCACAGCAACAGAGAACAAATCTGAGAAGTCTCATACTGCTTTAGCCTGGTACCCAACTTGCTCCATGGCTGAGAATGACATGGACCATCCTATACCCCTGCATACACCTGCCATTGCTGAGATTAAAGAGTTACAAGGGGTGTACCACCATACCCAGTTTACACAGCCCTGAGGACTGAACGAAGGTCTTCACCTGTGCTAGGGAGACTTTACCAACAGGGTACATCCCCAGCTCCTCTTCTCTCCCTCTCTCCCTCTCTCCCCTACAAGCTCAGCATTGTTACAAAAGATGGAATGGGTTTTAGAATGCTTCAAAATGACTACCAGTGATGACTTATTAAAACTACCCCACATTTAGCATGTGAAATACTCAAGATTACCAGACTTCCTGTGGTATTTCATCTATCTGGGCCTTGGACCTGAGTTTCCTAGTCACTTCACTGCTCCAATTCTAAATATAATACAGCTATCACATACATTTACTATGTAAATTAGTCAAATATTTAAGGGAGGTTATCTTAATTTTCACAAAAAACCTTGAGTCCTGTTATTGTTATTATCCTTTACAAATGTATAGAGAGAAGTAAATATTAGTAACTTGCTTGGAGCCACATAAGTAATAAATAGCAGTAAATGATGAGTAGTGAGACCCTAGAGCCAAGCTTTGACTCACTAGCTTCCCTTTATCTTTCCCTGAAAGAGACACAGTGTGACACTGGGATTGGCTATAGTGTCACTCTATGAATCTGGGAATGACAACTTTTTCTGTGCTTGATAACAATAAATGTTGACAATGACTATGAGAAAGGAGCAATAATGCATTTATAAGTTAATTACCTGTGACTTGCCCAGGAAGTAGGAATTATGGACCTATTTTAAATGTAAATGTGGACTTATAAACAGACTTCTTTTGCTATAATAATGACATACTTACCTCTGCTAAGTCTTCAAAACAGCTTCCTACTAATGGGTGGGGACTGCTTTCATCTGTCATCTCTACAGTGTCTTCTATATGGCCCAGTAACTTTACACTAAGTTCATGTATATCTACTATACGACTAAATATGTTTTCTACATCCTATGAAGAAAAGGGAAAGAAATATTAATTCAGTCATGTTGTATAATAAGGTATCTTTTTTAGCAAATTAAGTCATTTTATGTCCAAGTTCAATATATTGAGTAATTTTAATGACTTATAATAAAAAACACTTCAAAATTCCTTTTTTTCATGATATACAATTAAGAAATACATATCTCTGTCAATCACCTTGTTATAAAACATCTTCATACTCTACAAATCCTCCACACAGTTTACCAGAGAACAACAAGATCTTATTGTCTGTCTCTGCATTAAATATGTTGTGATACAATATTTTGGTTGAAGTACATTAAGAAAACTACAGCTTTATCAGATATATAATTTCACCCAAACATGTAATGGGAAAATGAAGGACTTCTTTAATAGTCTACTCAACAAACTGATAATCTTTTGTACTCTGTATAATTTTTCTATTGAAATTTAATGAACATAATATAAAATAACTGGTTTTCTGGGAGTGAGGATACTGAGGGTAACGTGGATGGGACTTAAGATTGTTTATAAGGCAAGAAAGTATCTTATACCTTTGTAGGGGGAAATACTGACCACGCCCACCTGGTCGTAGCAAGGCTTTAAATATCAGGGACCCACACAGGTGGCTCTCTTTTCCCTCTCCCACTTGGCTGAACAGGACTGGCTCCGTAGCATGAGTACTTTCTTAATAAACTATCTGTGATCAATCTAGTTCTGACTCTATTGCAATCCAGTTTATATCTTGACGACAACAGGGTTAAATATGGAGAAATAAATGCATAAGATCTCACAGTATATTTTAAGTAAGTGTAATCTTCCTTTGTGTGGACCATTTAAGTACACTATAAAATGTACTTACAGAATATATACTCAATGGCTTCAGTATACTCAGACTGAAGCTGTCACCACAAAAGACAAACTCAGTACAAGAGTAACTCTCCACTGTTATTTACAGTCCCTGCAGCCACAGCTGTCCTTTCTGTATCTGTGCAGCTGTCTTTTCTAAACACCCATGCAAACAAATGACATGGCATTACACTAGTATTAATAAACTGGTCATTTCATACAGGTTAGTTGTAATATGGTCTCTGAGACCACATAATTTTATGCTGTTCTGTTAAAATCTATTCATTACTATTTTATCAGTGATTTCCATTTCTGTCTAGTTAATTTTGAGAAGTGGTTTGGATACAGTAAGATATCCCTACTTTAAATGTGTTTATTGGTGAGATTATATGTAATTAGTCCTCTTTGTAACCTCATTATAGTTACTATCCATATTTTCTCATCTTAAAATTTTTTCCTTATGGGGCTGGAGAGATGGCTCAGCAGTTAAAGCACTGGCTGCTCTTTTGGAGAACCAGGATTTGATTTCTAGAACCCACAGGGCAGCTTATAATCATCTGTAACTCTAGTACCAGGAGATCCAATGCCCTCTTCTGGCCATCACAGGAAAACAATCACATATAAAATAAAAGCAAACCATAGTTTTAAAAAGTTCTCTTATGTCTTATCTGCATCAACTCCCACCATCCTTACAGGAGGAGTGTTCTCCTTCCTGTTACTAGACAATTATCTTTTCCAGAACATTATGTCTGTGTGTCCAGCCTCTCTGCTCATGTTCTTGAGCATTCAGCTATTTGGGTGTATGCATAAGTATATCATTCTTTATTTCTGGTGAATAGCTGTTCACTCTAGGGGTAAACCACAGTCTCCCTATGTTCACCTTTGACAGACATTGAGTTATTTCCAGTTTTGAGCTACTGTAAATAAAGTTGCTATTTTGTATGGACTTATTTTTCTTTTAAGCAAAAAAACTAATAGAATTGTCAGAAAATGTAGCAGTGTTACAAAAAAAGCCTATTTTAAAACATTGCTAATTTATATCTCACAAGTAACGTGGAAATTTTACAAAACCATAAGAGGTCACTCCACATTCTTCTCAGTAAAAAGTCTTTCTAATAAGTGTGTGGAAAATCTCACTATGCTTGGATTTGTACTTCTTTGATAATTAATGATACTGAACACCATTCAGCAAGTTTTGGTTGTTGATTTTTGTTTTGTCTCTCCTTTACTCTTTTTTAAAAAGTAAATTTAATGAAACAATTTAAAAGCCATGCATTTCATACATATGCTTAGCATATTTATAAATCTTTAGACTCTTAATTCTTTATTTAATTTTTGTAGTGGTGGGAACTGAACCCAGAGTCTCACATTCGTATTAGACAAGTGTTCAGCCCCTGGGCTGCAACCTCAGACCCTGCTCCTTTATTGTTTAACAGTTACTCACTGTTGCAACTTGAACTCCAGAGCCCGCTCCTGTGGAGCAGTGTTACCCATCAGTCACCAGGCTCTGTGGCCATCGTTTAGGAGTCACTGAGCATTCTCTTGGTTAGTGAGATTAGTATGGCCTCTCATGAAACTAGGCTCTTGTCCAAATTCCAGTTCCTTCATGATCCTAATTATGACGCTCATCATACTTGAGTACACTTTCCATTTACAGCTTTGCCCTGACTAATTAGAGAGAAGGATTGTTTCTCACTCATTTAAATATGGTGTCCAACAATACAACTGCTGCTAATGAGTATCAGTTAAATGACTCAAATGAGTCAATTGAATAAAAAATATCCTCCACCTAAACAAGAGGCTTTATTCCTTGAAATAAATGGATTATTATGTGAATTCATTTTCACTTACATAATTAGTCTATTTTAGATTTCGTCTTTTGATTTCTGATGTTTAATCTCTTGAAACTGCTTTAGCACTTTATTTGTGATCATGAATTTAAGTCCCACAACTTAAAAAAAAATGGTCAAATTAGAAGTTGTGAATTATGTAAGTTCAATTTTGAAGTGAAATTTAACAGCATATGCAAAAATAGCATAAAATATACTTACATAAGATGAAAACAATTTGGAATTGGAGACAAAGGGTTCTCGAAAAACTTTTATAATTAGATTTAATTCTCTTATATATTGTCGAATTTCTGCCATGAATGCTTTTACCAAATCATAATAAGTTTGTTCTCCTGAGGTGGAAGGCTCTTCATCAGTTAAAGATAAGATATTTATGTCTTCTACATCTTGATGAAACATATCCATCAATACCTATGCAGTCAGAGACATAAAACCAAGTATAAAACACATGCTATAATGTGTGTGTAGAAATCAGAGGACAAACTGTTCCTAAGAATTCTTTGAATTGGTCTGGAGAGAAGAGCTGGCTCAGTGGTTAAGAGCAACTGATGCTTTTCTAAAGGACCTGGGCTCCACCCTCAGCTCCCACATGGTGGTTCACAGTCTTCTTTACCTGCAGTTCCAGGGGATCTCATGCCCTCTTTTGGCCTCCATGGAGACCAGGCATGAGCATGATGACAAACATACACTCAGGTAAAAGAGCCATATACATTAAAAAACAAATTCATTCAAAAAGTTTACAATTAATACTCATGCTGAAACTCATCCCTCCTACTGTTGTGGGCTTCTGAAGTGTCACTACAATGCATTTTACCTTAGGCTACAATAAAAGTCACCTTTCAACAATTTGAGCCGTGTTGAAATTTTTTAATATTTTTAAACTTTAAAGGCATAGTCTCATATAACTGAAGCTAGCCACAAGCTCACTATGTAGCAAGGTTAGCATCAATTTCTGATCCTTCTGCCTCCACAGTCGAGTGCTGAGATGGCAAGCTTACAGAGCATGTGCAGTTTATACAGTACTGGAAATTCTACATTCTAGGCAAGCACTCTGTCGATTAAACTGCATCCCAGCCCCCTTTTAACATGTTTTTCTGTGTGTTTACAAAAAAAATTGTAAACATAAAACCAAGTACTTATCCATTTAAAAATATGAAAGCACATGTCATTCTTCAGAGCAGGACCTTTATTTCCCTCTAGATTATTCTGTAAGAACAAGCACTAACCCTGAGTAGATTTGTTAAGAATGGCGACAGGGTGACGGAAGTGCAATGGTGTCACCCTGTGAGGGCACTTAAGTGTCATAGACCTTTACCTGATCCTCCCCATACAGTACATACAACCTGGAGACATGCCATTAGATTACTAGAAACCCTCCCTCAACACATTTCTGTTCTTCCTGAATTATATTATTCCTGAATAATATAATTATTATATTAGCACCTAATAAACAATAAGTAAAATTTATGGATAAGACACACAAAAGTTCTTACCTTATCAGCACACATTGCCACTTTAATGTCTTGTTTTGTAATTTCATAATGCCGTATATTTCTTACATAATTCCCCACCAGCTTTAAAATATCTGCAGAAATATATTCTAATACTGCTACTATGTAAACAGAAACCTGGTGGTCAATTTTATAACCTAGAACCTCCTGAAAAATTAAAATGAAAACATGTTCAAACATTGTATACAGTAAATCTACTGATTAAAAAATAAAATCATTCAACTTGGCTTAACTATTACTGAAGCTTGTCATTACCAACATTAAATAATTTAAGTTTTTATAGCTTAATCATGCCTATATATGTAGAATACACACACACACACACACACACACACACACACACACACACACACACACACCTGAAAAAAAAACCAAGCTATGATGCTGGAGAGATGGCTCAGAGGTTAAGAGGACAGACTGCTCTTCCAGAGGTCCTGAGTTCAATTCCCAACACCCACATGGTGACTCACAACCATCTACAGTGGGGACTGGTGTCCTCTTCTGGCATAAAGGTGGACACGCAGACATAATATAAATAAATCTTAGGAAGGAAGGAAGGAAGGAAGGAAGGAAGGAAGGAAGGAAGGAAGGAAGGAAAAAAAGAGAAAAAAAGCAAGCTAAGAAAAGGAAGCAGAATTGTCCCTGGTCATGTACACTACTTGAGCAGAACACATTACTAAGTAGGTGATGCTAACCTAAGCAAGAAAGTCTAAGTTTGGAGTCAGGAGCAAATGGTCTATTACCAAGTAGGAATGCAAGAAAGAAACTACACAAAATCTTTTTCTTACCAAACAATAGTGTCTATAATACTAGCATTCAGGAATAGCTATTAGTCTTATACCTCAATACTTTCCCAAGAAACCTAGGCTCCCCAAGCAGCCTTATGGCACATTCTTGGCTTTGCTACTGAGCATATTAAATAGTTCTATTATTAGACTTAATAGAGAATATGTTCTTTTGTGGGACTAAAAGTTCCTAAAGGAAGATGAATTCTAAAAGAGAGGAAAAAATAATGCATGTCTTTAATCCCAGCACTTGGGAGGCAGAGGCAAGAAGATCATAAATCTCAGGCCAAGGCCAACCTGGGCAATAAAGTAAGACCCTGTCTCAAAGGGGGATAGAAAGAAAAAGGAAGGAAGGAAGGAAGGCAGGAAGGTAGGAAGGAAGGAAGGAAGGGAAACAAAACACACAATACACACCAGAGAAACTTTTTCCTTAGGTTTTAAATATTGTAATAAGGTATTTGTGTATGTGTATGTGTTAATGTGTCACAGTAAGAAACAAAACTAGCATTATTAGGATTCTTTGTAATTTTCTACTAGTTCTGGAAAGATTAAAGTGGCTAACTTAAATTTAAGTAGGACCAGCTCATGTAAGTAATCTTCAGGGAAGTTTTTGTCCCACAACAACACAGATACCTACTGCAGTTCCTGCACAAAATGCTAACAGATTTTAAAGGCCTTATGGGACACTTCGGTCTGACCAGCTAGACAGAAATGTTACAAATTCTATTTTCTAGCAACCCCTGGGGTAAATAAAATCTACAATATAACTTTTCCAAATCTGTTCAATTTTATTTCTATTGGTGTGAAATTACATTAAACCATATTGCCCAATCTATATTCATTATCATAGTACCCATTCCCACAACATGAATTCCTGGAAAACTTAAAAGGATTTTACTGTCAGTTATTTTGCCTTTCAAAGGCAAGATGGCAGGGGTTCAACTTACCCTTAATAAATGATGAATTCTTTCTGCTGGCAGAGATAAAGGATTTCTTCTCTTCCTCTTTTCAATAGCTGATTGGGCATCAGCTATTGCCCACTTATCAATTGGATGAGGGAAACTTTTTTGAACACGTTCCTTAGAAAATAGGAAAATAACACCAAATAAATGAAACAGAGTTCATCACTTAAAAATTTATTTTAAATAAAAATATACAAAGTTGAGCTTTTCACATAATTTACACTGTAAATATAATTTTAAAAATCCTGCAGTTGTATTAGTTTCTTAATTAGGCAACTAAGGGACTGGACATACTTTAATTGCCTGGGAAATCACTCCCTGAACTCTACCATCAATAACACTGAAGGCAATACTGGTAAGTCACTTTAAACATCACTGTCAGTTTCAAGGAAGGAGACCCACACTTACTTAGCAAATACAACTCCAATAATTATTTTGGGGAGAGGGGTGTGAGATAAGGTTTCTCTGTGTATCTCAGGCTGTCCTGGAACTCGCTCTGTAGACCAGGCTAGTTTCAACTCTCAGAAAACACCTGCCTCTGCCTCCAAGTGCTGGGATTAAAGGCATGCACCATCACAGTCAGCTAAATAAATACTTATTTACTTTCATCCTTACTTTAATCCCAATTATAAACTCCAGAAGCATTTTCAGTTAAAACCTCAGATTTTTTTTAAACCACCACGTGAGAATATTTACTTCCAAGACTGTCTACAAGTCATGATATTCAGTGGTCTGTAATGGTAACAGCAGAGCTCAGATCCATTTTTAGGAAACTATTTCAAATCTAACATCTAGAAGCTATATGGTTAAAATATGATTGAAAGTTAAAGAATGACCTGTTATAATAGCTAAATCCCCTTCTTTAATTAGCAAAAAGTGCTCCCTTCCAGTGTTTAAAACCCACTTGCAGTATACCCCAATCAGAGCCAGTAGAGGTCAGTATTACAAAACCTTTAACAAATTTCTCAGTATTCAACTAGTAGTATGTAAAACTACATGAAATTCAACATTGCCCCTGAATACAAACCTGAATGAAAATTTTACCAGTAAGTACATTGGCAGGGATGCTCTAGAGCTAGCTGTGAGGAAGGTATAGATCTAATGCATTTAAGACATCCTAGCAGCAGATCTACCACAGTTATTCTAACCTTCTCTTCATTCTATGATCAAGGCTGCTCAGGTGCCAGTCTCTAAAACTGCATGTTTTAATTACATTAGAAGTATAGTTTAATTAGAAGTGAAAGAATTCTTATAGTTAAAAAATAAAAGTAGAAAATCTCTTCAATGCCTAGTTGGAACCCTTTCTGCCAGGACGCTGCTATCCATGTGATGAAGGGGATAGGAATGCTGGGAGGGGGCTGGGAGGGGGAAAGGATAACAAAGGGACACCTGAAACACAAAGCACCCCTTCCTCCCTCTAGCTCTCTCCTCATCACCTCTCTAGTCACTCAGCACTGTGCTTTGGACTATACCAGGGCCTTCCACCTCCTAGGTTAATGGTTCTTCTCCAGCCACGGGATTCCTAACACTTTAAAACCTCAATTCAGAATGACAACATCAAACATAAGCCATGAAAGTTGAAGGAAGGATTATTGGGGGAGGGGGTCAGCAAAAAGGGGATAGAAGGGAGGGGGAGAGGATGAGTAACAGCAAATTACAAATGACACATGCATGAAAACGCCGTAGAAAACCTTACATCCTGGCAAAAACACACTTGCTGCACAAGCCGGATGGCATGAGGTCAGTCCCCTGAGCTCAGAAACCCACAGTGGAAGAATAGACTCCAGAAGCAGCCCTCCAGCTTCCACACATACTACATGCATGTCCTCTCCCCTCCCCTCCCCACCCCCCACATGCCCCGATGAATTTTTTAAAAAGGTTTACCCAGTACTTTGTATGTAAACTTAAAAAAAAATGCAATAAAAAATAATCCATCTCCATTCTGATGAGACAGCTCAACAGGTAAGTGCACTTGCAGCCTGATGTCCTGAGCTTGATCCCCAGAACCCACATGGTAGGAGAGAAAGTCCTGAAAGCTGTTCCCTTCATGCAAATGTGGCAGTCTACACACACACACAAACACACAAATAAATAAATAAATAACACATTTTCAATAGTTTATATTATAACCTTACGCAGGAACTTATGAAACAGGGTTTCCCAAATAAACCTTGCCCTTGTTTTATGAAGCATACTACTCTTTTCTACTTCTTTTTGGATGATCAATGCACTAAGTGATCTTACAGCCCAGAGAGCATTCTCTCCAGTTCAGAAAACTGATTTTTTTTTTGCCTTAAATCTTCATTATGTTTATTACCTTCTGAGAATCAATTTTCAAATACATAAGCAAAGAAAAAATACCCCATAGGATTAATGTAAGGATATAGAAATTTACAAACTAGCACTTTGAAATTATAAAATTTCAGTGGTTATGAACAAGTAATTCTCTTCCAGGAGACCTGAGTCTGCCAACACATAGCTCACAACTGCCTGTAATCCCAGACCCAGGGGGATTGTCCTGGATAGTTTTATGTCAACTGGACATAAACTGAGTCAGAAAGGAGGGAACCTCAAGTGAAAAAATGTCTCCATAAGATTGGGCTGTAGGCAAGCCTGTAGGGCATTTTCTTAATTAGTGATTGATGGGGGAAGGCCCAGCTCATTATGGGTGGGTGGTGCCATCCCTGTGCTGGTGTTCCTAGGTGCTATAAGAAAGCAGGTTGACCAAGTCAGTAAGCAGCACTCTTCCATGGCCTCTGCATCAGCTCCTGCCTCCAGCTTTCTGTTATGTTTGTGTTCCTGTCTGGCTTCCTTCCATGATGGACTACAGTGCAGAAATGAAAGTCAAATAAACCCTTTCCTCCCCAACTTGCACCCTAACTAAGACAGGGATCCAACTCCTTTGGCCTCTGTAGGTACCTGCACTTTATACATGTCTACACACAGATGTGTACACATACATATAATTAAATATAATAAAAATAAATGTTTGAAAAAGAAATGATAAAGCTTATTACATAAGTTACTGGCATTCTTGTTACTGTCATATTCTTACATATTCTTACAAAAAACTATCTTCAGCCCCAAAGCCTACGCATTAGAATTTCATATGGCTTTTTGTTCCTAGTTTATATATTAAAGATGAAATGAGACAAGTATAGTTCTGTAAACATAAATGGAAAGATCCGATTTGTATTTGCAATGTCAGCAGATTAGCAAATTCCTAGAATGTACCAACATCAGAATGATAAGCAAGGTGAGATTTGTGAGCCCTTTCTAATATACTAGACATAAGTCTGGATTCTGCCAAACCCCAGAAAAACATAGCAAGGATCAAAAAGAAAGTCCAACTGAAATTGTTGATGTGATAAAAGTCAGGCAAGCAGCGCTACTCAAGATCCCTGTGAAACAACATAAATAGGTACTTAAGAGAAGTTGTGAATAAAAAAATCTGACTTTACAATTAAACGGAAATGGGAAGAAACCAGCCAAGCCTGGTGGGGGACTCCTGAAATCCCAGTAAATGGGAGGTGGAAGCAGAAAGATTAAGAGTCATTCTTGATTATACAACAAGTTGAGTTCAAGGTCAAAAGGGACTACATGTGATCCTGTCTCAACAACAACAACAAAACCAAACCACCACAAATAACCTACTGTAAATGAGTTAAGAAATGAGAGTCACCCTGTACATAATCTTTTCTACATTTCAAACATGCTGTATGATGTTCTCTGTTTTATTCCCTTTCTTTTTTTTTTTTTTTTTTTTTTTTTGGGTGGTGGTGGTGGTGGTGGTGGGAATGGGGCTCTGGCTGACCCTGGAGATGGAACCTGAGGCTTCATGTATCCTACCTATCAATGAGCTACACCCCTGACCCTCAATGTTCCTAGATGCTTAACTGCCTCAACTGATATCCAGACCTCCCTCATGACTTACCCCATAACTCACAGGCCAGGTTCCATTAGCTGCTTCTTTGAAACAGCAATCTTCCACACCTATCTAAAGTCCTAGGACTTTAGAAGTTAAGGGTAAGAATAAATAGAACCCTCTCCTGGACTCTCTTGTTTTGCTTTTTCAGAGAGGGTCTCACATAGCTCAGACTGGCCTTGAACTTCCTATATAGTCAAAGTTGATCTGGAAACCCCATCTTCTTGCCTTTAACTCCCAAGTGCTGGTTTTAAAGGTCTGCATAATACCAGTGCTTGGCATCTTAATTCTTTAAGTGCCATATTTTGGGAACTTTTAGCTTTAGTCTGTCACTGTCACATGTCCACATCTGCTCTGTAACTGTTACCAGTGAAGCTGTTAGGCTCATCTTTCTTTGATCCAATCTTGTCTACTGTTCTCCCTCAGATATTTTCAGTATTTCATTGTCAATCCTTTAACTTTCTGAAGGGAAGTTTTTGGAATGAAACTTTTGTACATGTTCCACTCTTAAAAGTATGAACAGAGATCTCTGTGAATTCAAGACCATTCTGGTTTTACATAGTGAGTTCCTCGACAGTCAGGACTATGCAGAGAGGCATTGTCTCAAAAAAAGAAAGAAAAGATCATCCTAGTAGTAACATGAAGTTGTTGGTTTAAATGAAAGGTCAAATCTGAAAGTTATACAGCTAAAACACATATAAGCTATCACATCAAACACTTTTCTCCTTTACTGCCATTACAACAAACATACAGCTAGAAATACATACTGTCAATACAGAACAAAAGTTGTCATTTGTCATACCTCCACATCTGAAGCACTCCGGGGCTGAGCTTGGCATAGCATATTTAATAATTGCAAAATTAATTCTTCAACATACTGAAGAGCATCATCATTGGACTCAAGAGTAGGATGAACTTGCCCCTGAACCTATAAAGAAAGTGAAGTAATTAAAATGGTTTGTTCTAAAGAATGTGAACTAGCCTACAAATAGATTGAATATTGTCCAAAAAATCAGGGCTTCTCATCCTCTGTTCCCAGCCTCATGCACCATGCATGCTATTAATAGCTTTTGGAGATCCAGTTACCTAACTGTAACTTCACTATTTTTTGCATATACTATGGTTTGCAATGAGATGCAGAAATGGGAGTAGGAGGGAGAGGCTAAGGTGGTAATAAAACATTCAGTTTATGTGGGATGTCTGCCCAGAATCAGTTACAACTTTCTTTCAACATTCTACTTGGGTAGAATTGATCTCTGATGGGTTTCTGCCTCTTGTTTAAGTCTACCTTCTTTACCCAATGATAAGACCCAAGAGGACATCTCATCAGGTTCACTAGAGAATATCCAGCATCTAGTACTCTATAGAGCATACACAGCACACATTTAATAGATATTTGTGAAGACAAAGTCATCTGACATCAAAATGCAGCCAAGGAGATGGCTCAGAGGATAAAAGCACAAGTCTGGTGACCAGAGTTGATCCACATACAAATTACGCATTTGTAATCACAACACTTCTATAGCCAGATGGAGTCTGAGACAGTGAAATTGCCAAGAAACTGGTAGGCCAGCTAGCCTGGATTCCTCCTTGCAGCAGGAGAAACAGAGACCCTGTGTGAAAAGTAAGAATTTACTCCCCCGTGCATTCTCTCTCTCTCTCTCTCTCTCTCTCTCTCTCTCTCTCTCTCTCTCTCTCTCTCTCTCACACACACACACACACACTCACACACACACACACACACACACACACACACACACAGACCCAAATGAGCACTTTGACACTTGTGATTTAGTCTACTATACTATGAGAAGATGGATGATCACTCTGGGGGTGAGAGAGGTCTCCTATGCTCAAGCTATGCCCAGTAACACAGTTCACTTTCTGTTGCCTGCAGATCATGTCCATATGCATGCCTCCATGGACTAAACTTCTGAAACTATAAATCACCCAATTAAAAATTTTCTTTATAAGAGTTGCCATGGTCGGGGGCTGGAGAGATGGCTCAGAGGTTAAGAGCACTAGCTGCTCTTCCAGAGGTCCTGAGTTCAATTCCCAGCAACCACATGGTGGTTCACAACCATCTGTAATGCAACCTGGTGCCCTCTTCTGGCCTGGGCAGAACACTGTACACATAATAAATAAATAAATTAAAAAAAAATGCCATGGTCATTTTGTCTCTTCACAGAAACAGAAACCCTAAGATACATGTTGCCCTACTTTAATCAACATTGGTAGATCTTTTCATGTGACAAAGTAAAATGGTCACTGAGTCTCCCAGGATTCAATGTTTATGAATTCATCTCTTATAAAGACTTACTTATTGTGGTCTCAAACACACTATGTGTAAAGACAACCTTATCACACCTCCTGAGTAGTGGGTTACAGGTTTTGTGTGTGTGTGTGTGTGTGTGTGTGTGTGTGTGTGTGTGTGTGTGTGTGTTATTGTTGGGGACCAAACCCACAGCGTCTTGGATTCTATGCAGACACTAACACCAACTGAGCTACATCTTAAATATTATACATACACTCTGTTAAGGGTTAGCTATACAGAAGTGAGTCTAACACAATAACTGCTTATATTTTACTACGCACCAACCCAGGTACTCCAGGTACTGCAGCTGTGATAACCAGTTGTAATTTTATGTTCTTCTATCAATCTAATTGGAAAAGGAAAGGCCTTGTTCAACTATTTATAGATTAATTTTCTCCTTTCTTTTTACTCCAAGCTCTGGCAATTAGGAAATACCTGAAACCTCCCCCACCCCCGTTTTGTTGAGGTGTAAAAATGAAATTCTTGTGAGGCAATAAGGCTAGGAAGACAGTTGATTCCAGGAGCATGCCTTCAAACAGAAAATATTCCATATACAACATCCGTTTAAATTAGGACAGGCATTTATTGTGCAGAATCAAATTCATTATATATAGCCACACCAGTGAAACACAATGACTAAAAACAATAATTAGCTAACTGTAATTCTTGTACAGTCAAATACTGGTGAAATCTGGTATTTTTTGTAGAAATTTTTCAGAATTCAAATTTGATAATTTCATTTATTGGTAGTTGCTAAAAGCCGAGTAAAACCTATCAGGTAAACAAGTCAAACAGAGAATTACTTTACTTACAGAAAATGAAGACAATGCCAAATGTATTTCTAAGTTTCCGAACACTAATCTTTACTATCTATTCCCTCAAATTAGGTTTGTAAAAGTCATTTACACAAGAGACCAATAAATTGTTTTATTTCCTCAAGAAAAAATTTTAAGTCCTGTGACTGAAACCATGGCTAAAAGTGAAGCATATTCCTAACTGCTAGATTTACACTAACTGATCGTTAGTCATCCAAGAAAAATGTGGCTAAGACACAGAAAAGTAATAAGTGCCCCTAAAATAAAAAAAAAGAATAACAAAATACAGAAAAGTAGCATTATATTTCACCTAATACAGAGAAAAGAAAAAAATGCTGCCTACAAGACAGTGTTAAGAGCTAAAGTACTCCATTACATTCAAAACTGGGACCCAAAAGATCCAAACTGTACAGACCCTGACAAATCTCACAACAGTTCCCTGAAGCCATTTAAGGCTGACATTGAATGTGTGTGTGTGTGTGTGTGTGTGTGTGTGTGTGTGTGTGTGTGTGTGTGTGTGTCTTATGACCAATGGTAAAACAAATTTTAAAATGTATTTAAACTAGATGCGGATTTTCCTTTAAATGTAGTTTTGAAAAACATTGTATTTTATACTTATATTTACTGACACATAAACTTAATATATTTCTTTAAATGTAATTAAGTTTCTTAAATGAAAATACTTCACTAGAGGCTAAAGAGATGACTCAGTGGTTAAGAGTTCATACTGCTCTTCAAGAAGATCCAAGTTCAGTTCCCAGCAGGTTCTGGGAACTTGGGCAGCACACACCACCTGTAACTCCATCTCTAAGTGATCCAAAATTTTTGGCCTCTATTATGGGCACCTGTACTCATGTGCACATATTCACACATAGCCACATGTACACATAAAGTAATAAAAATACATTTTTCTAAGAAACATTTTTTTTTAATGTGTATGTGTTTTGCCTATGTGTACCACTTATGTGCCTGGTGCCTGTGGTGGCCAGAAGTGGGCATTAGATTCCTTGGAACTAGAGTTACAGACCATTGTGAACTACTGCGTGTGCTAGGTCCTCTGCAAGAGCAGCAATGCCCTTAACTGCTGAGCCATCTCTCAGCCTTAGTAACAGGACGCCCCCCCTTAAAGAAAAGAAAATACTAAAGAATCAATGACAGTAAGAGATTCTGTCTCAAAACATAAGGAGAACTGAAACCAAGGAACCTCTCTGGTCTCCATAAGTGTGTGTGTGTGTGTGTGTGTGTGTGTGTGCGCGTGCGTGCGCGCGCGCGCGAGCGCGCGCACACACACACACACACACACACACACACACACACACACATATACAAATACAATAGGATTCATGTACAGCAAATATTTTTCAGTGAACATATACAGACTTAATTCTTTAAATCAAAACTGTATAGTTTAAGACACTATAAAGCTAAGGACATATAATTGTGACAGGAAGTATGCAAGAGGGCATAACAACAGAACATCTGAATATCATAAAAAGTTGTCTCACTGATGAAAGGCTGGAGAGATGGCTCAACAATTTAGATCACTTGCTGCTCTTTAGGACCCAAGTTCAATTCTCAGCATCACATTGGGTGGCTCACAACCACTTGTAACTCCAGGTTAGTCAACCCCCTCTTCTGGCCTCTGTGGGAATTCACACATATGTGATATGCATAAGTAAAAATAAAATTAATCTTAAAAAAGAAAAACCTTTAAACTGGGCTTGGTAGCTCATACCTTTAATCCCAGCACTAGGGAGGCAGAGGCAGTTGGATCTCTGTGAGTTCAAGGTCAGCCAGGTCTATAGAGTGAGTTCCAGGATAGCCAAAGCTGTTTCACAGAGAAACCATGTCTCAAAAACAAAACAAAGTAAACAAACTTTAAAACCAAATATACTGTAACTATTCAAAATACAACAGCTTTTTATAAGGCTAAGAAGGTAGATGATGGTTAAAAACAAAAATCTTGAAATTGAACTTTCCAGTTACCAAAACTGAATATTGCTAGTGTTCATAAAAAGCAAAAACAAACAAAAACAAACAAAACAAAACAAAACAAAAACACAACACCTCAGGCTGGAGAGATGGCTCAGAGGTTAAGAACACTGACTCTTCTTCCAGAGGACTTGAGTACAATTCCCAGCCACCACATGGTGGCTCACAACCACCTTGAATGAGATCTGATGCCCTCTGCTGGCATGCAGGCAGAAGACTGTATACATAGTAAATAAATAAAATCTTAAAAACAAAACAAAACAAAAAAAAAACCTCATACTGAAAATGACTGTGGTTACTAATTCTTCACCCTGAAAAAAATTAAATATACATACAAATTTTCCTAAGTGATCTACATATTATATAGCCAAATATCCCTAATTGAGGAATTCTTCCTTATGGAAGGATTCATAATAAATGTAGAAAGCTAAAAATTACAACCTGAAACAAGTAAATTTAGCTAATATTCATTAGTACATGAAACCATTACATAAAGAGCTGATTTTTGAAAAGGACAGATTAGCCTCTGAATCCTCTGTTCCTTTTTGACTAGTACCACTAAAATTAGGACTAGACTTACTGCAATATGAGGAACAGACTAAGTGCTCAGCCTTGATAAACAGAACATTTAGAAATCTATAAAGAAAAAATTAAAAGTAACTAAGGGGAAGGTTCAGTGGATGGTGACTGCCATACAAGCATCAAGACTGCAGTTTGGATCCCTAACACCCAGGAAAAACTGAGCAAGCATAGTAGCCAACTGTAATCTCAGCACTCAGAAGGCAGGCAATCCATGGGACAAGGCAGTCAGCTACCCAACAGCCTCAAGAAATAAAATGGAGCATGACCAAGGAAGACATGTGAAATTAGCTTCGTGGCTGACCTTCACATGTGTTCACCCACACAGATGTAAAAATATACACCACACAGTAAAACAAAGCATGAAGGCTATCTTTGAAACTTGAGGCGTTAAAGAATTTATTTTAAAAGACACCAAAAGGGGATGCCCCTTCATCAGTGCAACACAGTTGGGGGACTTGGAAGAAGAAGGATCCTATTTTAGCTTATCTGAGTACAGACCTAGAAACTTTAGATGCTGGAAGCATTCCCTGTGCAGCAGTCGATACTATACAGCTCACTAGAGTCTGCGGCTGCACTTAGAGCTTTCCTGTTAACTATCAGAATTAGAAGATCATGTGGTGTGAGGTAGGAGAATTTCTTGTGGTAACTTTAAGATTCTGGTTTCACTTTAGGTTAGTTGAATAAATCAAAGAATCCAAAGAGAATTAAAAGATTTTATATGAAATTACTCATCTTGCCCAACTCGTCCCTAGCCACCTGCGGCAGCAAGAGAGTTGGCCCTGCTCCTCACCATCTGCAGCACCTGGGAAAGCAGGCTCTGCACCTCACCTGGACCATACAGGAGAGCTGCCCCTGGCTTCTTACTGCACATGGTTGGGGAGGAGGGCAGGTGATGGAGCGTTTGCCCTGGTGGTGAGGATGATAGAGAGCCAGTGGGCTGACCAACTCAGCAACCACCCAGGCCCAGAGGCGGAGCTATGAGTTGGCCCATCCCATCATCCGCCCCATTTTTGATCTGCTAGAGCACATGAAGGGGTCTGTCCCTCCATGACACAGGACAACAGATATCCAGTGAGGGCTAGTGTAGCAGAAACCAGAGGCCTGGAACCATACTCTGCAATGAACACTTCCAAGTAAAATGTATGAATCAAAGGGTTTACTGTGTGACTCATTGTGTCACACTACAGTATCCATGATGAGACTTTTCTTCTCTCCCCCCCCCCCTTTTAAATTTTATTTGTTTTATCTTAGGGAGGAGGTTGCAAGGGCAGAGGGGTGGACACGAAGGGATAGGGAGATGAGTGGGATCGAGATGCAGGATATGAAATCCACAAACATCAATAAAAAGTTAATAAAGAAAAAAAGAAATCTTGATTCTGAAGCAAACCAAGAGCACCAACAACAACTGAGCAAATGTGAACATACAAAACATACAAGTCAGTGAATAATATTGGAGACCAACCACAAAAGATACTGCACAAGAAAACGCCCAGCCAAGTAATTAAAGTGCAATCCGCTTTAAAAGAGATCCGAATGGGAAGCCAATAAATAAGACAAAAAATTTTTAAATAATAAAATAGGGAAAACCCTGTTTTAAAGCTGGGAGTGAAGGTAAGAGGGCTGCTATAAGTTCAAGCCCAGCTGCTGCTATATGATGATGTTGGGCTATGAGTGAAACCATCTTTAAAAAACACATGCATTTAAAAAACACGTGCGCCAGGCATTGATGGCGCACGCCTTTAATCCCAGCACTTGGCAGGCAGAGGCAGGCGGATCTCTGTGAGTTCGAGACCTGCCTGATTTACAAGAGCTAGTTCCAGGTCAGCCTCCAAAGCCAAAGAGAAACCCTGTCTCAAAACCCTCTCCCCTTTAAAAAAAAAAAAAAAAAAAAATCTACATACAGGGGCTGGAGAAATAACTCAGCAATTAAAAGCACTTGCTGCTCTTACAGAGGACCCAGCAACCACATGGACTCACAACCAATATAACTCTAGTTCTAGGGGATCTGACACCCTCTTCTGACCTCAGTGAACACCAGGCATGCACATGGTACATAGACATACATGCAGGCAAGATACCCACAGACATAAAATAAAGAAGTGATAATAATAATTTTAAAATGTTAGTTCATCTTGAGAATGGTGTTTTGTGCTTGCAAATCTCAACACTCAGGAAGCTAAAGCATGAGGACTGCCAAGAGTCCCAGGCCAGCCTGGGCTATATGAGAACTTGTCTCAAATATAAAATAAATGACTTTTTAATCTGTGTTTGGCACAGATATTAATTTCATTATTCTTTAAACCAACCTGGTAAGTTATATTCACTGTTTATATGATAGACTTCAAAACTTTAAGAAATTTAGAGAGGGGTAAGAGAGATGATTTGAAGCACTTATTGCCCTTGCAGAGGGTCCAGGTTCAGTTCCCAAAACCCTTAACTCCAGTTCCAGGAGATCTGGTGCCATCTTCTGGCTTATGCAGGAAAAAAATGCATAAAACAAATAAATCCTTTTTTAAAAATCAAGAGAGTACCAGCAAAATGTGGTAGCACACGTGTATAATCCAAATATTTGGGAGGTGGAGGTTGAAGGATCAGGTATTCAGGGTCAATCAACCTGGGCTATATTCTGTCTTAAAAATTAAAAACAAAAAAGAGGCGTGTGGGATGCCTCAGCAGGTGTCTTATTTAGAGTTTTACTAAATAAGTAAATGTGAAGGGACACCATGACCACAGCAAATCTTAAACATTTTTCTTTATGACATTTAATTGGGGCTGGCTTCCAGTTCAGAGGTTTAGTCCATTATTATCTTTGCAGGAAGCATGGTGGCCTGCAGGCAGCTGCTGCAGCAGTAGCTGAGAGGTCTACATCTGAATCCACAGGCAGCAGGAAGAGACTGAGACACGCTGGCCAGGCTTGAGCTTCTGAGACCTCAAAGCCCACCCCCTAATGACACACCTCCTCCTACAAGGTAACACATCCTAATAGTGCTACTCCCTATGGGACTATTGGGGCCATTTTTATTGCAGTTGCAGTAGGATCTGGAATTCAAGGCCAGCCCCAGCTATATAGTGAGACCCCGTCTTTAAAATATTAATATAATATAGAGTGGAAGGTCTGAGGCTGGAGTGAATCAACAGTCATTACTATTCTTTACCTCCATGGTACTTTGATCAGCACTAGATTAGTTTTCTAGTCCTAGCAAAGGCTCAACAGCAAGCAGGAGGTTTACATGAGAATGAGACCTGCCCTTACTCTTATGGGCAGGGTTTGGAGGTATAGATAGGTAGATCTGAGTTCAAGGCCAGCCTGGTTTACATATTGAGCCCCTGTCTCAAACAAACAACATCTGTATTGGTAAGATGGCACTGTGTTTGCTACTTACCCCTTTTCAGAACCTCAGGAGCAGCTTTTGAACACAGTCAAAGCTCTGTGTCAGACGCCAAACCTGACAGGCTGAAGGTGTGGCTAACCTTAGGCACCACGGTTTTCCTGTGGGTTTATCTCAACAACATAAGGAAGATGTTTTGAAGTACAAAGGAAGAAATGGATTGGAATAAACTTTGTTAATACAGTCTACTCTATGTAATGATCATGGTCGTTCCTCTGGATTCACCCATCTATTGAGTTGTGAATGTGAGAGAAAAGTATATTATGTGTGAATATGTATCAGTCAAGTCAGCCTGTGCATTTTGCATCATTAAATTAAATAAAAATACTTTTTTAAAATAGAGACAGTCTTTCTACACAGCCCGTCTGTGTATTTGAAATGTAAATTATATTTATTACTCTGTGTGTGTGTGTGTGTGTGTGTGTGTGTGATGTGGGTTGGGGTGTGTTAAAGAATGCTGTTATTTCATGTGGGTATTACTACACCCAGCTACACCATTACTTTTTAGAGTCACATCAACCAAAAAAAATATATTACATTTTATTTATTTTGTGTGCACACATGGGAGGGGTACATGTACACATACCACAGGCAAATGGCTCAGTGGGAAGGTGTTAGACCGATGCACAAGTCCATTCTGAATTCAATCCCCAGAACCCACATGAAGGTAGAACTTAAGTGACTCCAGAGCTGTCCTAGACATACATGCTGTACCTATGATGCACACACAATAATAATAATAAATAAAAATTAAACCTTAATTATGAAATAATGCATTTTATAAAGAACATAATTTGGGCTGGAGAGATGTCTCAGTGTTTAAGAATCCTGACTGCTCTTCCAGAGGACCCGGGTTCAGTTTCCAATACCAACATGACAGCTCACAACTGTCTGTCTGTAACTCCAGTTCCAAGGGATCTGACACCCTCACACTGACATACTTGCAGGCACAACGCCAATGCACATGAAATTAAAAACAAGCAAATAAAAAAAAACTTTTAAAAAAGAACATAATTTAACTAAAGGCTGTTAACTCTTTTTTTAATATAACATTTTTATTGATTAGCTGGGAATTTTACTTCATGTACCCCATCACACTCAGTTCCAGTCCTTCCTTGTCTGCCACTTACCCCCTCCAAAAAAATAAAAAATAAGAAAAAAAAGTTCAATTTGTGTTGCCCATAAATTCACTGGAGCATGGTCAAACTCCCAGTGGCCTGCCTCAAATAGAACTGAGTCCGTCCCCTCCTGCACGCCCTCCAGAAGCCATCAATTGTGGCGACTACACTTTAGCATCCCATCACAATTTTTAAGAGTTCTCTTTGATGGCTTCCTGTCTATGCTGGTACTTTTGGGGGGAGGGATTTTAGGTGGGGGTAGGTTGTTATAGAAGACTTCCATGCCCTCCCCTCTCAAGTGTGCATCTGTAGTCATTAATATCATAGCAAAAGTAGCCTCCTTGCTCTTCACAGTCAGCAGGAGCGCAGATCATGGACCTCAACACTGTTTCCGGTGAGAGCACAGACCACAAACACAGCTCCTGGCTTCAGTAGGACCACAGACCCAGATAAACCACTCAGAGGTAGCATGGACTATGGACATCAACATGGCCTCAGGTGGCAGCGCAGGACACTCAAATCAATATGGTCCCCAGATGCTGCATAACCTTCAGACAACAACATGGCCTCAGGCTGCAGCACAGACCTCGAACATCACATGAACTTTGTGGCAACATGGAGCATGGACGTTAATACAGACCATGGCCACAGTAGGACCACAGGCACAGACACAGACCTCTCACTGGTAGCATGGACACAGACATCATTACCATGGCCTCAGATGGCAGTGCAGGCCACTCTGATAAGTATGGCTCCTAGTGGCAGCACACCCCAGACAAGGCTTGTTAACTCTTAGGTGGCATATGTGCAAACAATCTTGCAAGCTGGATCCCAATTTCCCCATTGTACAAATAATAAAGGACTATATGCAGGCCATTCTGACATAGATGGGGAATTTAAAACATGTTAAAACCACTTCTTTAATTTGATAGCAATGTGACTCTGGATGGCAGACATACTTCCTACTCTATAAAATAGGGATAGTACCTACATCAAAACTAGTAACACTGGGCATGGTGCTAGAAACCTGTGACCCAGCACTCTAGAGGTGGAGGTAAAGCATGAGGAGTTCAAGGTCATCCTCAGCTACTTATTCAATTCAAGATCAGCATGGGCTATATGAGAACCTGTCTGAAAAACAAACAAGGTACAAAGACTTAATAATTAATGCAAATTTGCTATTTAAGTAATGACTATAAATTATGTTTCAAATACACAGATGTCTAGGACCACACAGAGACCTTGTCTTGAAAAAATAAAAATTAAAATGCTTTAAAAGAAATGTAACTGGGGATCACTGACTTATGTCATAGCTCTGAAAACCTTACTGAGTGTGTGAATATCTAGAAAGTATCCATGACTTCACTGATAGCATGCTACTTTAAATTCTGTGGACACATACATCTGACTGGTTTTCTTACCAGACAGAACACGAGAAGAGTAAGTAGAGCAAGAGGAAAATACAAAATTAGCCAGAAATTTCAATAGCGTGCCTAAGTGACTTCTGAACCATTAGGGAATATAGACAGTAAACTTTATAAATAGCATTGTATGCATCCTGGCAGCATTATAGAAATTTCAATTATATTAATCTAGAAATTAGAGCTTTTCCAAATGTTGAAACCTCTGACAGAATTTTTGATAGTTTAAAAAAAAAAAACACTTAAATTTGTTTAGGTTATATTATGCATGAGCACCCTGCTTGCATGTATACTTGGGCAGCATGTGCATGCCTGAAGGTCACACAAGGGCGTCACATTCCCTAGAAATGCAGTTATGGGTGGTTCTGAGTTATCATGCAGATACTGGCAACCAAACCTGGGTCCTCTGCAAGAACAGCAAGGGCTCTTAACCACCTAGCCATCTCTCGAGCCCTTAAAATACATTTTAAAAGAAAAAAAAAGAAATGAACTGACAACGGGTTTTAAGACATAAGATTCAACAATTTTAGAATAATTTTTAAAAATACAGTTCTTTACTCCCCAGTGTGTTGTGTTTATATGTGTAGACATACATACCCAGGAGAGCATATAAAGGTCAGAGGACAATTTGCAGGAGTTGAATTAATTCAGATCACCGTCTTGGCTCTCTGAACCCTGCATAGTGGCGCACACTATTGGCAGCGCTCAGCCTGCCCACACAGTGAGACCCTGTCTCAACAACAACAAAATCCATTCATTCCCTGACCTCCATACGAACGCTGCAGGGCAGGCTAACCTATGCACCTGCGTGCGCATACACACATGCACACAAGCACGCAAGCACACATGTACACACGCATGCACACACACATGCCTGTGCGCACAAACAAATGCGAACACACACGTACACATAAACGCATGCACATGCGTACACACGTATGCTCACACACATGCCTGTGTGCACACACACATGCCTGTGGGCACAAACAAATGCAAGCACACACGTACACATGAACGCACGCGTGCACGTATGCCTATACGCATGCACGTACACGCCTGAACGCAAGCACATATGCACACATGCACGTACATATGGCTCAGTGGTTAAGAGCACTGCTTGTTCTTCCAAAGGTCCTGAGTTCAATTCCCAGCAACCACATGGTGGCTCACAACCATCTGGAATGAGATCTGGTACCCTCCTCTGGCCTGCAGGCAGCATGCAGACAGAACACTGTACACATAATAATAAAAAAAAAATGCACGTACATATGTACGCTTGCAAATTTCACCAAAAAAATATAGGCATGTTTCTCAGTCAGAGGCAACTGAACAAATTCTACAGCAACCAATATATCAGGACACTAAAACAATTGGGGGGGGGGTTAACTTACTATTTTCTCCCATGTGTACACTAACCTCCAACTCCATTGGAAAATTAACAAAATTGAACTTTATGAGGAATTTTGCCTGTGTAAGGATTCTGGCATGATGCTGTCCTGCCCCTGTCACCTGCAGAAGGCACTCAGGCAGTGCCCTGGTCATCCCAGGATTCCATGAACACTAGTCTGCACCGCACGCAAAGGACCCCTTTAAAAGACGGACCCGGCTCACTTACACTCTTTCCCGCTCTCCTTCCTGCTGTTCCCTTGGGGCAGACAGAACTTTTCCTGTCTCCCTCTTGAGTCCTCTCTCTGTCTGTCTCTTCACCTCTTTTCTTCCCGCCCCTCCCCCCACTGTTTCCCTTTCTAATAAAACTTCTCACTAAGCTCTGTCCGCCTGGCATGTTTGTGCCAAGGTTCTCCTCGTGCATCATCGTAACACCCTGTCCGTTTGTTTCTGTCTGCCTTAGTAGTAAGCAGGAGTCACTTCCAAGGCTGTACTGAGTTTTCGTAGTGACTATCTAGGCATCACTGAAACTGTCTTGAGTTACTGTTCTCTATCTGCTTTTATAAACTGCAGATTTAACTCTGAATAGCTATCACACTATGAAACAAAGTTCATTTGATTAGCTGAAGCAAACTGTATATCATTAAATTCTAGTGAAAATTGTTTTTAAAGAATTTAGAATATCTTTTATTGTATTTGAACATAAGAAGTGTCAGGGGACCAAACTGCCTACTTTACATGGGGAAAATTTTAACTAAATTATCCCAAATCAGGCAATTCATAGCCAGGGATGAGCCTAATTGATCACAACAATGGACCTCTCTCAGATCTGACTGGGGGCAGTACTTGACTAAGGGTCCCAGCTACTGCACTCTGAAATCCAATGATGCGTTTGTGCATGGCAAACATACTAAGGCAGACCAACGTTCCTCAGAGATCTGGCATTCCTATGAAAGCCAGCTTTCACTCAAAGACTTCCTGAGGCCTTGGCAAATTTTCCTTAGCACTACCCTAAAATCCAAGACACATTTTTTTTTTTCTTTTGGTTTGGTTTTTGAAACATGGTCTCACTATATTTGGCTGATCTGGAGCTTGCTATGTAGACCAGGCTGGCCTTGAATTCACAGAGATCTGCCTGCTTCTGCCTCCGGAGTGCTGGGATTAAAGACTTGTGCCCAGCAAGATTTATTTATTTTATGTGCTAGGTGTTTTGACTGCATGCATATCTGTGTGAGGGTGTCAGATCCCCTGGAACTGGAGTTACAGACAGTTGTAAGCTGACAGTTGTAAGGTGCTGGGAATTGAACTCTGGAAGAGCAGCCACTGGGTCATCTTAACCATTTAGCCAGTAAATGGGACCCACAAGGTGAGATCTAACTCAGATTAGCACACTTGGTGGCAAGCACCCTTACTTAAGGAGCCATCTTGATGGTTTCTTATTTTCTTCCAAATGTACTTTCCTTTTATTTCTGTCATTTTTCATTACCATAAAGACCCTTAAGTCATAAACCTAGGAAAACTTCTTTGATGCCTCTTACTGCCCTGTCTTTCAATCATCAATATTCTTCTAAATCTCTAAAAATTTGTTCAATTTACTCTATGTCCACAGCTATTGCTTCCCTTCTACAAATGTCTACAAAAATTTCCTACAATGGACTTACTGCCAACAGGTTAGTTCTCAGTTAATTAATTATGCCCCAGGAAGTACACTGTGATCCTTCAAATTTCTATGTAGCTGGCTTGGGTGGCTCACTTGTAAGGTAGAAGCAGAAGGATTATGAGTTCAAGGTCAACCTGGAGGCTGTAGTGAATTTCATGCCAACTTGGGCTACAGTGTGAGACCTCCACTTATAAAAACAAAGCAGGCATGGTGACACAGGCCCATAATCCCAGAACTTGGGATGTGGAAGGAGGAGGATCAGGAGTTCAAAGCCAGCCTCAGCTACACAGTTCAAGCCCAGCCTGGGCTACTTGAGACCATGGATGGATGGATGGATGATGGATAGATGTATACTTATAATTTTACTTGTCAAAAAACACTACTAGAGGGGGCTGGAGAGATGGCTTAGAGGTTAAGAGCACCGACTGCTCTTCCAAAGGTCCTGAGTTCAATTCCCAGCAACCACATGGTGGCTCACAACCATCCGTTATGGGATCTGATGCCCTCTTCTGGTGTGCAGATATACTTGGAAGCAGAATGATGTATACATAATAAATAAAAAAAAAATACTACTAGAAAAGTAAATATGCAAGATATCTGCTAGCAAAAATATTCATGCCTAGCATGGTAGTATACAACTATGATGCAAGCATTCAGGAAGTAAAGTCATGAGGATCATGAGTTTGAGGCAAGCCAGAGCTACATGAGGCCTTGTCTCAAAATAAATAAATAAATAAATAAATAAATAAAATCATAAAACACATTATCAAAAGGATAGTGATCAGAATATGTAATATATCTTATAATGCTAAAAAGAAAAAATAATTCAATGTTTTGTGGAGGACAAAAAAGTTGAGTAGACACTGTTGAAAGGAATATACAAGAATGATTAATAAGAATATGAAAGCAGTGGGCCAACAAGGTGATTCAGAGGGTAAAGGTGTCTGCTGCCAAGGCTGATGATGTCAATTTGATCCCAGAGACCCATAGAGTGTTAGGAGAAAAATCAACTCCTGTAAGTTGTTCTCTGACCTACACACACACACAAACACACACACACACACACACACACACACACACACACACACACACACACACACACACACACAGAGGTTCAAAAAAGAATATAAACAAGTAATCAATATAATTATTTACAAGGGGACACAAAGCTAGTACTTCAAGCCACTAAAATTAAAGACTAGTAACACCAAATACTGGCAAGGAACTTTCATCTATCAATGATGATTAAGATGGTACAACCATTCTTGGGGAAAAGTCTAGCAGTTTCTCATAAACAGATATCTATCTATCTATCTATCTTACATGCCATGTCTCTTGGTATTAGTGTACAAGTAATGAAAGATGTTTATAACTAGACTTGGATAAGAACCATGGAAACTGAATGTGATCACCTATAACCCCAACATTCAGGAGGCAAAGGCAGGAGGATCAGGAGTTCGTAGGTAGCCTGGGTTTCATGATACTATGTCAACAACAACAAGAATATCTGGGGCTGTGAAGTGGCTCACTTGCCAGCATTGCAGAGTTAGATCCCAGGGATCTCCATGGCAGAGGGAAGACTCATGCAACTTGTCCTGTGACTCCACATTCATGCATGCATGTGCACACATGCACAGACACATAAATGTAATTTTATAATTTTTAAATGAACATTTATGACAGCTTTCAATAGCTACAAATTTAAAGCATCAGATATTCATTGACTAGATAAACTGTAACATAGTCACATGATGGAAAAAAGGACTGAATTCTTAAAGAATAATCTCAAATGCCTCACTAAAAATATACACTACTTGAATCCATTTACATGATGTTCCTGAGCAGATAAGATTAACTACGGTGGGATGATGAAAGGTTACAATAGCTATCTCTGGAAGGAGAGGCAGGAGTTGATTAGAAGGGCATAAAGGGAACTTTAAGAGCCATGGTAATAGTCTACACTTTATTAGAGACTTTGATAATATACATTCATTAAGTAGTACAAATAACATCTGTATATATTCCACTGTACATAAACTTCTTATAAAAACAAAAGGAACTGTAAAAAAAAAAGCTACTGATTTCAGTTACTGATGCAGGTTGGAGCATTTAGGAATTAAGTGTGCTTATAACCTGCAAGTATAAAATTCATCAAAATATCAGATAAGTGCCTAGTATGGAGGTACATCCTGATCTCTCTGAGTTTGGCACAAGCCAAAAAAAAAAAAAAAAAAAAATCAGATAAGCTGGACAGAGAAGCTCATTACCGAGTGGGAGGGGTTGAGACAGGATGGTTGTCACAAGTCTGAGACCAGCCTGGGCTTCATAGTGAGTTCCAGGCTGCATTGTCAGAGACTGTCTCAAAGCAAAACAATAGATTGATGGGAGTTAAAGAGTGGACAGACATGTGATAAAGCAACCATGGTGAAACAGTAATAGGACCTAAGATGATAACTATATTGGTATTCAGTATTTGTTGAGAAACAACAAGACAACAATAAAATGTATATATCTAACTTGTATAATCTGACAGTACCTAGCATATATGATACCATGAGCACAATCAAGATAAGGAAACATAAAAGTCTCTTCCATTTTGTTATTGTCTCAAACTCCCTATATAGCTAAGAATGACCTTAACTCCTGATCCTCTGCCTTCATGCTGTGACAACAGGAGTATGAGACAGCTATATAGAGCATGTTGCTTTAGTTTGGCTTTATCAGTTATTAAATGGGCTGGCCATATTGACATGTATATCAGTAACCCTCATTCCCTTTTATTCCATTATATGGCTATATTCAATTTGTTCATTCATTTCCTTGTTGATTACTGATAGACAAATAGATATTTAGATTGTTGTTTGGAGTGGAACAAACCTACCAAAAATATTCCTATGTATGTTTGTCAGTAATGTAGATTGAATGCAGGGTCTCAGACACACTAGGTTTGCGGTCTGCTACTATACCACTGTGCTTCATCTCCAGTTCTTTTGTTACTTTTTGTTTTGAGACAAATTCTTGCAAAAGTTGTCCTGGCTGGCCTTGAATATTTAATTTCCTGCACTGATCTCCTGAGTAGCTGGGATGATGGGCTCGTACTACCAAACCTGACCCATATTAAGTTTTTCTATAGACAAAGACCTCATTTGGTTTCTGTCTCAGACTTCCAAATCTGCTGCATAAGGTATCAAAACTGAGCTGCCAACTGGAGAAATATGCCTAGACAATCCAAAAAGCCTTTAAAATCAACATGACTGCAAGCAAAATTGAAAAGATTCTTCCCACTTCCTTAACACTTCTGCAGTCATTAGTGAGGGGCTAAGGCCTGACAGTTCTGCCTTTTCAATACCATTCACATAGCATCCATCCTAAAACAAATGGGTACTTTCTCTTCTTAGATGAACTTAGTAAACCAGGCTGCAGCTTCTCTCCCTTACCTTAGGTCCCATTCTTTCCTTTCCTTGACCAAAATTCAAATCAAGTGTTACTTCCTCGTTGGCCAGATGTGCTAGGCCATACTTACAACCCCAGCACTAGGGTGGCTGAGCCAGGACAGCCAGGCTGCACATGCAATACTAGTCTGGGCTACAGGATGAGGCACGAGTTTTTTTTATCTAGATATACCCGCTGCCACCTTTTAAAGCTATGCCATTTATCCATAGTGCCAAGGGCAAACACTTGTTCTGAGACAAGCATCATGTATTTGTGGGACGTGACAGATACCATGGGGCCTAATAAATAGATTCAGGAAAAGTAGCAGTCCTATCTAGAAAGATTTTGATAGGGAATCAAATAGGAAGGTCAGGGTAGAGCCATCTTATAAATTCCATGCTAAAAATATTTTAACTTGAAGGACATCAACAATTCTAAACAAATGTTTAACACTTTCAAAGGTATATTATAACGTCTGAAATATGTAAAAGCAAGTGGACTGGGGCAAGGGACTCAGTTGAGAGCCTATCACAGTCATCCGGGAGAGGAAACTCCAAGCGGTTAGGAGAGCAGATTACAAAAGCATGTTAGATGTTGATAAACATAAGGTTTTGTCTGAAGGTGGGCAGCAGTACACAGAGAAGAGGCAGGGATGACTTCAGAGTTTTGAGCCAACCAAATAAAATTCTAAAGCCATTAACCAAGAAGTTAAAAACTGGTGGGGGCGGAAGAGGGGTAGTTTTATTTTGAGTATCCCCTTACGCACTTGGCAACATTTTCAAATAACTTTAACCACTGGCAAACTAAAAGTAACATACAAAGGCTAAAAGTTCAAACTGCCAAACCAAAAGCGGGAAGACAGTTTGAAGATTTACTAAGTCACAATGTTGCTTTAGGAGCTTTTAAAATGTAGCAACATTTCCAAATAATTTACTTTAACCTTTGGCAAACTCAAAGTAACACACAAAAGCACTTGTTCAAAATGAATCCTAACAGGTGTCAGGCACAGTAGGATAACATTCCTATTCTCTGGTTGGGAATGGAAAGCATGGATAGGTAAACTGGAACTTAAAAGGCACTGCTGCGTTAGGATAAGATGCTAGCATGAAACAATGGAGCACTATCCAACTCAGCCCTGAGGGTTTGGGAAAAATCTCTGAGATTGAGTAGTATTAGACCAGATAAAAGGAACAGTCTGTCCAAAAAGCCTCCGGTAAGAAAAGGCATAGTTAGGCATTATACAAGTAGTTTAAAGTCTGAAGAAAGAGTTCAAGATAAGGACACACCCACACAAAATGTCCATGGACACATCTACATGAAATGCCCAGCACATAGATGATAATTCAGTAATTTTAAGATACAAGAGCATATTCAGATTATGAAAAATATGTCCAAGCTGTCTTAGGTGTCTGAAGAGCATTGTAGGTGAGAATTTAAATGAGAAGAACCTTACATGTTAGGAAGATTCTATAAACACATCACTTCTGCAGGGATACCTCTGCTTGAAATGGAAAACCAACCAACCTGAGTAACACTGTGTTAAACTGGAAACACAACACTTTCTCAAGAAGGCAGCCACTTACAACTCTAGTAATTTACTGTTGTGTGAAAATGGCAAGACTGTCTATAACTCAAGAACAAAATAGGAATTCAGCCTATGTGATACTTTTCATTTAGGATAGTGGCAACTAATTACATAAATTAAAAAACAAAACACCACAATGACAGCCAAACAAATGTGTCTGTGAATAGATTTCACCAAGGGCCACCCATGTGGCAGGTTAGAGAGGTCTGCCAACTTCTACAATGCACTTTCCACCACTTCAAAGGGTTCTCAAGTGTTATTTTTGAGCTCCTTGCTTTTAAACCAAATACCCCAAACTGGTAATGTCCTGTGAGGGCTTTTATACATATAAATCAACTCTTCTCTCTCATCTTGTCAAGATACCAAGCTTCAAGCATCTTGAGGCACACTTCTCCACTTCTACAAGCTAAGCAGTCAAGTGTGCAGGTAAACCAATGTAAAAAAAGACGGAGTGAGGCCTCATGGGATCATTAATGAACAAAGTATGCACGACAAGGTGGCCTCTTTGATTTCCATAGAAAAACACCACAGAGGTTTGTAAGCAGTGAGACACTTGAGGATAGAAACCAGTAACCTAAATATGAAAAATAAAAACAAAGTCTTCTGGCAATTTCCACCGTAAGATACCAACAGGGGAAGGGATGAACAGGGCAAAGGAGAAACTAAAAGTTGCTAGCCTTTGAGGACTATGAAACACCTTTCAAAACTCTCTGGTATAATAAAAGCCTCCACACAATGGTACAGTAAACACTCTCAATTCTCAATTGAAACAAAGCTGTATTTTAGCAAAGATAGCTTGAAAACTATTTGAGCAACAAGAAATTTAGATTAAAACTACTGAAAGAGTAAAGCAGTTTTTACAGGTAAGGCAAATGTGAGCAAAAACAATCCGGTTGTTTTAAAATCCACTCAACCACCTCTGTTTCAGATGTCTTACTACAGAATCTACTAAGTAACAATGTTGCTTTGGAAGCTTTTAAGATTTAGTCACTAGCAATCTAAAAAACAAAGGCTAAAAATTCGAAATGCCAAACCAAAGAACAGACTGTTTACAGTGTTGCTTTAGGAGCTTTTAAAATGTAGCAACATTTTCAAAAAAAATTTACTTTAACCTCTGGTAAAATCAAAGTAACACACAAAGACTAAAAATACAAAGCGCCAAACCAAACAAGGGTTCAAAGATTCTCAGACTCCCCAGAAGAACCCATCTGAACACAGTGGCATGTGCATCACCCCTGTAATGGGGCTGGGGGAGTGTCAAAAGGACCGGGAGTTAGTGACTGAAGGCGAGCAAAGCCAAGCAGGCCATGTTCTTGCTGGCAGGCTACCTCGCAATTACTTAGGCAAGCACTGTGGCCAGGGCACTCTCCAGCCAGTAAGAGCGCACTGGACTCCCAAAACGGGAGGCTGACCGCAGCTCGCTAAGACCGAGACGGTAGGCAGTGGCCTTCTTTGACCTCCACGGTAAACCGAGGCTCCTCTAACCGTCGCCTCAGCGCTTGGATTATCGGGGCCAACCCTCCCCAACTGTGTGTGGCCTTCCCACGCACGCCGGGCGGGTGTCAACAGCTGGAGCAGCCGGGCGCGGGGAAGATCGCCGCCTGCACGGTCCTCCCGGGGACCCTGCCGACCAGGGAGAAAGACGGCGGTGCGCGCCCCGCCTCCCCGCTCTCGGCCAGCCCGGCGCGGGCTGCGGCCGGGAGCGGGCTCGGCGCTCCTACCTTTTTCAGCGCCGGCACCAGCAGCCCCCGCCACTTGGGCGCGTTCTCCTCGCTGAAAAACTCGTAGGGCAGCTGCTGCGCCTGCATGGTGCCCGCGGGACGCCTCGGGGCGGGCGGAGGGGCGGCGGCTCGCGGCGCGGCGCGGAGCGGAGCGGAGCAGGGCCGCAGCCCGCGCACAGCCCGGCCCCTTCGGGCGCCGCGCGGCCGGGCTAGCGCTGGCGAGGCGGCTGGGGGCGAGGCCCGCCCACCCACCCGACACGCGCGCCGGTCGCCGAGAACCAACGCAGCCCGACGGTGGCGGCGGCTGCATCCCGCACCACCGCCCCGGGGCAGGCCCCCCGCTCCGCCCCGGGCCGCCCTCCGACGCCCGCAACCGGACTGCGCTCCCCGGCACGGCCTGGGCCGCCGAGAGACGGCGCGTGGAGGGACGCTCTAACCGGTGGCTCCCGCTGGCCTGCGGGGAAGTCGAGCGCGAAGCTCGGAGCGGGGCGGAGCCCGGGGACCGGGGTCGGGCGGAGGCGGGGAAGGGCCGGAGTTCGCTGCTGGGGCCGCCGCCGCCGCCGCCCGCCGCCGCCGCCGCCGCCGCGTGTAGCGCTGGAGCTTCCTAGTAGCAAACTGAACCTGCCCGCGACTGAGCATGCGCCGCCGGCCCAGGCCGGTTCGCTCCGGGTTTTCCGGCTGCCCGCGGATGAGGAGGGGCGCGCGCAAGAGGCTGGGAGGGCACTGCAGGGGCGGGGCCGAGGGACCCTGAAGGCGAACCCGGGACCGAAGGGCCTGGGTGTGTGTGGGGCGGGGGGGGGGTGAGCAGGCAAAACGCCCCCTTTGTGTGGCCCCGTAGGCCCGGAGCCCATGCCGCTCCAGGAGGTCCTAAGACCCTGGGTCTCAGAAAGGGGTGTGTGTACTTTGTTCCCAGCATGAAGATAAGGAGTGCCCTGAGCATGCACTGTATACCAAACAGATAGCACAAAAGATAGGTTCCGTCTCACAAAAACCTCTGCTCAGTATTTGTCCGGTGGGAGGAGAGGTCGTCCTGTTTCCCTCGTCCTTTCCATAACATGAAAACGTGTATGTGTAGTAGTCATTGATCGCGTCTACTCAAACCCACAGGCCACATTTACGGGCTTAGTCCACCCTGCTTTGTATCTTTCACGGCTTCAGTTGGATAATTAGCTTCTGAAAGGAATGGTTTATTTTTTCTTCTGGCACACGACCCAGAATAGAGACATGAAGATCCCGGAACGCTGTAGAAGCAGTATCTACAAATTGTCCTTCCATCCCAGGGATGCAGATGTTTGTGACAGTGGCATTGTGCAACACTGTGGCACGTTATGCTTTATCATTGAACGCTTTCCGAGTAAAGTGTTTTAGTTCTCAGAGTTTTAATTTCATAGTTGAGAAGACAGTTCGAAGAACCAGCCTGGGCTCAAACTGACATTATGTCCTGCTGTTTTGGAGTACAATAAACAAGATCTCACAGATGAAACATGTTTGAAACCAGTGTTCTTAATCTTTAGACGATCTCCTAGAATCTGGATGAAGTCGTCACATCTTCCCCTTTATAATATACACACAGAATATATTTTTCACCCCCCATACTTTGAACGTGTTCAAGATGACATTTTGGAGTCCATCTGTAAACCATCTGAGTTACAGTAGAGCAGATCTGCTGGTAAAATGACCTAGCCAATAAAGGGCATTACCACCAAGCCTGAGACCTGAGAGTTCTGTCTCAGGGACCCATACAGTAGAAAGAGAAAAACTAACTGCTAAAAGTTGTCTTTTGACCTTCATACATGCTCAGTGGCAGGTGCACCACATACAAAATAAATTTTTAAAGAGAGAGGCAGTGGAACTGCAGCTTGGGAAGGAGGGAAAAGGAGTTTCAGAGACCAACAAACACGTTATTTTCAGCGACTGGTTTGTGTGGTCCAAAGTGACTGAACCAAATTGGCTCTCTATAGAAAACTGTATCTTGGCTTCTCGTTACTATTAAAATACAATTCAAGGCGAGAGCCGTGGCACAAGCCTCCGATCCCAGCATTTGGGAGGGAGGCAGAGGTACAAGGACAGTCTCAGGTAAACCGTGAGCTCCAGGCTACCAAGCGCTACAGGAAAGGCTATCTGGAAAACTAAAGAACACATACTTCAAAGTTCTGCACAAAGCTATGCACCTGACTCCTACTTAGAACATTCTTAACATTTTCTCACAACTGTCAATCACAGTTCATCAGACTCTAGTCACACTGTCCTTGTCAATTCCCAGAAAACAAAGCTCCCGCTTGCATGGCTTTTCCCAATCTGGAGCACCTAGCTGTTCACGTGACTACTTTTAACCTTTTGTGATGAGTGTAATTAGAGTCTACCATGTGTCTATGTCACTCTTTCCTAGCCCTCACTCTGTCGTCCGCTCTTCCTGATCTCCCCTCACTAGAATGTAAATGTCAAAAGATAACGCTTTTCTGTATGGAGCTCATTATTATATCTCACGATTTAGTATGTGCACAGCAGGAAGCATTGTTTTAAAGACATCAAAGTCGCACAGAAGAAACCCGAAGTAGGAATACAAGGAGTTGCCTGTGCACTCGGCACGAGGCAAGCAGAGGTAGGTGAGTCAGTGTGGGTTTGAGGACAGCCTGGTCTACACCGTGAGCTCCAGGAGAGGTGATCTTTGAGATTGTGTAAGCAGAACCACATTCACTCATTTCAAGATGTCAAGAGATCATGAAAGGACTGGTAATTGAACTCCAAGACTCCCTTCGACTAGGATTTACGTGCAGAGGCGAGCAGGTTTCCACCTCTGTGAAGTTGTGGCTGCAGACAGAGGACAAACGGCTCCAGGGAGACTGCTTCCCAGAGGAGTCGCCGGAGGCGAAGCCAGCGCGACTGAAGCAAGCCTCTGTCAACTGTCTGCCTGCACCTCTTAGGACAAAAGTAAACGCCTAGCGGCAGACGGCTACGCCAGGCTCACACGCGTGCGTTCTCGCGCAGAGGTCCGCCGAGCTCTGCTCGGCGCAAGCGCAGAGGCTCCCTCGGCGCCACTCGGCGGTGCCAGTGGCCTGTCCGCCAGAGCGGAGGTGACGCACGCACGGGGGTGCGGCTCGACTCACGAGTCGCCTCCCAAGGCAGCAGAGTCCAGGCAGAGAAGCCGAGTTCCGAGCGCATCAGGCCTGCAGCAACAAGGGAGGGGGCGGGGAGGACGCCCGGCCCCGACAGCGCTCCCTGCAGGCGGAAGGGTGGCCCCGCAGGCCGGGACAGGACCGCCTGGTTTCCTCCGTCGCCGCCGCAGGAACCTTAAGCCCGCTTGGGATCTAGCTACGTTTCTGTTCACGAGTATCTACTGGTGTCCCAGAACGAAGTCCGAAGTCCTTAACCTGGTACTCGTCGATAAGCATAGTCACGCCAACTACTCGCCGCTTCAAACGCGTCTCTCCCTCTTGCCTCCCGCGCACCCGTCCCTGATTTAGGCGAGCACGTGCTGTTCCGAGTGTCTGGAGTACCTGTACCTTTTCCTCCACCCCAGACCCCCTGGTACTCTAGGAACTCTCACAGGACCTGCGCCCCACCCCCTTCCACCCCCAACGCAGATATCTTTTGTCTACAGCCCTAAGTCTCCATACGGGATTCCTGCCCGTGAATTTCGGGGTCTCACGGGTATTAAGAATAGCAGCTTCAACCGTTACAAAATGCATGGCCTCCCAGTGAAGTATATCCAACCTGCCTTCCTTACTTCATTCTTTGTTTCTCAACCCTTACCTTCAATCCCACTGTTGCAAATAGTGTGTCCTCTGAAAACACACCGGGGAAAACACAGGTTGGGAAGAGCACCGAATGCCTGCCAGCTAACACTATGCTCCCTTGCCTTTCCCTCCCTCCTCCCGGTTTGCAAGGGTGGTAGGAAGCAGGGTAAGTTACTAATGAATTAGTGAATAATGAATTAAATGAAGGGATCAAAGGATCATCAAGACATACAGGCCTGTTCTTTGCACTTGCTATGTTTGTCAGCATCTCTATAGAGCTAAACTTTTGGCAAAATCTCCATTTGATTCAAATAGTAATAGATCTTCAAACTGAATGTATAGAACTTAATGCAACTTAATCAAATCCCCAACACATTTTTTGATTGAACACTACAAACTAGTTCTAAGCTGGGAATGAAAGAACATAAAGCCAATTTTCTTTAAAGTAACAAAGTTTGTGTGTGTGTCACTATGCCTGTTGAGACGGAAGTTTTGTCGTATTATTTTCCATATGTATGGTGGGGATAGGGTGTCTCATGAAGGCCAGTTTACCTCAAAATGACTATGCAGCTAAAAATGACACTGAACTTTTGATCTCCTGCCTTCACCTGCCAATTCCTGGGATTGCAGTTGTTATACCAGGGTTGAGTTTACTTATGTAAAGAGTAAAAATTTTAAATTCTAAAGGCTGACATTGATAGAGTATCAGCTAGTCTGAAGCTTTGTTCAGATTTCACCAAAGTGTCTCAACATTTTTTTTTTTTTTTACAGAGACTGTTTTATTTTGTTTGCCGATAGGCATGTGTCACCACACACAAATGGCCTTCTTAACAAAGACTATCTTTCCATTCATAAAGGTTATTTACTCATTAATCTTCCTCAGGCAAGTACTCTAGCACTAGGTTATAGCCTCGATTTTCATGTCTTTCAATAATGGTTTGCAGTTTCTGTAGTATAGCAGAGGAGCAGCGATCATTGTTGATAAACATAGTTGTATTTTATTCCTTTTGAATTTCTAAGGATGCCAGGCTTATTCATCCACTGGGCCATCTTTCTGGCCCTAGGATGGAATTTTATTTTATTTTGTTTCAAGTCATTTAAAATTTACCAGAAGATGGTTATTTTCAATAATCATGCAATTTTTGAGAATAGCAGATATAAATGATATGTTTTGGCTCCTACTGTCCCAAAACCATCCATGCACATATACAGATATTGTTAGGGAGTTTGACTTTCAAAATGCAGATGTATAGTCATTATTAATGACTGAGCCACTTATGTGATTCAGCTATATAGCCTTGTCATTCAAATTTACTGACAGCTAAGTGTGATATCAAGAAGACTTAGAATTCTTTCTACTGAAATTGATTGCTAGAGGAATACTAAACACTTCTTTGAAACCTCTCTGCATATTTAAAATTAATAAAATGCTGAATGTAGTGGGATGGGATTTTAAAATTACACTTTTACCTGGTTATTGCCAGATTAAGGGAAAATCCCTTTAAAAAAAATAAGTGGAGGAGCGAAGTTCCTGTTGCTGAACTTTGGGGATGGATTCCTGGGGCCTGCTGGGAACAGGACTTCTAAAAGGCAAATATGTCTGGAAGGTTGTGGTGCAAGACCATTTTTGCTGGCTATAAGCGAGGTGTCTGGAACCAGAGAGAGCACACAGCTCCTCTTAAAATTGAAGGTGTTTGTGCCCGAGATGAAACTGAATTCTACTTGGGCAAGAGATGTGCTTATGTGTATAAAGCAAAAATCAACACAGTGACACCCGGGGACAAACCAAACAAAACCAGAGTGATCTGGGGAAAAGTAACTCGGGCCCATGGAAACAGGTTTTAAATTAATGAAAAGTAAATAAATAAAAGTGGATTTGTAAAAAAAAAATGGGGTTCATGTGGTCAGTTTAGTTTTGTTTAGTAGTGCTATGGATTGAACCCAGGACTTCATGTATACTAGGCAAGCATGTCACCAAATGAGCTAAATGCCCAGCTTCAATAGCTTTGGGGGGTTTTGTTTATTTATTTGTTTTTTCAAAAATAAAAATCTCTGATTTTTCTGGAATACAATAGTTTTCTTTAACTATTGTGTGTGTGTGTGAAAAGAACAACTTTGTGGCATCATTTCTTTCCTTCCACCTTTATATGGGTTCCAGGGATAAACCAGGTACCAGACTTGTGAGGCAAGTGCCTTTACCATCTGATTCCCTGTCACCACCCTTGTCATGATTTTTATAGCAATGCTTAGACTCTGCCTCCAAACATTACATAAAGGTGGGGGCGGGGAATGAGATCAAGAATCGAGAATACTCAGAGAGCTCTTTAACAGCTGTGCTTTGTCCCCGATTGGTAATGTATCCATATCCACTGATATGGACGGCTGTTTAATCAAAAAAGTCATCTGAAGGGTTGGAAAGTTGGTCAGTGGTTAAGAGTGCTTGCTGGGGGCTAGAGAAATGGCTGAGCAGTTAAGAGCACTGTCTGATCTTACCCAGTTTCTCTTCCCAGCACCCACATGGCAGCTCACAGCCATCTGTAACTCCAGTCCCAGGGCAACCTTTGCCTTCTTCTGGCCTCCTTGGGTATTACTTGCAGGTGATGCACAGACATACATGCAGTTAACACACACACACACACACACACACACACACACACACCAGGTGTGGTGGTGCACACCTTTCATCCCAACACTCCCAAGGCAGATACAGGTAGATCTCTTTGAGTTCCATGCTAGCTAGGGCTACATAGTAAGACCTTCCCTATTAAAAAAAAAAAAAAAAAGGCATCTGTCAATCAAATGAATAAACCATCAGTTCTGAAGCTGGCTGAGGACCATCCTACTTCTGCACAGTTCCCATGGGTGGTGCGGGTGTCTTTTCACGTGCTCTCTCTTGTGATTCAGTTCCAGAGTCTCACTGGACTACTGCTGTTTGGTGGGACCCAACCAAGTCTTACACCCTAGCCACCAGAATCTGAAAAGTGGAGGTTTGTTTTGTTATTTTAAAGCTTAGTCTTAGTGTTCTTCAATATACAATTTCTGCCATGGCAATTTTTAGCATATCAAGAAAAATTTCCTTCTATATTTTTGATTTTTTTCTTTTTGGTAAATACAACAATACTTATTAGTGATTTTCTATTTTGGGGGGGCATTGGTTTCTTACTTGTTTTGTGTTTGTTTATAAGCAGGGTCTTGTGCAGTCAGGCTGCTCTTCAACTTGCTATATAGCTAAGGATGACCTAGAACTTCTGATCCTCCTGTCTCTCCCTCAGGAGTATTGACATTACAGATATACACCCCCATCTCCAGTTTATGTGCTGAGGGGATCAAACCCAGGGCTGTGAGGCAGACACTAACTGAGCTATATATGAGGCAGTCCTATATTAGCCACTTCTAAGTGGACATTTTCAATGGTAATGATAGTAAGTATATTCACATTATTATATAATCAGTCTCTATTCCTTCATCTTGGCAGCCATCATTCTTTCCATTTCTATGAATTTTTTACTATGAGTCTTAATTGATATCATACAGCTTAGTCATATGTTGCCTAACAATTGAGTTTTTAATGTAAAAAAATCTCATTTATGATCAGTCATGGGAGTGCATACCTTTAACCCTTTAGGGAGACAGATCTCTGAGAATTTGAGGTCAGACTGGTCTACATGTTCCAGGCCAGTCGGGACTATAGTAAGACCGTGTCTCAAAAAGGTCCTAATTTATTATTAGTCTGTGTGCATATGTGTATACTCATGTACACGGCACAGAGCATGTGTAGAAGTCAGAGGACAACTTTGTCATCTCCTTCCACTTTTATGTGGGCTCCAAGAGTCAAATTTAGGTTACTAGGTTACGTGGCATCTACCCACTGCTCAGTGCTTAGCCCTGAGATATGTTTGAGAAATGTATTGTTAGGCAATTTTGTCCTTATGCAAGCATTGTAGTTTACATTTGTATGCTAAAATAGCTACATTTCTTTGGGTATTGTGGAATTATGTACTGCTGTTATATGTGAATGTGACTAGTTTATTGCACTTAACATAATATTCTTTTTTTTTTTCTTTTTCTTTTTGAGACAGGGTTTGGTTTCTCTGTGTAGCCTTGGAGCCTGTCCTGGAAGTCACTCTGTAGACCAGCTTGACCTCAAACTCACAGAGATCTATCTACCTCTGCTTCTGGAGTGCTGTGATTAAAGGTCTGCACCACCACTGCTCAGCTTAATATAATATATTTTTTCTTTTCTTTTTTTTTCATTCCGCTCCCCTTTCTTTCTTTCTTTCTTTTCTTAGACAGGGTTTCTCTATGTAGCCCTGACTGCGCTGGAACTCACTTTTTAAGCTAGGCTGCTGCCTCTGCCTCTGGAATACTAGGATCAAAGGCCTGCGCCACCATAATATTCTTTAAGTCAAGCTTCATTCAAGTTATAGTATATAACAGATATTCCTTATTTATTTTTTGTTTTTGGACAGGATTCAGAAGAGGGAATCAGGAGGATCAGGACTTCAAGACTGGCCTCCACTACATGTAGAACTAGAGATCAGCTTAAACTATTTTTTTTTTCAAAATATACATATACCTTTCTACTTTTGATCTATATGAAATTTGAGAGAATGGCTGCTGAGTTTTATGAAATGATTTTTCAGTATGCCTGAACATGGTATTTTTCTTTCAGGATGCCATAACTCAATGAGTGGGCGGTTCCTTTTGTAGCCAAACACTCATGCGTTGACTTGTAGAGTGCCTTACCAACAATCATGATATTCCTCATAGGAATTCTGATCCAGAAACACTTCGAAGAAATACAACAATGAGCTCATTAAGCATTATAAGACCTTAGAATTTACTGGCCCTAAAATGTTCCCCGAAACCTTGAAGCAGCCAGAAAACATTTATAGAATGTTTTATTTTTCATTTTTAATGAAAATTCTCTTTTTTCATTATTTGTGTGGGGGTGGGGTAGGGTGTTGAACTGAGGGCCTTATGTGTGTTAGGCAAGTTCTTAGCTCTATTCCAGGTATTTTTTTCTTTTTTTTTTTTTTAATGTTTTGAGATAGGGTCTCACTGAGTTGCCTATGTTGGCCTTCAACTCACCATAGGCCATAAAAACCTTGGCATGTGTTTCTCCTTCCTTGACCTCCTGAATTGCTAAGAATACAGGATTGTGCCACAGACCCAGCCAGACTAGCCATTTGGAAACAGTCATATATATCATATATTATAAGATAATTCATTGCATGGCTGGGGCAAGGGTCTCCAGAGGGCTGTGTTGTTCAGAATCAGCAACCAATAATGGCTCATAGCCAGAATTTACTCACAGGCAGACAGTTCAAGGGGAGGGAATGGGAGCAGCTACTCACAGTTGCCCTCTAGGGAGCCACCAGCAAAAGCCTTTGCACCCATTTCCATGCCTGTATGCTTGGCTGGCCTGGAGGTTAGCTGCATGGGGAGGCTGATTCTACCAGGAAACATGCAATGATTCTGATGAAAGAGAAGAGTGCCACACAACCATTCCAGGCTACTCATGACTTGAGTCAACAAACTAAAAATGAACTTACTCTGTTATCTGGGGTTCTTGTGCTCCACTATTGGGTTACATTACAATTCAATGGCAAGTTCAAGGCCAGCCTGGGTCCTATATGAGACCCTACCTCAAAATTTCAACCAAGCTGGGTGGTGGTGGTGCATGTCTTTAATCCCAGCACTGGGAAGGGAGAGGCAAGCAGGTAGATCTCTGTGAGTTCGAGGCCAGCTTGGTCTTCAAAGTGAATTCTAGGACAGCCAGAGCTGTTACACAGAGAAATCCTGTCTCAAAAAACAAGCAAGCAAACAAACAAACAAACAAACAAAAAAACGACCACAAAAACCCAACAAAAGTAAACAAATAAATAAAAATAAAAACCAAACAACAAATGAACAGCTCTTACAAAACAAAACAAAATAAAAAAGACAGTGTTGATAAGAAAAAGTCTAGAATGCAGTTGGGTTCTTAAAGTGCCATGTCTTGTGTTTAAGATCTATGGGAAACTACAAATAAAACCGAGTGTCCTGTTGTGCTAGGTAAAGAGCCCTGACCAACTGATGACAAAGAATGTACAGAATGGGTAGTAAAAGAAAGTAGTTGTTAAGTTGTTAAGTATGAGCTACACTCATATGGCTAGTCATAAAAGCGGACAGTGATTGTCATGAAGTTTGTCAATAACACATTGTGTGTGTGTGTGTGTGTGTGTGTGTGTGTGTGTGTGTGTGTGTGTGTCTGTATTAGGTAAACACCTTTCTTTTCTCTCATTCCTTTTTCATGTAAGATCAGATGTACTAAATTTGTATCAGTAATTAAGTTTCTTAATTTTACATAATAGTGTTTGTTAGAGACTGTCAGAAGAATAAACATGGCTCAGTGACTTTGCTCCCTCTTTCAAGAAACTAGAACCCCACAAATGCCAATACACAAACACTTAGAAAATAGGGTTCCAACAGCTTTGTTCCTTGATCATAGGATGATCTTTAACCTCATTATGGAGCCTGGATTGACCTGATCTTGCCACTCTCCTTCATTAGAGTCTCAAGGTCTGGGATTATGGGTGTGCTACCATGTCCAATTTCTGTAGTTTTGTGAAAACTTTAAATTGTGAAATATTAGTGCATTGCCTTGAATCCAAGTAAATCAATATGCATGACTCTGTGTACTTTGGACCTGCTTTAATTATAGGCTTCTCTATGTGTTATTGTCATGAAATCCGGCGAGCCAAAGGTGAGGCACACTTTCCTCTGTGGGTTCCAAACCTGACACATCTGACTGGATTTTGGACTAAAGCCAGCATTCCAAGTAGAGTTGAGAACCACTGGGGAATTCTAGCCCCCTGGGAGAGAAAAGCTGCAACCTTCAAAACAAAAATGCTGTGTTCCCCCATTTAGAGTTGTACCCTCTTTCTGACTCTTTAACTCATTGCTATGACAGTAACCACAGGGTATTTTGTTAGCTTTGAGTAGGGATGGGGGCAAGAGGAAGACAGTATGGCTTAAGACATGGGATAAGGATGCATCAAACATTTAGCTCATCACTGCATAATGTCAGCCTATCAGCTTTGCTAAAAAGTAATACATAGAGTCCGTTTGTCACATAAGGAAAAAGAAAGCTGGTCGTGTTTCTCTGGACCATCTGCTCCTTTCCACCCACAACACTGCCCAAGCCTTCCTGTTTCCTATTTTGCCCACCCAACTGCCTCTAGGAAAGACTCCCCAATGTCCTGCTTCCCAGGGCCCGTCATGTGCTTCACTATACTCTTATTTCTTTGGAGATTCTCATTTCACTGAATAAATATGAGCATGTCCTTGGTATTTATGTCTGTGTCATTGCCTTCCTTTCATTCCAGTGAAAGCTTTCCTGGGGAGACTGCCATTGGCTCTGTGTGTCCTTCAAGATAGCTTTTCTCTGACTGGGGGAAGCTTGCTTTCTCTTCCTTTCTTTCTTTCTTCTTTCTTTCTTTCTTTCTTTCTTTCTTTCTTTCTTTCTTTCTTCATTTCCTTCCTTCCTGAGACAGAGTCTTATTTTGTAACTCAGTCTGGCCTGAAACTCACAATGTAGCCCAGGCTGTCTCAAATTCCCATTGATCCTCTTACTGCAGTCCAGAGTGCTGGGATTATAGGCATGAGACACCATCACACTGCTATTAGAAAATGTGGGAGCTCTACCTAGGGTGTCACCTGTTATTAGGGAAACTGGGGTTCCCTCTCAGGGTTCTTAGTCATGTTAATGAAAGAATTTAAGAGTTCACTCTGAAGGAAGCTCAAAGACATTTCTGTTAGAGTTTAAAAAGAAAAACCACAGGGGAGGCAAGCTGAAAATCTTGGCAGCTGCCAGGGAGAGGGGGGTGGAAAATAGGATAAGAGAAAGCCATCTGCTTGGGTTAAGTGATGAAGGACAGGCACTCAGTAGACAGTAGCTGCATTACAAAAAAGATAGGGTGGAGAGCTTCGGAGAAAAAGTAAGGAAGTCCAAAGTGCCAGCAAAAGCATCCTTGGGCTCTGGCCAGCATCCAAAAGAGAGAGAAGAGAAGAGAAGGAAATGCTAGAAACCTCAGGGTGGTTCTCAAGTGACTGTACCAGGGGTGGCCTTCTGGGAAGTAAAAGCCCATTATCCCATTAGAGAAATTCTTACTTCCCCAGTCTCTTTAGGATGGCTCAAGATGAATCTATTTCCTGGGGGATGATCCTTTAGCCAGGCGACTGACTGGTCCAATTGGATTTACTCTGCTGTTTGGTGTATCTAGGAATATTATGACTCCACCCAAGACCAGAAGCAAATGGCTTTCCATTAATGGGCCTCACAGAGCCCTGACCTTCGATGCTACTGCAAAAACACCTGGCTCTGAGGGAATCTTCAATGAGATTCCTGTAAAAACCTGTTAGGTGCTGTACGGGTAGGCTTTGAGACACCCTTTTAATCATCTGCATTGTACTCGTGGCCCCCCATTTCCCCAGTCTCTATTTACTCCTCTGAATGGTCTCAAAGCAAGATTGAAGGTTCTGCAAAAGGGAGAAACCCAGGGCCCGCTATAACTGCATTGAAGCTGAGCATGGTGGCCCTAGTCTCGATATTGTCCCTGAAGTTGAGAGGTAGAGGCAAGAGGATTGCTGCAAGTCTGAAAGCAGCCTGGTTACATAGTGAGTTCTAGACCAGCCTAAAGTATGAGACCTTGCCTTAAATAAATAAATAAACAAATAAAGTGTACTCTTTTGTGAAGCTAAATGTTTGTGTCTGTCTATCTATCTATCTATCTATCCAGCATCTATCTATCCATCCATCCATCATCTATCTATCTCTGTCTATCATCTATCTGTCTGTCTATCTATCTATCTATCTATCTATCTATCTATCTATCTATCTATCTATCTATGAGACAGGATCTTAGATAGTTCATGCTGGCTTCAAATTCACTATGTGGCCAAAGGTGACTTTAAACTCCTGGCTCTTTCTTCCACCTTCTAAGAGCCAGGCTTACAGGCACAAACCAACACACCCACCTAAGTTTTGTTGTAGTTTTGCTTTACTTTTACATTTTATCATTTATTTTGTGTGTGATGGTGATGCAGTGCCATGATACACCTGTGGAAATCAGAGGACATTTCATGGGAGTTAGTTCTCTTCCTTTTACCATATGGGTTCCAAGGATCAAACTCAGGTCGTTAGGCTTGGCAGCAAGCATCTTTACCTACTGAGTTATCTCACCAACCCTAGATGCTCTTTATAGACCATGCATGGTAAAAGGACAAGTATTTCATAACAGGGTCTCCCTTAATCTACTTTATAGCTACACAAAGAATTGTATAGCAGTGGCTTGTGATTTTCCGCCTAATATAAGTTCAAAAGAACTGAGTGAGCCTATTTCTGTAGAGCACGGCGACCCTGAGTCCTCCATAGAGAGCAGAGTGGCTACAGTAATATTGATTTTTTTAAAACTTGTCTTAGAATGTCGATCTTCCATATTGTTTTTAAATCTATATTGCTAAGACAGGCAACTGTTTAGAAAAATGACTGATGCACTCCTGTAAAACACTTTCCACTGGATATGATCCCTCTCCATTGCTATTTTCTGATTTCAAAGCTGAAAGCAATCTCAACACTCAGAGCTGAGGCAGCAGGATCACCATTAGTTAAAAAATGAAAAAGCACCGTAATTCATGCCGGCAACAGCCCAACACTCAGGGGGCTAAGACAGGAAGGTTACCATGATTCAAGGTCAATCTGGGATACACAGTGAGTTTGGGGATAGCCTGACCTACATAGCAATATCCTACCTTCTTCCTCCTAAAAAGCCAACTGTAGGAGCTGGGGTTATGGCTCAGTGGTAGAGTGTTTGCCTAACATGTGTGAGGCCCTAGGCTCAATGCTGAGCCCTGCAAAAGACAGAAAGACTGGGATCAAGGAATGAAGAAAGGAAGCAAGGGAGGGAGGGAGGGAGGGAGGGAGGCAGGCAGGCAGGCAGGCAAACTACTTGTACTGGCTGGTAGTGTGTGTGGATACTGTTATTGTTTTGTTTAAAAAGAAGAAAAGAGAAATGCTGAGACATGAGACATATTGACTATAAGTTTATTATAAGGCCCGGCAGAATGGGGAGACTAAGAAGAGGAACAGGGGTAAATGCTGACTGCCATGGCCAGTCGCCATAGAGAGAGCGCATAGGTGAGAGAGAGAGAGAGTAGAAAGGAAGCAGGGAGAGGAAACAGAACGGAAACAGAGAGAGCAGGGACCTGTCTTTTAAAGGGGTCCTCTGCACCTGCGTGCAGACTTAGTTCCCATGGAACCTTGGGCTGACCAGGGTACTGCCTGTTCCACCAGGTAACAGGGGCAGGCCAGCATAATGCCTGAACCTTTCAGATACAAGCTAAAGTTATCAATGAGGAAGGAGCCTCAGTTGAGGAACTGCTTCCATGAGATCCAGCTGTAAGTCATTTTGTCATTTAGTGATCAATGGGGAAGGGCCCAGCCCTTGGTGGGTGGTGCCATCTCTGGGCTGGTGGTCCTGGGCTCTGTAAGAAAGCAGGCTGAGGCAGTCATGGGAAACAAGCCAGCAAGTAGCACCCTCCATGGCCTCTGTGTTAGCTCCTGCTGCCAGGATCCTGCCCTGTTTGAATTTCTGTCCTAATTTCCTTCCTTTAGTGATGAACAGCAATGAGGAAGTATAAGCCAAATAAATCCTTTCCTCTCCAGCTTGTTTTTTGGTCAGTGTATTTCGTTGCAGCAATAGCAGCCCTAACTAAGATACCACTATAGGATACAATAATTTCCTCTCTAATAGCTTACAGTTTTGTAACCCTCTGCAATCAGGCCTGTAGAAAAGATTAATTCAAGTCTGATTCTCTTAGCCAGGCATGGTAGTGAACTCTTGTCATCCTAGCACTTGAGAGGTGGAGTCAGGAGGATCAGAAGTCAAGGCAGCCCTTGATTACATAGTGAATTTGAAAACAAGCTGGGCTGCACAAAACCTCATCTAAAAACTAAGTTGTTTAGTGGAACACTTGCCTAGCCCTGGGTTGGCCTTAATGCTGCAGACACTGAATATGTGTGCAAGTCCAGTACTTAGAAGGTGGCAGAAGCCTTAGGAGTCCAAGGTTAGCCTCCAGCACATACAGAGAGTCAAGCCTAGGCTACTTGAAACCATGTCTCAAAAAAATTAAGTAGAAAAAGGTTTGGTTTCTGTAAGTAAAGGGGATACCCTATAAAGAAAAGTCAAGCAAATCTGTTAACAGTAGAAACAGAATGAACCATGTCAGTCCTAAAGCGATCCCATGTGACCTCAGCAGGCATTTCAGAGTGAGCCTGCCCACTGCAGGTCACTAGGTTCTAGGAGCAGATAGCAATGTGGACTGTGTATTGACTTAGAAAAAGCTAATAGCTATTTCTATCACTGTTTTTTTTTATTTATTATGTATACAATATTCTGCTTCCATGTATATCTGCACACCAGAAGAGGGCACCAGGTCTCATAATGAATGGTTGTGAGCCACCATGTGGTTGCTGGGAATTGAACTCAGGACCTCTGGAAGAGCAGTTGGTGCTCTTAACCTCTGAGCCATCTCTCCAGCCCCTATTTCTACCACTGTTATTCACTTTTTTTTTTAATTAAAATCTGTGATATGAACAATGCTGTTCCTGAGAATCTGTCACCTAAATGTTAGGTCAGAAGGTCCCCAAAGCTGGCATGGTGGCATATACCTTTAATCCCAGCACTTGGAAGGCAGAGGCAGGAAGATCTTTGTGAATTCCAAGTCAACCTGGTCTACATATCCTGTTACAGGGTAGCCAGAGTTACACAGAGAGACCTTGTCAAAAAAAAAAGGGTCCCCAAATCCTCTAGGATTAGATGACATAAAAAAGCAAATTCTCAGCCGGGTGTTGGTGGCACATGCCTTTAATCCTAGCACAGGCAGAGACAGGCGGATCTCTGTGAGTTCGAGGCCAGCCTGGTGTCCAGAGCGAGTGCCAGGATAGGCTCCAAAGCTACACAGAGAAACCCTGTCTCGAAACCCTCCCCCCTCCCCCCCCCCCCCCCCCCCCGCAAAAAAAACAAATTCTCAGACCCTATCCTCAGATCTTCTGAATCCAATAATCTTAAATAAAGTTTTTGAGACAGAGTCTCATACAGCCCAGGCTGGTCACAAACTTGCTTTGTAACCAAAGATGACCTGAACTTCTAATCCTCCTACATTCACTTACCAAGTGTTGGGATTACAGGCATGCCTCACCATGGCTACTTAATCCAGAGCTTTGTGTATACTAGGCAGGCACTCTACTAACTGAGCTACAGCTCCACCCCCATCCAGGTGAGCCTGATGTCCACTAATACTTCGGAACCCCTGGTTTAGATAGTCCTTGTGTGTTAGTTTTCTTGACACCATGACTAGATACCTGATGGAAACAATTTGAGGAAAGATGTACTTTAGATCATGGTTTCAGTTGATTGTGAAGCTATGGTATGGTTTGTAGTGGGCTGACAGTGGTGAAGGTTACTTATATCTCTGTGAATCACAATGCAGAAAGCTCAGACTGGAAACAGAGGCAGCTAGCTCTTCAAGCCTGCCCCTAATGACCCATTTCTGCTAACTAGTCCATAGTCCCAGTGGTTTCACAACTTCCCAAGCCAACACCACCAGTAGGGGACCAGTGTAAGAACACATGAGCCTTCAGGGGACACTTCAGATCTGTTCTGTTGATAGGAAGAGGCACCAGGACCAAGACAACTCTTATAAAAGAAAGCATTTCATTGGGGCTTGCTTACAGTTTCAGAGGCTTAGTTCATTATCATCATGGCAGGTGGAGGCATGGTTGCGGGCAAACATAGTACCGGATAAGTAGCTAAGAGAGGAAGGGAGGGAGGAAGAAAGAGGGCCTGGCCTGCGCTTTTGGAACCTTAAAGCCCACCCCTGGTGACACACTTCCTCTAACAAGACCACACCTCCTAATCCTTTCAAATATTGCTACTCCCTGACAACTAAACATTTAAATATCTGAGCCTATGGGGCCATTTTTATTCAAATCACAATACAATGCTTTGCTTCAATTAATAATAATATTGGGTTACAAAATGGTGAATAGCCATCAAGCATTGAGTACTCATCTGGAGGCACACATAGGAAGCTTTCCTTCCTTCTACTTTTATTCTTTCTCTACCCTCCATCTCAAGTCACAGACTTTGGAAATTCAAGATGTTCACTCTTGTGTGGCATCATGCTTTTTTTTTTTTTTTTTTTTTGAGACTGGTGTATCCTAGGCTGGCCTCAAATTCACTATGTAGCAGAAGATGACTTTGAACTTCTGACCCTCCTGCCTCTACCTGCCAAGTGCTGACATTATGGGCATGTGTCACCATACCCATTTTTTTCAGTGCTAGATTTGAACCCACGCCTTCATGTCTAGTGTGCACCGAGGCAGAAACTCTAGAAGCTGCATCCTTAGTACCCCTCCCACTTCTTTCTTTCTAATACTGGGGATAATCCCCGGGGTCTTGGGCATGCTAGGCAAAGGCTTCACTGCTAAGGTACATGCCCAGCCTCTCCACCATATTTCTTGATGCCCAACAGGTTCATTGTTTGTCTGATTACATTCTCTGCATATTTTTCCTAGGTTCTTTTCTCCCCAGAGAAGACTTGGTGTCTGAATTATATTCTACAGACTTAAATGTACTAGGACAAGGGAAATGTCTGACTATTGTTTTAAGGAGAGCAGAAGCCCATTACAATTGTAATGAAGTCCTTAAGATTTTTAGACTAGGGTGAATCAGGGTTGACATAGAATGGCAGGTTAAGTTGTGGCTTAAGGTTAGTTATTTAGACTCTGAGGTCTGATAATTGATCAGATAACACAGAGATTTTTTTTCATAACTGGCAAGAGCAAACTAGAGATGGGGAAATGAGTTTCAGCCACTAATTTGTACAATTTGAAGTCTATGTAATACCACACATACATTGCTACTTAAAATATCTCAGAACTTATTAGCTAAATTTAAGTAAGAAACAATAATACATTGCATTTAAAATATAATTATATTTATGATCCAAGGGCCATATCAAATCCTTAACATGTTTCAATTAATGTATAATTTGCAAAATCCCTATATGCTTTTAATATTTCCTACAGCTAAGTAAATTGGAGTATAGATATTTTTTGTAGCCTATTTGAGGTCACACCAAGAGACAGTGGCTCCACATACCATGTTCTTATGCACCATATTCAAACACCTTTCTAAATTTGTGCTCATAAATTAATACAGTTCACTAAGGAGTCTGCTCTATGATTAACTCACTTTTTTTTTTTTGTCATTCCAGGAAGAAAATTAAGCAGTGCTGTACTGTGGCAGGAGCCCAAGGATTTTGACCTGTGTATAGGTTCCAAATAAGGTTCAAGTATGACACAACCACATGAGCTTTAGTTTCTTTATTTGCAAGATGGATCTAATAGCAGCCATCCTACCTCTTCTGTAGGCAGTCCTAAGTGTTGGGCAGTGCTTCATAAATTACAGAATGGTAGGTGGTGTGGGTATGAAATCGTTAAAGCTGAAGGGATTAGACATCTCTTAACAAAATGAAGTATCTATATGTACATATCCTTAGTTTTTAAAAAAAATTATTTAAAAAACACAAAGTTCATATCCTAGGTATAAATTTCTTTTCTTTTCTTTCTCCTTCTCTCTCTTTCTCTCCTTCCATCCCTCCCTCCCTTCCCTTCTTCCTTCCATTTTGAGACTGTCGCACTATGTAGCCCTGGCTGAGATGGGACTCACAGAGATCTGTGACTCCTGGGATTAAAGGCATGCACTCCCACACTAGTGCATGATTTTCTTTATTTTTTTCTTTCTTTTTAGTTTTTTGAGACAGGGTTTCTCTGTATCCCTGGCTGTCCTGGAACTCAATCTGTACATCAGGCTGGCTTCAAACTCAGAGACCCACCTGCCTCTGCCTCCTGAGTGCTGGGATTAAGGCGTGAACCACCATCACCCAGCTATATTTGACTTTCTTATAGATTTATTTACTTCATGTGTGTGTACACTCAAGCGGTACCATTCTATTCTTCTACCAGGGTGATTCCAGGGATCAAACTTAGGTTGGCAGGCTGGTGGCAAGTGTCTTTACCCAGAGAACTATTTTACCACCCAACCAATTAGAAATATTCAAAATCTTGCTTGGCATGGTGGTCATGCTGATAGTAGTTAGGAACAAGGCATCCTGCCTAGGGAGGCATGGTTGCAGGCATGAAGAAAACAAAATATATATATGTCTGCTGAGAACATTGAGAGACTAAAATCCTAAAAGCCCCGACTCATCACGATCAAAATGTCAGTTCATCAGTTCATCACTGGCCTTTTTGTTTTTTTTACTTCCTGATCCTCCCTCCTCCCATTCCCTCCCCATCCCCACCATAATCCAGTTCAGAACTCTTCTGATGACTTTTTCACCCTGCCTTGGGCTTTCTAAGCTTGTACATAATCACATGACACACTGTTCAATCAGCATTCTCCACTTACATTCAAACTAGCCAATGAGGTTCAGCCCAAGTCAATGCCTACCTTACACATAGCTTGAGCCAATCAACAACATTCCTAACACATAAAAGTGCTTCCAAAGAGGACTATTGGGCAACTCTCTCTCTCAAACTCCTTCCAAACTGCAAGGGACTTTTCTACCTCTTAATAAAACTTGTTTGTCCTATGTCCTGGCTTGTCATTCGTCATGTTTGTGAGAATGAAATTGGAAGTCACTGGCTCAGTCTGACTTTGGTGACTTCTAGTTTTCTAGGACTCTAGCCCCCTGCACTAAAGCCCGGCAAGAGCCAAGAAAGACATAAATGCTCTCCAAGAATCCCATCCCACCACCTATAATGATGGCCAACTGAGGTAGGAGTTCTAGACCAGCCTGGGCTACACAGTGAGTTCCAGCCTGAGTTGCAGGAGATGCTATCTCAAAACAAAAACTCGTACATTCATAGAATATGTATTCTAAATCTTAAGAATGTTCCTATTATACCTATTTGGATTTTCCAAACTGGCTGTTTTCTCCCATACCCAGTAACTATTTGTTTTTCCACCCCAGATTTATTTTAAAAATTTTATAATGGTGCTGGAGTGATGGCTCAGTGGTTAAGAGCACTGGTTACTCTTCTAGAGGATCCAGGTTCCATTTCCAGCACCTGAGTGTAAGTTCACAGTCATCTGTAACTACAGTTGCATGGGATCTGATGCCCATTTCTGGCCTCCTGGGGCAGTAGGCACCGACATGGTATACACATACATGTAGGCAAAATGCCATGCACAGAAAATTGAAACAAAACCCAAAACCTTTGGGAACCCTACCACATACACAAACTGTCCATTACATGGTTTCTCCTGGAGGCAAATTTTCACATGTGTCATATTTTAATCATGCCGGAAACACTAAAGCATTATAATCTACTATTCTAGTGACTGTATCTTATATCCTACACAGTCATACAAGAAAAGAAAAGAAAAAGAGAAGTCAGCCAGATGGGATTCTCTTTTCAGTCAGAGAACTAGAAAAAATTTGCATGACCACAACCTCTTTTTCAAAGATTCTCATTTTCAGTACCAGCCATCGGTCCCAGGATGATGGTTCAAACTCCCGAGGCTGGATTCCAACTTGAGGTTCTGCATTACGTCTCTAGATTCAACTTTTGCCAAACTTCTTCCAATCCCAGAAAATAGGGAATTAAAAAAAAAAATGTGTAAAGCAGAAGGTCCATCGCTGAGTTTAAACATATGCCCTCTACTCTCTAGTCTGCCAAGTCTTGTAAAAGCCTTTCTACCTGCTAGGGAGAAGAGGGAGATTCTTAAGAGGTGACTGTTGTGGCAACTTCCTTCACGATGCCTTTCCTGGAACCTGTCATTGGCAGTTTCTGCTGAGATACAATTTTGTATTCAGTGGGTAAAGAGGCAAGGAATGTTCCACCCTCCCTTTAGGTCCGTCCCTCTTCTAAACTCTTACAGTAATGACCCTAAAACAGAGAAGGGTCCAGTTCATGTGAGCACTCACTGTCTCCTCCATCTTCCTCTACCTCCTGCCAGTCCTGGCCCTGTTTCCCAAGCTCACCCCACTACCCAGGAAGTTGGGTGTGGTTCCCAGAAAGTTTGGCTGGGATTTACATTTTAGTTTGCATTGATGATGTAATCCATTGTTTGAGCCCTTTTCATGGGGAAAACTAAGCAGGGTATTTTCATTACAAAATTTGTTTTTCTTGAAATTGAACCTTCACAAAATGAAACAGAATGCCACCAACCAAAACTAGGATACGTGAGATTTCTCCTTTCTCTTTTGCTTTTTGAGACAGTGTCTCATGTATTCTGGCCTGGTTGTAAATACTGGACTAGTAGTAGCTGAGTGTGACTGACCTACTCTCCCTCCTGCCTCCACCTCCTCAGTACTGAGATTTTAAGTGTGTACCACCCAGGATTCTGCTTCACTTTCTGTCCTCATACATGTTAGCATAATAGTGCAGTAAAAGCAAACAACGCAAACTATTACTTTATGATATCATTATTTTCAGACCATTTGAGGATGGAGCCCAGGATCTTCCCTCTGCGAAGCAAGCAGCTGTATCTATGTGATGCACACTAGCCCCCAAAACTATTTTAAGGTTTTGAAAGAACTTGTGGGTTTCTGTGTTGACTTGCACCGCTACGAGAGGAGCTGAATTCTGCTACTCAGGAAAACCTGAAATCTTTTTTATATATATCATAAATTTTAAAGATTATGTGTATGCATGTTGGTCTGTGTGTGGGTGCTTGCACTGAGTGCAGATACCCACCGAGGTTAGTGGCTCTGGAACGCCCCTGGCGCCGGAGTTGCAGGTGACTCTGAGCCACCTGAAGTGGATACAGGGGTCCTGCGGTACAGCAGTACATGCGCTTAACAGTTGAGACATCCAGCCCTTCAGCCCCTTGAATTCTGTTCTGTTTTCATTTTTGTTTGAGACAGGGTTTTACACTCTAGCTCTGACTGACCTGAAATTCACCACATAGCCCATACTGGCCTTGAATTCGTGCTAATCAGCTTGTCTTGGTCTCCAAGCCTAAGGGACACAAGTGTGAGCCACCATACCATGCTGTCTCAGCATCATTTTGCTTGGTAACATTTATAATACAAACTTTGTTTTTAAAGTTTGTATTCACTGTTATTTTAAGGCCCCCGAGACAGGGACCTGGCACTCTCTATGTAGCCCTTCTCATCTCTAAACGAGGACAACCCCCTTTCTCAGCCTCCATTATGGATATGGGCCACCAAAGCTGGCCATTGTTTTTTTAAAATAAAAAATTTCAAACATGTTTCTGAAGGAAGAAATCCTTAAAAATAATTTATTTGTTTTTATTGTATTTTATCGAATTGCTGTTTTGTCAGCATGTGCATCTGTGAGAGGGTACTGGGTCCCCTGGAACTGGAGTTACAGATAGTTGTAAGCCACCATGTGGGTTTTAGGAATTGAACCTGCGTCCTTTGGAAGAGCAGTCCAGTGATCCCAGCTGTTGAGCCATCTCTCTAGCCCCAGCCAAATTTTTATTTAATTTTAATAATTTTTTAACTGTGCTGGAGATACAAGCTTGGTGCTCTCTATGAAATCATGAGACTTGGATTATATTGAGCCAGCATCCACATAACAAGCCAGACCTGGTCTCACACTTAACAGCCTCAGTGCTGGTGTGGGAGGGGACAGAAGGAAATGACAGAAGAGGGTACCAGGTGCCCTCTGTGCGTGCGTGTGCTTGCGTGCACACACACACACACACACACAGACCTCTGCACATTGCCATACACATACATACCACACTCACACACTTGATTTTAAATTGTCAATTTTTTTCCTTGTGTCATGTCTTTTATTCTTAGTTGACACTTTAAATGGAACAATGCTTAGATACTTAACTGTACAATGCTAGGGGTTTTGACAATTGTATATACTAAGTATATTCACCTCTCCAAGAAAGGAGTAAAAAGTATTTTTGTCACTCAAGAGAGTTCCTTTGTACTCATCTCCAATTAATCTTATTTACCCCAACACAATTCCAGGAAACCACTGGATTTCTATCAGTATAGGGTTGAGAGTGTCAAAAGACAAAATGACACGCCAAGGATGTTGTTCAGTTAATAAAGTCCCTGCCTACCATACCTTGTTTGATTGCTAATACCAAATAAAAGGCAGTGTGCTTGCCTCTAATCCCCGCACCAGAGAGGTGGAGGGAGGAGGATGAAAAGTTCAAGGTCTTCCTTAGCTTCACAGAGAGTTCAAAACCGGTGTAGCTTATGTTAGATCCTGTCTCAAGAAGAAAAAGGAAAAGAAACCCAAAACAACAACATTAGGTTTCTTAGTGGTTGTCTTTTCCCATCCTTGGAAGCACCTTTTTATATCTTCATCTCTATCAACAAGAAAAGACAAAAAGTTACAAAAAAAGTGTCCCAAACTGGATGTGGTAGTGCACACCTCTAATCCAAGCATACAAGAGATTATGAGTTCAAAGCCAGCCTGGGTTACATAGCAAGACCCTCTAAAAAATAAAACACAAGGTCTTTCTAAGAGGGTTGGAGAGATGGCTCAGTGATTACGAGCACCCACTACTCTTACAGAGGACCTAGGATCAGTTCCCAAGATACACATCGATAGGCTCACAACATATTCAGTTGCTTGCACTTAGTGCACATAAATTCCTGTAGGCACACACATACACACCATAAACAAATAAACTTAAAAAAGAAAACTTCTGATGCAGTGAGCAGAGAAAGTGGTCCATATAGGCAGAAAGGGGGCTGAAGAAAGCAGAAACGGAAACAGAGGGGACAGTCATTTCGAAGTTACCTTCCTTATAGGGTTAACCCAGAGGCAGAGGGCACTTCCTTATTGTGCTAAAACTGGCCTGTGTGGGGGGTTTGGATATAATTTCTTTCTCCCGATTTCTGGGAAAGTCCAACAAATTAGTTAGGGTTTGGTAAGGGAACTTCAGTGTGACTCCAATTCCACATCAGTGGGACCCAGTTCAGACATGCTAACCCATTTCATTTAACAGTAGGTTATCTATCTGAACTTATATAAGTGAACTTAGATAGACCTTTGTGTTTGGAATTTTCATTCAATCTGATTTCTACAACGGGCAAATCTTTAAGTCGTATTGCTATATGTATCAACAGTTCCTTTTTTCTTGCCTTTAAAATTTTATTTTTAAAATTTTTATTTGTTTTGTGAGTTTGCATGCATGCATGGGTGTCTGCGTGTGTGTGTGTGTGTGTGTGTGTGTGTGTGTGTGTGTGTGTGTGTTGACACAGGGTCTTACTCTAGTCCATATTGGCCTTGAACTTGCTTTAATTCCCCAAGTGAATGCTGGAATTATAAATTTGTCAACATGCCTCTTTTTTTTGCCTTTTTAAAATTGTGAAAAATGCATAAAAATTACCATTGGACTATTTTGTTGGGTTTGGAGTTTTAGGACAGGATGTAGCCCAGGCTCTATGCAGAATCCATGTGCTATACGATTTTACCCATACTTGATGCCATTTAATCAATTTTTAGCTTTGTTTTTCTTTTCTTTTACTTTGTTTGAGATGGGGGAGATCTCAAAATAAAGCCCAGGATAGCCTTGATTTCACTGGGTATTTTACATCGACTTCTGTTTCAGTCTCCCAAGTGCTAGTATTATAGGCATGCACTACCCAGAGGGAGGTAAGTGGAATTAGGTACTTTTGAGGCAACTATAACCATATCCATTCCCAGAACTTTCTCATCACCCTGAACTAAAACTGTCCTTATCAAACAATAACTTTCTTCCCTCCACACACCTCACAGCTATAGTAATCACTATTTTGTTCTCTCTAGGAATTCATATAGTCTATACAGCACACAAATAGAACCATATGTTATTTTCTGTTGTATCTGGCCTCTCTCACTTAGCAGAATATTATCAAAGTTTATTCATGTTGTAGCTTTTCCTTTGTTTTTAATGATATGTCATTATGAGCCACCATACCCATAATCCCAGTTCTTGGGAGGTAACTGGAGGCAGGAAGGCTACATAGTGAGAGGTTCTCTCAAAACAACAACAAAAATGAATTAAATGAAAAAGCTATTATTTATTTCTAATAGTATTCCCCTTCAATTATGTTAAAGAAGGGGGAGTTAGAGGAGGAGAAAAAGAAGAAGAAGAGAAGGAAGGAAGAAGGAAGGAAGGAAGGAAGGAAGGAAGGAAAGACATTAGAGCTAGGGATATAGCTCTGTGGCTGAGGGCTTGCAAGGCCCTGAATTTACCTGGCTAATCCCCAGCACCAAAGAGAAAATAAAGTATTCAAATTTACTAATTGTAAAATTCATTCGGAATATAATTTTCATCTATTTGGAGTGTTAGTCTGACAGTTCAGGATAGGGTTGAACCATGACAAGCACAATAACATAAAGTAAGGATTCAGGGTAGTGAGATGACTCAATTAGTAAAGTTCTTGCCTTGCAAGCATAGGGTCTTGAGTTCAGGTCCCTAGAACCCACATAAAAAAATCAAGTGAGGGCTGGAGAGATAGCTTAGTGGTTAAGAGGACCAGAGGACCAGAGGACCCATGTTCAATGTCTGTAACTCTAGTTCCAGGGCATCTGGCACCCTCACACAGATATACATGCAAACAAAACACCAATTCACATAAAATAAAAATAAATTATTAAAAAAAGTCAAGTGAACTCCAGGTTCAGTGATACACTACTGTCTCCAAATATAACGTAGAAAGAGATTGAGGGAGATACCCCACATTGACCTCTGCCATTTATACACATACATATGGAAGAGCACACCTGTGCACATGTATACACCTATACAAAACACATATCCACATACACCACATACATATATGCAAAACATGAGGGCTATGCACAGTGACCTGGTTAGTTTTCACTGTCAACTTGACAGAGTCAACTGAGGAGTTGCCTAGGTAAGAAAGGCCCAGGGGGCATGTCTGTGGGAGATTGTCTTAACTGTTAATTCATGTAGGAGGGCCCAGCACACTGTAGGTGGTGCCATCCTTACAGGTAGGTGGTCCTGAATTGTTTAGGGAAGCTAGCTGAGTATAAACTGGGCTTTGGACAGCATCTTCCATGATTACTGATCCATATTTCTTTGGCTGTCACGTCAGTTCTTTGGCCAGAGGTCATGGGTCCTGGAATGGAGCCATGCTTGCCTTCCAAGTTCTTGCTTAGTGTTCCTGTTGACTTCCCTCAATGATGTCCTATGACCTGGAATTGTAAGCTGAACAAACCCTTTCCTCCTGCAAGCTTCTTTTGATCAGTGTTTTATCACAGAATCAGAAATGACATTACACCATTAGTCACTCTGAGGTCACTTTGTATCCCAAGTGAGAATAATCATTTTCAGAATCCAGTCATGACGCCGTGTAGTGGGTAATGACGGGAGACTAGCCCTTGGGAGGGTCCCTTCTCCCCAGCCCTATTCTACCCTCCCCCCACTCAGACAGGGTTTCTCTGTGTAGCTTTGGAGCCTGTCCAGGAACTCATTCTATATACCAGGCTGGGCTGGAATTCACATAGATTCCCCTGCCTCTGGCATGCACTGCCACCATTGGCCCTTTGAAGGTTTTTAAAGGCTAGGTGGAGAGAGCCTGAGAAGAACTGGGCTTGTTCTGAGCCATCAGTTGCTCTTTGTGCCTCATGCATGGCCATCAGTTACAATTGAGTAACTCCGATGTTGAAAACATTTTTCTCATGTGTTTCTATCATTCTGTGTAGAAATAAGACTCCCCGGGCTGGCAAGGTGGATCCCAGATAAAGGTCCTCCCTACCAAGCCTGATGACCTGAGTTCAATCCCGGGACCCATGTGGTAGAAAGAGAGAACCAACTTCCATATGTTGTCCTTTGACCTCCACATGTGTGCTGTGGTACATCCATAAACATAAGCTCTCTCTCTCTCTCTCTCTCTCTCTCTCTCTCTCTCTCTCTCTCTCTCTCTCTCTCTGCCTCTCTCTCTCTCACACACACCCCTCCCCCAGCACACAGTAAATAAAAAAGAAAACTATTTAGCTCTTGCCTAATGATATGCAAACCTCTGCAAATTTCAATATTACGAAGGCACATAAAATGCCTGTAAAGGAAATTAACACTCCCACTACTGGCCATTGTCCTACTTAGCTTCAGCTGTCGACTTGACGAAGCCTAGAGTTATCTGACAGTCTGAAGGGAGGGATTGCTCAGCTCAGATTGACCTGTGGCATGTCTGTGGGGTATTTTCTTGATTGCTAATTGATATAAGAAGGTCCAGCCCACTGTAGGCGATACCATCCCTAGGCAGGTGGTAGCTATATAAGAAAGCTAGCTGAGCAAAAACCAGAGAATGAGGCATATTCTCTCATTATTTCTATTCCAGTTCCTGCTATAGTTTCCCTCAATGCTGGACTGTGACCTGAAAGTGTAAACTGAAACAAACGCTTTCCTCTTAAGTTGCTGGTTTTGGTGTTTATCACAGCAATAGAAAGCACAGCAGAAGGGCCATCCTTATATCAGATAAACAATAGCCCGAGGGTTTCCTTACAGGCTGGAGCTCTGGGCCGATGAAGCAGATGAGTAATGGAGAGAGCACTGGGGAGGACGCTGACAGTTCCCTGCTAATATACTACTTCTGAGTGATTTCCCCCCTTCCTCTCTGACCCTGAAGTCTGGCTTACTTTTAGGAGCTCTCAAAGAGCTGCAGCAGTTCGCATAAGGAAACCTCGGCCAAGGGTGAGTAGCTAAAGCAATCATTGGAGTAAAAACATCTAGCTCACCCAGACTCCTGAATCCAGCCATTGGAGCTATTTCGAGACATTTTCTTCTCTGTCACAAAACAGTCCAAGGTAGGAGTTTTGCATTAGTGGGCATCTATACTCCACCAACATTCAGGATATGTTTGATATTTGTAGCACTGGTGATGTGATTGAAGGACTTATACATGCTAAGCAAGTACATCACTACTGAGCTACATCTTCAGCAGAGGGACCCTTAACACATACCTTCCAAGGTCAATCTAGTTAGTCCTATTCAAGCCAAAAGGAAGGAAGAAGACAGTAATGCCAACAACTTGCTCTTGAGTAAGAGATGGGACTCCCATGGAGTAACCTTACTTAGATTCTCTTGGGTTAGCAACTTATTTAGCATATGTGGTGGCATAGGAGGTAGTGGGAAGGGCGATGACAGGGTAGGCTCGAATGGCCTTCTGGATGGCCAACTCTTGATTGCAGGGCTAATAACAGATTCAAGTGCTGTGGTGGAGCAGCTGGCTCTGTTTCTGAGAGATGGTAGCCAGAGTTGGTTGGAAAAGCACAATTCTGAGCACTCAGGAGGCAGGCAGGCAAATCTCTGTGAGTTCGATGTCAGCCCGGTCTATAGAGCGAGTGCCAGAATAGACTCCAAAGCTACACAGAGAAACCCTGTCTCGAAAAACAAAAACAAAAACAAAAAAAAAAAACCAAAAACCAAAAAAACACAATTCTGGTTAAAAACTACTTCCCAAGGTCTTAGCAATTGGAAGGGAGGGCTTATTTCACATGCTTCAAAATTCCTTCAGACTATGTTCAGCCAAGAAACAGAGAAGGGATTCTAGACGCAAAACCCCAGTATCTCTAGACCATTTCCAACAGAAGTACATAGAACTCTGATCTTGGCAGGCAGAATCTTCCTGTTGTTTTGAAAGATGGTTGGGAAAAGAGCCTATGACTGTTTTCAATACACTAGTCCAGAATGAAACAACCCATGTTAAGAATGACACTGCAGCTGGGCGTTGGTGGCGCATGCCTTTAATCCCAGCACTCGGGAGGCAGAGGCAGGTGGATCTCTGTGAGTTCGAGGCCAGCCTGGTCTCCAGAGCGAGTGCCAGGATAGGCTCCAAAGCTACACAGAGAAACCCTGTCTCGAAAAACCAAAAAAAAAAAAAAAAAAAGAATGACACTGTAGCCTGATGGTGGTGGTGGCACACACTTTTAATTCCAGCACTCTGGAGGCAGAGGCAGGTGGATCTCTGTGAGATGACACCAGGCTGGTCTACAGAGTGAGTGCCAGGACAGCCTCCAAAGCCATACAGAGAAAACCTTGCCTGGGTTGTCTGGGGTGGGGGATGGGGGTGGAGGGGAGTGACACTGGAAACAAGGAAGATAAATCCCAGTTAAAGCTTAACTCCCAATGTTGTGCCCAAATTCTGAACCCCCAAATTACCAAGAGGCCCATTTCGATGCAAAAGCAAAGAGTCTTTTATTGCAGTTGTTTAACAAGCTAACTCCATTAGCTGGGGCCTTTCACCCATCCACTTGGTAGATGCCTGGAGGAAGACCCGGAGAAACCACGAGGTGGGGGATCTTACAGGGCAGCGTAAGGGGAGTGTCTAGGAGTATGCAACAGTCTCAGGATTGGTGTGCTTCCAGGCTTGGACAACCTGCCCTGTGTTGATTGGTCAACTGGTTGTTATGGGGCATAGGCCCTCCCAGGGTGGTTGTTATGCTCTGCACATCACTGCTGTGCACTTGTCCTTAAAGCACACCCAGAGCCATAAAGCACAGCCCCTCCAGCTAACTTCTGATTGGTTCTTTGCCATGAGGAGGGCATCTGACCTCCTAGTGACCAGGGCAGGCCCAACAAGGTCAGGTGAGCACATGTTAGTCTGTCATGGTTGCTAAAATGGGGAGTGGGTGGTTGGGAGGGCTGGTCCCGTCACCTAGAGCTGTGTTGTCCGTACAGGGGCCATTGACCACATGTGAGCCCTGGAGACATGGTCACTGTGAGTAAAAGATACATAGATGGAAAAATACATTCCAGGGCTGTGGCACACTTGTACACACATACCTGTACACACACACACACACACACACACACACACACACACACACACACACAGGACTTTAAAAAATGAACATATGCTTGTAAAGTAGAGGTTTTCAACCTGTGGGTTGTGACCCCTTTGGGGGTGGAAAGACCCTTTCACATGGATAGCAATATCAGATAGCCTGCAGATAAGATATTTACATTGCAATTCATAACAGTAGCAAAAGTACAGTTATGAAATAGTAACAGAAATAATTTCATGTTGGGGGGTCACTGCAACATGATGAACTGTATCATTGGGAAGGTTGAGAACCACCATTATAAAAGCTGACACAGCTAAAGAGAGAAGGATAGGAAGGAGGAAGAGCTGGAGGGTAAAAGGGTTAGGGTTGGTGTGCTGTCATATACCTATCCTAGCATTCTGGAGGCCTCTGCCTCCTGAGTGCTACCAGTGATTTTCTTTTCTTTTGCTTTGTTTTATGTGCAGAACTCTGATGGTTTTTTGTTTTGTCTTGTTTTTTGAGACATGATTATTCTGTTGAGGATTTTAAGTACCCGACTTGCAGAAGCCTTTCTGAGGTTTCTGAGACAAATCACCCAAAGCATAAGTTTCTTTTAAGGGGCAGTTACTGTGTCACCTCTTGTTAACTCTGACTTGTTTTCCAAAGGGTTTAAGTTGGGTGACTTATAAATTATTAAAAGCCCGTTATTGTTACTTAAATGCCAATTTGTTTGGAATGCTTATCTCTTAGTTACAAAGATAACTCTTTAGCAAATTGGAGGATTCCAGTAAGGACTTTACCTCAAGATAAACAGGAAACCTTTGGCCTCTTGATGCCGTAGTCTGGATGTTTTGTGCCCTGGGATCCCAAATGCAGGGGTGACTAGTAGCTGGACCCTTACTTCATATCCAAGGATGAAGATGGAGCTCTCAAGAGGAGCTCAAGGAGGCTGGAGGGATGCTCAGTGATGACAGCTACTCTTGCAGAGGACCTGGGTTCAGTTCCCAACACTGGTATGGAGGCTCACATACCCTTGTAACTTTATTTGCAAGGGATCTGGCCTCTTCAAGCACCTGGCATGCACATGGTGCATGTAAATCCATGCAGGCAAAACACCCATACACATGAAATAAAAAATAAATCTTAAAAAGAGAAAAAAAAACCTTAAAGACCGAGTGCATCTTTTTCACTTATCTTTTTTTAAGTAAGTTTTTAAATTTAAATTAGAAACAAGCTTGTTTTACATGTCAATCCACTTCCCCCTCCCTCCCCTCCTGCCCTGCACCCCACTGGCCCCCTGTCATTTGGAGCAGGGTCTAGATCCTCCCCCATGTGTCTAGGCTAAGAGACAGAGACTATCCCTCTATGTGGAGTGGGCTCCCAAAATCCATTCCTATACTAGGGATAAATACTGACCCACTACCAGAGGCCCCATAGATAAACCAGACATCCTAACTGACACCCACCATCAGGGGGTTTGGTTCAGTCCCATGCTGGTTTCCCAGCTATCAGTCTGGGGTCCATGAGCTCCCCCTTGTTCAGGTCATCTGTTTCTGTGGGTTTCTCCAGCCTGGTCTTGACTCCTTTGCTCATCCCTCCTCCCTTCTCTGCGTCTGGATTCCAGGAGTTCAGCTCAGTGTTTAGCTGTGGGTGTCTGCTTCTGCTTCCATCAGCTACTGGATGAAGACTCTAGGATGGTATATAAGGTAGTCACCAGGGAAGAGAATTTAAGGTAGCCTCTCGACTTAGATTGTTAGATCTTGTAGATCTCTGGAAATTTCCCTAGTGCCAGTTTTCTCTTTAAACCTATAATGGCTCCCTCTATTATGGTATCTCTTTTCTTGCTCTCCTCTATTCTTCCGATGACAAAATCTTCTTGCTCTCTCATGTCCTCCTCTCCCCTCTCTTCGCCCCTTCTCTTTCTCCTAACTCCCTCGCCCCTCCCCCAATGCTCCCAATCAGCTCAAGAGACTTTGTCCCTTTCCCCTTTTCCCGGGACGATGTATGTCTCTCTTAGGGTCCTCCTTGTTTCCTAGCTTCTCTGGAGGTGTGGATTGTAGGCTGGTAATTCTTGGCTCTATGTCTACTATCCATATATGAGTGAGTACATACCATGTTTGTCTTTTTGTGACTGGGTTACCTTACTCAGGATGGTTTCTTCTAGTTCCATCCATTTGCCTGCGAATTTCAAGATTCCATTGTTTGTTTGTTTGTTTTTCCACTGAGTAGTGCTCCATTGTGTAAATGTACCACATTTTCTCCATCTATTCAGTTGAGGGGCATCTAGGCTGCTTCCAGGTTCTGGCTATTACAAATAGTGCTGCTATGAACATCGTTGAGCAGATGTCCTTGTTGTATGAATGTTGGGTATATGCCTAAGAGTGGAATTGCTGGATATTGTGGTAGACTGATTCCCATTTTCCTGAGGAACCTCCATACTGACTTCAAAAGTGGCTGTATGAGTTTGTACTCCCACCAGCAGTGGAGGAGTGTTCCCCTTTCTCCACATCCTCTCCAGCATAAACTGTCATTGGTGTTTTTCATTATAGCCATACTGACAGGAGTTAAGAAGGTATCTCAGAGTTGTTTTGATTTGCATTTCACTGATGGCTAAGGATGTTGAGCATGTTCTTATGTGTCTTTCAGCCATTTTAGATTCCTCTATTGAGAATTCTCTATTTAGTTCTGTACCCCACTTTTTGATTGGATTATTTGGTATTTTGGTGACTAGCTTCTTGAGTTCTTTGTATAGTTTGGAAATCAGCCCTCTGTCAGATGTGGTGTTGGTGAATATCTTTTCCCATTCTGTGGGCTGCCGTTTTGTCTTGCTGACTGTGTCCTTTGCCTTACAGAAGCTTCTTAGTTTTAGGAGGTCCCATTTATTAATTGTCAATCTCAATGTCTGTGCTACTGGTGTTATGTTCAGGAAGTGGTCTCCTGTACTAATTTGTTTGAGGGTACCACCTACTTTCTCTTCTAATAGGTTCAGTATGGCTGGATTTATGTTGAGTTCTTTGATCCACTTGGACTTAAGTTTTGTGCATGGAGATAGACATAGATCTATCGGCAATCTTCTACACGCCAGCATCCAATTATGCCAGCACCATTTGTTGAAGATGCTTTCTTTTTTCCATTGTATAATTTTAGCTTCTTTGTCAAAAATCAGGCATTCATAGGTATGTGGTTAATATCTGGACCTTCAATTTAATTCCATTAGTCTACCTGTCTATTTTTGAGCCAATACCAAGCTGTTTTCAGGACTATAGCTCTATAATAGAGCTTGAAGTCAAGGATGCCTCTGGAAGTTCCTTTATTGTACAAGGTTGTTTTGGCTATCCTGGGTCTTTTGTTTTTCCATATAAAGGTGAGAATAGTTCTTTCAAGGTCTGTGAAGAATTGTGCTGGGATTTTGATGAGGATTGCATTGAATCTGTGGATTGCTTTTGGCAAGATTGCCATTTTTACTATGTTGATCCTACCTCTGCAAGAGCATGGGAGATCTTTCCATTTTCTGGTATTTTCTTTAATTTCTTTCTTTAAAGACTCAAATTTCTTGCTATACAGGCATTTCACTTGTTTGGTTAGCGTTACCCCAAGATATTTTATGTTGTTTGTGGCAATTGTAAAGGGTGATGTTTCTCTGATTTCTTTCTCAGCCCATTTATTGTCTGTATATAGTAGGGCTACTGATTTTTTTTCAGTTAATCTTCTATCCTGCGACTTTGCTGAAGTGTTTATCAGCTGAAGGAGTTCCCTGGTAGATTTTTTTTGGTCGATTTAGAGAAGGTTCCATGTGATGCTGAGAAGAAGATATATTGTTTTGTGTTCAGATGGAATGTTCTATAGATGTCTGCTAAACCCAATTGGGTCATAACTTATATTAGTTCCTTTGTTTCTTTGCTAAGTTTGTGTCTGGAGGTTCTGTCTAGTGGTGAGAGTGGGGTGTTGAAGTCTCCCACTATAAGTGTGTGAGGTTTTATGTGTGATTTGAGTTTTAGTAATGTTTCTTTCACAAGTGTCAATGCCTTTGTATTTGGGGCATAGATGTTCAGAATTGAGACTTCATCTTGATGGATTTCTCCTGTGGTGAATATGAAATTACCTACTTCATCTCTCTTGATTGATTTTAGTTTAAAGTCTAATTTGTCAGATATTAGGATTAATACCCCTGCTTGTTTCTTGAGTTCATTTGATTGGAAAATCTTTCCCCAACCTTTAATTCTGAGGTACTCTCTGTCTTTGAAGTTGAGGTGTGTTTCTTGTATGCAGCAGAAGGATGGATTCTTTGTGTCCATTCTGTTAGCCTGTGTCTTTTTATAGGCGAGTTAAGACCATTTTCATTGAGGGATATTAATGACCATTGATTGTTCATTCTTGTTTGTTTTGGATTTGTTGGTGGTGGAATTGTGTGTGGATTTCCACCCTTTTTTTCCTTTGGCTGATGGTAAAGAGGGATTATCTTGTTTGAAGATTACCATACACAGGATAGGGGTGAGATAGGTTAAATTTATTGGGAGGAAATCACTTCCATGAAAAACCAATAACCCAGGATCAGTGCTCTGAGCATCCAACTCAGCTGCCTGCCGAGATCCAACAAGAACTTTGAGAGAGTGAGCCTCCCTCTCCCCAGGCCTATATCCCACATGCCAGGTACACACCTTTGCCATGCCAAATGGGCGTGGTTAGCACCACAGGTATCTGGTAATATCTCCCCCTACAATTCCCCTTTTAGTCTAAAGAAAAGATTTAGACTTGATACAAAACTATATACAAAGATGGCAAAAATCAAGTATGTGCTAGGAGAAGGAAAAGTATGAATATACACCCCCAACATCTAAAGCCTGGAAAACAACAAGAGCAAATGGCAAGAACTACATATCCAGTTCTAGGGTAAAGGCATAACAGAGATTACTGTAGAGTTGTCCTAAACTGGAAATTTTAAGTCTTGTACCTAATATTTCTATCTAGGGAGAGAGAACAGTAATTGTGACAATCTAATCTTCAACGTCATCAAAGACCTGAGAAGGAGGATAACAATACTAGGGAAGGCAGGAAGTGCAGGTGAGCAACTTCCAAAGGTGCAGCGAAGCAGAAACAGCAGGCTACCTGGACAGTCACCCAAAGTGTCACAGAAGTGTAGGGGCAACCAACTTTGATCATACAAAAGTTACACCATATAAGACTCTATAACAATGTAAGTTGTCTATAGCTAATAATTACAAAGGAAAATCACAAGAAGATATATTAATCTACCTATATCCTATCCTAACCATACTTTTTCCATCCATACCCTAAACTTATCTAAAAGAGATTTCTGAGTCTGAATACCCCTTTCCATACCCAACCCTAAACATCTGTAAACCAACCCTAAACAGGTGTATATTATCCCTTAATATCAACAGTAGGTAATGGGGCATTGTATTCTTAGAATTAGTTCCTGCTGAAATGGGATGATGATAACCTCATGGGATCCTATAGGAAGAAAATTTTTAGAGTAACAAAAGTCTTGAGCAGACTAGTTGTAACATTTGTGCCTAGTCTCTGTTTGGCAAGAGATGCTTGACTGAAGTTCTTATCTGAAGCTCTGGCCAGAGTGTAATAAGAAGGTGAACCATTTCAGCTAGCTAGTCTGGAGTTGTCTAGAGCAATATAGTCACAAACCAGTTTTAGGGTGGTAATTATCAGTTCAAAGGCATCAAGTTGGATCAAGTGGAATTGATGAAGTGGGGTCCCATTTTCTTTCCGGAGAGTTCCAAGATTGCTGTTAGGAAATTCTTTGTTCACTGTGGAGGACTTAAACATTAATATCAACACAGAAATTTCAACTTTTATAGTTATGCATACCAGGAAAAGCAACAATAAGGAAGATAATAAATATGAGGGAAATTAGGCTTTCAGAGAAAGAACTGAGTTTAGACAAGTGACAGTCCCTAGATTTTGTTTTCTTCTGTCTTACACCAGTTGGCTTCTTGATATAAGACAGAAACTCTAAATTTTATTTTAACAACATGCTTGGGTTTAGAGGAAGAAAGCCAAATCCAACTCCAAAGCCAGCATTGGTTTAAGTAAATTGGGACTAAAAGAGTACTAGGAAGTAAAGAGAAATAGATTTTTTATAGATATAGTTTAGCAGAATTAGACATTGGTACCATATATCAGATTGTTCTTTGATGGTTCTTTTTGGATGCCTATCCTTTCTTCTTTAGGCATCTACACATTCAGCGTCTTTTTGCTTTTTGGAGATGGGTTTTCCTGTTAAGACAAGAACAAAACACTTCCCTTCCTTTGTGAGGCTTGTATACAACTCATGGGATATACCTTGGTGTGTATCCCTGTCATTTCTCCTCGTCAAGAGGTTTCTCCTGTTCAAACCAAATCTTGATCAACTTTGATGGTATCCAAAGCTTTTCTTCTGTGGAAACAAAGGCGAAATCCCTTCCTCAACGTAACACATATTCTGGTTTCCATACTGAGGTCAACATCCTTAAAGTACACCAGCTGATTTAGTTCAGAAGTTTTTTCTATTGTCCAGTGTCTTTCTGCAGCTGTTTTCCTTTCCCATTAGCATTAAGAAAGTTTAATGTTAGTAAAGCATTATGTAATTTGTGTTTGTGGTGTCTTTGTTCCCCCTGCATGTTTATAGAGCATTTCCTTTAAAGTGCGATTAGATCTCTCAACCACTGCTTGTCCTGTGGGATTGTGTGGTATGCCAGTTATGTGCTTTATGTTATAATATTTAAAAAACTGTTTCAATTTTCTGGAGACATATGCTGGAGCATTGTCAGTTTTTATTTGTGAAAGAATACCCATAATGGCCATAACCTCTAATAGGTGTGTGATAACAGAATCAGCCTTTTCAGAAATAAGAGCAGAGGCCCATTGAAACCCTGAAAATGTGTCTATTGTATGGTGCACATATTTTAATTTTCCAAATTCTGCAAAGTGAAACACATCCATTTACCAAATTTCATTTCTATGTATACCCTTGGGATTACTGCCTATTGGTAATGGAGTTGGTTATAGAATGAACAAGTAGGACATTTCTTTATTATTTCCTTGGCTTGTTGTCAAGTGATGGAAAAATCTTTTTTAAAACCTTTGCCAGTAACGTGGAGTTTTTATGAAATTCTGAGGCTTCTAGCATGTTTCCTATTAATAAATGACCAAACTCATTGCCTTGTGCTTGAGGACCTGGCAGACCCATATGGGATCTGATGTGTGTTATATATAGAGGATGAATCCCATTCATGATTGTTTCTTGTAATTGTATAAACAATGAAGTTAATTCATCATCAGGAATAAATTCAGCAGTCTCAATGTGTAAAATGACTCTTTCTGCATATTGAGAGTCAGTAACTATATTGAGAGGCTCTGTAAAATAAGTACCATGAGAATGGCATACAATTCTGCCTATTGTACAGAGTTATAAGGGCTTTGAACTACTTTACTTATTTTTGCTGATTTATGTCCTGCCTTACCTGATTTGTTTGCATCAGCATAGAATGTAGAGACTCCAGAGATTGGTGTTTTTCTTACAATGCATGGAAGGATCCAAATCATTTTCTTTATGAATTTTATTCTCTCACTTTTGGAATAATTGTTGCTAATCATTCCCAAAAAGTTATTGCAAGCTCTTTTCCAATGTTCATTATCTTTCCATATGGAGGAAATTTCCTTATTAGTTAAAGGTACTATAATTTCTGCTGGGTCCCTTCCTGTCAATTGACGAAGTATTAATTTGCCTTTTAATATCAAATCAGAGATCTTTTCTATATATGTTTTTAATTTTTTATTCAGTTTATGTGGTAGAAATATCCATTCTAATATGATATCTTTCCTCTGCATCAAAATCCCTAAAGGGTTTTCTCTAGATGGTAATATAACCAGAATACAGTCTAGGTTTGAATCCCCACGGTCCACATGTATTTCTAGTATTCTCTTTTCTACCCATTCTAATTCTTTTTCAGCTTCAGCTGATAAAATTCATGGACTATTTCAGTCCTTGTCCCCTTTTAGGGCCATTTTAAGTTTTTCAAATCATGCCGTTCAACTCCAATAACCGTCTGTAGTTGAGAAATCTCTCCCAGTAATTTTTGAAAATCATTAAGAGTCTGATTTGTACTTTTCGTGGTCTAATTTTTTGTAGATCTATTTTATAACCTAAATAATTGATAGAACCTCCTCTTTGTATTTTTTCAGGGGCAATCTGAAATGAAAACTGAAATAGAGACAATAAAGAAAATATCTCTTAACCTCCTGAGAATTGTTATAAGTAGGCACTGTGCAGGCAAATGCTTCCCTATCTTTTTCTTGTAAAGGTATAGTGAAGAAGCTATCTTTTTTTTGTTTTTCCCTTTGTTTTTTTCAAGACAGGGTTTCTTTGTGTAGCTTTGGAGCCTATCCTGGCACTCGCTCTGGAGACCAGGCTGGCCTCCTCCCGAGAAGAAGCAATCTTTTAAATCAATGACTATACTAGGCCATTCTTTAGGTATTAGAGAAGGCAAGGGCATCCCAGGCTCTCGAGAGCCCATTGACTGAATTACTTTATTGATAGCGCTCAAGTCTGTAAGCTTTCTCCATTTACCAGATTTCTTTTTGATAACAAATACAGGAGAATTTCAAGGGCTGGTAGATTCTTCAATATGTCCAGCATTTAGCTGTTCCTGAACCAGCTGTTCTAAAGCCTCTAGCTTCTCAGAGGCCGTCAGCCATTACCCTATCCAGAGAGGTTCATCTGTTAGCCATTTTAAGGGTAGGGCTTTAGGTTCCTCTGTAAGTCTGGCACTTATATTCTGTTTATGTACAGCTTAGATGGTTGGTATCTGTTTTCTGTAGTGCCTCACAACCATGAGCTTGTTATATCCGATACTGGAAGAATGTTAATCTGGGTGTTGGAAGAAGATTACCATACACGGGATAGGGTTGAGGTAGGTTTTTGTGTTTTCTTTATTGTCTCTATTTCAGTTTTCATGTCTTGACTTGTTTGAATTGTTTCCTTCATCTATTTGATTGTTTTTTTTTTTTCTTGGCTTTCCTTGCTTTCTTTAAAAGATCTGTTGATTTTTTGGTTTATCTTTTTCTTCCATTTCTTTAAGGGATTTTCTCATGTCCTCTTTGAGGTCCTCTATCATTTTCATGAAGTTGTTTTTAAGGTCATTCTCTTCTGCTTCATCTGCGTTGAGATGTTCAGGTCTTGCTGGTGTAGAGTCCCTAGACTCTAGTGGTGTCATATTGGCTTTTCTGTTGTTGAATGTGTTTTAATATTGTCTTCTTCCCATCCCTTCTTCCAATGGGTGCAAGAGGAGTCTCTTCCTCTCCTGGTGGGTACAGGTCCAATGTTCCCTTCCAGTGGGTACAAGCAGATCCAATACTCCAATGGCTTTCCTCTTCTTGTGAGTAGAGGCAGGACTAGTACTGGGACCTTGGCAGTCTCTGATGGGCTGGACTGCCGGGATGGGATCCCCAGTGCACATTCCCCAGGCCTCAGGCAGCTCTGAGCAGGGCACCAGAAGGCAGGCAGGAAACCTCACTTTCATCTTAATTCCAGTCTCTAGAATGTAGGAAGCATTCATGGAGGCTGGCAAGATGACTCAGTGGTTAAGAGTACAAGCTGCTCTTGCAGAGGACCCGGGTTGGGGTCTTAGTACCCATTTGAGGTGGTTCACATCTGCCTATAACTCTAGCTCCAGGGGACCCAATGCCCTCTTCCAGATTCTTCCAGCACCTGCACCTACATACCTACATGTGCTTAGACCTACACACACACACACACACACACACACACACACACACACACACTCATGAAAATAAATAAAATATCTATCTATCTATCTATCTATCTATCTATCTATCTATCTATCTATCCCCTCACTCTGGAGCCAGAGGCAGGCAGGTCTCTATGAGTTCCAGGCTACCCAGGACTACAGAGTGAAACCTTGCCTTGAAAGTAAATAAATAAGTAAATTATAGGAATCACTCTTTTTGTAACCCAGCCAGGCCTCAAACTGTGGCAGTTCTCCTGCTTAGCCTTTGGAATGCTGCCATACCCTGCTTGTCTTTAAAACCACAGTAAAAACATGGGTATTATTCCTTTATATTACTCCTATGAAGAAACATACTGGTTGTGGTACCAATCTCAGTGCTCAGAAAGCAGAGGCCAGATGATCAGGATGTCAAGATAATCCCTGGCTACAAATCAAGTTCAAGAACAGCCTAAACTATATGAGACTGTGTCTCAAAAACAAACCAAAAAGAAAAGGAGTAGGGGAGAGAGAGAGATGGTGGCTCAATGGTTAGGAGCCCTGTTCTTCCAAAGGATCCAGATTATCCCAGCTCACAACTGGCTGTAACCCCAGTTCCCGGGAATCTGATACCCTCTTCTGGCTTCTTCTAATGATAGGTACAAATGTGGTATGCAGACATTCACACAGGCAAAATGTCCATGCTCAAAAAAATTTTTACCTTATTTTTTTATTTTTTGGTTTTTTGAGACAGGGTTTCTCCATGTAGCCCTTGCTATCCTGGAATTTACTCTGTAGACCAGGTAAGCCTCAAACTCATAGAGATCCACCTGCCTCTGCTTCCAGAGAGCTAGGATTAAAGGTGTGTGACACCTAGATGACCCTACTTTTTATCAAGTTGAAAAAAAAAAAACTGCCAGCATAGCTACATAGAAAATAAAAGTTTGGGAAGATATTCAGTATCATTAGGCATCATTGTGCAAATTAGGAGTACAAATGGATGTGGCTCTGAACACATTAGGATGGCTATCATAACCCCAGTCCAGGCATGGGAAACCTCCCTTCTAGCGGTTAGTTGGTCAGGATGGTCCAAGAGATACCCAATACAACACAGCTATTACCATTGGTTGCTTCCCAGAACTTCAGGTAAGACTCTGTTGCTGAAGACACCACACACTTTGGACACAGAACTTAGAAGAATTTAGCTAGAACTCACTTGGACACCTCCCCACTCAGGTCTAGCTCTCTTGTGTTGTTGATTGTGAGCCTTAGCCATTAATGACCAAGCTGCCCCACCAGCTTTGACAACTGGCTCCTACTGTATCAGATGGTGCTATGCAAGCTGCTGAGAAGAAAAGAATCAATAGCCCTACCAAATTGTAATGGCTGCAAACTACAACAATCACTGGCCAGGCAAGATATCCCTAGTAATAAAATAGAGGCACTTATATCTTGGGATGTAACAAATAGCTGTCTAAGTCAGACATAGGCCTGCTCAAATTCATGCCCGTACTGTAAACCTAGTCAACTATCTGTGGCTGGAGAAGTCATAGGTCACAGAGGGGAACTTACCACTGTCATTTTCCTAAATGAATATAGCTTCTAACTGTATTCTAAACACTTATCCCTTATATGCACAAAGAAGTGTAGCTATCACCACTCATCAAAAAATGTGGTTTGGTTTTGTTTTTGCAGAGATCCATAAAACTGGTCAGAAAAGAGAGAATAAATAGCCACAGGGAGCCCTGCCCCAGTTGGTATATCTACTATACAACCCCTACATCTGAGGTTCAAGGAGCATTGTAGAAGAGGGGCCAGAAAGATGCTAAGATTCAGAGGAACAATATGCCAGATTTAAGATAGTCTTCTAGATACAACATGGATGCTGCACCTGCAAAAATCTCAACCAACAAGGCCTGCCTCATGAGCACTCCAGGTAACAGGCCCAAGTAGACGGGGAAAATTTTCCTAGGCCCCACTTCTTAGATCAGTGGTTCTCAACCTTCCTAATGCTGTAAACCTTTAACACAGTTCCTCATGTTATGCTGACCCCCAACCGTAAAATTATTTTCGTTACTAGTTACTACTTCATAACTAATTTTGCTACTATTATGAATCATAATGTATCTTTTTTTGGAGGTATGAATCATAATGTATCTTTTTTTGGAGGTATGAATCATAATGTATCTTTTTTTGGAGGTATGAATCATAATGTATCTTTTTTTGGAGGTAGAGGTTTGTTTGCGACCCACAGGTTGAGAACCAATGGCTTAGATGAATTACAGACATCCACTGGGCGATGTGAGAAGGAGAATTAGTTTCCCCTGTGCATGATCCCCCTGATAGGTTATCCAATCCTAAGTGGTCAGTCATAAACACATGTGCTTAAGGAGCACCATCAAATGAACTCAGCAGATTTATATGTTTTCGTGCTTCTGCAGTCCCCCTGCCCCACTCAGCTTGGACTGGCTCTGGGACATTCTGGGCCTGGCTGTTTCTGCTTTGACACATTTTGGAGTCTTGAGCAGAGAAATGAGGTCCTACTATCCTGCTGGGAGGGATTATATAGTGAGACAAGAGAGAGAGGGGGGAGAGAGGGGAGGGCTGACCATCTAAGTGAATCAACCATACTCCATCTTCAAATAGAGAGGGGGGTGAGGCCATCTTGGCTGTTCAGCCCCTGACTGTCTGAGGGCAGCCACAAGAGTTCCAGGGTCTTAGGAGCCAGCACCAAGACTCATGCTGCTGAGGCCCTGCTAACCAATCCCCCCACACGCAGAATGGAAGGAGATAATGTCATGGCTGCTGCTTTGGGCCCTCATGGTTGAGGTGATTGTTATGCAAGCAGAGATAACAGGAACCAGACACTTTAATCTTCTGTTGAGTCACCCATTTCCCGCTGAGTTCCAGAACACCAATCCCAAAATTCCAAGAACTGGAGAGCATAAAGGACTGAGGAGGAGCACTAGGGATGTGGAGAAGACAGAGGGTGAGTTGGGAGTGAAAAGCCCCCGGTGGTTGGGGCACTAGAGGAGTTTTCTATCTCTAAGTCAAACTTCCAATTTGAAAGTTTCATTTTATGCCATTGTTACTGTCTGCCTCTTCCTTCATTCTAATTGCTCTAGCTTGCATTCTAGTGTTGCAATAAACCCCAAGACCAAAAGCAACTTGGGGAGGAAAGGGTTTATTTCAGCTTACAGTTGTAGTCCCCCATAAAGGGAAGCCAGGGCAGGAACTTGAGGCAGGAACTGAAGCAGATAACATGGAGACTGGCTTGTCTTTCTTGGTTTTCTTGGTTTGCTTTCTTATACACCACAGGACCACCTGGCTAGGGATGGCACTGCCCATAGTGGCTGGGCCCTTGCACAGCAATCATCAATCGAGAAAATTCTCCACAGGCTTGTATGTAGGCTAATTTGACGTGGGCATTACCTCGATTGAGGTTCCCTCTTCTCAGCTTGTGTCGAGCTAATGGAAACTAACTAGCTCATCAGTCCTTTGTCAAAACTACTGCTCATATTGTTGTGAAATCGAATTTATAAAATTGACTTTATGGATGGTTATGTACTAGAAAAGATGCAAGAGAGATACCTATTCACTCCTTCCTGTACACTCTGCAGGAAGGAGTATAGAGAAATTTACTTGGTTTGGGCTTGGCTCTTAATTTGCTTCAGAAAACAGATGAACTGTGAGTAGATGTGATCACATACCACAGCTAAACACAACATTCTAGAGGCACTGCGGCTGGTCCTTTGTCCCTGTGACCTCTGACCTAAGAAGGGATTATCCCCTGTTGGGGTCTTCACTTTAGCCTGAGTCCCTGATAAGTCACTCAGACCTGTTCCCAACCTGCAACCTGGGTCACAGCAGCCTGGATGAGAACTGAGGCATCCAGGTAACAGCAACTGACCCCTAAAAGGAGCAGGACACACATCTGCTCCTGGGAGCTACAAAGGGCATTGAGGTCATTGTGCCAAATAACCTTGCAAAAACCCAATTGATGAAGTCCAAATTTTAGAAGTTTCTAGAAGGAAAAGAAGATTCAGCCAGTACGGGTGCTCACCACTGTAGGGAAAAGGATCTAGCCAAAGAAACACACCCTGAGCAGAGCCAAAGAGACACACTTTGACCCAGCAACCAGAACCAAAGAAATGTACCCTGACTCTGAAACTAGTGCCAGAGAAACACACTTTGTCCCTGGAATCAGAGCCGGTGAAAGAAATACACCCTGGCCCTAAAACTAGAGCCAGAAAGCCAAAAAGACCAGTAAAAGAAACACACTTTGGCCCTGAAACTAGAGCCCAATCTGGCCCTGAGCCCATGCAGAAAGCTAACCAATCCCTGAACAGAGAAGAGAGCTAGCCAATCAGTTCAGGGATTCAAATTTGACCAATCCCCGCCCCTCTGGAGAAACTATATAAACCCTGTGTCCACATGGAATTGTTGAGAGGAGAGAGAATAAAAATCCCTGAAGGAGCTTTGAGTGAAGACCTTCCTTTGCGCCTGAGCAGCAGAGGGGATGGAGTGGCAGAGAGGGCAAACGCAGAAGGGAGCAGCTGAGAAGAGCTGCAGAACAGCAACTGCTGAGCAAAGCGAGCAACATTGTAACACTTCTGTCAGGAGAAACATTCCCTCGATTGAGCAGAGTTGTTACACTCCCAGGGACTGGAGCCGCAGGAGAAGCCCTTTTCTGCTGGAGCAGAGCTGACACACCTGGGAAGCCCCCCTTGAAACGGGTCTGTGGGCTGCTGTGCTTACTGTGCCCTGTGGTATTCCTTGGCTCCGGAGCTCTAGGATACCTTTCCAACTGAGCTGTGTAACACTTAGTATTCTGTGACTCCCGAGCTCCGGGATACCTGTCCCATCTGAGCAATCCAAAAGGCCTACAACCACCAAGCCTAAAAACTTTAGTTTGATTCCCTGAACCCACATTGTGGACGATGAGAAATGATCTCTATCCCGCCCCTGCCAAGCTGTCCTCTGACCTCCATATTTAAGCCCCTCAGTGCGTGTGAAATGAGGGAAGAAAGGAGAGAGAGGGAATTGTGTCTTCAGCGAAGCTTAGGAACTCCCACATCCTCCCTTCACATCATGAAATCAGAAAAGAAAATGAGTTCCAGCACCCATGTGAGAAATACCGTGGGTGTAGTTGGGTGTTCTCTAAGCCTAGAGTGAGCAGGTAATGGTAGATGGATCCCTGGAGGTCAAAGTCTAGTCGTTCTAGCCAAATCATGAGCACAGGGACCAGGGAGAAACACTACACACACACACACACACACACACACACACACACACACACACACACGCACGCACGCACACACGCACACACGGGCGCACACACGCTTCAAAAGTGAACTCTTGAGGAAGATACCTAGTGTTGGCCTCTGATCTCCACCCACATACATGCACGCACATACACACACTAAACACACACACATTGTGTTGTATTTTTATCCTACCAAAGTGAAAACAAATGGCATCTATGCCATTACCTGTTTTATATCTGTTGCTACCAATGCTTTCTTTCATATGTTTGGTGGCATTTTATGCACACTGTTCTGTCCATGGCTTTTACACTTACATCTTTGAGACTGTTCAATATAAATACATGCAGGTCCACTTAAACAACATAGGGTCATTCCTTTGATGTGTCCTTTATTTGTGTAAGGTTTGTAGAATATTTAACGTGCATAGGTGTTCATGGAGTTAATGAAAAGAAATAACCTAGAAGAGAACAAAATGTTGGAGAGCTTTGGCAGCCTGTAAATCTGTTGAGTGGCCTATTTTGAATGTGTCAGAATACATATAGTCATATACAAGCTTGCCATTTGCTCTTACAAATTCCTGCAATGACAACTGCTGTGCCCTTTGTCCTAGTGACTTGGCCTTTGTAACTGGAGAAGCAGTCTGGCTCATGATCCAAGGAGATACTGGAGAAATGGCTCACAGAAGACAACAAGCAGGGTTTTTATGTTTATTTGACACCCTTTTCTATGCTGAGGCCAACCCCAGCGAGGCCCACAACATATCTCTTTTGCTTGCTAACAATTAGAAAGAGACATGTTGTAGACATTGACTCACCAGTACCAGGGTTCTTTCACTCCTGCAGAAACTGTGTATAGCCAATCCTCGTTGGAGTCCCAGGGACAGGCTTTCAAGATCATTTTGCACTGTCCCATCTAAGTTTCCCTTCTGTTATTGCCAGATGGCTTCTGGGAAACAGTGTCAAGGAGAGCAGAGACAGGATTAGGCTCAGATGGTCTTAAAAACCTACTGCAGCTTCACCCTTGTTTATTTCAAGCCAGCAATGTTTATTCCAAAACAAGCAACCTTAAAAACAAACAAACACGGGTGGTGGTGGTGCCCGCCTTTAGTCCCAGCACTCAGGAGGCAGAGGCAGGCAGATCTCTGTGAGTTTGAGATCAGCCTGGTCTACAGAAAGAGTTCCAGGACAAGCTCCAAAGCTACAGAGAAACCCTGTCTCGAAAAACCAAAAACAAAAAACAAAAACAAAGAAAAAACAAACAAATATTTCACTCTGGGGGAACCAATGCATTTATTGGTTTCCTTACAGAGCGCAGGTGAGAGGTTACAGGGGTGTGGATGCTCCTTCCTGAAAATGTCACTATTTCATTCTTCATGGCTGAAAAGAATCCCATTGTGTATACTGTCCTAATTTTCTTTATCCATTCCTCTGTTTGGGGAAGGAGCTGTTTGGGGAAGGAGCATCCACACCCCTGTAACCTCTCACCTGCGCTCTGTAAGGAAACCAATAAATGCATTGGTTCCCCCAGAGTGAAATATTTGTTTGTTTTTTCTTTGTTTTTGTTTTTTGTTTTTGGTTTTTCGAGACAGGGTTTCTCTGTAGCTTTGGAGCTTGTCCTGGAACTCTTTCTGTAGACCAAGCTGGTCTCGAACTCACAGAGATCCACCTGCCTTTGCCTCCCAAGTGTTGGGATTAAAGATGTGCGCCACCAAGCCCAGCTTGATTTTTTTTTAAAGATTAATTTATATTTGGTTTATGAGTTTCTGTTGTTGTGATATGGGTTTCTACTGTTGTGATAAAATACCATGACCAAAAGCAACTTAGGAGGAATGGGTTCATTTTATCTAAGGGAAGTCAGGGCCAGAAATCAAGGGAGGAGCCTGGAGGCAGGAACTGAAGCAGAAGCCATGGAGAAATACTATTTAATAGTTTTTACTCATGGCTTACTCATCCCACTTTTTAGTATAACTCAGGGTCATCTGCCCAGAGGGGAGACCCTCCTACTCCCTAAGTTGCTCCCATGGGTCTGCCCACATTAATCATTAATCAAGAAAACTCACTATAGACTTACATACAGGCAATCTGATGGAGGCATTTTCTCAGTTGCAATTCCTCTTCCCAGATAACTCTAGCTTGTGTCAAGTCGACAAATAGCCAAGCAGGGACAATGTGTATGGGGTGCCTGAGCATATATGTGCAGTACATACAGATGCCCAATGCATTGTGACCCGCCAGTGTGGGTGCTGGGAATCGAACTCAAGTTCCCTTACAAAAGTGTTCTGCACCTTTGACCCATTTCTCTAGCTCCTATCCTTGACAGTTTTGAGCATCTCTCCCTCAGTCTATATTGATCTGATGCTCTTTTGTCACAATTCGACTGAGGCTATGGGTCACGAGTCTAAGGCCAGAGTCGAAGTGCTCTTCTTGTCACAGCTGATCAAAGATAGGATATCACGATTTTCCAATGGTGATACCCGGATGATGTGGCTATGCTGTAGCCTCCAGGTCCTTCCACTGTAAAGTCACTGTTTCCTCATTCTCATGATATACTCATTAGCAGAGTCACTAAACCCACCCCATACTCAAAGGGAACAGGAGCTGATACCCCACTCTTGGAGAGGACAGTATCAAAGTATTTTATTTGAAATGTCTTACTAGGAAAGCATCTCGCTTTCCTCTCTCCACCCAGCTCATTTATCTAATTATTTGTATACACCAGCACATTTTAAATTAAGAACAATGTATCCTCTGTTCTGCCTTTAGTAAAGTGGGCTCCTTCAGCAATAGAGGTTGAACAGAGATCCATCTTGAAGCTCCCAGTGGGCGTTAGAAGAGGGGCTCTGATAATACATACCCAAACATTAACTCAGTGGTACATCCGTTCTGCTGCCTAGAGCCAGGTGTTTAACTAACTTATCAACTCAAGTTTGCTTTTTAAAAATATGAGTTATCAGTGCCTGTAGGATGGTACAGCCAGCAAGGGTGCTTGCTGCCAAGCCTGATGGCCTGAGTTTAATCCCCAGACCTATACAGTAGAAGGAAAGAAATGACTCCTGTAAATTGTCTCCTGGCTTCTACATATGTGCTATGGTATGTGAAGATGTACACATACACACACACACATACACAATGTACTAAAAACCTTAAGAACTGGATACTATGTTATCCATGTTATTGCACACTACTTGTAATAGTTAAGAAATAGAAGCAGCACAGAGGTCCATCAACAGAGGAATGGATAAAGAAAATTAGGACAGTATACACAATGGGATTCTTTTCAGCCATGAAGAATGAAATAGTGACATTTTCAGGAACATGGATGGAACTGGAGACAATTGCATTAAGCAAAATAAGCCAGATTTAGAAAGACAAAGGTGGAGTGTTTTCTTTCATATCTGGAATTTAAATGGAGAGCGACAACAGGAACAAGGGTGGAGAGCTACAGAGAGTGTGAGAGCAAGAGCAACAGCAAGTTTTGGTCATGGAAGCAGAAAGGGCCTGGGAGAGCAAGGATGAAATCCTAAAAAATGGAGGGAGTGGAGATCAAAGAGATGTCAATGAAATCATCCAGCATTGAAGCGAGGGTGGGGGGAGGCAGAATTTGGGGGATGAAGACTGGAAAGACATGGTCAAGGGTCATGGAGGATGGCAGTGGGGAACAAGTCAAATGAGGACTACATATAATGGGAAGTATGCATGAAGATGCCATAATGGAAGGCACTACATTGAATGCTAACTTAAAAGTTGATTTAAAGCAAAAAAGAGAGAGGACTGTAGCTCAGTTGGTTGTGCTTAACTAGCATGCCCTGGGTTTGATCCCCTGTACCACAGATCCCGGGGCTTCTGGCATACACCAGTAATTCTATCACTCAAAAGGTGCAGGCAGAAGTTCAGAGTTAAGTCTGAGGTCAGCCTGGGCTATATGAGATCCTATCTTAAGAAGCAAACAAAACCAAAATGGATACTAAATATTAGGAATACTATTATTTTTTTATATAGGGCTGTGAAGATTTCATTAGATGGTTTGTTGTAAACTGTCCTGGGACATAGTCATATTGAACATACAGCCATCACTTCTGACATAGTTTTAGCAAATTAAGAAACTATGTGCATATCTGTATATACATAAAGAAATGGAGAGAGAAAACTGGTGGTTTCTAATGGCATCAGATCCTATTTTCTTCTCCTTGGTCACCAGTGTGGTCTAGGTGCCTTGCCATTTCTTCACTAACACAAAAACAGAGTTCCCAGATTAATACCACGTGACCCTGCTGTGTGTGGAAAATGACTGCTACCTCATACCAATTCGGGAAAGAGAACTGTCAAACGCCTTTCTGAGGAATGTCGTGGCAACATGTATGTAAGCAGTAACAGGCTGCAGACTTGCTTCCCCAGCAGTTCCATTTGGAGCTGTTTATCCAGATGACATCTCATCCAGTAGATGCTTGCAAAGATCTAGTCATACAGGATACTCAAGGCATTGATTCTAAAAGCAAAAACTAGTAACAACTGAATGTCTGTATAAAGTTATGAATATTTAAATATATTTTATGTATATGAATGTTTGCCAGCCTGCATGTATGAGCAATACTCTTATGTGTATTGGATCCCCTTAATTGGGGTTATGGGTGGTTGTGAGACCACCCTATATGGGTGCCTGGGAATTGAACCCAAGTCCTCTGCAAGAGCAACGAGCACTCTTAGCCACTAGGCCATCTCCCTAGCCCCCATTATGAATATGTAATCAAAAGATTTAAATATTCAAATATGTCTAATTGACAAGGGGTAGTTACAAAAGCTATGGTCAGTGTAATTTTACTTCTGTGAAATACATGTGTGTGTGTATACACAGAAAAAGACTAAAATGTACATGTGTAGAATGTAAACAGCCAGGTTATTCTTTCTAGTTCTTGAGGTCATAAGTGAGTTTACTCCCTTTTTTAAAAAATTTGGGTTTATCTGTATTTTCCAGATTGGGGAAAAGAAAAGCCAGTGCTATTTTTAACTCTCTCATCATAGAAAATTTGTAAAATACTTGCTCAATCTAGAAAACACTAGTAAAGGATGATTATACAAAATTCCCACTCAGCATTTAATTTGATTATTTTCTGAGATAGTTGATTGAAGGAAAATATTTGGGAAAAAATTAACAGAGAAGTCAACACCTCTGTGATTGCAGAGACTTCCTTTATTCCTTGGGAACACAGTGGAAAACTCAAGCTTCATTCTAACATGGACTTAAGAGTCAGTCTTTCCACCATGCACACACTTCTTCATTAGAGAGCCTGGTATGCCTTTCCTGGGCAAGTGTGGCATCTTCAGAGTGGCATCTAGTGGGTCTATTTGTACTCTACCATTGTCTATGGTGTAAGAAAGTCAGTGTGCTTACCAAACGCAAAACAGTAACAACAAAGCAAGCCACCCAGCTCAGAGTCAAACTTCAAAAAACCACCTCACCCCTTCTGGATAGTTTTTGTTTGCTCAAAAATAAAAATTGGGCTTGGGCTTGTGTATGTGTGTGAAGCAACCCCACCCAGGATTCTACACCACAGAACTTAGCACTTTGCTGCAGACAGGAAAGGGCATGGACTTCTAACAGTAGACCAAGAGACTAGAGAACGCACATGGGACTAGCTTTTTGTGATGCTGGTTGAGCATACACCCTGGCTAGGGCACCCTTCTCTGTCCCCACCTTGCCATTCCATCTACAATAGACCCAAGAAAAGGCTGTTTGTGTCATTTCACAGTGCACTTTAAGGGGACCAGATCCTTGAAGCTCTCTTGCTTGACTGCTCATTGCCTACTACAAAGCCAGTGAGGGTCACTGCTGTTAGTAGCATGATTGGTTTTGGAGGCCAAAGATTCTCATTTCTTCCAACGGGTTTGTTTGGAAGAGAAGAAGGCCCAGGACCCAGGCTGGCATTAGGAAATATTTCAAGCTTACAAAGTTTGTTTTAGGCATATTTTAAAACTTCCTCTTTTTCCCCTTTAAAAAATTTATATTAGAAACAAGCTTGTTTTACATGTCAATCCAAGTTCCCTCTCCCCCACCCTCCTCCCCTGCTGCCCACCAACCCCCTATCCCATCCCATTTCTGCTCTCCAAGGAGGGTGAAGCAGTCTATGGGGGATCTTTAAAGTCTGTCATATCATTTGGAGCAGGGCCTAGGCCCTTCCTCATGTGTCTAAGCTGAGAGAGCATCCCTCTATGTGGAATGGGCTCCCAAAGTCCATTCATATACTAGGAATAGATACTGATCCACTACCAGAAGCCCATAGACTGCCCAGGCCTCCTAACTGACACCCACGTTCAGAGGGTCTAGGTTGGTCCTATGTAGGTTTCCCAGCTATTAGTTGGGGGGGGGTCCATGAGCTCCCCCTTGTTCAAGTCAGCTGTTTCTCCAGGGTTTATCCAGCCTGGTCTTGACCCCTTTGCTCATCACACCTTCCTCTCTGCAACTGGATTCCAGGAGCTCAGCTCAGTGTTTAGCTGTGGGTGTCTGCTTCTGCTTCCATCAGCTACTGGATGAAGGCTCTAGGATGGCATATAAGGTAATCATTAATCTCATTATTGGGGAAGTGTGTTTAAGGTAGCCTCTCAACTATTGCTTAGTTAGTTGGGGTCATTCTTGTAGATTTCTGGACATTTCCCTAGTGCCAGATTTCTCTGTAAACCTATAATGGCTCCCTCTATTATGGTATCTCTTTTCTTGCTCTCCTTTATTCTTCCCCCGACTCAATCTTCCTGCTCCCTCATGTCCTCCTCTTCTCCCCTTCTCGTTCTCCTGTCTCCTTCTCCCCTCCTCCCATGCTCCCAATTTGCTCAGGAGATCTTGTCCCTTCCTCCTCCTCCAGGGGACCATGTATGTCTAAAGCTTCTTTTTGAGATAGGGTCTTGTAGAATATTTAAGGCAGAATGTGAGAGGGTTTTATTTTGAACTCTTTTCAGCTAGTCATTTAGTAGGGCAGAATTAGTTTGTATTTTGCCCAATTGCAAGCCATAAAGAGTTCAAAAGAGCTGATGTGGTGATCCCAGAATTCTCAGATTGGGCAAAGAGAGAGGCATGATGACCAGGAGTTCCAGGCCAGCCTTGTCTACACAGAAAGCTCAAGATCAGGCTGGCAACAAGAGCACCCATCTCAAAACAAAACAGCAGTAGCAATATGAGCAGACAGCAAACCCCACACAATCTGTTGAGTAGGGAGAAAGGGGGCAGAGATTCTATGCTGCCTGGATGTCACTCAGCGAGCTCACCAGACACTGGGAGCTCTGGGGAGACAGAAACTGAAGAGGGGAAAAGAATGGTTGACAATGCTGATAGTGGCTTCTTCAACACAGGTAAGAAGCATGGTTTTGTTTCTAGTATTGAGTGAGCTGTTGCTGCTTCTCTCCCACTCCCAAAACCTTTCTTCATCCTTCCATCCCTCTTTGTGCTAGCTCAGTCACAACTTAACCTTTGACCGCCACACACACACACACACACCTCAGCATGAATGCCCCTCTCTACACATTAAAGAAACAGGTATAATTAAAAAATTTAAGTATTAGAGGGTGATGAGAATAATGAATATTTATATAGCTTCTTAGATTATAATGCATATTAATACAATTGTTTTATTGTTTTGTACAATGTGACTTTCTCAGCGAGAAGAAATAGAGTTGCCAGGCCTTTAAGGGCTCAGTTCAGTCTAGGCTTTAGAAGGTTACAAAGCCATCCTGGATGTAAGATGAGGTGGGTTGAAGGGGACTTCACTTCTTGATGGCATGGAACAAACAACTGTTTAAGAATAAGGTCAAGAGAGGATTGAGGAATAGACCCTACCTCTGCCCTCCAGGTGTGCCCACTGGGTGAGTGAGTCCATCACACACAGGTGTGTACATGAATACACTACACACACACACACACACACACACACACACACACACACACACACACACACACACTGAAAGCAGAAAGAATAGTTAGAAAGAAAAGAAGTGAAGCATATTGGAACAGTGACCTTACTAAGAATTGTTTCTCTCTCTCTCCTTTGATTCTTGGTCTGCATTTGGTCTGGAATCTCTTTCCCCCTTTGTCAGCCCACACAAAATACTCTGCAAGCTGAAACCAAAGACACAAGACCACCCTGCATTCTGCAGGACTATATAGGGGCAGAGAAATCCGCTGATAGATCGAAATAGAAAGACTCTTGCAGCCTTCTGGTAAAGTAGCCAAGACATTCTCAGGGCTAAGCATCTGGCTTGTCAGCCTGGAAGAGATTTTGTTAGTTTGCCATTTGTCAAAATTCCCACAAGAACAGTCTATTGTGTCAGCCATTCACACATTGCAATCTGCAGAAACCATGGGGTGGGCTTTACAGAGATGACAACTTTTCTGACTTAAGTATGAAGCATTAGATAATAGGCCAATAGTTGATTTGAATAGAAATTAGGAGACAGAAGTATTTCTCACTTTTATTAAAATAAATTATAGTCAAGTTAAGTAAAATGCAGTCACTGAAGTGTTTAATCCTTATGCAGCTTTTCTAAATATCTGAAGTTAAAATTTTTAAATGCCACAATATTACACAATTAATGTAATTCAGTCAAAACTGCTTTGTCATAAACTCTAACAGGCTAAACTACCATGATGCTAATTACTAAATGCTAGTTTAACAATAGCTATAATTTCAAGTGTTCTGAAATACACACACATCCTAAAATAATCAGTAAACACTAAGCATTATTTTTAAAAACATATTCTTTTTTAAAAGATTTATTTATTTATTGTGTATACAGTTTTCTGCCTGCATGTATGCCTGAAGGCAAGAAGAGAGCACCTGATCTCATTACAGATGACTGTGAGCCACCATGTTGTGGCTGAAAATTGAAGTCTGGACCTCTGGAAGAGCAGCCCATGCTTTTAACTGCTGAGCCATCTCTCCACCCCCCAACACTAAGCATTCTTCAGAGCAATGATTTAGAGACATGGCCAGAGACTTGATTTTGTTGTTAGAGACAGCCTCGCTGTACAGCCTTGGCTGGCCTTGAACCTGGAATCTCCCTTTCTGCCCCTTGATACAAAAATATACTATCATGTCTGGAAAACATTAGCCCATCATGGTTTTGAACTCTCTAGGGAGCCAAGCACAGGGACTCTGAATTTCTTATTTCAGGTAGGTGTGATTATCACTGTTCTATTCCATCCTGAATATGAAACCCCGGGTTTCTTGCATATTAGGCAAGAACTCCATCAGCTCAGTCACATCTCCAGCCTCTCATAAGGTTTTTAACTACTGTAACTAAAACAGGTCTACTTCTAAAATGTAGAATACAAATCATGTTTTAATCTAACTGTAATTAGGTCAGAAATGAAATACTAAGATACCCACCAAGGCCAAGTGCATTTAGTACATTTCTACTGCTAACAAGATCTTTAGATATTCCATTAAATGACAATAACAGCATTCTACATGCATATGAACTATACATATTCTATATGTCCAGCAGCAGAGATTTGGGTTCAATCAACTTTTAGAGAGTGGGTGTTAAGACAAGGTCTTGGTATATAGACCAGGATGGGCTCCAACTTGTCCTTTGATCTTCACATCTGAGGTTCCTTCCACCCTCAAATAGATTAAAAAAGAAGAAAAAGAAAAAGGAAGCATGGTGCAACAGGGACAGCCTTAGAATGGACAGCCAGTGATTCAGGGATATTATTGTCATGTGGTGGGCAATTCCTTGTAGTCTGCCTGTTTGCTATTGGTTACCCATGGAATTTTCTCTAGCCCACTGTAAAAGCAGAATCATCAATGTCTCAGGAGAAAGTAGAGTCTCTCCTGGAGTCAAGAGGTAAATCTAGACCACCTTTTCTGATCACCTTTTCCAATCACCATGCTGCAGCAATGTAAATGCAGAATAAAGAAAGACTGGGCTACTCTGAGAATATGTTTCAGTGTGGAAGCTCAATGTTGTGCCAAGAGCAGCCAGCAGACCCACTTCTGCTGAAGAGAGATGACACATAGAAATCTCTCCCTAAGCTGAAGCGTAAGCCCGTAGATTCACAGTGTCTAAGGAAGGTCAGCTCTGATGAAATTGAAAGCATCTCCGTGTGTGTGTCATCTTGGGAGAGAATGTTCTAGGGGACAGAGTTGGCCTGGAAAAAGCACAGGGAAAGGAATCAGGATGATCAGAGTGAAGCTGGTCTCGAAGGCCTCTTGATTTAAAAAAATTACTTGATATCAGCTTTATACTTGATAGGAGACGCCTTCTGTCATCACCCCCACTGTTGGAAAGCCATTTAAGAGGATGCATGAATAAACTGGAGGTTCCAGACTCCAGCATGGACTGAGAGCCCTCCTGAAATGACAAGATGTCTGTGTCTCATCTTTATCACCATTGGGTAGCTAGGAGTTCCCCAGTCCAGCACCCCCTGCCTCAGGGATGTCCCCAGGGCCATTCAGCTGGCTCTAATCTTGGCCCCAAAGACATCGGTCTGGAATAGACAGCCTCTGTAGCGTGGGAGTGACACAAGCCAGGGGCACTGGCAAAATGACACTCAACGTAGGGCTTGAGAATGGGAGAAGAAGTGGTGGACACTGCAGAGAAATGGACACTGCAAAGGAGTGGACACTGCAGAGAAATAGGCACCACAGGCGTACCAGTCTGAGAAGACACACTGGAAGAAAAAAGAAGTCAGGTGGTGGTGAGTGAACAGCATTAAGTCGGGAGTAAAACTGTGTATAATTGTAGAAATAGGAAACAGATAATTGTAATGTAAAACAGGAAGATATTAGTCAATTGACAAAGAAGTAAAGTAGGTTAGTTAACACTAAAAGAGAAAAGGTGCACAAGTGTAAATATGAGACAGAGAAATGTCAGTCAGATGACAGAAAAGTGAAAAGTAATGAGTTAGACTCTGGAATAAAATATGCAGATAATTGTAGATATGAAACAGAGGAATATTATCCAGATGATAAAAAGAAGTAAGTTAGCCTTGAGAGTAAAAATGTACATGGTTAGGGATATGAGACAGAGAATTAGTCGGATGATTGTATATTTACTAGGGTATACTTTAGAAGTCAGGAGAGCTGAAGCAAAGCAGAGCAAGTACAGAAGATTTTAGAGTTAAAGAGTTTTGAAAAGATCATTCCCTCTCACAGAAGCCACCGCCGTAACTGCATCAGAGTTGTGCTGGGGCTTGGTGAAACGAAGGTGCGACCTCATATATGTGCAGGACTGTGGGAAATTTCTACCCCTAAACTGGTTAGGAATGTAATGGAGAGCAGAAAGCTCTGCACCTGCTAAGGAGCAGCTGGATGAGAAAGAATATACAGGGCAGAACGATTGGAATGAATATAAAGAGAGACATACTAAGTATCAGGATGGAAAGTCTTCACTTCTCTCATTTTTGACTAGGAATGCGGAGACGCAAAAACCTAGTGGTAAAATTCAGCAAGAACCAAGAGGCTTAAAAAATTTAGCAAAATTGCTCTCATGGGAGATAAGAAATTTTCAGGTTTCCTCAGATCAGAGAAATGTTCCTTTGTCTATGATAGCAGCAATCATGGATCAGCCAAAGGTACAGTCGTGATAGACAGCCACAGCAGGTCAGCTGTCTCCAATGCAAGCTAGTATTAGAGAAGCATCAGATAGAAAAAGATGATCAGGGATTTCAGACATTTCCTATATTGGAACATAGGAATACTCAGAGAAACATAATCAGGATGCATGCACCGATACCATTAAAGCAGCTCAAGGAACTAAAAGTGGCTTATGTTGGTATAGACCAACAGCGGTTTTTACCCAGACACTGGTAGAGAATATTGCTATAGAAGCCTTACCCCTAGGAAATTGGAAGCAGGTAACCAAGGCCTGCCTGTCAGGGGGAGATTATTTGTTATAGAGAGCAGCCAGGGACCTAGGGTGTTATTTCGGAATTTTGTCTCTAGGCCAATGCGGACATTATCCAGAAAAGTTAGAGACCCAGGTGTTGAACTTTTGATTATGAAGCAACTAGCTTATGAGAATGCTAGTACAGCATGCTAGGCTGCGCTAAGACCTTATATAATCTGTTTGCAGCTCATAGGCTGCTACAGTTTGTGCTAGTACATCCTTTCACAATCCCCAAAACAGTAAGGAACAGTCCTGTGAAAAAAAAATGCTATGTTAGTTTTTACTGATGGTTCTTCTAAGGGAAGAGCAGCTTATGTTACAAATAATAAGACATATATGGAACAAATGGCTCCAACTACAGCTCAGATAATCAAGTTACGAGCTGTTACAATGGTTTTTCAGCTTCTAGTAAATTATTCATTTAATTTGTATACTGATAATCATTGTGTTGTTTAAGCTCTTAAAGTAATAGTGACAGTTCAGTACATAGGAACTAATAATGATCAGATAAAAATGTTACTTGAGCAAATTCAAACTGCTATTCACCTGAGAAAATTGCCATGTTGCGTGGGTCACATTGGGAGCTCATTCAGCCTTTTCCCTGCCTACTGGCTAAAGGGAACAAGTCAACAGATTGATTAACAAAACTGGGTGATTTGTCTCAGATAGAGAGAACTCTACAGTCTCATAACTTTCATCACCAACATAGCAAAAGTTTAAGAAAGCAATTTGGCTTAACTAGAGAAACTGCTCACCAAATTGTCAAACAATGTGAGGTGTACCCACAATATTTACCTGTGGCTAATTTAGGAGTGAACCCTCAAGGTTCACTTCCTAATCATCCATGGCAAATGGATGTTACTCATATTGCAAATTTGGCAAGTTAAAATATATGCACATGGCAGTTGATAGATATTCAGGTTGCTAAGCATGTGATAAGTCATTGTTTAAAATGTTTTGCTTACATGAGAGTTCCAAAAGTAATAAAAACAGACAACAGATCTGGATATTATAGTAAGGCATTTCAATTATTTTGTACTCAATGGAAAAGTGATTGAAAAACATATTCCTTATGATCCTCCAGGACAAGGAAATGTGGAGCATGCTCATAGCTCCTTGAAAACGCAGCTTCAAAGAGCTAAGAAGGGGGAGAAATGTTCCTAGTCTCTGTATGATGCATTAAATCATGCACTCTTCATTTTAAAATTTTTAAATGTGTATGCCAGTGAGCAATCTGCTGCAGACAGATTCTGGCACAATGGAAGTTGAGCGAATTTTGCTCAGGTCAAATGGAGAGATCAATGCACCAGACAATGGCAGGGACCAGACTCCGTAAAAATCTGGGGTGGAGGGCATGTTTGTGTTTTCTCAAAGGAGGAGAACGAGGCACGTTGGCTGCTGGAATAGTTGGTGAGATATGTGAAGCAGAGAAAAACCATACCTGAGTCTTCGGGAGACCGTTCAAACCAGCTCGAGTGAAACCTGCTGAACCGGTGTCCCTGATCCTTGATGTCATCGAATCTACAGTCTGTGGAAGAAAGGAAGTGGTGGGTTCCAGAGTTCCAGTTTCTCAACAGGCCAGCTACATGGATTTCCCAGACCCGTGAGTTCTCATCCCGGAACCAACAAAGAGCTGGAGGACTAACAGCTTATATTTTGCCACAACTTGAAACACAGAACTGTTTTTCCAGTTTTTCCCATTGGGGAAAAAGGACCATTTAGAACAATTGGGCACTAGCATAGTCCATGATGAGTGACAAAAGCCACTCCTCAGTGTTTGCATGAGACATGGACAAAAAGTTTTGCAGTTAACATTCAAGGATTGTGATATTGCAAACCTGATTTCAGAATTTTACAGCCAACAGAGCATTGGACTTTAGACAAGAGAAAAGAAAGATTCACAGAACCTTGGACTCTAGATAGGGAAAAGAAAAAGATTCATAGGGCATTGTACTCTAGATAGGGAAAAAAGTTTAGAATTGTGGAATTGTTTGCACTCCACACATCGTGAGAACATTTTATTGTCTTTTGGCAAGAGCATGGCTTGCCTTCTGTTGCCTTTTATTGCCTTGTGCATGCATGTCTTGCCTTGCTATATGCATTGTTACCTTGTGTAGCCTTGCTTTGCATCAGCATTGTTATGCATTGCCTTGCCTGGCCAGCTGGATGCCTTGAATAGCTTTCCTTGCCATGCATGTGTCTTGCACTGTTTGCTTTGCCTTGCCTTTTTTCATGTGCATGCCATGCCTTGCCTTACTTTTCTTTGCCATGACAATTCCATGTCTTGCCTTTCCATGCAGTGTGCTTTTCTTGTATTGCCTTGTCTTGCCATGTGGTTGGAGGCCTTACATGGCTTTCCTTACATATCACCCATCTTACCTTGCCATGCCATGTGCATGCCTTGCCTTACTTGACATTGCCTTGGAATGTCAAATCTTGCAAACGCTGTGCATAGATTGACTTGCCTTTCTTTGCCTTGCCTTGCCTTGCCTTGCTATGTGCATTCCTTGCACTGGTATGCCTAGCCTTCCCTTTTCTTGCTTTTTCATGCACATGCATTACCTTGTCTCACCTTTCATTGGCATTCTTTGTCATGTGCATGTCTTGCATTGCATTGCTTTCCCATGGGGATGCATTCCCTTGCCCTGCCTTTACTTTCCTTGGCATATGCATGCCTTGCCATGCCTTGTATCCTTTCCTTATCATGTGTATGACTTCCCTTACCATTCCTTTTTGCCCCCATGGGCATGCAATGCCTTGCCCAGCCTTGCCTTGCCCAGCCATGCACGTACTTTTCCTTCTCATATACATATATTGCCTTGCTGTTCCCTGCCTTCTCATGCGCATGTATTGCATTGCCTTGCCTTGCCCTGCCAGGCAAATGCCTTGCCTTGCCAAATCCATTCCTTGTCATGTGCATGCCTTGCCATGCCTTGCTTTGCCATACACATGCCTTTCCTTGCCATGCACATGCCTTCCCTTGGATACCCTTGCCATTTGCATTCCTTGCTTTGCCTTGCCTTGTCTTGCTATGGCATGTGTATGTATTGCCTTGCCTTGCCTTGCCTATACCTGCATTGCCTTGCCATATGCATGCCTTCTCTTGCCTTGCCTTGACATGTACATGCAATGCCTTGATTTTGCAATCCTTGTCATGCCATGCCTTGACTTGTCTTACCATTTGCATGTTTGACCTTTCCTTCCATTGCCTTTCCTTGCCATGTGCATGCTTTGCCTTTCCTTGCTATGTGTATGTCCTGCCTTGTCATGCCTTGCCCTGTTTTGCCTTGCAATGTGCCTCTTGTCCCTTGTCTTGCATTTCCTTTCCTCTTTTTTCATGCATATGGCCTGCCTTGCCATGCTTTGCATTGCCATGTGCATGCCTGGCCTTGTCATTCCTTGTCATGTGCATGCCTTACTTGCTTTGTCTTGCCTTGCTGATGCCTTTCCTTGCCATTCATATGCATTGCATTGCATTGCCCTGCCATGCCTAGCCATGCACATGCATTGCCCTGCCACATGGATTCTTTGCCATGCACTTGCCTTGCCATGAACATGGCTTGCCTTGATATGTACATGCTTTGCCTTGCCTTGCCTTGCTTTTACAAGTGAGTACCTTGACTTTCCTTACCTGTCTATGTGCATGTCTTGTCTTGCCTTTTCTTGCAATGCCCATGCCTTGCCTAGCCTTGCCTTGTCATTCACATGACTTGCTGTGACTTGTCTTGACTTGACTTGCCATATAGATGCCTTTTGTGGCTTGCCTTTCTTTGCCATGCACATGTTTTTCCTTGCCTTTGTTCACCATTTGCATGCCTTACCTTGCCATGCCTCGCCTCTTCTGCATTGCTATGCACATGCTTTCATTTGCCTTTATTTTTTTTCATTTCATTACCCTGCATGTGCCTTGCCTGGTACATACATGCCTTATTTTACCTTGCTTAGTGTGCCATGCACATGGCTTGCCTTTTTGCCTTGTTTTTCCTTGCAATGTGCACAGATTGACTTGCTTTGACTTACTGCCTTGCCTTCCGTCACTTAGCCTACCTTCCCTTGCCTTCCCTCGCTATGTGCACACTCTACCTTGCCTTGCTGTGCCAATCACGTGCCTCTCCCTGACTTGCCTCACTATTCACATGCATTGCCTTGCCATGCCTTGTCTTGCCCTCCCTTGCCATGTGCATGAATTGTGTTGACTTGTTTTACCTTGTTTTTTCATGCAGATGCCTAGTCTTGCCTTGCCATGAGCATGCATTGCTCTGACTCGCCTTGCTCTGGCAGGTACATTTGTTGGAGTGCCTTGCCATGCACACATTTGCCTTGCCTTGCCTTATGTTACCATGCTGATGCCTTCCATTGCCTTGTGTTGCCTCAGCATGGTGATGCCTTACATGGCTTCTCTTTCCTTTGCTTCCCTTGCCTAGCCACTCGCATCTTTTGACTTGTTTTGCCTTGCATTGATATGTGCATGCCTTGCCATGCCTCATTTGCCTTAACTTGCCTTGGCATGTGGATACCTTTCATGGGTTGCCTTGCCTTGTCATGCCTTGCCAAGCATATTCCTTGTATTGCCTAGCCTTATCATGCAATGTTTTGCTTTGCAATTCCTTGCTATGTGCATGCCTTGCCTTTTCATGTACTTGCCTTTCCTTGATTGCCTTGCCTTGCCTTGCCTTGCATTTTTATGCCAAGCACATGCCTTACCTTGCCTTGCCATCCCTTGCTATGCACAAGCCTTCCCTTGCCTTGTGATGCCATGTGAATGCATTGCCTTGCCATGCCTTCTTTGACTTGAGTTGCCACTCCACATGCACAAGTTGCATTGCCTTGCATTTCTTTGATATATCCATGCTGTCCCTTACCTTGCAGCACATTCACATGGGAATGCATTGTCTTGCTTTGTCTTCACATGGCATTCACACGACCTACCTTCCTTGGCTACATGCATGCCTTGCTTTCCCTGCTCTTTCCTTTCCATTTCCAATCCTTGCCTTACATTGCATAGCCATGCCATGCCTTGAATTGTCTTGCCTTGCAATACACATATCTCCCATTGCCTTGCCATGCCAAGCCTTGCATTGTCTTGACTTGTCTTGCCTTGCCACACACGTCTTGCCTTGCTTTATCTTGCCTTGTGAATGCCTTGACTCTCATTTCCTTTCTTTGCCTTGCCTTGCCTTTCTTTGTCATGTACATGTCTTGCAATGTGCATGCCATGCATTGACTTGCCTTGCCTTGCTTTGCCATGCACATTCCTTGTCTTGCCTTGCCTTGATATGGCATGTACATGCTTTCCCTTGCCTTGCCTTGTATTGCAATGTGCATGCCTTGCCTTGTTTTCCTTTTCCATACATATGCCTTGCCTTGCCATACCTTGCCTTGCTATGCATATTCTCTGCCTTTCATGTCTTGCCATGTGCATGCCTAGCCTCGCCATGCCTTCCTTTGCCAAGTTCATATCTTGCCTAGCTTTCCTTGCCTTGCCAAACCCACTTTTGCCTTCTTTCCTTGCCTTTTATTGCCTTCCTCTGGCATTGCCTCATCTTGCCTTGTGTGCACATACTTGCCTTGTCTTGCCATGCTCATACCATGCCATGCCTTCTCATGTGTGTGCATTGCCACCCCAAGCACATGCCTTGCCTTTCTGTCTCAAGCTTTCCCTTTCCCTGTCATGTGCATACTTGCCTTGCCTTCCCTTACCATGTGCGTGCCTTCCCTTGAATCACCTTGCATTGCATGGGGATGCTTTGTATCCCTTGGCTTCCCTTGCCTGCCCACATGCCTGTTTTTGCCTTGCCTTACTCTGTGCATGCCTTGCCTTACTCTGTGCATTCCTTGCCTTACTATGTGCATGCTTTGCCTTGCCTTGCCTTACCATGAGCCCCTTGCCTCGCTATGAATCTGCCTTTCATGGCTTGCCTTTCCTTTCCTTGCCCTTCCTTGCCAAGCACATGCCTTGACTTGCACTGCCTTCCAATGCACATGCATTGCCTTGACTTGCCTTGCCTTGCCTTGTCATGCCATTTTTTACCTTGCCTTGCCATGCACGTGCCATGCCTTATCATGCCTTGCCATGCACATTTCTTACCTTGCATTTCCTTTCCTTTCCTTGCCTTGTTATATGCATGCAATGCCTTGACATGCCAGGCCTTGAATTGTCTTGTATTTTCAAGTGCATGTCTTGCCTTGTCTTGAAATTCTTTGTCTTGTGCATGTCTTCCCTTTCCTCCCCTTGACTTGCTTTGCATTCCCATGGGAATCCATTGCCTTGCTTTGCTTTGCCCTGACATACACATGCCTTGCCTTCCATTCCTTTTCCTCTCTGTGCACGTGCCTTGCCTTTCTTTCTCATGTGCATGCCTTGCCTTGCATTGCTTTGCCATGTGCATGCCTTGCCTTGCCCTCCCTTTTCTCACCAATAACTGCCTTGAATTACCTCTCTTGACATGCCTTCCCATTCACATGCCTTAGCTTCCCTTGCTATGTGCGTGGCTTATTGTACCTTTCTTTTATTGTATTGCCATGCACAGCTTTGTGTTGCATTGCTTGCCGTCCCCTGCAACTACCCAAATACCTTGTCTTGCCTTATCTTGCCTTCCCATGTACGTGCCTTTTCTTGACTTTCCCTGAGCTGTGCATACTTGCCTAGCTTTTTCCTGTCATGCTCATGCATTGATGTGACTTTGCTTGCCTTGTCATGCTTGCCTTGCCATACACATATCTTTCCTTGCCATGCTTTGCCTTCCCTTGCTTTGCTTTGTGAATGATGTGGTTGACTTTCCTTTCCTTCCCTTTTCTGCCCTGCCATGTCTAGCCTTGCCTTTCTTTTTCATGCACTGCCTTATCTTTCTTTGCAATGTGCATGCCTTGCTTTGTTTTGTCTTGCCTTTCTTTGCGCATGCCTTACCTTCCTTATGTGTGCCTTACCTTCCTTGTGCATGCCTTACCTTCCTTGTGCATGCCTTACCTTCCTGGCTTTTCTTTGTCATGCACAAGCTTCCCTTGTACTTCCTTGCTATGCTCATTGCTTGCCTTTGCCTTGCCTTGCATATGCATGCCTTGCCTTCCTTGCCAACTGCATTACTTGCTTTGCTTTGTTTGCTTTGCCTTGCCTTCCCAAATCCATGGCTTGAATTGCCTCACCTTTCCCTCCCATGCCCTGCCTCTCCTTTTGGTGTCTTTCCTTGCCATATGCTGGGTCCTCTGGCAGGTAGGGCTGTGGAAGGGCTGAGCAGGATGGAGCATATGGAAGACCCAGACCCCCCTCCTAGTCCCTGGAAAGAGCCACACTGAGTCTTGTGGCAGCAGGATCTCGTTTTATTGCATCAGGCAGGTACTTATTTATATAGGGCTGAGGGAGGGGCGGGAGACTAAGGATGGGACGAGGTGGTGTGAGGTGTAGGGGCCACTGGTATTTCACCACACAGCCATAGCTAGGCAGAGGCAGTTCTGGGTCAGGTTGTGCTGAGTCACTCATATGCGAAAGTTACAGGCCAAAGACAGGTGGTCAAACTCATCAGGCTCAGGAAGTTACACTGAGCCTCACATCTGGGCCTCTTTAGGCTCAACATCTCCCCATTTTGTTTTTGTCAGCATGGTGGAATCCACGGTCCCTGTCTTAGGGTGTCTTCCATTGGGGATTTTTACCTGTCACTGGGTACCATGTGTCTATCATGTCGAGAATCCACTCCATGATCTGTCTTAGGTTGTCTCAACCTGTCTGAGATCTTACCATCACTGGTCAGATGGAGGGTGGGGAAGGGATGCTCATAGGAGGACAGCCAATCATAAGAGGAGCTAGACTCCTGGGTGGCAAGCCTGTGATAGTGAACTTGGACCTGATAGAGTTTTACTGCCTCTAACTGTTGGTGGATGAATTGTATGATCTTATTGAAAACACAGGGCCCAACAGTAAGGAGAAGGAGAAGGAGAAGGTCCAAGAGTGGGAAGGAGGTAAGGCAGGAAGCCATGTAGGCCCATCCACAGTGGGTTGTTCTGGAGGTCCCGCCATCTCCTCTCCAAGCCCTTCCGAAGCCTTTTGATTTTGTTCTACCCTGGCAGTTGCAGGGTTTCCCCATCTGATGGGCCAGGATATCGCTGACATCCTGTGGGTTTCCAAACCCTCCATCACTGGGCAAGATGAGCATCACCGGTTCCAGCAAAGGCAGTATCACCCTCATCTCCAATCGTTCCTGGGGGAGAAACAGAGACACAGTCCTCAGGGGTGGAACACTCCCTGGAGAAGTGATTGTCATTGTCCCCTTGTTGGGGTAAATATTCTAGGTTTCTTGCTGGTACCCAGATGGGTCTTTTTTCATTTTGAGGAAAGACAGATACAAATTCTCTCCCCTCTGTGAGGAGTGGGTCTCCAGGACCCAGTTAATGGGTCCCACCCCCTGACCCAGATGGAGCTGTAGGGGACAGGCGAGGACCAATGTTTCTGAAAGGGGACAAATGCATAGCTTTAGAAAAATTTAAAATATTTAAAGTAAATAATGCCTCTTTTTAGTTGGTCATCTGGGGGTAGGGATTCCCCCTTTTGTTTTTGTAATTGACTTGAGGGTTTGATTGTATCTTTCAATGATTGCTCGGTCTCTGGGGTTATACAGGATGCCTGTAGAATGTGAGATTTTCCAGGTCTGGAGAAAATCTGTAAAGGCCCTGCTTACAAAGCAGGGGCCATTATCAGTTTTAACTTGATGAGACAATCCAAGAGTGGCAAAGCATTGAAGCATATGGCTAATAGCATGTTTAGATTTCTCCCCGGCATGTGCCAATGCCTAGCAGGCATGGGAAAAGGTATCATCAGAAAGAAAAATGTATTTAAGTTTTCCAAATGGAGAATAGTGTGTAACTCAGTTTGCCAAAGATGATTGGAATGGAGTCATTGGGGATTGCTTCCAGTAGTTTGAAGGGGAGGTACCTGGAGGAAAGGCTGGCAGGACTTGCAAGTCCAGACGGTCTTTTAATATCTTTAATAGGCACATGTGTTATAGCTATGTTTAAGTCCCCTCCAGTTGACATGGGTTAGCAGGTGGAAGCGTGTAGCTTCTGAAACAGTATTACATTGAGGCAGTTGATTGGCCAGGGCATTTCCCTTAGAGAAGAATCCTGGCAGATTTTGATGACCTCAGATGTTGAAGAAAAATGGTCCTTTGTTTGAGTAACAATTGAGCTTGAATCATCAGAGGAGATATAGGGTTGGAATCTAGCCTAATGCAGGCTTTAACTAAATTAGGTAACAGATTAACAACATAAAGCCTGTCAGAAAACAAGTTAAGTGATTCTTGCATGGCATCTAATGCCATAACAACAGCAAATAGTTCCTTGAATTGAGCTGATCCCTTGACCTTTTGGGAGACTGATTTTATGGGCACTGGCTCTTCACCCTGTCTTAAGTGACCAAGGGCATAAGTGACCAAGGAAGCCCCCCAGGCACCCTCAATCAGTGAATACCCTTAGGGACTCAGGGTTGGGTGGAGATAGAAAAAGTCTGGGGGCATCCACTCTAACCTGGAAAAAGAGCTCATCCATTTGTGAGGGACATAGTGACAATCATTTTACCTAGAAACCCCTCCAGAGCCATAGCAACCCTGTTATTGTTTCTCTGAAGCCAAGTGAAGTCTGTCATTTTAAAGAGGACAACAAGAAGATGAGGTTCCATACGAAACAGAAGTATCTCTGCCCTTGATAAGTCTGCAATCTGGATGGTCATTGAATAGACCCTGGGCACCCCACCTATTGAATGTGCTCAGCTTCTTGAGCCAGCAGGGCTGTACACAATGTTTCCCCAGGGAAGATGTAGAGGGAGATACGGAGATTAGGATGGAACCTCTTTAGGATTGTGGTGTCTATGGACCACTGTACCTGTGTAATATTTGTTGATGACAAGAAGGCACAGCTACTTGAGAGGAAAGGTCGAGACCCTTTAAAGTGTCGAACAAAAGAGATAGTTCCTCAGTGGTAATTGATATCCATGGCCTCATCCCATTTGTCTCCCCCAACACCTTTTGGAGCTGGGGTAAAGTATAAGAATCTTGGATTTGTAATTGGGGTTTAACAGGAGAAACGGCATCAAGGGATAATATGAAACCCAAAGTCTTAAAGGGAGGAATAGTTTGTTTGAATCTTTTCGAGATCCACCTTAAATTACTTGTATATAGGCAATGAGGCCTTGAAGATCCGATGGGCTAGAGTAACCCAAAATTATGACATCCATATAAATATAGAACAAGATATCAGAACTATTAGTCAAAGTATAATACTGGTAGATGGGATGGCTATTGGCCATGCCCTGGGGTAGGACAGTTCACTTGAATCTTAAGTCTGGCCTGTGAAAATTTGTGGAGGGTATGGAAAATGCAAATTTCTCTATATTATCTGGATATAATGGAATGAAGAAAAAGCAGTCCTTAACATCAATAATAGGTAATAAGTGTTAGGGGTGGCCGGGATCCAGGGGAGCCCCCTTTGGGGGGAGGGGAGGTCCCGGAGCATATCATCCTCCTACTTATCTTTCTTAGATCATGTAAAAACCTCCAGGAACCATTAGACTTTTTTATCACAAAGATGGGGGAATTCCACAGGTTTGTTGAGGGCTGTACATACCCCAGAGTTAATTGTTGTGTAACCTAGATGTGAAGTTCTTGTAGTTTAAGGATAGGTAGAGGCCACTGCTTGACCCATACGAGGTCCCTAGGTACCCATCAAATCTTTGGTATGAGTGGGGAGCAGTGGTCCTTAGAATTGGGGGTTGACCAGGGAGTGTTTTTGTCTAATTTTGTCAAAGTGAGGATCATCCCTATAGTTAGGGTGACTGGCCCATCCTTCCTCAAACTGTTGTTCATACTCTTCCTGTTCTAATATGTCATCATAAAATGCCTCATGGTCAGTTGGCCATTAGGCCAGAAACCACCAGAGGGCGCATCTCCCCATCAGGATCAGTTGCCATCAGGATCAGTCCTGGGCTGCCAGTTGGCAGTCTCCTATGAAGTGGACTGTCCGCCCACACACCAAGTAGGGCAGACCCGGGACAACTGCCAAGAGGAAGAAACTTCCTCTTTCCTTATTACAGTGCGGTCTGCCCCAGCGACAATCAGAAACTTTTTTCCTCCAACTGTTAGAGTCATTATTGGCACGGTCCAGTGTACCCTGACCACCTTCTTCCCCTTATTTTACAGGGCTGGGGGTAGCCCCTGAGGGAGTTTAAAAGCTCTACTTGGAGGTTGAACTTAGATCCCTCCCCTCCCTTTTTTTGTTTTGTTTTTGTTTTTGTTTTTTTGAGACAGGGTTTCTCTGTGGCTTTGGAGGCTGTCCTGGAACTAGCTCTTGGAGACCAGGCTGGTCTCAAACTCACAGAGATCGGCCTGCCTCTGCCTCTGCCTCCCGAGTGCTGGGATTAAAGGCATGTGCCACTACTGCCTGGCTGAAACCCTTTCTTACACTGTGGCCACACTGGAAGCCATAGGGACTATTGGGGGATTCCTGGTCTTGTTAGGGCACTCTCTTTTAAAATGGCTCTCCATTCCATGCCTGAAACAAGATCGCCCTTTTCCTCCTGAGGCCTGTGGAAGGGCACAGACAGAGCAGCTGTGTCCTCCCAGCCAGCAGTCTGTAAGGCTGATGCCATGAACCCTAGCCTGATGAGAGGTGGACCCCACGTCCTTACTGGCTCTAATCCATCTACTCATGGAGTGGTCCCTCAGCCCAGTGCAAGCCAACTTGTGATCATGCTTCATGCCATCTCAGATCAACATTTTAATAAGTTGGTCCCTTAGGGCACCAGGAGGGAACTTTCTCTGTAGACTTTTTTCAACTCTCTCTATGAAGAAGGCCAGGTCCTCATCAGTCTTTTGTGTGATCCCTGTAAGGGGGGTTCGGAGGGGCCCTCCTCTAGCTTCCTCCATGAGGTCAGCCCTATTCCTCGCATCTCATCCCAATATGGATCAAGAATGGCAGCCTTTGAAGGCCTGTAGAGAATTGGTCAGTGGTGCCCGAGAGCGAAAGAGATGGGAACCGGTGGATTTGTGGCCTGGTTGCATTTGTCCTGGGTACGGCACAAAATGTGAAATATGGATTATAGATAATGAATTATGAAACATGAAATGAGATGAATTATGAAATATGGACAAAGATATATGACATGAAAATGAAATATGATATCTGAAATATGAAATGTGAATTTTGAATTGCAAATGATGAAATATTAAATATGAAATATTTGTTGTGAAATATCAAGTATTGTAGTGTCCAGCACTACTACTTTTTACGGGTTCAAGCGAGGGATCTGTGGATTAATAAAGACAAAACAGTTCGTCACTCTTGAAAGAAGAATGCCAATTTTATTTAGAGGGGAGTTGACTTATATACCATCAGCAGCGCCTAGGAAGTAACTCAGATCAAAGTCCAAGCTCTTGAGCCCCTGGCAATATGCAGATAATCTGCATATTTGTAAACAGGCCTTGTCCACAGGAGGGAAAATGAGGAAATAGCACCTAGCCATGAGGCAGCCGGTAGCTCCCCAAGGGTACTGTGGATCAACCCTAGATAAGAGAAGAAAAGCAGACTCCCAGGGGGTCCCCACAAAATATGAATAATAAATTATGACATATGAATTATGATTTATGAATCATGAAATATGAATTATGAAGTATGACATGTGAAGTATGGATCATGAAATATGAATTATGAAATGTAACATGAATGAGGAATTATGAATAACAAAGTTTGAAAATAAGATGAAATATGAATCATGAAATATGAAATATTAAATATGATATATGAAGTAAGAAATGAAATTCGGAATGTGGAATATTAAATATGTTTTATGGATTATGAATTATGGAATATGAAATATTAAGTATGATATATGAAGTAAGAAATGAAATTTGGAATGTGGAATATTAAATATGTTTTATGGATTATGAATTATGAAATATGAATAATGGATTGAGAATCATGAATCATTAAAAATGAAATATGAAAAAAGAAATGAGTCATGAATGATGAAATATAAACCGTGAAAAATGATGTACAAAATAGTAAATATGGAATGAGAATTATGAATTGTTAATTATGAGTTATGGAAAATGAAATATGAATTAGGAATTATGAAATATGAAATGAATTATAAATTTGGAATACTAAATGCAAATCATGAAATATGAATTATGAAATATTAGTAGTAAAGTATGAAATGTGAATTATGGATCATTAAATATGAAACAGGAGATATGAAAACAAAATATGAAATATGAAACATGAAGAAGGAACTATGAATTATGATCTCTGAATTATTAAATATGAAACATGAATCATGAAATAAGAATTGCTAAATATGAAACATGAAATATGAATCATGAAATATAAATCACATAATATGAAAGATGGATTATGGATTATGAATTATGAATCACAAAATATGAAATACAAAACATGAATTATGAAGTATAAGATATAAATTTATAATGAAGCATCATAAATGTGAAATATGAATCAAGAATCATGAAATCTGAAATATTTATCATAAAATGTGAATGATGAAACATGAATTATGAAATGTGAAATACAAAATGTGAATCATTAATTATGAAATATGAAATATGGATTGTGAAAAATTGATTACTAATTATGTAACATGAATTATTAAATATGGATCATTAAATAAGAATTATGAAACATGAAATGTGAATTATGAATTATGAAACATTATGAGTTATGGACCATCAAACATGAATTATGACCCCTGAAACATGAAACTGAAATATGTATCACAATATGTGAAATAAGAAATGTAATTATGAAGTATGTAATATGAAATATGAATCACGAAATACAAAAAATGAAATATGAATCACAAAGTATGAAATATGGATATTGATTATGAATTAATGAAATATGAGATATAAATTTTGAAATATGAGTTATGAAATATGAATTATGAGTCGTTAATATGAAATATGAGTTATATATTATGAAACATTTATGAAATATAAAATATGACATGAATTATGGATTATGAATCATCAAATATGAAATAAGAAATATAAAATATGAATCTTGAATGATGAAATATTAAATATGAATCACGAATTATGAAATATGAAATGTGAATGAGGAAATATGAATAACAAAATTTGAAATTTGGACTATGAATTATGAAGTATGAACTATGAAATATAAATTGTGAAATAAGAATTATGTAATATGAAATATGAATCATGATTTATGAGTCATAGTATGGGTTATGACAGAAATATGAAATATGGATCTTGAAATATAAACTAAGGAATGTGAAATATGAATTACAAATAATGAAATATGAATTATGAAACATTAATTATGAAATGTGAATTAAGGCATATGAAATATGAGTGATCATAGAATATGAATCACGAATCATGAGTTATGAAACAGGAAATATTTATCATGAAATATGAATGATGAAGCATGAATTATGAAATACAAAGCATGAATATTAAATTATGAAATATCTAACATATGAATTATGAAATATAAATTATTATTTATGAAATGTGATTCACATTATGATACATGAGTCATGAAATATTGATTATGAGATGAACCATTGGGGACAGTGGGAATGGACACTGTGGATGGAGGTGTGAACACTGGGAGCAGTGGGGTGGACACCGGTGACACTGGTGTGGACCCTGGGGTAGACATTGTGGACAGTGGGGTGGACACAGGGTGCAGTGGCGTGGACCCTGTGGGCAGTGGAGGGACACCGTGGACACTGGGGTGGAATCTGGAGCCAATGTGATGAGACTCTGAGCAACAGTGTGGTCAACAGTAATGATAGTGTGGAGGACACTGTGGACAGTGGGCTGGTCACTGGGGACAGTAAGGTGGACACGGGGGCAGTGGGTGAACACTGCAGACACTGTGGTGGACACTGCAAGCAGTGAGATGGACCTTTGGGCACAGCGGGAATGGACATTTGGACAGAAGGGTAGACACTGGGAGCAGTGGGTGGACACTGGAGAAAGTGGGGTGGATATTGGGGCAGTGGGCTGGACCCTGTGTGCAGTGGGTTTGACACTGCTGACACTGTGGTGGACAGTAGAAAGTGGGATGGACCATGGGTACAGTGAGGTGGACACTGTACTGTGGAGTGGGTGAGTGTGGTTGACACTGGACAGTGGGGTAGACACTGGGGATACTGGTGTGGACACTGGGGACAGAAGGCTGGACACTGGGGATATTGGGATGGGACACTGAGGGACAGTGTGGTTGACACTACAGACAGAGGGTAGACACTGGGGGTAGTGTGGTGGACACTGGGGACTCTGGGATAAACAGTGGGGTGACACTGAGGGCAGTGGTGTGGACACTGGTGACAGTGTTGTGGGCATTGGTAAGACAGGGGTAGACACTAGGGACAGTGGGGTAGACACTTGGGGCAGTGGGGTGGACATGGGGGGAAGAGGAGTGGACATTTGGGCAGTGGGGTGGACAATGGGGGCAGTGGACTGGACATGGCAGACACTTTGGACACTGAGAACAGTGTGTTGGATACTAGGGACAAATGGACATTCACTGGGACATTGAGAGACAGTGTGCTGACACTAAAAGCAGTGGGGTGGACACTAGCAACAGTGGGGAGGACGTTGCGGGCAGTGGGTGGATGGTGTGGACACTATGCAAGACACTGGGGACAGTGGTGTGAACACTGCACACTGGGGGGACACTGGGGACACTGGGGTAGATACTATGAAAGGTGGGGTGTACACTGGGGGCAGTAGGGTGGACCCTAGGAGCAGTGGGGTGGACACTGCAGACACTGTGGTGGACACTGGGGAGAGTGGGGAGGTCACTGGAGACACTGGGGTGGACAGTGGTGACAATGGGGTGGGAAACTGAGGGACAGTGGGGTCGACACTAATGACATTACAGAGGACTCTGGGAACAGTAGGGTGGACACTATGGACTGGGTGAACACTGGTGGCTGTGGGGTGGACACTGCAGAAACTGTAGTGGACACAGATGGCAGTAGTTTGGACACTGGGAAGAGTAGGGTGGACACTGGGAAGAGTAGGGTGGACATTGGGGGCAGTGGGCTGGACACTGGGGGCAATGGAATTGAAAAAGCAGACACTGTGTTGGACACAACAGTGGGATGGACCCTGGGTACAGTGGGTTGGACACTTTGGACAGTGAGGTGGGACACTGAGGGACAATAAGGTTGACACTAAGGACAGTGAGGTGGACACTGGGGGCAGTGGGGTGGACACTTCAGGTACTGTGATGGACTATGGGCACAGTGGGGTAGACACTTCAGATACTGTGATGGACAGTGGGCACAGTGGGGTGGACACTGGGGACACAATGGTGGACCCTGAGGGACAGTGTGGTTGATACTAAGGACAGTGGGGTGGAAACTGGGGCAGTGGGATGGACAGTAGTGACACTGAGTTGGATACTGTGGTGGACACTTTGGACAGTGCAATGGACCCTGGGTACAGTGGGGTGGCCAATGTGGACAGTGAAGTGGACATGGAGCACAGTGGGGTAGACACTGGGGACACTGGAGTGGACACTGGAGACAGTGAGCTGGACACTGGGGGCTGTGAATTGCACATTCAGTGCAGTGAGGTGGACACTGCAGACACTATCGTGGACCCTGGGAAAACTGGGGTGGACATTGTGGATACTGGAGTAGACACTGGAGACAATGGGGTGGACACTGGAGGCATTGCTGTAGACACTGGGGGCAGTGGGTTGACACTGCTTATACTTTTGTGGACACTGGGGACACTGGTGTGGACACCGGGGACAGTGGGTTGAGCACTAGGGGCAGTGGGGTGAACACTGGGGCAGTGTGGTGGACACTGCATACATTGGGCTGGACACTGAAGACAGATGGTTGGACCATGGAGACAGTGGGGTGGACACTGGGGACAGTGGGGTGGGACACTGAGAAACTGTGTTCAACACTAAGGACAGATGAGTGGGCACTGGGGACAGTGGGGTAGACATTGCAGGCAGTGGGTGGTGGACATTGCAGACACTGTGGTGGCCACTGGGGACAGTAGGCACTGGGGGCAGTGGGGTGGACACTGGCACACATAGGGGTAGTGGGGACACTGTGGTGGACACTGGGGACAGAGGGGTGTACAATGGGGGCATTGAGGTAGACACCGGGGTCGACATTATGCACATTGGGGAGGACACACGGGACAGTGGAGTGGGACAGAGTGTTCAGCAATAAAGACAGTGGAGTGGACACGGGGCAGTGGGGTGAACACTGGGGGCAATGGGGTGGACACTGGGGGTAGTGGGGTGGATACTGGGGGCAGTGGGGTGGACACTGGGGACATTGGTTTGGACACTGGGAACACTGTGGTGGAAAATCTGGATCACTGGGATAGACACTGGGACAGTGGGTGGACACTGTGTACACTGTGGAGGACACTAACAACAGTAGATTTGACACTTAGGACACTGGTGTGTATATTGGGGACATTGGGGTGGACACTGGGGGAGTGTGTTGGACACTGCAGACACTATGGTTGACACTGTGGACAGTGGGATGGACCCTGGGGACAGTAGTGTGGACACAGAACACAGTGGGATAGACAATTGGGACATTGGAGTGGACACTGGGGATACTGTGGTGGACACTGAGGACAGTGGGGTGGGCACTAGGGGCAGTGAGGTGCACACTGGTGGCAGTGGGGTGACACTGCGTGCACTGTGGTAGAAAGAGTAGAGAGTGGGATGGACTCTGGAGACAGTTATTTGGACACTGGGGACAGTGGATTGGGACACTGAAGGACTATGTTCCACACTAAGTACAGTGTGTTGGATACTGGGGACTGTGGAGTATACACTGGGTACAGTGGGGTGGACACTGGGGACAGTGATGTGGACACTGGGGACACTTGGGTGGACACTAATGGCAGTGGGGTGGACAATGGCGTCAGTGGGGTGGACACTGGTAGACACTGGTGACACTGGGGTGGACAATTGGGGACATTGACTTGGAAACTGTAGACCACTGGGATGGACACTGGGGCAGTTGGGTAGACAGTGGGTGAAGTGGCATGCACTGTGGATACTGTGGTGGACACTGGGACAGTGGAGTGGACACTGGTGACACCTGTGTGGACACTGGCGACAGTGGGATGGACCCTGGGGATTATCATGTGGACACTGAGGACAGTGTGGTAGATACTCTGGGCAGCATGGTGGACTCTGCAGACACTGTGGTGAACACTCTGGACCGTGGCATGGATCCAAGGGACAGTGTGGAGGATGCTGGAGACAGTGACATGGACGGAGAGCACAGTGGTGTAGACACTGTAGACATTTGGGTGGACAATGGGAACACTTGGGTAGACACTGGGGAGAGTAGGTGCACACTGGGGGCAGTGAGGAGTCCTCTGCAGACACTGTGGTGCACACTGGGGACAGTCGAGTAGACAATGGGGACACTGGAGTGGACAGTGTATACAGTGGGGTGGACATTGGGGGCAGTGCGTTTGAACACTGCAAACACTGTGGTGGACACTGTGAACAGTGGAATGGACCCTGGGGCTAGTCATGTGGACACTGAGGACAATGTGGTGGACACTGCCCAGTGGCATGGACCAAGGGGACAGAGGGGTAGACACAGCATAGTAGGGTGGACACTGGAGACAGTGGGGTGGACACTGCGTACACTGTGGTGGAAACAGTGGACAGTGGGTTGGACACTATGGACAGTGGGTTGGGACACTGAGGGACAGTATGTTAGACACTAAGGACAGTGGGTTGGACTCTAGGGAAAGTGGAGCATACACTGGGGAAAGTGGGGTGGACACTGTGATTGGACACTGGGGAACTGGGTGAATTATGGATCATGAATTATGGATCATGAAATGTGAATTATGAAATATAAATTATGAAATATGAATTATGAAGAGGCAATATAAATAGCAAAATATGAAATATGAATCATGAATTATGAAATGTCAATTATGATACAAATCATGAAATATGAATTATGGATCATGAAATATGAATTACGGAATATGAATTAACAATGAACTATGAATGACAAAATATGAAATATCAAATATGAAATATGAATCATGAATTATGAATCATGTAAAATGAATTATGGAATGAAAAATATGAAATATTAAGTATGACATATGAAGTATGAAATATGAAATATGTGTTATGGAATATGATGAGATATGAAATATGACATGTTAAATATGAAATATGCTATACTAAATATGAATCATGAAATAGGAAATATTAAGTATGATATATGAAGTATGAAATATGTAATATGGATTATGAAATACATTTTATGGATTATGAATTATGAAATATGCAATGATTCATGAAAAATGAAATTTAAAATGAGTCATGAATCATAAAATATGAATCAGGAATTATGAAATATGAACCATGCAATATGAACTATGAAATAGTAAATATGGAATGAGAATTATGAATTAATAATTATGAAATATAGAAAATAGAGTAAAATTATGAATTATGAATTATGAAATATGGCATAAAAATTATGAAATATGAATAATGAAGTATGAAGTATGAATTATGGATCAAGACATGAATTATGAAACATGAATGAGAAAATATGGATAATATGTAATATGCAATATGTAATGTTTCTAGTGAAATATGAAATATGAATTATAGATTATGATATATGAATCACTAAATATGAAATGTGGATTATGGATCATGAAATATGAATTATGAATGAATAAGAAAATTTGAAATATCAAATATGAAATATATATTATGGATCATGAAATATAAATTCTGAATAGTGAAATATGAAACATGAAATATGAAATGAGAATTATGAAATATGGAAAATGATATATGAAAATGAAATATGAAATGAGAATTTTGAATTACAAATTATGAAATATGAATAAGGAAATATGACCCGGGTGGTGGTGGCACACACCTTTAATCCCAGCACTCGGGAGAAAGAGAAAGGTGGATCTCTGAGTTCGAGACCAGCATGGTTACTAAGAGCTAGTTCCAGGACAGCCTCCAAAGCCACAGAGAAACCCTGTCTCAATAAACAAAAACAAAAAAAGAAAATATGAAATATGAAATATTTCTTATGAAATATGAAATATGTATCATGATAATGAAGTATGAAATGTGAATTGTGGGTCATGAAATATGAATAACAAATATGTAATATGCAACATTCAATATGCAATATGGAATATTTCTTATGAAATATGAAGTATGAATCATAAGTTATGAACTAAGAATTATGATATATGAATCACAAAATATTAATCATGAAATATGGATTGTGAATTATGGATCAAGAAATATGAACTATTAAATATGAATTCTGAATGAGGCATTATGAATAACAAAATACAAAATATCAAATGTGAAATATGTATTATGGAACATGAAACATGAATTCTGAATAATGAAAGGTGAATCTTGAAATATAAATCACAAAACGTGAAATATGGATTATGGATAATGAATTATGAAACATGAAATATTAAATATGAATTATGAAATATCAAAAATTATATATGAAATATCAAATACTATATGTGAAATATGAAATGAAAATTATGAGTCTCAAATGATGAAGCATGAATATGAATCATGAATAATGAAATATCAATTACAAAATATGAATCCTGAAATATGAAATATGAAATAGATATGAAATATGAAATGTGTATTATGGATCATGAAATATGAATTAAGAAATATGAGATGTGTTTGAGGAAATATGAATAACATAATATGAAATAAATATGAAATATTTCTAATATGACAAGTGAATCTTGAATTATGCAATATGAATTATGATATATTGATCATGAAATATGAATTATGAAATATGAAATGTGAATTACAGATCATGAAATATGAATGGCAAAATTTGAAATATCAAATATGAAATATGAATCATGTATTATGAATTATGTAAAATGAATTCTGGAATGTGAAGTATGAATCATTTATATTCAAAATATGAATCAAAATATGAAAGATCAAATATGAATTATGAATTGCAAAAAATGAATTATGAAGTATGAGTCACAAATAACTATTATTAAATATGAAATATGAATAATGAAACATGAAATATTACATATGATATATAAAGTATGAAATATAGAATATGAAATATGAAATATGTGTTATGGATTATGAAATATGAAATGTGAAATATGACATATTAAATATGGAATATCATAAAAGAAATATGAAATATGAATCATGAAATATGAAATATGAATCATGAAATATGAAATATGAACCATGAAATATCAATTGCAATATAGTAAATATGGAATGAGAAATATGAATTATTAATTATGAATTATGGAAAATGAATTATGAATTTTGAAATATGAAAGGAAAATTATGAAATATGAAACATGAATCATGAATTACAAAATATGACATACAAATTATGAAATATTAGTAATGAAGTATGAAATATAAAAAGTGGATCGTGAAATATGAATTATGAAATAAGAATAACAAAATATGAAATATATCTCATGTAATATGAAGTAGGACACATGAATTATATATGAATCATGAAATATGAATTATGAAAAATAAAATTAGAAATATTAATAATAAAGTATGACATGTAAATTATTGATGATGAAATATGAGTTATGAATGAGGAAATATGAATGACAAAATGTGAAATATGAAATATTTCTTATGAAATCGGAATAATGAATCATGAAATATGAATCATGGAATATGAATCATGAAATATGAATTATGAAATTGAATTGTGAATAATGAATCATAAAATTTGAATTATGGAATATGAATTATGAATGGGGATGCATGAATAACAAAATTTGAAAAGGGCATATGAAACATGAAATATGAATTATGAACTATGAAAAATGAATTATGAAATTATGACTCATAAATAAGAAATATGAAATATGAATCAGGAAATATGGAATAGATGAACTATGGAATACAAAAGATGTGTTATGTATTATGATCTATAAAATATTCAATATATGTTAATTATTGAATATGCTATATTGAATATGAATCATGAAACATGAAATATGAATCATGAATTATGAAATGTGACCCATGAAATATGAATTACAAAATAGTAAATATGGAATGAAAGCTATGAACTATGGAAAATGAAATATGAATAATGAGTTATGAATTATGAAATGTGAAATATGAAATGCAAAACAGATTATGAAATATGAAACACAAATTATGAAATATTAAATATAAAGTATAGTATATGAATCATGAATTATGAAATATTAATAATGAAGTATGAAATGTGAATAATAGATCATGAAATATGAATTCTGAAATATGAAATATAAATGAGGAAATATGAAAAACAAAATATGAAATATGTTATATGGATCCCATGAAATATATATTCTGAAAAATTATATATGAATCATGAAATATGAATAACAAAATGTGAAATATGGGTTATGGATAATGAATTATGAAACTTGAGATTGTGATATTAATTATGAAATATGAAAAATGCTTTATAAGAAAAGTGAAATATGATACTTGAAATATGATTTGTGAATGATGAAATGTGAAATATGAATAATGAAATATCAATTATGATATATGAATAATGAAGTATGAGATGTGAATTATGGATCATGAAATATTAATTATGGAATATGCAGCATGAATTCTAAATTATGAATTATGAAATATGAGTTATAAAGTATGAAGTATGAAACAAGAATTGTGAATTATGACATATGTAACATAAATAATGAAATAAGAATTTTGAAACATGAATTACAAAATGTGAATTATGAATCATAAAATATGAATTATGGCATGAAAAATATGAATTATGGATTTGGAAATATGAAATATGAATAATGTAAAAATGGATTGTAAGTCATGAATTGTGAAATCTTCATTATGAAATTTGAAATATTCATTATAAAATAATATTGAATTATAAATAATATTGAAATATGAAATGTGAATTATGATTATTGAACTATGAATCCTGATTTATTAAATATGGATCATGAATTATGAATCATGTGAAATGAATTATGAATCATGAAATATTCAATATGCAATATGAATTACTTATGAAATATGAATTATAAAATATGAAATATGAAATGTGAATAACGAATTAGGACATGAAAATCATGATATATGAAATAAGAAATATATAATATGAATTGTGAATTATGTATTATGAAATATGATTTAGGACATATGAATTATGGATTATGAAATATTAATTATGACTAAACATATGAATTATGAATCTAATTATGAAATGTGAATTATAAATTATAAAATATGAATCACAAATTATTAAATATGAAATATTAAATGTGAATTAAGAAATATGAATTATGAAATAGGAAATTTGAATTATGGATCAATGAAGAATAGATTATGAAATAAATATGAATTATGTTATAGGAACTATGACATATGAAATATAAATTATGTATTATGAAATATGAGTTATGGCTTGTGAGATGAATAATGAAATAAAAATATGAATGAGGAAATATGAGTAGCCAAATATGAAATATGAAACAGGAAATAGCAAATAGGAAATATGAAGCAAAAATTATGAAATATTTAATATGAAAATGAAATATGAATCAGGAATTACTAATTATGAAACATGGATTATGAAGTATTAAATATGAATCATAAAATCATAATTATTAATATAAAAAATGTAAACGGAAATATAAATTATGAATTATGAAAATAAATCATGAAATATGAATGATAGAATATGAAATATGAAGAATGAAATAAGAATCATGAAATGTGAATCATGAAATATAACTGATAAATTATAAAGCATGAGACATGTAATATGAATTATGAAACATGAAATATGAATCACAACTTTGAAATATGAAATATGAATTATGAAATGTGAATTATGAAACATGAAATATGAATTGTGCATAATTAATAATGAAATATGAAATATGAATAAGGAAATATAAAACTTGAATCATGAAATATGAAAAACTATATAATATAAAATATGAATAATAAACTATGAAATGTGAAATATGAAATAAGAAATATGCATAATGAAGTATGGAATATGAAATACTAAATATGAATGATGAACTATGACCTATGAATAGTGAGATATAAAATATGAAATATGGATGATGTATGGAATATGAAATATGGATAATGAAATATCAAATATGAATCATGAGTCATGAAATATGAATTTTAAAATATGAATTATGATTTGCATCATGAAACTTCAAATATGAAATGTGACTTATGAATCATGAATAATGAAATGAAATGTGAATCATGAATAATGAAATATGAATTAAGGTATATGAATCATGAAATATGAATTATGAAATATGAATGTGAATTATGGAACATAAATTATGAATTAAGAAATATGAATTAAAATATGAAATATGGAATATGAATTATGGACTATGAAACATGAAATATGAATTGTGCAATGTATATTATGAAATATGAATCATAAGTATGAATTATTAAATCAGAAATATGAATTCTGGATCATGAATCATTTCTGAATTTAGTGCATATGAGTGCCACAGAACACTGCCCCAGAGTGAGTTTTCTAAAATTCCTGCAGCTGAGTGCAGGGACACTACCCAAGAATGATTTTTCTGAAATTCTTGCATGTGAGTGCCCGGATATTGCTGGGGAATGAGTTTTCTGAAATTGGTTCATGTGAGTGTCCAGACACTGCCTGGGAGTGAGTTTCCTTAAATATGAGCGTGTGAGTGCTGGGACACTAACCAGGGGTCAGTCTTGTTAAAATGAGGCATGTGAGTGCTGGGACACTGCCTAAGAGTGAGTTTTCTGAAATTCATACCTGTGAATGTTGGGACACTGCCCAGGGGTGAGTATTCTGAAAATCATGTATTTGAGTGTCCAGACACTGCCCTGGAGTGACTCTTCTGAAATTCGTGCATGTAAGTGCTAGGACACTGCCCAGGAGTAAGTTTTGTGAAATTCCTGCATGTGAGTTCTGGGGAATTGCTAGGGAGTTACTTTGTACATATGAGTGCTGGGACACTGATCTTGAGTGACTTTTTTGAAATTCATGCCTGTGAGTGCTGGGACACTAACCTTGAGTGACTTTTCTGAAATTCCAGCATGTGAGGGCTGGAACACTGCCTGGGATTGAGTTTTCTGAAATTTGTGCACGTGAGTGCCTGGGATTGACATTTCTGAAATTGGATCATGTGAGTTCCCAGGATACTGCCTGGTAGTGACTTTTCTGAAATTCGTACATGTGAGTGCCAGCACACTGCCCAGGAGTGAGTATTTTGAAATTCTGGCATGTGAGGTGACAGGACACTGCCCCTGAGTGACTTTTCTGAAATTTGTTCATGGGAGTTCTGGGACACTGCCTAGGAGTGGGTTTTCTGTAAGTGTGGGAGCACTGATGGAAGTGAGTTTCTGAAATTCGGTCATATGAGTGCAGAAACACTGCTAGGGGGTGAGTTTTCTAAAATTCATGCAAGTGAGTGCATGGTCACTGCCCAGGAGTGAGTTTTCTGAAATTCGTGCGAGTGAGTGCCAGGACACTTCCCTGGAGTGAGTATTCTGAAATTTGGGCATCGGAGTTTCAGGACACTAAGCAGGAAAGAGTATTCTGAAATCTGGCATGTGTGTGACAGGACACTGCCCTGGCGTGACTTTTCTAAAATTCGTGCATATGAATAGGGAGACATTCCCTGGGGATGAGTTTTCTGAAATTTGTGCAGGTGAGTTCTCCACAATGCCTGGGAGTGAGTTTTCAAAACTTCATGGATGTGATTTCTGAGACAAAGCATGGGAGTGGCTTTGCTGAAATTAGTACATTTGAGTGCTGTGACAATGCCAGGGAGTGAGTTTTGTAAATTTTGGCCATCAGAGTTCTGATACACTGCCCAGGAGTGACTTTTCTGATATTCTTGCTTGTGAGTGCCAGGACTCTGCCTTGGATTTTCTGAAATTCTTGCAAGTGAGTGCAGGGACACTTCCTGGGCGTGATGTTTCTTAAATTCGGTCATGGGAGTGCCAGGACACTGCCTAGGAGTGACTTTTCTGAAATTCGGTCATGTGAGTGCCTGGATACTGCCCGGGAGTGAGATTTCTGAAATTCATGCATGTGATTGCCAGGAATCTGCCCTGAAGTGAGTTTTCTTAAATTCGGCCATATGAGTACCCGCACACTGACTGGGAGTGAGTTTTCTGATATTCTCACCTGTGAGTGTCAGGACACTGCCCTGGAGTGAGTATTCTGATATTTGGGAGGGCTGGCAGTGGTGACTCTGGATGAGTCACCATGGGGAGGGGGCGTCGCAGCCGCACCCAGGGAGCCTGGTGGGCACCGGCGTGTCCAGTCCTCCTCCCCTTCCAGTTCGAGAAGGCCTCTTCCCCAGTTCGAGAAGGCCTGCAGTGGGTGTTGACTCTGTGATTTCTGCCCAGTGCTCTGAATGTCAGAGTGAAGAAATTCAATGAAGCAAGGGTAAACGTCAGGACGAACTAGATTCCCACTGTCCCTACCTGTTATCCAGCGAAACCACACCCAAGGGAATCCCCAAGAGAAATCGGGGCGGGTACCAGACTCGCTGGTGAAATACCACTACTCTCATCACTTTTTCACTGACCTGGTGAGGCGCGGGCAGTGGGTCTACCAAATGTCCGGACCTTCCCCGCTTTGGTCATCCTGAGAGCGGGTCGACCAGAAGTCCCATTGGACTCTTTATATGGAGGTAGACCAGTTGGCCTTTGGAATTTTATTGATTGAATGGGCGCGACCATGGGGAAGTATCCCCTCCTCTCTCTCTCTCTCTCTCTCTCTCTCTCTCTATCTATCTATCTATCTATATATATATATATATATATATTCTACCAGTTTTTTTTTTTTTTTTGGAGATCGACTAGTTGGCCTTTTCAACTTTATTGATTGAATGTTAGCAATCATGGGAAATACAGATAGATCAGGGTTTTTGGGTTTTTAGGCTTTTTTTTGGAGGGGGGGTCTTTCATTGGTTGTCCTGAACCCCACACTTTATTTATTTATTAGTCATTCATTCTTTCATTTCATATATATATATATATATATATATATAATATATATATAATATAGAGAGAGAGAGAGAGAGAGAGAGAGGTCGACCGGTTGTGTCTGTGGATTTTTTTAAAATGGAGATCGGCCAGTTGGCCTTTGGAACTTGATTGATCATTCAGAATGGTGGAATCACGGGAAGTATGGACACCTCACCTTTTTTGAGGGGGGTGTTCTTTCATTGGTTGTCCTGAACCCCACACTTATTTATTTATTTATTTATTTATTTATAATGTAGATTGACCAGTTGGCCTTTGGAACTTTATTGATTGAATGGGTGCAACACGGGGAAGTACCTTGCGTTTTTTTTGGTTTATTTTTTGTGGGCGGAGTGTGGTCTTGAACCCCGCACCCATCTATCTACTATCTATCTATCTATCTATCTATCTATCTATCTATCCATTGCGTTCATCTATTTCTTTTCCTGTCTTGTCTATCTGCCTGTCCGTTCATTTTGTTCATCCATCTGTCTTTATGGGTTGGTTGATTTTTTTTATTTGATGTGCATGTACACCTTTATAACAGAAGAGGGCAGAAGATCCTAGGGAATTGAAGTCAGGAAAGGAACTGAACTGCCTTTTCTCTCCATTTCCTCAGTTTCTCATTCTTTGTTTCTTTCTCTCTCTCCTTCCTTCCTTCTGTTAATTTTTATTTTATTATTTTTTGTTCACTTCTTCCAGACAGGTTTCCTCTAACACTAACACCGTGGTTTTGTTTTGTTTCTTTGTTTTTCTATAAGAATTGTTTTTGAATATTAGGATCAATTTTCTTGTTTCCTGTGATGTGGTCAGATGAATTATGAGGTGAGATAAGACCATACCAGCTCTGTTTCTGAATCTTTCTATTTATCTATCTATCCATCTATCTATCTATCTATCCATCCTCCGGTGGTGGATTTCTTTCTTTCTTTCTTTCTTTCTTTCTTTCTTTCTTTCTTTCTTTCTGTTATTGTTGTTTTAATTTTGGTTTCTTGAAGACAGGGCTTTTCTAGTCCTGAACCTGTGCATAGCTTATTTATAAATTTATTTATTTGTAATATGGGTTGATTATTTTCATTTTTCCTATCTGTCTAGCCCTGCCTGGCTATCCTGGAAACATGTCTGGCTGTGAACCCTGAGAGAGTGCCTAGCACCTTTAAAAGTCAGAAGGAGGGGGTGAGTGGGTCTGATGAAATTAGAATTATGGATGGCTGTCAGCTGCTTGTTGGTTGCCTTGTGGGTGGTGGACCGTGAACCAACAAAAGACCAGAGACACAACAGACAGGAGGGACCGAAAACAGGCCATATTCCATGTTAAGTGTTTCAGAGTTATGTCTGAGGAGCCTCCTACTTACATGAAACAAAAACAAATCCTTCCAAATGTTCAGATATCCTCTCAGGGGAAAGGGAAAACAAAGAGGCAGGAGCCCCCTCTCCAGGAGTGGAAAGGGACAAGATCTCCTGAGTAAATTAGGAGTATGTCAGGGAGTGGAGGGGGAGGACATGAGGGATCAGGAAGGTTGAGTTGGGAGAAGAACAGAGAAGGAGAGAAAGGAAACAGATACCTTAATAGAGGGAGCCATTATGGGTTTAAGGAGAAAATCGGCACTAGGGAAATCTCCAGGGATCCACAAGGATGACCCCAACTAAGAATCCAAGTGGCAGTGGAGAGGCTACCTTAAATGCCCTTCCCCTATCATGAGATTGATAACTACCTTAAATGCCATTGCCATCATAGATAGAGCTGTAGCTGATGGAAGCAGAAGCAAGCATAGATTCACAGCTAAGCACTGAGTCAAACTCCTGGAGTCCAGTTGTAGAGAGGGAAGGAAGAGTGATGAGCAAAGGGGTCAGTCAGGACCATTCTGGGGAAACCCACAGAAACAGCTGACCTACATGGAAGGGAGCTCACAGACCACCCCAGTCTGATAGCTGGGGAACCAGTATAAGACTGAACCAGATCCCCTGAACATGGGCGCCATTTGGGGGACACGAGCAATCTATGTGGCCTCTGGCAGTGGAACCAGTATTTATCACCAGTACATGAATGGGCATCAGGAGTCTATTCCAAATGGAGGGATACTCTCTCACCCTAGATACACTGGGGTGGGTGTGGGGGTTGAGTGTTGAGAGAAAGAAGCCTAGGCTCCTGCCACAAGTGATGTGACAGAATTTGATGATTCCCCCTCCATGGGAGGCCTCACCCTCCCTGAGGAGTGATTGGCAAGGGGGGTGGGCTGGGGGGATTTGGTGGGAGTAATGGGAGGACATCAGGAAGAGGAACCTGGGATCCATATGTAAAATAAGATTGTTTTTAATAAAAAATAATTAAAAATAAAAAAAACACCTGTCCTCAGGGACAGACAAAATTTACCCTTAGATGGGGCTGGAGAAAAGGGAGGGTACACTGGGAAGCTGTCCATCTGCTGCTTAATTGCTTCAAGCTTTTCTCAATGTTAATGCTGGCTGTAAGATTCTCATCTTTTATGATGATTTGGGATTCTAGCTTTTATTCAATAGACTCTTGTTCCCTCTAGTCCTAATAACTGTACAACTTTCATCACAAAGGCATGTTGGATTTCATCAAAGAATTTCTCTGCTATTTGTATTTCAGCTTCGATAATTATTAAGTGCCATCTAGTTGGTTTGGGTTTGGCTTCTTTATATTTTTCCTCATTCTTCCCCAAACCCCATCCCTCCCTCCCTCTCCCCAGGCAGGGTTTCTCTGGCTGTCCTGGAATTCTCTTGATAGATAGATCAGGCTGGCCTCAAACTTGCTGGCTGAGATAGATCCTCCTGCTTGCTAGGATTAAAGGAGTACACTGAAGATGGCAGTTGGTTTCTGTTCCACCGCCTGTATTAGCAGTTTGTCAGTCATTTTTCTCTGGGCCATGCACAATGTCTGGCAGACTCTTCCACGAAGCAGGAACCCTGCTGCAGGACCATTCCATCTTGTTTTGACAGTTTTGGCAATCGCTTTCCTGTGGGTCCTTCCTGCGTGTCCAGGAGCGGTTTTGTCTTGATGTCCTGAAAACCTAATAAACCATTTTAAATGCCATATTCTGTAGGTTTTTGGAAAGGCTTGAAGAATATCTGTCTGTCTCAAATGTATATCTCTGTATATCCAGGAAACCTCACTAACATCACTCTAAGTTTTTACTATTATAGGTGACGATCTATAATCTGTATTTAATTATGAAAGGGGTAAACTAAACTTAACGGCTTCACTTCTAGGAATAAAGGGACCAGACCCTCACTCACCTCCTGCTTTAGCAGCCATGAGAGGATACAGAAAAGACACAGTAGGCCTGTGACACAAGGAAACTCCAGATCCTCTGGCCTCCCGGAGCCTAGGGCCAAAACTGAACACAAAGAAACTCCAGACCCCCTCCCCTCCCCCAGCCTCCTAGATACTTGGTTCCTGGGAACTGTTTGGCCACAAAAGAAACTCCAGGGGAGACCAAAACCTCCCCTATAGTCTCCAGGATACAGTTCTGAAAACTATTGGTATCTATGAACAACAGGCCACCTGCAAGTAACAAGACAAAGCCATAGAAACCACAGAATGTTCCCTCTCAGCACTGACCAATGAGAATACCTGGTACAGAGGTATTTCATGCCAAAATATGACTTTGAGAAATTTTCCCAAATGTCAACCAATCAGAAACCAACCTGTACCTACTGATGTAATCCTGTAACTTTTGTCTTTAAAACCTAGCAGTAGACAGGGAACTTCACCCCCTCTGGAGGCTGCTGTGTCAGCTTGCTAGACAGGGTCCCTCCTGTGGTAGGATAGACAATTTAATAAACATCGTACATTTGCATCAGTGGTCTGGCTCCCTGGTCTCTTTGGGGATCCTTGTGACTCAGGCACAACAAATTATACATTACATTTTTAAAAGAGCTTTATAAACACAATACCTGAACAAGAGGAGAAATATACCCATAACAAAATGAGATTGACCTTACGTTTGTATTGATAAATCAAAATTCACACCAATGCAAAGTATTCATTTCTGTATCAGTGCACCACCATCTCTACTACGCTTTTCCTAATTCTTGAATGGTGGCAGGAATGCATTTCTACTGTGTTTGTGTTTAATTTATTTATATTTTTATTTTTTATTTTATTTGAGCTCTTAGACTTTTTTTAAAGGTGGGCAATCAGAGTTATAAATTTCCTTATACGACTGATTTTACTGTGTGCCAGGGGTTGTGTAGTGTTTTCATTTTCTTGAGGGAATCTCTCTCTCTCTCTCTCTCTCTCTCTCTCTCTCTCTCTCTCTCTCTCTTGTTCTTTTTTTCTTCCACCCCTCCACTGTCTCTCTCTCTCTGAAACACACTGTTTGTTTGTTTGTTTGTTTGTTTGTTTAGCCCTGCCTGCCTGTCCTGGAAACATAACTTGCTAAGAACAGGCTGGCCTCCAACTCACTTGTGCTGGGATTAAAGGTTAAGTGTCACCACTCCCAGCTCCTGGCATTCTATTTGAAGATGAAGATGTTTGTTCATATCCTTCAGTGGACAGACAAATGGAGGGATGGGATTCAGACCCACCCCCCCACACACACACACACGAAGAGAGAGAGAGAGAGAGAGAGAGAGAGAGAGAGAGAGAGAGAGAGAGATGGCTAGGGGGAGCATTATAGTGTGGAAAGTGTTGGCAATAGGGATGGAAATGAGTGACTATTAAACTGTTGTATTCCCTAAAACTGTTCAAAACAAAGAAATTCATTTAATGTATTTCCTTCTGTTTGCTCTGTAGACCAGTATGGACTAGAACTCAGAGATCCCAGGTCCTAAAAAGGATGTGTGGACTCTCTGGATGGACATGATCTGAGGGTGAATCCGGCAGGTTGCCCGCCAGCAGCATTTTATGGAGAAAAGATGATACCTTTTAAGACTGGCTGGGGGTTGGTGGTGCATGCCTTTAATCCGAGCACTTGGGAGGCAAGGACAGGTAGATCCCTGTGAGATCGAGGCCAACCTGGTCTAAGCAGTAAGTGAAAAAAAAAAGACCCAATACTTTTTAAGACTGTACAGTTGCAATAGGATTCAACGGGAGATGCTAAACCTCATCCTAACCCCAACCCTAAACCTAAACCAAACCCAAAGCCTAACCCTAACCCTAACTATGAACTTAACCCTAACACTAAAAATAACACTACCCCAAATGCTAACCATATCCCTTACCCTAACCCACACTATAAACTTAAATCTAATACTAAAAATAACATTATGCCAAGCCCTTACCCTAAACCTAACCCTAATATAAAACTCAACACTTACCCTAGCACTAACAATAACACTGAGGCCTCCCCAAACCCTAACTCTAACTCTAACACTAACCCAAACTCTAACCCTAAAGCCAACCCTAACCCTAACCCCTAACCCTAACCCTAACCCTAAGACAACACTAACCCTAACCCTAATCCTAACCCTAACCCAAACCCTAGCCCTAACATTAACCCTAAACCTAACTCTAATCCTAATCCTATCCCTAACCCTAACCCTAACTCTAACCCTCACCCTAACCCCAACCCTAAATCTAACCCTAAACCTAACCCTAACCTTAACCTAACATTAACCCTAGCACTAATCCCTAACCCTAACACTGATGCCTCCAATAAGCCTCACCATAACACTAACCTTACCCTAAGCCTAACCATACCCATAATCCTAACCCTAAACCTAACCCAAATCCTAAACCTAAACCAAACCCAAACCCTAACCCTGATTCTAAACTTAACCCCAACACTAAAAATAACACTACCCCAAAAGCTAACCATAACCCTAACTATAAACTTTAATCTACCACTAAAAATAATGCTACACCAAACCCTTAGCTTAACCCTAACCCTAACCCTACTACAAACTCTAACACTTACCCTAACCCTAACAATGACATTAATGCCTCCCCTAACCCTAACCCTAACACTAAGACTAAACCTAAGCCTAACCCTAGCCAAAACCCTAACCCTAAACCTAACTTTAAACCATACCCTAACCTTAACAATAACTATTATCCCTAACCCTAACTTTAATTCCTCCCATAACCTTAACCCTAACCCTAACACTAAACCTAACCCTAACGTTAACCCTATCCATAACCCTAACCCTAATCCTAACCCAAACCCTAATCATAAACCTAACCCTAGCACTAATCCAAACCCTAACCCAACCCTAGCTCTAAACCATAACCTAACCCTAACAATAAATACTATGCCTAAGTCTAACACTAATGCCTCCTCTACCCTAACCCTAACCCCTAACCCTGACCCTAGCCCTAACTCTAACCCTAACCCTAACCTTAAAACTAACTCTAAACCTTGACCCTACACTTAACCCTAACTGGAACCATACTCTAATCCTAACAATAACTACTATGCCTAAACCTAACACTAAGCCTATCCCAAACACTAAGCCTAAATCTATCCCTAATGCAAACCCTATCCCTAACCCTAACATTAATGCCTCCCCTAACCCTAACCCTAACAATTACACAAACCCAAACCATAACCCTAACCCTAACCTATACACTAACCATAACCCTAACAATAATGCCTCCCCTAATCATAACCCTAACTCTAACCCAAACATTCACCTATAACACTAACATATACCCTAACTCTAACCCTAATCCTAACCCTAACTTGATCCCCAACCCTATACCCTAACCCTAAACCTAATCTTAATCCTGACCCTCACCCTAACTCTAACAGTAACAAAAATCCTTAACCTAAACTAACCTACCTCAAAACCATCCTAAGCCTAACAATAACTACTATCACTAACCCTAACACTAATTCCTCCTCTAACCCAAACACTAAGCCTAACACTAGTGCCTCCCCTAACCCTAAACCTAACCCTAAGGATAACCCTATCCCTAACACTAACACTGATGCCTCCCCTAACCATAACCATAACCCTAACCCTAATCCTAAACCTAAACCTAACCTTAACACTAATCCTAATACTAACCAAACCCTAACTTAAAACCACACCCTAACCCTAACGATAACTGCTATCCCTAACCCTAACATTAATACCTCCTCTAACCCTACCCCTAACCATAACCATAACCCTAAAACTAATCCTAAACCTAACCCCTAACTCTAACCCTAACTTATACCCTAACCCTAAAACTAATCCTAAACCCTAACACTAAACCTAATCAAATCCCTGAACCTAACCCTGACCCTAACTCGAAGCCATACCCTAACCTTAACAATAACTACTAACACTAACCCTAACTCAAAGCCTAAGCCTAACCCTAAACATAACACAAATGCTTACCCTAAATCTATCCCTAACAATAACCATATCTCTAACCCTAACACTAATGCTTCTCCTAACCCTAACCATAAGGCAAAACCTAATCCTAAACCTAACCCTAATCCTAGCCCTACCCTAACACTAATGCCTCAACTAACCCTAACCCTAACCCTAACCCTGTAGCCTAACCCTAAACCTAATCATAATCTTAACCCTAACCCTAAATCTGACATTAACACAAACCCTAACCCTAACTCGAAACCATAACCTAATGCTTAAAATAACTACTATCCCTAACCCTAACATTAATGCCTCCACTAACCCTAATGCTAACCCTAAATCCTAAAAATAACCCTGACCCTAACACTAACACTAACCCTAAAGTTAACCAGAACCCTAACTCCAACCAATACTCTAACACTAACAATAACCCTAACACTTTTGGCTACACTAACCTGTACCCTATCCCTAACCCAAATCTTATCCCTATTCTGATTCCTATACACTAAGCCTAACCCTATCACTCACCCTAACCCAAACTCAAAACCATACCATTACCCTAACAATAACTACTATCCCTAACCCTAACACTAATGCCTCCCCTCACCCTGACCCTAACCCTAACCCTAAGCCTAAGCTTAAGCCTAACCTTAACAGTAACACAAACCTAACCCAAACCCTGACCCTAAACCTAACAGTAAATTGAAAACATGCCCTAACCCTAACAGTAACTAGTATACCTAACCCTAACACTAATGCCTCCGCTAAACCTAAACTTAACCCAAACCCTAAATTTAACCCTAACCCTAACCCCAACCATAACCCTAACACTAAATTGAAACCATACCCTAACACTAACAATAATTACTAACCCTAACCCTAACACTAATGCCTCCCTGAACCAAACCTTAACCTTAACCCTAAGCCTAACCCTAAACCTAAGCCAAATGCTAACCCTAAATCTAATCCTAATGCTAACCCTATGCCTAACCCTAACATTAATGCCTCCCTTAACCCTAAACCTAACCCTAACCCTAAACCTAACCCTGATACCCTAAACTTAAGTCTAACCATAACCATAATCCTATCCCTAACCCAAAAACCTAACCCTAATCCTAACACTAACATTAACTTTACCCCTAAACCTAACCCTAACTCAAAACCATACCCTAACATTAAAAATAACTACTATCCCTAAACCTAAAAGTAATGTCCCCCTTACCTTAACCCTAACTTAATGCCTCCCCTAACCATAACCATAACCATAACCCTACCTCTAACCCTAACCCAAATACTCACCCTAAGCCTAACCCTAACCTCTAAGCAACCCTAACCCTAACCTTAACCCTAACTCTAACCCTAACATATATCCTAACCCTAAACCTTTATGTTAACAAAACCCTAACTCTAACCCTAACTATAACCATAACATTACCCTAATCTCTAACCTAACCATAAAGTTAACCCTAATCTTACCCTAGCCTATATCCTAACCCTAACTCTAACCCTAAACCCTTAAACTAACAAACCCTAACCCTAACCCTAACCCTAACCCTAACCCTAACCCTAATGCCTCCCTAAACTTATCCCTAACCCTTTACCCAAACCCTAACACTAAACCTATAGTCTAACACTAAACCTAACCCTAATTCTAACCCTAATCCCAAACCTAACCCTAAAACTTACCCTAACTCTAACTCAAAACCATACCCTAACCCTAACAATAACTACTATCCCTAAGCCTAACCCTAAACGTAACCTTAACCCTAACCCTAATCTATACCCTAATCCTAACACAAACCCTAACTTGCAACCATACCGTAACACTCACAATAACTGCTATACCTAACCCTAACACTAATGCCTCTCCTAACACTAACCCTAACCCTAAACTTAACACTAATGCCTCCCCTAAACCTAACCCTAACCAAACCCTAAACCTAACCCTAATCTTAAACCTAAACCTAACCCTGACCCTAAACCTAACCCTAACCCTAACACTAACTGAAACCCAAACCCTAACACTAACCCTAACCCTAAACCTAACTCTAAACATAACCTAACCCTAATCCCTAACCCTGAAACTAATGCCTCTCCTAACCCTAAACCTAACCATAAACCTAAATCTAAACCTAACATTAACACTAACCCTAACCCTAACCCTAATGCCCCCACTAACCCTAAACTTAACCCTAACCCAACCCTATATACTAACCCTAACCCTACCATTAATTCTAACTCTAACCCTAACCCTAACCCTAACAATAACTACTATCCCTAACCCTAACATTAATACATCCCCTAACCCTAACACTAACCCTAACCCTAACCCTAATGGTAAACCTAACTGTAAACCTAACCTTAACTCAACACCATACCCTAAACCTAGCAATAGCTACTATCCCTAACGCTAACCCTAACCCTAATACTAACCCTAAACCTTATCCTTACCCTAACCTGAACACTAATATCATACCCTACCACTACCCCTTACCCTAAACATAACACTTCCCCTACCCAAGCCCTAATCCCTATCCCTAAACACTAATGCCTCCCCTAACCCTAACCTTAACCCTAACCATAACACTAACCCTATACTTAATCCTATCTCTAACTCTAACTCCAAACCTAACCCTGACCCTAACACTAATGCCTTCTGTAACAATAGCCATAACTCTAACCCTAACCCAAACACTCACCCCAACCCTAATCTTAACCCTAACTCTAACCCTAACATAAAAACCTAACCCTAACCCAAACACTAACCCTACCCTTAACCTTACCCTATACCCAACTCTAAAAGTAACCATAATCTAACTCTAAACATAATCCAAACCCTAACCCTAACCCCAATTTATATCCTACCCCTAACCCTCACATATACCCTAACCCTAAACTTAACCCTAATCCTAACCCAAAACCTAACCCTAACACCCTATCCCAAACTCCAAACCCTAACCCTAACATTAAATACTATCCCCAACCTTAACACTAATTCCTCCCCTAACTTGACACTAACACTAACCCTAACCCTAACACTAACACTAATGCCTCCTCTAACCCTAACCCTAATCCTAGCCCTAACCCAAATGCTAACCCTAAAACTAGCCCTAACTCTAACCCTATCCCTAACCATAACACTAATGCCTCCCCTAACCATAACGCTAACCCTAAACTTAACCCAAACCCTAACCCTAAACCTACCCATAACAGTCACCCAAACTATATGCCTAACCATAACACTTAGGCCTCCCCTAACCCTAAGCTTAACCCTAAGCTAAAACCAAACCCTAAACCTAACCCTATACACTAACCCTAACCCTAACCCAAATGCTAACCCTAAACCTAACCTTAACCCTAACGTTAACACTCACACTAACACTATCCCTAAACATAACACTAATGCCTCCTTTAACCCTAACCTTAACCCTAACTGAGATACAAACCATAACCCTACACTAGTGCTATACCCTAACCCTAATCCTAACCATAATCTTAACCCTAATCCTAAACCTAACACTAACCACAACCCTACTAGAAACCATACTCTAACTCTAACAATAACTACTAACCCTAAACCAAACATCAATACCTCCCCTAACAATAATCCTAACCCTAACCCTAACCCTAACCCTAACCCTAACCCACACCATTTGTGTAACCTTGTCTTTTTGGCTTCACTTCTCTTCATGGCTGAGGTCTTTGAAGAGGTCACTGCAGGTGAAGGTTCAGGGTACTCTCCCTGTCTTGCAATCATTTTTCCTGGTTTGGACTTCTAGTTGCTCTCAAAAGTCAGCTATTTCCATCCTTCACTGCATGGGCAAGTTTTCTATGAAGAAAAACAAATTCAAATTACATAACTGAACAAAATTGAAATGCACAGGCAGCAGCCCAATCCCTTCTTTGAAGTCCGGAGCCTGACTTTATTTGGGGTGTCAGGTGGGACAAGTCGTACACTGGCTGCTGGTGCACTGGCATGCACATTTTTGGGGAAGACAACACAGGTAAAGATCTGAGCTCTGTGTTACCTGATCAAATGCTCCTGAGCAGAGGACTGAGAAGGGAGGGGCATGAGGAAGGGGAGGAGGCAAGGGAACAGAGGGAGGAGAGGAGTCAGGGGAAGCCTAGGAGGAAGGAAGAGACAGGGGAAGGGAGTAGGGGAGGAGGCGGGGGGAGAGGAGACAGGAGGAGTGAAGAGTTAGTGCCAGTTACAGATGGGGGAGGGGCAGGAAGTTGAAAATAGGAAAAGGCAAATTATCCACAAAAAGGCATCAGTACATATTAGTCCAACATACCAATGTCAAATGCCAGTCAGCCAGCCAATTAAGAGTTAGCTGGCACAGCCAACTTCGTCTTTCAAATTAACTTAATGATACAACTTACAAAAAAAGTACTGCTGAACCCCTTAGGAACAAGAGCGGTCTGGGGGTGGGTAGAGGACCTCTCAGCCCCCTTTACTCCTAGGATGCACCTGTGGTAAAGTACAAACAGCCTTGGTTCAGCCCAGAGTACTCGCCATCCCAGGAAGGGCAAGGGACAAAAAGCTGACTCCTATCCCTTCTGACCACAGGGATCAGGTCTGGTCAGCCTCTAGGAAAGTAAGTGCAGCCAAGGCCTTTCCCACATCCCCAAAGAGGTGGCAGGCACCAGCCATCTGCCTCCCTTGCTGCTGGGGCCTTGTCTTCAGTGAAGACCCTCTCTGTCACTCCATCAGCATTCCAGTGGAGAAAGGTGCAAACCTGCCACCAACCTCCTGTCACAAAAGACTTCAGAGGTGGACTGAGAGTGTGGTCCTTAGAGACCCCCCTCCAACAACAGTGACCAAGAAAACAGGTAATCCTTTCAGGCACTACCCACCTACAGCAGATGTGGTGGCTCGTCAATCATCCCTTGACTTGGCATTTCATCTCCCCATCTCCTGGGGACATCAGTGCTATTTAACACTCAGAATAAACTAACGAAATGCAAAATAAGATGGCAGTATAAACATATACCGTGTTTCTCTTTTCTTAAATGAGACTTACAATTTGAAGAGAAGACAATATTTTACCGATGTCATGTTTCTAAGCTTATTTGAGCTGCCTCAGAAGGAAAAATGTCTATGGTGTACAAGGCTGGCAACCTGACCTCGATCACCACATGAATAGAGATTAAAAAAAAAAAAAAACACAAAGTTTTCTTCCAGAAACAACACATCTGTTACCCATTCTAACCCATAATCACATTACACACATACACCAGATATGTTTTTAAAAAATAAATCTGTCTTTACATTACCTGACATCTCTAGATAATTCCTTTAGGAGGCAATACTTAAAGATGAGTGCCAAATGGATAAAAACTGCATCATGAAGAAGCAGGAATGTTAATAACTATGTACATATCCATAGTACATATATTATATCTCTATCAGAGAGATATAAATGGATAGACACATGAAGTACTTTCTTATTTTCTCTTCTATTAAGCATTTTAATATTAACATTGTTAAAACATGTCGACAAAGGAGCACACATCAGGCTACATCATCTATTCTTGGTCTGGAACTCAGGAGGATGAAACATGAGACTTACGAGTTCAAAGGTAGCCCTGACTAATTGCAGACAACCAAGCCAGGATTTATAACAAACAACAACATCTGAAGGGAATCTATGGAAATATAAAAAAATAAAACTAGGAATAAGAAGCACCCTTTCACAGACACTTTTATATGAAAAGTATAACACTGCCTAATATTAATTATACAATTAACTACTTAGAATGGGTCAACCCATTCTATACATTTCAGCAAAACAAATGCCTATCACTAAGTAAAAGCACAACAGAAGATGGACAGAGTCAAACAAGGAATATATGAATCAGCAAATAAACTTCAGTAAGTGGATTTGCCACATTTACAGGACACGTCAATACCTACTACAAAACGTTCAAAATACAAACCACTATATGGTGATCTCAGCCACCATACTTGAATGAATATGTTAAACAATTTACTTGCTTCAAGGCTATCATGAAAGAGATGTAACAGATTTTTTTCATGAAAACTGCATTCATTTGTGATTTGTAAAATCTTTAACATATTGTTTACATGAACAGGATTTTTCTCATTCCTCTCTATTTCCTAATGTCAAGATGACATATACAGGTTTAAAATATCGTAGGGAGCCGGGAGTTGGTGGTGCACACCTTTAATCCCAGCACTCGGGAGGCAGAGGCAGGCAGATCTCTGTGAGTTCGAGATCAGCCTGGTCTACAAGAGCTAGTTCCAGGATAGCCTCCAAAGCCACAGAGAAACTTGTCTCAAAAAACCAAATATATATATCTCGTAGGGCTAGAGATATGGCCAAGCAGTTAAAAGTTCATTCCTAGAACCAAGGTCAGGTTTTTGACCTCCTAGTACAGAGGAACCAATGGTCTAAAATATTGAGAGGGATAAAGACAGGGCCAAGCAGTTAACAGAAGTCCCTGCCCAGAATCCAGGTGAGGTTTTTGACAACATTCTGTAATTCCTGTTAGAAACAAATACAGGAAGACTAAAAGATTTACTGTTCTAAGCACATGCAGATATCTAAAGACACACTGACATAACAAAATAAAAATTAACAAAAATCATTAAACCTTTTCAATCATGACTATTTTTCTTTTGTAAACATTCATTCTCATAACCCAGATGTTGAGGCATATAAAGGCTTACCTACAGTTTTTTTCTGTATCATGAACTGCTTCATATAACAGAAAGCAAGCATGTAGGCTTGAAGTCCAAGAAATCAATACTTCTCAGTTGGTGGTATCATTTGGGACGATTTAGGAAATGATCCCTACTGGAGGAAATATGTCACTGGGTGTATGCTTTCATAATTTACATCGGCACACCATTTCCAGCTCCCAATTCTGGTTCATGATGCAGGTTAAGGATGTGAGATCTTAACATCCTGCTAAAACTGCCATGTCTGACACCTGTTGCCATGTCACTTTCATGGAGATCCTGTATCCCTCTGGAACCAAGAGTCATATTAAACTCTTTCAAGAGTTGATGTAGACATTATGTTTTATCACAACAGAAAAGGCACGAATAAACATCCATAAAGTTCTATACCTGAATTAGTTATTTATGTCATTGAAGAAGAAATCTAAAAGGGTTACTTTATCATTTAAATTTGTAGGGCTTTGTCCATATGAGTTTGCAAGTGCAAACAAAATAAAGACGGGCATTATACTGCTTGAACAGATTGTTGACATTGTCAGATTATTTTCTCTGGAATACTCTTGTGTACCTAAAATGTGTGGGCTAAAGATCTTATAAAATCCTTTATAGCCAGACTTTCTTCTGTATGAGGTTTTTCAGGTCCTCAAAGACTATTGTGATATGAATTGGTTTTAACAGAATGACCGAACACTAAAAGTTTTAATCTTATATAAAGACACCACAAAGTGTAAAACCTTACCACACCAACTACATTTATAGTTTCTATGCAGTATGATTTTTTCTCATAATTTCAAAGACTACAATGATGTACTGAAGGGACCAGCTTCCCTTTTGGCAGCCATAACGGCCAAACACGTGCTTCTATGATCTTGTCCCAGACACTAGAAAGTCAGATGCCTGCCTCGTGACAAGGAAACAATCCGAAGTTAGTCACTAGAAAGTCAGATGCCTGTCTCGTGACAAGGAACCAATCGGAAGTTAGCTGGTAGAAGTTAGCTGGTGGCGCTATGCTTTATGACTCTGGGTGTGCTTTACGGACAAGCACACAGCAATGACGTAGAGAGCATAGCAACCACCCTGGGAGGGCCTATGGGCCATAACAACCAGTTGACCAATCAACACAGGGCAAGCCCTCCAAGCCTGGAGGCACACCAATCATGAGCCTGTGCGTACCCCTAGACACTCCCCTTAGGCTGCCCTATAAAGATATGTGCGCAGCGGCTTCAAACTGTCTTTTCTAGCCATCCGCCATGGTGGGTGGGTGAAAGACCCGAGCTAACATGGGGTTAGCTCGTTAAATTACAATAAAGCCTCGTGCAGTTTGCAGCAAGCTCTCGAATCCGCCTGGTGATTGGGGTGACCGCGAACGTGGCCTGGGACCCCGGATACTTGAGTTTTCAGGGGTCTAACAGTACAAAGGCTTTACCACATTACTTTCATAGAGTTTCTCTCCAATATGTGTTGTTTTCTGCGTTAAAAGATTACTGTGACAATGATGTACAAGGCTTTACTGTCAGGAGCCAGCTCTGGTCAGATATAAAAAGTCCTTCTTTACAGAGGCTGGCGACCTCCATGCTAAACCGCCAATTAGTCAAGCACCCCACCCCTTAGGTTAGTGTTTGAGATAACCACAGGAGGTTCTGGACACCTGTCCTGGCCTGAGAGCAATTAACATTCATTCCTCCCCCCACTTCCTCTTTCTCTGCTTCCTCCTTTCTCTTTAAAAACCCCTTGTTATCAATAAAATTGAGACCTTGACAAGAAAACTGCTTGGTCTGGCTTCTCTTTCTCACCCATTATTTTCAGGCTTAAGTCCACCTTGAACCCACGAGCCCTGCTGGCCAGGGCAGGTGGTGCCCAAATGTGTGGCTCGAGGTACGGATTCTTAGCTGAACGGAGACCCCCCCCCCCCAGGGAAACCTTGGCAGTGCACGCTGTTAAGGAAGACTCTCTTGCCGGATTGCGACAGACGTTGGTCTGGGAAAAGTTCTCACCGCTCATGGGTGACTGATTCCCTGGTAAGTCCCCCCTCATTCTATTCCATAATAATGGGCCAAATTGTCTAAGGAAGTCAAACACTTCCTTTCAGGAAAGAGGAGTTTGAGTAAAATGTAAGGACTTGATTCAGTCTTTTGCCTTTTTGTCAAGAACATGTCCTGGGTCATTTTAGAAAGCCCAGACATTCATCCCCTAACTTGGAAAAAAGACCTTAATAGATTGCTCATAGAAAAGGGACCTGAGGCAGTTCCCTTACAGACTTTTAGTTACCAGGCCTTGAGCCTCATTCCCCTAAAAACCTTAAAAATTACCCCGTCTTTAGTTCAAACTCCAAACCAGAAACCGATCACCTAAGTCCCTCAGATGAGGAGGACCAAGAAACGGCGGCTGTTTATCACACTGACTGGCCTCCCTTCGAGGGCTTTACTGCCCCTACAGGTCTCCGCCCTATCCCTCGGCCTCCTCTGCCCAGATAGTAGAAGCCTAGACTGCTCCCTATATCTGCCCATCTACAGGTGTGGCTCCATTCTTTTCCACGCTTCAGCGCCTGATTTTAACCCGAACCTCTCCTTTGTTGGTCACATTCGCGCACATTCCGGGTTGCTGGAGATGACATGGCCTGGCCACGTCCCTGCCTGGCTTGCCTCCTGAGACCCGTGCTACCTGAACAGCCCGTGGTCTAGTCCCGCCCAGCGCGTGCGTGGACCTGCCTGCTGAGCCAGGGCTAGTGGTGGGACGGCTGCTGACTTGGGGGAGTGAAGTGCAGCTGGGCTCTTGAGCAGGCATAGAGAAGTATGGCGGGGACGCGCGGGCCGGGCGGTGGCGCACGCCTGTAGTCCCAGCTACTCGGGAGGCTGAGACAGGAGGATCCCTTGAGTCCAGGAGTTCTGGGCTGTAGTGCGCTATGCCGATCAGGTGTCCACACTAAGTTCGGCATCAATATGGTGACCTCCCGGGAGGTGGGGGCACCAGGTTGCCTAAGGAGGCAGAGTTCTATACCCCACTAAAGGCAATCATAAGAACCTACTCAATCATGCATTGTTTGTGCTAAATTTTCTCACATAAGATGCTACAGGAAAATCAGCCTCGGATCGCCTCTGGCATCCATCAACGACTCAAAATTGTGCTCAGGCCTTATGGAAAGATCCCCTAACTCACAAATGGTACGGACCAGATCCGGTCCTCATTTGGGGAAAAGGACATGCATGTATTTTTGATACTCAGGCCAATAATGCTAGATGGTTGCCTGAATGTTTTTAAAAACTATATAATCCACCCAGGGAAGCCCCTGAGACGCCTTCTAATTCTGCTTAATTTTAGATAAAAGATGCTGTCTTTTTGGCTACTTGTGTATTCTCATCTTCAATTGCTGTTGCAGCTGCAAGCCCTTATCAGATCTACAACTACACCTGGATGATCGTCAACCAAGCCGGTGATGCTGCCAACGCCTCCACAACTATTGCGACCACCCCCTTCTATTCTCCCCTGATAGTTGACTTATATGCTTAGCCTTAGGGGCCATTCCAGACTGGGGAACCACTGACCATTTTCCCCCCAGGACCTCCCTCCCTCTGCTAACCTCATTCTCTGCTTAATTAACCCTACTGTTCAGGCCCTTCATCAAGCCAACCACTCCCTCATAGAGGACTGTTGGGTATGCTATTCTTCCACCCCTCCCTTTTATCAGGGAATTGCAGGCACTTACTAATTCCTACCTTGCCTGTTCTACTGGATTGACTACTTATTGTGTTTCAGTTCAGCTGCTACCCCGACAATCCTCCCAAAGGACTAGATTTTTCGGGCCTTGAACATCGAACCTCTCGGTTCCCTTGGCCTTGGAGACGTCGATGACGGGATGATCGTGATGCCGCAGGTCAGATGCTGACCCATCTCACCGGCTGTAGCACCCTCCATGACGGGATTAGTGTGAGGCTGACCCCAGATGCCCAGTCCAAAGCACTCTTGAGCTGCTAGCCTCATGAAAGGTCCCCTGAGTGCTGGGGGCTGATTCACCTCATGTAGCCTAAGACAGAGGCTCTACCCCTCACTGTCATATAAATGACAATATCATAGACGTAGGGTCCTGGCTGCGGGTGCCCATCACGTAGCCTAAGGCAAACGCTCCATTCTATTATGCTTAGAAGGGGGAGATGTCAGGAGCCAGCTCTGGTTAGATATAAAAAGTCCTTTACAGAGGCTGGCGACCTCCATGCTAAACCGCCAATTAGTCAAGCACCCCACCCCTTAGGTTAGTGTTTGAGATAACCACAGGAGGTTCTGGACACCTGCCCTGGCCTGAGAGCAATTAACATTCATTCCTCCCCCAACTTCCTCTTTCTCTGCTTCCTCCTTTCTCTTTAAAAATCCCTTGTTATCAATAAAATTGAGACCTTGACAAGAAAACTGCTTGGTCTGGCTTCTCTTTCTCACCCATTATTTTCAGGCCTGGTCCACCTCTGATCCACGAATTACTGGAGCCCCGCTGGCCGGGGCACTTTACCACATTGACTACATTCATGGGGTTTCTTTCTATCCTGTATGTGTTCTTTTATGTGTTTGGAGACTACTGTCCTGTCAAAAGGCTTCTCTCTAGTATGGGTCCTATTATGAATTTGGAGGACTCTTGTGAAAAGGCTTTCACACTGATTACATTCATAGGGTTTCTCTCCAGTATGGGTTATTATAGGCATTACAAGATTTATTTTATGCATAGGCTTTACCACATTGATTACATTCATAGGGTTTCTCTATGGTGTGGGTTATTTTATGACTTAGAAGATGACTCTGATATGCAAAGGCTTTCCCACATTGATTGCAATCATAGGGTTTCCCTCCAGTATGTGTGAAAGGTTCAGGCATTATGCTGGCCTGCCCCTGTTACCTGGTGGAATCCACTCAGGCAATACCCTGATCAGCCCAAGGTTCCATGGGAAAGAAGTCTGCACGCAGGTGCAGAGGACCCCTTAAAAAGATAGGCCCCTGCCCCTTTACGCTCTCTCTCCATCTCTCTCTCCCCTGTCTCTCTCTCTCTCTCTCTCTCTCTCTCTGTGTGCTCTCTGTTTCCCCGCTCTGTCTCTCTATGGCGACCGGCCATGGCGGTCAGCCATTACCCTGTTCCTCTTCTTAGTCTACCCATTCTGCTGGGCCTTATAATAAACTTATAGTCAATATATATGTCTCAGCAATTTCTCTTTTCTTCTTTTTAAACAAAACAATAACAATGTGTTCTTTTATGTGTTAAGAGGCTGAAGGCCTGTGCAAAGGCTTTACCATATTGATACATTTATAGGGTTTCTCTACAGTGTGGGTTCTTTTATGAATTTGGAGATGACTTGTGAAATGCCTTACCACACTGATTGCATTCATAGTGTTTCTCTGCAGTATGGGTTATAATATGCATTAGAAGACATATTTTGCATAGGCTTTCCCATATTGATTACATTCATAGGGTTTCTCTCAAGTATGTGTTCGTTTATGCCTTAGAAGATGACTATGATATGGAAAGGCTTTCTCAGATTGATTACATTCATAGAGTTTCTCTCCAGTATAGATTCTTTCATGCCTGAAATGATAATTGGCACAGTTAAAACTTTTAACAGATACATTACACTGTTGAATATATCTGTATGAGGTAATTTTACAATTTGATCTAATTGTAAAGAGGAATCAGATCTTAAGGTTTTATCATAGTTTATACACATGTTGTTTCCCTTCATTAAGGGTGGTGTTGGATCTTTGAATATACCTGTGATGGTTCACATTTATAGCATCTTTTTTCTATGTCAGATTTCTCACATATTTGAAGAAAACTGATAAAAACTCATAAATTTTCCTATAGTGTGAGTCATACTATATTTGTCAAGCAAACCAAGACAAACACACACACACACACACACACACACACACACACACACACACACACACACACACACAGGGTTTTTCTGAAGTGTGAATTTGTTGATATTTCTGTTGAAGTTGGAAAAGCAGCTACTTGCAAACTTGCATCACCACATTCAACAAATCTATTCAAAGTGAGGGCTGCTACATATCTTACAGTTGTTTTGATGGGGGTATGCTGCTTCTTTCGATATCCCATGTCCATATGGCTTGTATCAAGAGTGACATATGATATACCTAATAAAGGAAGAATAACAAATAAGAGGTGTCCACATTGCATACACACCATGTAACTTTCTGTTCCTCATAGACATATGGTATGGAGAATAAGGTTTCTCCACAACAGTTGCCCTTGACTCTTGACTCAAACAACACAATCTTTACTATGAACTATTTTATTTGCTTATTAGAAGGTTTTGGACATTTATTTATCATGTATGCAATGTGCATACCTACCTTTTGTAATATGAGTGATATGAAACTAAATGGATTGCAGTTCTACAGCAGAGCTATCATGAGGCTATGATTGAAATGGTGATATCAGTTAAGGCATGGTTTCCTTCTCTGCTTTCTTAAAATAATGCCTTGCAAGCATAATTTAACTACTTGACACTGATGTATATGGTTTTATGAGAATTTAATAACCAATGCATTTAAGCACTTTAATTACACTGTTGTTTTCTTTAAAACTTACAGACACCTTAAATTTTCTTCTGAGGAATATTTGTGTTAGCTTGCACACTAAAATTACCTTCTGTGTAGCTTAAAATATAGTACCAGAAAATGTCTGATGTATTATTGGAAGTTGTGCAACATTGAAGTTATTACCTTCAGTGAACCTTAGAAACATGCCTGACTCATTCACATCATCCTTGCTCAGTTTCAATTGTAATTACAGAACAGTATCAATAACCAAGAAACAGTTGCCCCCTTATTTTAAAATGTGAAGGAAAATTCATAGTCTAACTATAGCAGTGAGGTTCCTGTAGTCTCCAGCATCATATCTTTGTAGAGATTCTTCTGAGAAGGATCCAGCAAAGCCCACTCTTCCTGAGTGAAGTCAATATACACATCTCCATAGGTCACATACTGTAAATGTATAAAAAGAAAGTTATACAGACAACACTATAAATGCAAACATCTTTGAAAATGTAGTAATATAATTCCCATGCTTCCCACATTTATTCCATGACACTGCTAATGTAATCACCAAGTCACTTAAGAAGAAAATTGAATAGGAGGGTCACCTCTTCATTTCTGCACCCTTTGAATGGGATATCGCCATGATTAAGAAATGCCTATTAACAGTCATAGAGAGACAAGCAAACATATCAATAGCACTCAGTACACATCAGAGAAATTTCATGAACAATTACTGACTACATACAAGAAAGATGGGCAAACTGGGTGTACCAGCTCATACCTTTAATTGGTTCAGGAAACAGGGAAAACTGTGGTACCTGATGAATCAAGAATTTGCAGTTGGCATTGTATTTTTGGAAGCCTCATTCAAGTTGTTCTGAGCAAATGGAAACCAACTTGATAAAGTGTAAATATTGAGAAAAATAAAATGCCCTGGGCATAGGGAAAATGCGTCAGTCCACTAAGGCTAGAGACCTCTGCAACTATGAAAGGCTAAGTTCATTATTAAAAGTGTATCAGAGTCTTCTTTCCACAGACCCAAGTGAACTCACACCCAAGTCTCAACATCCTCGACAGACTACTATCACACTATATGGAATAAACCAACTATGCATGATTCCTGATGCTTTATATTTATCATATGTTCACAATGTTAACATACCAAAAAACCTTAGAAGAAACATTGGATGCTAATTATAATTAGTGGACTCAGTTCTTTTCTTTAATAAAAGAAGAAAAACCTCTCCCTTGGCCAAGAACCAAATTCTTCTACTTGACACTGACCAGGTTAGGAACATGCTATACAATGATTGGCTTAGCTCAGAGTCCTACAGCTCCAACCCTACTATGATCCCCCTTAACAACATTTTTGTTTGAAATTGACTGTATTTCCTTTTATTTCCGAATGTGTTTTCAACTTGATACATACCAAACCAGGAGAAAATGTAAATATCCTGTCATCTATATTGTTACAACCATTTTGCTTAATAATTGTATGTTTTAGTGCCTGAGATTTATTTCCTTCATTTATTTATTATTAATTTTAATATACATTGAATTATATATTGTATGATTTCTCTTTTTCTTGTTGTGGCCCAAAGTTGAAAATTGCTATGAAATTGTGAATAATTCTTATGTATGGATCCCATTGGCACTGTATATGCCTCAAGGACTAAAGAGCCTTCCCCTAATAAAACTTCCTGTAAGTTCTGTCTGCATGGAGTGTTTGTCCCTTACCTGTCATGGTTTGGACCCACCTGCCAAGGTGCCTCTAACACAGTATTATAACTTTGATGCCTTTTCATTTTGTTCTTTAATTTTTATTAAACTTTTTCATTTATTTTATATACTAGCCAGTTTCCCCTCCTTCCTCTTCTCCTACCCCCTCCTCTCACCTCATATCTAGTCCCCATCCACTCCTCCTCCATCTCCCTAAAGAATGGGGCAGGCCTCCCATGGGTGTCAACAAAGCATGGCATCAAGTTGAGGCAGGACCAAGATCCTCCTCAAGGCTGGAGGAGGCAAACCAGCATGGTTCCTGATCCCACTGCATGGAGTCCCACAAACAGGCCAAGCTACACAATTGACACACACTTGCAGAGGGCCTAGGTCAGTCCCATGCAGGCTCCCTAGCTCTCACTCTAGAGTCAATAAATTCCCACAAGCTCAGGTCAGCTGTTTCCTTGGGTTCCCCTGTTGTGACCTTGATTTTCCTGGATCCTCCTCCATGTCTTCAGCAGGACTCCCAGAGCTCAACCCAGTGCTTGGCAGTGGATCTCTGCATCTGCTTTCATCAGCTATTGGATAAAGGCTCTCTGATAACAACTAGGGTAGTCACCAATCTGATTATAGGAGATGGTCAGTTCAGGCTACATATCCACTATTGCTAGGAGTCTTAGCTGGGTAAACCTTTTGGATTCGTGGGAGTTTCCCTGGCACCTGGTTCCTCCCTAATTCCAAAATGCCCACATAAAGATATCTCTCTAATTACTCTGCCCTTACTTCCATCCCCAACCCAGCCAACCAGATCCCCCTTGTTCCAATCTTTGCCAACCACCCCCAGTACCCCCAGTTTACCCAGGAGTCTCCTCTACTATACCCAGCAAAACTTTCAATTACCATAGAAAGAGAAAATAAGATATTTCATGACAAAACAAGATTTAAACAATATCTATTCATAAATCCAGCACTATAGAAAGTACTTAAAGGAGAACTCCAACCCAAGGAAGTTAGCTGAACCCACAAAAGCAAGGCAATAAATAATCTCACACTAGCAAAACCTAAACAAAAGAAACACACACATACACCCACCATCACAACCACAAACAAAACAAAAAACCAACAAGAATTAACAATCACTTGTGAGTATTATCTCTTAATATCAATTCACCAATAAAAAGATACAGACAAACAGAATGGATATGAAAACAGGATCCATTCTTTTGCTGCATACAAGAAACACATGTGTACTTGAAAAACAGACATTATCTCAGAAAAAGATTTTACCATCAAATGAACCTGAGAAGCAAGCCAGTGTAGCTACCTGAATAGCTAACAAAATAGGCTTCTAACTACAACTAACCAAAAGAGATGGAGAAGGACATTTCATATTCAAAGGAAAAATCCATCAAGATGAAGTAGCAATTCTTAACATTTAAGCCACAAATACCAGTACACCCACATTTGTAAAAGAAATATTACTAAAGATTAACTCACACATCAAACCCCATATATTAATAGTGGGACACTTCAACATCCCACCCTCACCAGTGGACAGGTCTGCTAGACAGAAATTTAACAGAGAAATAAGGGAAATAATAGATGTTATGACTCATATTGACTTAACAGATATCTACCGAACATTTCACCAAAAACAAAAGAATATACATTTCTCAGCACATATGGAACCTTCTCTAAAACTGACCACATACTTGGTCACAAAACAAATCTCAACAGTTAAAAAAATTGGAATAACATCACTAATCTTACCAGATCACCAAAGGGTAAAAGTTAGAGTTCAAAAACAACACAAACTACAGAAAGCCTACAAACTCATGGAAAATGAACAACTCTCAACTGAATTACCACTGAGCCAAGGAAAAAAATTAAGATTAGAAATTAAACACTTCCTAAAATTCAATGAAAATAAATCCATGGCACATCCAAACTTAAGGGACACTAGGAAAGCAGTGCTAAGAGGAAAGTCCATAGCACTAAGTTCTTAGAAAAGAATTTGAAGAAATTTCACACTAGTGACTAAACAACACACCTATAAACTCTAGAAAAAAAGAAACAAACTCACCTGGGAGGAGTAGACAGCAGGAAATAATCAAACTCCAGGCTGAAATCAGTAAAACAGAAACAAAGAGTAATACCAAGAATCAGTGATATCAACAAGATATCAAAACCAACTAAAAGCAGGGAGAATATTCAAATTAACAAAACTAGAAATAAAAAGGGGGACATAAAAACAGACACTGAGAAAATCCAGGCAATCTTTAGGTCATGCTTCAAAAACCTGTACTCCAGAAAATTGGAAAATCTAAAAGAAATAGACAATTATCTTGATAGGTACCACATATCAAAATTATCAAGACTAGATAAACAATTTCAATAGACCTATAATCCCTAAAGAAATAAAAGAAGTCATTAAACGTCTCCCAAACGGATTTCATCCCCAAATGGTTTAAGTGCAGAATTCTACCAGAATTTCAAAGAAGACCTAATGCCAATAATCCTCAAATTGATCTACCCAATAGAAACAGAAGGAACATCGCCAAATTCTTTTTATGATGCTGCAGTTACCATGATACCCAAACAACACAAAGACTCAACTGAGAAAGAGAATTACAGACCTGTCTCCCTCATGAACATTGATGGAAAAGTACTCAATAAAATACTGGCAAACAAAATACAAGAACACATGAAAAACCCATCCACCCTGATAAAGTAGTTTTCATTACAGAGATGCAAGGGATGAAATCTGTCAATGCAATCCACCATATGAACAAACTGAAAGAAATAAATCACATGATCATCTCATTAGATCCTGAAAAACACATTTTAGACATGTAAAAACAGTGTAGTCATGAACCCCACTACACCCAAGGCTGTATCTGATAACCAGGACTCATTGATATTACTCACTCCAGATAACCAGACACAGTCCTAGAACAACATGACGTCTACTGGACAGTACATAAACAAAGACCGAGAGCAACGCTCTGCTCTAGACATGCCAAGAGACATCACCTTAATCAGCCCTGGGTATAGAGCATCTCCCCCAGGATCATGACCCATGAATCAGACACTTCTGTTACACACTGGACCTGAATATCAGCTAAGATACACTGCACAGATGAGCAGCCCTAGCAGGATTGGCTTAGGACCATAAATGGGAATTCAGAGTGTGAACCTTGTGTGATGACCCTTGGCATACTCAAATGTTATACTAAGTATAACATTTATACTTATAAATGTTATACTAAGTATGCATATCTACCTTCTTGCTCACAAAAGTTAGAATCACTTTCCTATGACTGATGATTGCCTTAAGTCTGCAGCAGGATGAGGAAAGGAAAACTTTTCCAAACAAAATGCAAGAGAACAGATTTTTTAAAGAAACAGTGTTTGATTTCTATTACACATCTAAAACAACTTGTTTTGCTCTAATTGCTTTATTAGTCTAAAGAACTTTTGAAAACAAATTAATCCCTGTATGTTTGTATGTTTGAGAGAATGTCTTCCATGTGTGTACAGGTGACACACCAAAAAAATGCCTATCAGATTCCCTGAACCTAGAGTAGCAGGTAGTTATGAGCCTCCTGATTTGGATGCTGGGATATGAACTCAGGTCATCACCAAGAAAAAAATGTGTTGAGCCACCTGCCAAGCCTAATAATACTTTTTATCCAATAATCTAAAAGTCTTACACAGATTAACAACAACACATAAATAAATAAAGTATATAAATGATCCTAGGGGACATAATGCATCAATATTAAGATGTTGTTTGTGGTCAATTTGCACCATAAATTGAATACAATCCAAAGACAATGCCCAACAATTTATAAGAAAAAAGCTGATTACAAAGCTACATGCAAAGTGGAAACACTCGGAATGCTCAATGCAGTTATATATATATAAAAAAAACAGTACACACATTGATATAATATGACTTCTATATTTACCAGGGAAGTTACAATAATCAAGAACGTGTACAATATTTGTAAAAGAATAGAGGGTAGAGAGAAAGTCAAGAACAAAAGCAGGAAAATCAACTTTTAACCAAAAGACCAAAGGAAACTCAGCCAAACACAGCTACCTGTGATTCTATGTGTACAAAAAAGAAAGAAACACAGATTGCACAATTCCAAAAACTTAAAAGTGACCCTTAAACTGTTAATTTTCTGACCCTCCAGATATTGATATTTCTTCCAGAGAGGCCCCATGGTCTGGAGCCATCCCAGCAAATGTAAGTGATCTCCTCCCGAGCCTTCTATGACTCTACAGTCCCTCGTGCCCCCTTGTGGTTTCAGGAAAACCCAGCCCCAATGATGCCCAATCAAAAAACAATGTGAATAATTTAATGTCTGTTTCCTGCCACATGGATTATGTCACAATATGTGGCATCTTCTCTATTCACCTGCAAAATACTATGCTAACCTGAAATACCTCTACAGCTCAGAAACTCCTTTTGTGCCCTGGAACTGAACTTCACTGAATCCCGTCATGGTAGCTGTCAGTAGCGTAAAGCTGAAAGCATTCTAATTCTGTATTGCTGAAGGGTGATTCCCCATCACCTCCTTTCTATCAGTTTCTAAACTATCTGTAACATTTGTAAGACAAACTTGAAAGTAGAAGGTAACATCCAGAACTTCTAGAAACTAGACCTTGAGTTTTGCAATCTGCCTTCCCACTGCACAACAAAAGCAATGCCTGTGTGTGAACACTGAACAGTGATATTACTAGCTCATAATCTCCCATGCCAGGATTGCAGAGCCTCCCTGTCCCCAAAGAATCCACACTCAACAAAAGCTCAGAGGCCAAGGGCCCCTGCCCAGGACAACACAGGCACCAACATAACCTCAGTCTGCCTCATGGTCCATCCCAGTCCAAGCAGTCCAGATTCTGATAGCTCAGCCAACCTGCTCTTCCTGGTCTGGGGACGGTGGCCCTCATACTCACTATGGCATGGCTTGTGGTCTTCCTTACAGCTCCCCATAGCAGAACAGGAGGAGAATCCTGGAAAGAACCTGTAAACTACCTCCCACTGGTGTTCCTGATGGCTAAGCCTTCCTAAAGTTCATCATTAGTTAAGATGACCCTGCTGGGCTTCAGGGCATTAGCAGTCACCCTACTGCATGAGCAGAGATCAAATGACTCAGACCACACAGGCCCTCCCAGATTTGCCCTTCCACACTACAGTCAGAGACTCCTAATCTGGGAAATTCGTAGTTTAGCAAAATCCTCCAATCTCAAAGAGCACTTCCTGTTTCTATTCCAAGGCACAGGATCCTATGTGTGCACATTCAATTACACACTCAATGTCTAGCACAGACGACCCTTTGCTTCATAGCTGGGAGGTCCTGCAACCAAACACAGGTCACATTCAAACAGGATCTGTTGTTAAACAAAAAGAGGCCATGGATGAGAACACAAGGAAGGGGCTATGGGAGGCCTTGGAGGCAGGAAAGAGACAGTGGAAATAATGTAATTATAATCCCCAAAAAATATGTTAAAAAGTCGAAACAGGCTTTATGGCCATGTGCTCCAGAGACTAGGGATTTGTATTAGAACACACCAAGTACTACTCACACCATTTCTCTCAGGGTAACACCACTTTAGTCAGTTCTATTTAGGTTGAAATGGTGGACTGGGGAGATGTCTCAGCAGTTAAGAGTACTTACTGCTCTTCCAGAGGTCCTGAGTTCAATTCCCAGCAACCACATGGTGGCTCCCAACCACCTTGAATGAGATCTGGTACCCTCTGCTGGCATGCAGGCAGAAGACTGTATACATAATAAATAAATAAAATCTTTAAAAAAAAGAAATGGTGTAACTACAGTAATTTGGTTTCATTATAAGTTCTATTCTTTATCTAGATTCTTGGGTTTTTTTGTTGTTTTTTTGTTTTTGTTTTTGTTTTTTGTTTTTTGTTTTTTTTTTGCTTTTTGAGACAGGGTTTCTCTGTGTAGCTATGAAGCCTATCCTGGCAGTCGCTCTGGAGACCAGGCTGGCCTCAAACTCACAGAGATCCGCCTGCCTCTGCCTCCCGAGTGCTGGGATTGAGCCAACGCCCGGCTCTTTATCTAGATTCTTGATTGCCTGACTTGTATAACTGATAAATGGACAGTCAGGACATTTATGGAACATCTAAAATTGATTACCTGACTCCACATGGCTAATGTCAACTACTGCCATGGCAGGAAATCTTTTTTCCTTCTTCTTGCCCCTCCCTTTCTGTTCTGTGACTACACCTGCTTTGCACTTGGTGAATGAAATTCTTACACAGGTTCCTCCTTCATTTGTAAATTCACATCAAAATCTAAAGAACTTGGAGAATACTCATTTACTGGTTATTTTTCCTTCCCAGAGACCAGTCAAGGCCCAGCCTGGAAGGAGTTGCATGACTGCCATTGCAACACTGGGCAGCAGAGGCAGGATTAGGTGTTGAAAGCAATTCCCAATTACATAGTGTGAGGTGAGCCTGAGCTACAGGAGACATTGATCAAAACCAGTGGTTCTCAACTTTTCTAATGCTGTGACCCTTTAGTACAGTTCCTCATGATGTGGAGACTACCAACCATAAATAAAGTTATTTTCAGTGCTACTTCAAAACTATAATTATGCTGTTATGAATTGTAATATAAACATCTGTGTTTTCCGGTGGTCTTAGGCCAGTCCTGTGATAGGGTCATTTGAGCCCCCCATAGGGAGCTGTGACCTCATAGGTTGAGAACTACTGCTCTAAACTGATACATATAAGTAAATAAATAAATAGATAAATAAATAAATAAATAAACAGCACTTAAGAAAAAAATGAAGTGAAATTCTTAAACCAGGAAACAATGGAAAATAGAAACAAAGGGATTGTGGCAGTAATGCATTTAAAGAAGATGAAATTTTAAAAAATTTTATCAATAATTGATTTTTAAAGGAGATAAAAATAACTGAAAGAACACTTAGCTGTACTGACTATGAAACAGAGTAGGCCCTTCTCTAGTAGGGAGAATGCCATTAATAAGACACTGTGTGACTTTGTCCCATGTAAAATGTTAGCTACTGAGTGCTGTAAGCTGACACATGGAGTTACAGCTAATGGCCTATGCCTCAAACCTCTGAGCCGACTTAAAGGATTGCACATACATATCTGCATAGGATAGTTGCCTAATTGCAAATTCAATATTCATTGGCTCAAGATAACCTTTCCAAGTTTTACACCCACACTGGTCTGTGTTCATTCACATGACATGAATTAAAACATGCTGGGAAATTACAAAAATATCACTGATACTACAATCAGGTCCCTTTTCCTGATGGTGACTCCAGTAGCTGATTGTCTGCCCTGTTTCCCTGCAGTGTACACAAAAAACTATGCCTCCTATTTTGTTCTGAAGACAGAAGCAATGCTCCACATGCAAATCCATTTCCTGTGACTGCTTTGGATAGTTGACTTCATGACTCAAATGGACAATTTTAAATCTCTGAGGTGATACTGTCACTTAATTTAAGAATTTTGGAGGTGCAAATAGAGTGTCTCGGAGAGCAACAGAGTGGAATCAAAGCCACCTAAGTCAACGTAAGAGAGTTTGTCTCAGAAACATTTTTTTTCTAACAAGACGGAAATGCAGCTGTCCTAGAATTAATATGTCTTTCCAGGGAGAAATTGCTTCACACACTTGGGAGATTAATAAAGAAAAATCTCTTTATTGATGGTATGCATCCATCTCTAGCTAATACTCAAAGAGCCAGCTTAGACACACTTGCATTCCAAATATGCCATCCTCCTTAAGTGTCTTTTAGGTTCATGCTTCAGGTTACACTTTGAACAAATTAAATAGAGACAGGCATCCTGTGGGTCTAGCCACAGGCATATGGGAGGATTACACAGCAAAGATATATCCTAGAATAAATTCTTAGGTACACCAGTGACCTGGCCATGAACTCACAGAGATCTGCCTGCCTCTGCCTCTGCCTCTGCCTCCGGAATGGTGGAATTTAAGCTTCTTAAGAATAGTATCTTGCAGCCGGGCGTTGGTGGCGCACACCTTTAATCCCAGCACTCGGGAGGCAGAGGCAGGTGGATTTCTGTGAGTTCGAGACCAGCCTGGTCTACAAGGGCTAGTTCCAGGTCAACCTCCAAAGCCACAGAGAAACCTTGTCTTGAAAAACAAAAAAAAAAAAAAAAACAAGAATAGCATCTTGTATACTACTCCCGGTGCAGGGGGGTGGGGGGGGATGGAAGGAATAGGAGACTTCTGAAGTAGCAGGAAGCATCATATGATGGGAAAAATTTAGGAGGGGCTACTCAAATGACTCGACACAAGGGGAACATAGAGTATAATAAGATCTGGTGCCCTCTTCCAGTGTGTAGACACGCATGCAGGCAAAACACTATACATAATAAATAAACTTTTTTAATAAATAAATATTTTAAGAAAGACACAGCACAATGGTTCCTGTGTTACTCACCCTGCCTTACTTCCACCAGAGACAAAGACTTTTTCTAGATCAACAAATATAAGTATGTGCTTTTCTGTGGGCATAGGAAGTAAGCCTGATAGCACTCAAGCTAAATTCCCACTTTAAAAGATGGCTTTCTCATAGGTGCACATGTAGAATCCACCTCCTCCCAAGTCTTTCCCAGGTTATATACTCTAGCTCCTCCCTAAACCACAAGGTCACATGTCACTAGGACTGAACTGCATACAGTTGCCTGTGAAAGGGTATGTATACCAGAAGGAGAGGATGCCTTCTTCTATGATGGAATACCAACAGTCAGCAAACCCAGTGGTGGTCATCCTTTGTAAGAAGGCACAGCTGATCATAGGACAATGGCAGTTATTTGTCTTAAGATAGTGCTGAGCAACAATAATTAAAGAAAAAAAGCTGAATAAAAACTGTGAATAAGATAATATAATAAATTAATATTTCCTAGGTACAATCTATTAAACTAAACCACAGAGAAAACACAAGGCAGTCAGTCTTCATATAATACTTGGCATCATTAGTATAACTATGCTTTTGGTTTTTAATAGGTATATGTAGCCAATACAAAAAAATAACAAATATATAACAAAACATCATCAAATCGATGTGTACAGCACCCTGTACAACACAACTAAGTAATCAATCTTACTCCAGCTTACCACAGAGATATCTATACACAGAGGGTCTTTCTATCCTCTCCATGGATGAGCTTCTCATTAGCTGTTTTAACCACAGATGTATGATCAACCACAGTATTCATAAAAGGTGAACAAACATTTATATCATAACATCCTAATCTCTAACAGGACTGGTTAACATACTGCTTATCTTTGGGGTATTTTAGAGGCCACCGCTCCCTTAGCTAAATTCTCCATTGTGTGACTTACAATCTCCTAAGCACTGGTAAATCATTTATATCAACAATTCTATTCTTCTGCATCATAGTTTATTAGTGGAGTTCTACTCAACACATGAGATGCTATGTACAACCTCCACAAATGAATTCCAAATGTATCTTACACCCAAATGTCAAATGCAAAGTGCAGAACTTCCAGAAGATGTTTGAGAAACTCGGCCTCTCCAAGTCTGGCCTCGGGAGCTTTCTCTAAGGCCCTGATGCAAAACAAACTCCTTCTCTAAAACCAGAAATATGCTTGGGAGAGCTTGTAAAGGTCTGGGGCCAGGGCCTTTGGGAAGGGTTATTCAGATACTGATAACCCAACTCCACACATTGGTCTGTGGTTATTAGTACCAATGCCATTGTGGACCTTGATAATAATGTTGTTGAGTTACCCTGTGTTCCTCTTGTGCAACATTGTCTGATTAGCCTCCTTCTGAATTTGTATACTTCCTTTTAAAACGGTATCCATTAGTTTACATTAGCCAGAGACTTGCTGTTAAATTTGGCACAAATCTCCAGCCAGGGTAGAAGCCGCGGGGGGGGGGGGACGGGGACGGGGGACGGGACGGGGGGACGGGGACGGGGGGACGGGGACGGGGGGACGGGGACGGGGGGACGGGGACGGGGACGGGGACGGACGACCCTGCATTGTTGTCCTTCAGCTCACTGGGTCCTGCCAGTCATATCTCACTAGCCAATCAGAGCCTCCCATGGGCTCTCCAGTCAACTGGGAGGATTTCTTCCGGGTGCCAGGCTCTGCTCCTTTGCTGAGGAAGACGGAAGTTGCTGCTGCGACTTTGGCTGTCCTGTGGGAAGAGTCCAGGCAAACGCGGCAGTCGCACCATGGTGAGTGAGCGGCCGCTGTCCCCAGACTGGGTGGAGCGGTTGGCTGAGCCACAGGAGCAGGTGTGGTGGGTCCTCCCCCGCCTGGGTGGGAGCCAGCGGCCAGACGCAGAGTTCCGCATGTTCCTGCCTGATCCTGAGAAGTCCTGCTTGGTTCATCCCAGGGACTGGCCGCCAGCCTCTGAGTAACTTCGTTCCACAGGCTGCATCTGCGCAGGGCATTAGGAGCGGAACTGTGCATAAAAAATATCCTTGTAGACGTCACTGTGAAATGTCGGTGCCTGTGGTGCCTGTAACGTCACTATGTAAGGCAGATTTGCCAAACTCGGAGAAGTTCTGCACTTTTAACATTTTAGGTGGAGGATCCGTTTGGAGTTAATTCTGTGGAGCTTGTAAACAGTACCTCCTTGTAGAGTAGCACTCCACTGCTAAACTGTGATGTGGAAGAGTAGAATTGATGGTATAAGGATTTACCAATTCTTAGGAGACACTGAGTAAAAAAGTAGGATTAACCTGGGGAGGGCTGCCTCTCAAATGCCCCAATACTCTGTTAGAGATTAGCATGATAAGGTGTAAATGTTTGTTCAGTAATGGAGACAAGCCTGATTTACAACCAGCAAAAAGACCCATCCGTCCATTAAAAAACTGGCCTCTAATGTGTTGCTCAAGGAGCCATTACAGGGTCACAACCAACAGTAAGTCCTGGTGTGCATGAAGATATGGTAATTCAGAACAGCTACATCTCCAGCGTTTTTGAAAAGTGGTTTTGAATCAAGGTCTCCTATACAGATTTAGGTGGACTTGAACCCTGTCTGTAGTGCATTGCCCTTGTTATCCTCCTGACTAGTCATCTTAAATTCTTGGATTACAGGTCTGCAGCACCACAGAGTTCTAAAATTATCAGTCACATAGTGGACTGTCGATTTCAGTAACAGGAAAAGGATTTGGGTGTGGAGCACGGCTTCTCCTTTCAGACCAGAAGAGGAAGAACAGTGTACTGGGTACACTGCATCGGGAAACAGACTAGACAATAGCTAGATCAGAGACTGAAAGTTTAAGGGAGTGAGCTTTAGGGATCTCCATCCTAAAGAAGGACCTGTTAGGGCAGAGTGAGTGACAGTGTAATTTAATCCTTTGTATTAATTCCTTCCATATGAAGACAGAATTGGTGGGTGTACAATTTAGGGAGAGTAACTTGAACTATTCAATTTTCAGTTAGGGAACTCTCCTATGCAGATAATGTAATCCTGGTTGACACAATTAAGTCAGCTCAGAGGTTTGAGACACAGGCCATTGGCTATAACTCCATGTGTCAGCTTACAACACTTAATAGCTAACATTTTACATGTGACAAAGTGATACAGTGTCTTGTTAATGTCATTCTTCCTACTAGGAAAGTGCCTACTGTTTCAAAGTCAGTATAGCTAAGTGTTCTTCCAATTATTTTTAATCATTTTAAAAAGTCAGTTATTGGTGTCAGTTTTAACATTTCATTTTCTTTTGGTTTTTCAAGACAGCATTTCTTAGTGTAGCCCTGGCTGTCCTGGAATGAGCGCTGTAGAGCAGGCTGGCCTCGAACTCACAGATCTGCCTGCCTCTGCCTCCCAAGTGTTGGGATTAAAGGTGTATGCCACCACCACCCAGCCAAATTTCATTTTCTTTAAATGTATTACTGCTCTAATCTCTCTTTCTGTTTCCCGATATTTTGCTGTCATTAAGAATTTCATTAAATTTTTTTCTTAATTGCTATGTATGTATGCATTTATTTATTTATTTATTTATTTATATCAGTTTAGAGCAATGGTTCCCAACCTGGGGGTTGAGGCTGCATTTAAGGGATCTAATAACCCTATCAAAGGAGTGACTTAAGGCCATTGGAAAACAGATATCGATATAAAAGGTCATGGCATTAGGAAGGTTGAGATCCACTGGTTTAGATCAATGTCTCCTATAGCTCAGGCTTGCCTCACACTATGTAATTGAGAATTGCTTTGAACACTTACTCCTGCCTCTACTGCAAATAGATGGGAAGACAGTCCTGCAGCTCCTACCAGGCTGGACCTTGACTGTTCTGTGAGAAGGAAAAATAGACCAGTGAATGAGTGTTCTCCAACTCCTTTGACTTTGGGGGGGGGACTTACAAATGAAGAGGGACCTGTGTAAGAATTGAGTTCCCTGAACAACTGTAAAGCAGATGTAGTTACAGCACAGAAAGGGAGAGGCAAGAAGGAGGGTAAAAGCTTTCCTTCTTTGACAGTAGTTGACATTAGAAATAAGCTGTGAGATGATCAATTTTAGATGATCAATAAGTGTCCTGACTGGCCGTTTCTCTGGTTCACAGACCAGACAATAAAAATCTGGATAAACTGAACTTTTGTGAATACAAATAACTGTAGTTACACTAGTTCCACCAAAATGGAACTGGATAAAATATGTGGCCCTGCCTAAAATGACTGTTTTCCAGGTTTAAGATGATAACCTGAGAGGAAATTGTGTGAGTAGTACTTGGTGTGCTCTGATATAAATCCCTAGTCTTCATGGCCATGAAGCCTGATTCAACTTTCTAATGTGATTTTTTAGAATTATAATAATATCATTTCTACTACCTTTCTTGTATCCAAGCCCTCCCATAGACACTTGATTGTTTTCTAATCCATCTCCTATTTTTGCTTTAACAACAGTTACTGTTTGAATGTGACCTGTGTTTGGCTGCAGGACCTCTGAGCTATGAAGGAAAGGGTTCACTGCACTGGACATTGAATGTGTATTGGAATGTGCACACCAAGGACTCTGTGCCTTGGAAGAGGAACAGGAAGTGTTCTGGGAGAATAGAAGATTCTACTAAACTACACATTTCTCATACTAGGTCCCTGTGTGATCTTAGGGTAGAAGGGTAGAGCTGTGATTGCCTGTGCTGTCTGAGTCATTTGATCTCTGTTTACCCAGTGAGGTTACTGCTAATGTCTGGAGCCCCAGCTGGGAGGTCCTAACTCTGGGAAGGCTTAGCAATCAGGAGCACCATTGGGAGGTAGCTTACGGGTTCTTTCCAGGATTCTCCTCTGTTCTGCTGTAGGGAACTTTAAGGAAGACCACAAGCCATGACATGGGGAGTGTGGAGGCCTCCGGGCCAGGTGGAGCAATCTGCTGAGCTGTCATAGCTGCTGGGACTAGGATGGACCATGAGCCAGACTATGGTTCTCTTGGTCCATATGATGACTTGGGCAGTGGCCTTTGTCCTCTGAGCCGCAATGAATGTAAATTCCGTGGGGGCGCAAGAGGCTCTTGCCCTGGCTAAGATGCTGGTAATATCACTGTCCAGTGTGTACACCCAGGCACTGTTTTTGGTATGCAGTGGGAAGACAGATTGGAAAATTGAAGGTCTGGTTTCCAGAAGTTTTGAATGTTGTATTCCACTTTCATTTGTCCTATAAATGTTACAGATAGTTTAGAAACTGGAAGTAAGGAGGTCATAATCCTTCAGCAATATATGATTAGAATGCTTTCAACTTTATACTACCACCAGCCACAATGATGTGATTCAGGGAAGTTCAGTTCCATTGCACAAAAGGGATTTCTGAGCTGCAGAGGTTTCTCAGGTTTACATTGTTGGGCAGATGCCATATTTTGTGCCATAATCCATGCAGCAGGGAGAAGACATTGAATTATTTTTCTACATTGTTTTGTGATTGGACATCCTTGGTTCTGGGTTTGCATGAACTACAGGGAGCATGAAGGGCTGTAGAGCCATAGTAGGTTCTAGAGGAAATCACCTACATTTGCAGAGAGGGCTCTAGAGCATGTGGCCTTTCTGTTGGAAGAAATATCAATAGCTGGAGGATAAGAAACATACTAGTTTAAGGGTCACTTTGAGTTAATTTTGTGAGAGCTGTGAAGTCTGTGTTTATTAAATTTCTATACACATGGAATCATAGGTAGCTGGATAGCATTGGTCAAGATCACAGTTTTCCTAGCTGGGTTTTCTTTGGTCTTTTGATTAAAAGTTGACTATATTTTCCTGATTTTGTTTTTGGCTTATTCTCTCCATCCCCTTTATTATTTTGCAAATACTATATATATTCGTAATTATTGTAGCTTATGTGGTAAATGCAGAAATCACAAATTTGTCAATGTGTGTACTATTTTTTTAACAATCCCCTTGAACATTATGAGTGTTTCTGAATTATTCTGCCTGGTCAGGATATGTCTGGTTGTTGTTCTGTATCTAAGTCTGATTTAATAGCTTCTTCTAAGGGAGAAGCTCTATTCAATCTTTGTCTGGTATTTAACTCCTAACATGCAATTTCAATAGCCTTTTTCAAGGGTGTCTTTGAGTTGTAATAACTTGGTTATAAGCAGTCCATTCCATCTTTTTGTATTGCCAGCTGCAGTTGGGTTATATGTTAAATGGAAGACCTACTGTATGTTCATAGTCTAGAACCAGCTCTGGACTTTAGAACCTGTAAAGTGTGTTCCTTAATGTGATTCAGTAATTTTTTAGGCAGCTGTATCTGGTTATCTAACACCAGAATGTGTATTTCATTGTCAACTAGTCCTAGTCTATGACTTTCTAGCTACCAAAACCTCAGGCTTATTAAATATACAAGAGTGCAGGCATATAGGGCCCTATAAGTATTCAAGGGTCCAATGAAATCTGCTTGTAGTTCATAATTACATTGTGTAGGAGGCCATGTTACAGCTGGTACTTGCTGTCTGAATCTAGTTTTAAGTACTAAACAGAGGTGGCAAGCAGTCTCTAATGGCTTGCTTACAGGCCTGCCAGTTTCCTTTTATTAAACCATTAGAACACAGCATGTGTGCCTATATGGCCTAATGTTTTCTGTAGTCTTAGGATTTCTTCTTTACTGATTATGCTAACATTCTCAGGTTCTTAATTTTCCAGTCTGGGTTCCTTTTAATAGTCATTCTCATAAGGTTGCCCTGATTTAATCTGGTTCTCCAGTTCACCTCACTTGTTAGTGTTACCAACTGAGTGATCTATGATCCTTGATAATTCATTCTGAATTTGTTCCCTAGCAACTTTTAATACTCCAGTCTTAATTGAACACAATGCCAATTTGCCTGTTATTTCATTATTTTTAGATGTCTTGTCTGTTTTGCCAATCACTCCCCATTCTGCCTTTTTCTCCCAAACTGAGATCACCACAGGTTCCCAGGTCCTTTGAGTCAGGCTAAAAGAATGTCTGGAAGGGCATTTCCAGGGAGGGGGAAATGTCTGTGAGCATGCTGTGTGGGTGAGTCTGTGAGAGACTTGCCTGGGGTGCATCTGGAGATTGCCATGCTTGTGAGGAGGTGAGCAGAGGGATTTCTACTGGATTTGCTTTGGGGAGACAGGGTGTATTTAGTAGGAGATTGGCAGGCTTGGCCCAGGGAAGCAGGAAGGTAGGTTTGCACAAGCTCCCCACCAGTGTACCAACCCAGCTCTTACCTTGCCTATCTGGAATATTATGGAGCTGAAGGAGGTGTTTGTGGAGTGTCACCTTACCTGATCATGTGCAACCCTGGAATTATTCCCTGGAGATCCCCAGGACCTGAATCAAGTCAGGCAAGGAGTCAACCAGGACTGATGATGAAACCAGAGAGGTGGAGGTCTTAGTGCTGCTGCTGTAGCTGTTAGGAGTGGCAGGATGCCGGGAATAGCCCAGGAACAGCTTGACATGGTCATATAGGTGAGAATCTGATGCAAGGTTAGTACGGCAGGTGTCCACCTACCCTTTTTAAGGACCTTCCTGCAGCCAGGTTGCTTTCTGATTTTTTATTCTCTAAGACATTCTATAGACCCTTCTTTGAGCCCAGATGATTTCCAGATACTTTCTGGTGCCCAGGTGCTTTTCAGAACTTTCTGGGGTTGGGGCGGGCATTGCCTTCTGAGATTTCAGAATCTTAGAATGTTCCTGAGACAGCGTGGGTGATCCTCATAGGTGAGCTCCTTGGTAAATCTGGAAATGTTCTAAGGCAAACTGTAGTTTTGAGGCATTTGCTATTTTATATTTTAAAAACTAGTTATATTTGGTTATTATCAGAATTATGGAGCTTGTTGATACTATAAATGTTGTTGTTTCTACAGATTGTGGTTTTGGTCTGTTGGTATGAATTGTGGTAATTGCAGTCAGCACCAAACAACTGACAACAAATGCTGGAGAGGTGGTGGGGAAAGAGTAATGTCATGAGCAAACAGGTAGACGTGTGTAGTTAGTGTAACAAAAGTTGTATTTTATTATGCTAGTGATCATCACAGGAGGTTCACAGTCTCAGTTCCTAATTAAGATCCAAGCCTCTTTTCCCAAGGCTGCTCGCCTGTGCTAAGTATGTTAGCTGAAGGTCAGGTCCAGTCTATAACAGACATCTGTTTTGAGGGTCAGGATCCTCAGGGAGACTTTCTAGAGGCAGGATAGATCAAGGTGGTGTCTCTCCAGATGTATAGAGCAGAGCATTGCTCTTGATTTTTGCTTATAGACTGTCCAGTGGCTTTCATGGGGTTCTAGGTCCGTGTCTGCTTGTCTTGAGTGAGTGATGTCATTGAGTTCTGCTTATCAGGTATAGCCTTATATGTAGTGTTGTTACTGATGAGACATTTTTTACTATGCTCATTACAATTAGGATTCTGATTCACATATATGTTTGACCATGGAAAACAAATAATACACCTGGATACCTTAGAATTAATAATTGTATGGCTTTTCATTAGGCACCTGAAAAACATGGGAAAAATAAGTTTAACATGTACAAGTTTTTGGAATTAAAATTATTAAACAGGCATCTCAAAAAACATAATTGGTATTAAAGAAGTACCTCACTAGCCTCCCTGTCCAATTCAAGGACAAGGAGCAACCTTGTCATTGTTCCCACATTGGGTTAAATGTAAGCTGAATACTTCATGTAATCTATCATAGGGCATTATTTGGGCCCCACCAAAAATTTCATGGTGTAATAAATTATGGTGTGGAAACAAACATACTTTTTTAGTCTTCCTCAATAGTATGGGTTCATTGTTTCCTCACAGAGGAGGACATGTCATATTTCCTTGTGAACATTAATGCTTAGTACCTGTGGTAGTCTGAATGTAATTGGCCCCCATAAGCTCATAGAGAGTGGCACTATTAGGTAGTGTGGCTTTGTTGCAACAGGTATGGCCTTGTTGGAAAAAGTATGCCACGGGGGGGGGGGCTTTTAGGTCTTATATATGCTCAAGTCATGTCCAGTGTCCCAGACCACTTCCTGTTGCCTGTGGGTCAAAATATGCAATACCCAGCTCCTTCTCCAGCACCATGTCTGCCTGAACTGCACCATGATGATAATGGACTAAACTTCTGAAAATGTAAGCCACCCAAATTAAAAGTTTTCCTTTATAAGAGTTGCTATGGTCATGATGTCTCTTCACAGCAATAGAAACCCAAACTAAGGTAGTATATGACTTATTACCCTTTGGAAAGGAAGCATTATGAGAAACACTGCTAATTTTACTTTTGATTGAATCATATGATGCATAGGCTTATTGTAGTTGCTCCTCAAGTGTTATTAATAGAAAACCTAGTAATCCACTATAGTCATTAGTTCATGTAACATACAATAACAGCTATTTAACCTGTGTTAATTGCATGACAAGTAATAGTGTAATTGTGTATCAGCAACCACCTATAAAAGAAAAGTTAAATACAGTTCTTGGAAATTTCCTAACTTTTAGAAAAACATTCTTTAGAAAAACATCCATCTGATTTGGGGGTACAGACATAGCTTTGGGGGTGCAGCTGTAGGGTTGGAGGAAGATTGTGTCTATGGAAATGTAGGGAGAGTAGAGGTTTCATGGGCTGATGGCCTGCCTACCTGTTCCTCTGGTTGGTGTGACATAAACATGAGCAGGGGATGTCTGCCTGAGTTGGGGGCTGGAACACAGCCATATTCCTCTTTTTCTGAATGGGAATATATCCTGTGTCATTATATGTTGGAAATCCTTAATTTGTTTCTTGATTTTATAAGATGTGACAGTCAAGAGATTGTCTTGAGTGTCAGAAGAAACTTTGGACATTTGCACTGTTTGGGCTGTTACAGATTATGAGGATCATTGATTGAAGTTAGATAAATGCATTTTCATTTTTTCTTTTTTCTTTATATGTATTCCTCTCTCGTACAATACATCCTGACCACAGTCTCTCCTTCCTCCATTCCTTCCAGTCCCCCCTCCCCAAATCCTCATTTCCCCAGATCCACTGCTACTCTGTTTCCTTTCAGAAAAGAGCTTACCTCCCAGGGATATCAACCAAACACATCATATCAAGGTACAAACCTTCATATCAAGGTTGGACAAGGTAACCCAGTAGGAGGAAAAGGGTACAAGAGCAGGCAAAAGAGTCAGAGACACCATGACTCCTTTAGTTAGGAGTCCCACAAACACCCTAAGGTAAACAACTGTAGCATGAATGCAAAGAACCTGGCACACAAATATCCATGCTCTGTGATTCCTTCAGTTTCTCTGAGACTCTGTGAGCCCTGCTTAGTTGATACTGTGGACCATGTTTTCCTGGTTTCCTTAACCCCTCTGGCTTCTACAGTCATCACCCCCTCCTTCCACAGGATTCCTAGAGCTCAAGCTAATGTTTGAGTAGGGATCTCTGTATATGCTCCCATCAGCTGTCTGAAGAAGCCTCTTTGATGACAATTAGGATAGGCACTAATCTATGATTATAGCAGAATATAGTTATGAATCATTTCATTGTTTTTGTTTCTTCTTGATCACTTTTTTTTGGTTCTACCCTAGTTCTCTGAGCCATCCAAGTTTTGGTTCCTGGCTGTTCAGGCAGTGTCAGGCATGGGCTACCCCTCACAACTTGGGCTTCAAGTTAGACCAGTCATTGGTTGGCCATTACATAATCTCTGAGCCACCATTGCCCCAGAATGTCTTGCAGGCAGGACAAGTGTGAGCGGATGTTTTGTGGCTGGCTTGGTGTCCCAGTCCCATCACTGGGAGCCTTATGTGATTACGGAAGATGGCTGGTTCAGTCTCCCTATTCTTGATTACTAGGAGTCCTCATTAGGGTCACCCTTATAGGTTCCAGGAAGTTTGCATAGCACTATTTCTATATTCCTCACTAAAAGCTCTCCTATTCCAGTCATCTCTCTTTGTATTCTCCTCCTTTGTCCCTTACTTACTTACCCGATCTCTCCTATTGCCATCCATACCTGCCTCTGGTGCACACACAAAATCTTTTTATTTCCTCTACCCCAGGGAGATACATGCATCTCCCCTAGATGAGCCTCTCTGCATCTATGAATTGTACTGTGATTAACTATTATTACTGTGATTGTACTTTACTTAATTGCTAATATCCACTTATAAATTACTGTATACCATGTTTGTCATTGTGCTTCTGGGTTGTCTCACTTGGGATAATAAAGACCTCAAACTAGACAACAATGAAACAAATAATCCAATTATAATGGGGTACACCTCTAAACAAAATTCTCAGTACAGGAATCTAAAATGGCTGAGAAACACTTGAAGAAATGTTCAACATCCTTAGCCATCATGGTTATCAAAACTACCTGTCAGAATGATTAAGATCAATAACACAACAGACAGCTAATGTTGTCAAGGACATGGAGTAAGGGGATTCATTGCTGTTGCAAGTGCAAACTTGTACAGCCAATGTGGAAATCAATATGCAAATGTCAGAAAATTGACAATCAATTTATTTCAAAACCCAGCTTTACCACTCTTGGGCATGTACCTAAAAGATGCTCTTCCATCCTTCCACAAGAACACTTGATCTACTATATTCATAGCAGCTTTATTCATAATAGCCAGAAACTGCTATGTCTGTGAGAGATTATGTTGATTAATGATTGATGTCTCGAGGTTCCTCCACTGAGGGTGCCAACATCCCTCGGATGGAAAAGGGAGTTATCTGAGCATGAGACAGTGACTAGGCAACAGAGAAAGCTGGGAAACAATCTTTGCCCATCAATCTTACCTTCAGTTGCTAGTTTGAGTTTCCATCTAAGCTCTCAAAATGGTGGATTGTAACCTGACAGAATCAGTCAAATAATCCTGTTCTTTACCTGAGAATCTTTTGGTTAATGGATTAAATCACAGCAATAGAGAAGCATGTCAGAACAAAAACAGAACACCAAAAATTATTTTGTTGCTAAGTATAACCTGGGAGTGTTGTCTTTTGAAAGAATGTGAAAGTTATCAAGTCTTTATGTGGCAAAAACCATAGAAAGTTGTACACAGAACTTAATTGGTTGTCCTTGTACGACCTGGAAGATGGGGATGTTGAGAGTAATGGCAGAAAGTGGAGATTGAGATCATAGGATTTCAGTTATAAATAGACTTCATAAAAAAATTGATGCTGGCCCACAAGTGCTGGGATTAAGGTGGGCCAAATTCCTGGCTTATATATATTATTGTGCAATGGGCCTGGAATGTAGTTTTTTATCCATGTCTGGCATATGCTGTTGTACTGATCTTCACTCATAGCTTGAATTTTAAAATTCGGCAGAGGATATAATTCTGTTTGCCAGGATGACATGTATTCATGGTATTAATACTGCCTGAGCTTCCTGAGTCATTGGATTACAGGCACATCACCTTCTTCCTTCCTGTTAGGTATGCTTTGAATTTTTTTTAATGAAAATGTGTATTTTAACTGTTTTCATGGGTACCTGGTCTTCACAGTGATCAAAAGATGGTCTCAGGACCCCTGAACTTAGAATAATGGATAGTTGTGATCCCCCAAGAAAGTACTGGCAATGGAGCCCACCTACATGCAATACCAGCAAGAGCACTTGCTGCCTTGTGTTGATTATTTATGATCAACATTTATATTGCCAATGTTTTCATCTGTCCATTTGTAACTAAACATGCAGTGCCTTTTAGTAAAATCGTATTGATGTTAAAGTTTAAATTGAAGCACTTCAGGTAGAAATGGAAGATGAATACAGAACTGGAGTGAATGCGTAACTCTTTGTAGAAATGTCAGTAAAAACCTCTGAGTTCTCTCCCCCCCTTCCCCTGGTTTTCCGGAGACAGGGTTTCTCTGTGGCTTTGGAGGCTGTCCTGGAACTAGCTTTTGTAGACCATGACAGTCTCAAACTCACAGAGATCTATCTTCCTCTGCCTCCCAAGTGCTGGGATTAAAGGCATGTGTCAACACCACCCGGATCCTCTGAGTTCTTTCTATCTTTTTTGTTTGTTTGATTTTTGTACAGGAGACAAGGTTTTAATATGTACTTCTGGCTGTCATAGATTAGGCTGGCATTCAACTCTGAGGCAGATACACCTGCCTCTGACTTCTGAGTGCAGGGTTTAAAGATGTGAACTAATACAACCAGCTTGTTCATCTTATTCTTCTTTTTTGTAGTTAGTAATTACCATACTTTTTTTTCTCATGTGTACTCTATATTGTTGATTTGTTTGCTTTTCTTTCTTTGGTTTTTAATGGGCATTTCTCTTGCAAGGTGATATCCCATTCACAGGGTACAAAAATGACAGAAGTGATCCTCCTATTCAGTTTCCTTTTAAAGTGCCTTGATGATTACATTATAATATCTATGTCATGGAATAAGTGTGGGAGCATCAGAATTATATGACCGTATTATCAAAGAAGTATACATTTGCAATGTTGTCCGTATCATATTTTCTCCTAAAGTACCTTGGTGATTACATTATAATGTCTATGTCATGAAATACATGTGGGAGCACCAGAATTATATGACTGTATTGGCAAAAGTATACATTTACAATGTTGTCAGTATCATGCTTTCTGTTATATACATGTATGGGATATTTTAGAATGCAGTGACCTATGACGATGTGCATGTTGACTTAAGTGGGGAAGAGTGGGCTTTGCTGGATCCTTCCCAGAAGAATCTCTACAAAAATGTGATGCTGGAGACCTACATGAACCTCACTGCTATAGGTAAGACTGAATTTTCTTTCACATTTTAAAATAAGGGGGTGACTGTTTCTTGGTTATTGATGCTCTTCTGTAATTATGACTGGGACTGAGGAAAGATGTTGTGACTAAATTAGGCAAGGTTCTAAGGTTCACTGAAGATAGTAACTTAAACTTTGCACCATTTTCAATAATATACCATACATTTTCTGGTACTATATTTTAGGATACTGTTGGGAAGACCATAATATTGAAGAACATTGTCAAAGTTCTAGAAGACATGAAAGGTAATTTTCATATGCAAGCTGATATAAATGTTCCTGTGAAGAAATTGTAATGTGTCCTGGAAGTTTTAAACAAAAGCATTAGCGTAAATAAGCACAGCTTAGTGTGCACTAATAATTATTAAATTCTCATAAAACCATATACCTCAGTTTCAGGTAGGTGAATACCAGGAAATGATACTTTAATGGATATCACCATTTGAATCATTACACCATCAAAACTATGCTGTAAAGCTGCAAATCTATTTATTTTTATACCATTCATATTACAAAAGATATACACATTGAAGAGGGGATAAGTATATTTCAGAAACATTCTAGTAAGCAAATAGTCCATAGCAACACTAGTGTTACTCATATACTTGTTGTGACTCTGCTAAGTTTAGTGAGAGGGTCATTTAGAGTGAAGAGTCAAGGGGCAGTTGTTATACAGAAACCTTAATCCCTATACCATTTCTTTGAGGAACAGAAAATCAAACTGTGTGAATTAGTGTGGAAACTTGTTATTTGTTATTCTTCCTTTACTAGGTATATCATGTGTCACTCAGGGTAAAAAGCCATATAAGCATAGGGATATGAAAAAATGTAACACAGTTCTCTCTAAAAACAATTAGAAGTTATGGAGCAGTACCCACATTGAGTATACTTGTTGAATTTGATGCCAGTGTAGAAGTTATTGGTGTTCCAGCTTCATTGTTAATACATCAACAAACTCATACTGCAGAACACCCCTGCATACTAGTATGCTAGGACTACGTAAATACTTCTGTTTGTCCTAGTTCACTTGGCAAATGTAGTATGAATAAAGGATAGAAAAATTTATAAATGCAATAAGGGTGGTAAAGCTGAATTTTTCCAGTTCTCGTCAAATATGTGAGAAATCTCATTTAGAAAAAAATATTATGTAAATGTGAACCATGTAATAAAGGATCTTACCATCACAGGTGTCTTCAAAGATGCAAAACAACCCTTAATGAAGAGGAACAACATGAGTGTAAACACAGTGATAAAACCTTAAGATCTGATTCCTCTTTATAATTGGACCAATTGGTAAAATTAATTCATACAGATATAAAAAGACAGCAGTGTATTGAATGTGGTAATGGTTTTACATGTGCCAATTATCCTTGCAGGCATGAAAGAAGTCATACTGGAGAGAAGCCTATATATATTCAATGTGTTAAAGCCTTTGCATGTGACAGCCATCTTCAAAGACATGGAAGAACACATACTGGAGAGAAACCCCATGAATGTAATCAGTATGGTACAGCCTTTGCAAATCACAGTCATCCTCAAAATCATGAAAGTACACATACTGGAGAGAAACCCTATGAATGTAATCAGTGTGATAAAACCTTTGCATGTCACAGTGATCTTCACATACATAAAAGAAAACATATAGGGGAGAAACTCTATGAATGTAATCAGTGTGGTAAAGCCTTTGCATGTCACAGTCATCTTCAAGTACATAAAAGAATGCATACTGGAGAGAAACCCTATGTATGTAATCAGTGTGGTAAAGCCTTTGCATATATCAATAGTCTTCAACGGCATGAAAGAACACATACTGGAGACAAACCCTATGAATGCATTCAGTGTGGTAAAACCTATGCACGGCAGAGTGCTCTTCATATACATAAAAGAACACACACTGGAGAGAAACCCTATGAATGTAATCAATGTGATAAAGCCTTTGGATATATCAGTAGTCTTCAAAGGCATGAAAGAACACACACTGGAGAGAAACCCTATGAATGTATTCAGTGTGGTAAAGCCTTTGCACGTCAGAGTGTTCTTCAAATACATAAAAGAACACACACAGGAGAGAAACCCTATGAATGTAATCAATGTGATAAATCGTTTGCATGTCACAGTCATCTTCAAAGGCATATAAGAACACATACTGGAGAGAAACCTTGTGAATGTAATCATTGTGGTAAAGCCTTTACACAACACAGTTATCTTCAAATGCATAAAAGAATGCATACTGGAGAGAAACCCTATGAATGTAGTCAGTGTGGTAAAGCCTTTGCACATATCAATAGTCTTCAAAGGCATGAAAGAACGCATACTGGAGAGAAACCCTATGAATGTAATCAGTGTGATAAAGCCTTTGCATGTCACTATACTCTTCAAATACATAAAAGAACACATACTGGAGAGAAACCATATGAATGTAATCAATGTGGTAAAGCCTTTGCATGTCACAGTCATCTTCAAAATCATGTAAGAACACATACTGGAGAGAAACCCTATGAATGTACTCAATGTGGTAGAGCCTTTGCACAACACAGTCATCTTCAAAGGCATAAAAGAACACATACCGGAGAAGAACCCTATGAATGTAATCAGTGTGATAAAGCCTTTGCACATATTATTAGTCTTTAACGCATAAAAGAAGACATACTGGAGAGAAACCCTGTGAATGTAATCAATGTGTTAAAACTTTTGTACATGTCACAGTCATCTTAAAATGCATAAAAGAAGACATACTGGAGAGAAACTTTATGAATGTAATCAATGTGGTAAAGCCTTTACACAATACGGTTAATCTTCAAATGCATAAAAGAACACATAAAGGGAGAAAGCCTTTGCATGTATCAGTAGTCTTCAAAATCATGAGAAAAGTCATAATGCAGAGAAACTCTATAATCCAGAGTCAAAAGGACAGTGAAAGAAACACTTTGGCCCTGAAACCAGAGGCAGAGAAACACACTCTACCCCTCACAAACTGAGCATGAAACCAACCAGTCCCTGTGGAGGAAAGATGGATCTAGGCACCCAAACCCCCACAAACCTCAACTGAGAGCCCTACATGACCTCACCACCAGAACTTGGCCATTCAGGCCAAATGTCAATAAAGGAACAAAAGACCCATCCAACAGAGAAATTATAAGGAGCAACAACTGTACCTGTAATTATCCCAAACACATATGGGTAAACAGTAATGTAGCAATACATTCAACAACATAAAAAGCAGTATGGTATCACCAGAACTTAGTAGTTCTATAACAGCAAGACCTTAACATCCCAACTTGGATGAAGCAGAAGAAAACAATCTTAAAAATAACTTTATGAAGATAATAGAGGCCCTTAAGTAGGAAATGAAAAATTACCTTAAAACAAGGAAAAAACATACAATTGGAAAGAATCAATAAATCCCTTAAAGATAGTTGAGAAAAAAACAAACCTGAAGGAAACAGTTCAAGACTTGAAAATATAAACAATTAAAAAAAAAAACACTGAGGGAATTCTGGAAATGGAAAATATGGGTAAACAAATAGGAACTACGGATGCAAGCATAACCAATAAAATACAAAAGATGGAAGGAGAATCTCAGTTATTGAAGATAGAATAGAAGAAATAGATTCATTGGTCAAAGAAAATGTTAACTTCAACATTTCTTAACACAAACATCCAGAAAATCTAGGACACCATGAAAAACCAAATCTAAGAATAATAGGGATAGAAGAATTCCAACTCAAAAGCAAAGAAAATGTATTCAACAACATCATAGGACATGCCTATGGAGATACAAGAAATTTACAGAACAACAAATAGAGTGAACCAAGAAAAAAAAAACTTACCTCTCCACATAATAATCAAAACACCAAACATACAGAATAAAGAATGAATATTAAAAGCAGAAAGGGAGAAGACCAAATAACATATTAAGGCAAACCTATCAGAATCACACACAACTTCTCCATAGAGACTCTGAGAGCCATAAGGTCTCTATGACTCAAATGGACTTAATAGACATCTATAGAATATTCCACCCAAACACAAAAGAATATACTTTCATGTCAGCACCTCATGGAAACTTCTCTAGATTGACCACATACTTGGTCACAAAGCAAACCTCAACAGATAACAACAACAAAAAATCGGAATAACCTCATGTATTTTATAGGATAAAGTTACAATTCAACAACAACATGAACTAGAGAAAGCCTACAAACTCATGGAAACTGAACAACTCTCAACTCAATTACCACTGGGTCAAGGAAGAAGTAAGGAAATTAAAGACTTCCTAGAATTCAATGGAAATGAATATGCAACATACCCGTACTCATGAGACACAGTGAAAGCACTGCTAAGAGAGAAGTTCATAGTACTATGTGCCTATATAAATAATTTTGAGAAATCTCCTAGTAGTAACTTAACAGCACATCTGGAAGCTCTAGAAAAAAAAGAAGCAGACAGTCCTAAGAGGAGTAGATGGCAGGAAATAATCAAACTCAGGGCTGAAATTAAAAAACAAAAAGCAATGCAAAGAATCAATGAAACAAAGAATTGGTTCTTTGAGAAAATCAGCAAGATAGACAAACCCTTATTCAAACTAACCAAAAGACAGAGAGAATATCCAAATTAACAAAATCACAAATGGAAAGAGTGATACAACAACAGACACAGAGAAAATCTAGAGAATCTTTGGGTCATACTTCAAAAACATATACTCCACAAAATTAGAAAATCTTAAAGAAATGGGCAATTTTCTTGATAGGCACCACATATGAAAATTAAATTAAAAAAATGGATAAACAGCATGAATAGACCTATTACCCCTAAGGAAATAGAAGTAGTCATTAAAAGTGTCCAGCCAAAAAGCACAGAATTCTACCACAATTTCCAAGAAGAGCTAATACTAATACTCTTCAAATTGTTCCACACAATAGAAACAGAAGGAACATTGCCAAATTATTTTGATGAGGCTACAGTTACCCTGTTGCCCAAACCATACAAAGGTGCAACAAAGAGAATTACAGATCAATCTCCCTTCTGAACATTGATGCAAAAATCCTCAATAAAGTACTGGCAAACTGAATCTAAGAACACATTAAAGAAAATCATCTACCATGACCAAGTAGGCTTCATCCCAGAGATGCTGGGATGGTTGAACATGCAAAAATCAGTCAATTTAATCCAGCATATAAACAAACTGAAAGAAAAGAACTATGTAACTATCTCATATGCTGAACAGGCCTTTGAGAAAATCCAACACTCCTTCATGATAAAGGTCTTGGAGAGATCAGGGATACAAGGAACATATCTAAACATAATAAAAGCAATATACAGTAAACCAACCGTCAACATCAAATTAAATGGAGATAAACTCAAAGGAATTCCACTAAAAGCAGGAACAAGACAAGGCTGTTCATCTTCTCCATATCTGTTCACTAGAGTACTATAGAGCAGTAAGACAACAAAAGAGGATTAAGGGAATTCAATTTGGAAAGGAAGAAGTCTAACTTTTGCTGTTGGCAAATGATGATAGTATAAATAAGTGACCAGAAAAACTGTATCAGGGAACTCCTGGGACAGGGAAATGGATAAGATCTACTGGGTAAATTGGGGTGGGGTAGAGGGGAGGGGATTGGGTATGGGAACATGATGGGATTGTGATGGCCGACTTGGGTGAGAGATAGAGGGGGAGAGCAATGAAAGAGATATTTTGATAGAGGGAGTCATTATGGGGTTAGAGAGAAACCTGATGCCAAGGAACCTCCCAGTGATCCACGAGGATGATCCCAGCTAAGGCTCCTAGCAGTAGTGGAGAGGGTTCTAACCTGGCTTTTTCCTGTAATCAGAATGTTGACTACCATAATTATTGTTATTATAGAACCTTCATCCATTAACTGGTGGAAGCAAATGCAGAGATCCACAGCCAAGCACTGGACTGAACCCCTGGTTTCAAGTCAAAGAGGAGGAGGAGGATTATATGAGCAAGAGGGCTCAAAGTCATGATGAGGAAACAGAGTAGACTCAAGCTTGTGGGAGTTCACAGATTCTAGACAGCTAGGACGCCTGCATGGGACCAACCTAAGCCTTCTGCATGTGGGTGATAGTTGTGTCTATTTGTGGCCCCTATCAGTAGTGCCAAGATCTGTCCCTCATGCATGAGCTTGCTATTTGGAACCTGTTCCCTATTGTGAAATGCCTTGCTCAGACTTGATGCAGGGGTGAGGAGCTTGGTCCTGTGTCAACTTGCTGTGTTGTGCTTTGTTGACTCCTGTGGGAGGCCTTACCCTTTATGTAGAGTGGATGCCAGTGTATAAAGGAGGTGGGGGAGGCACAAGATGAGAGGAGAGAGGGGAAACTGGTTGGTTTGTAAAATAAATTTTAAAATTTAATTAAAAATGATTTAAACTGAAATACTCACAGTTTCAAAATATATGTATGCTGGAGAAAGAAAAAAGAGTGAAGGTGGAGATCACTGCACTGTGGTTTCTATTTTGAAACATTTGAGGTAGATTCTATCAATTAAGTGAAGTTTATTTTGTTGGTCCTTCTGTGACTTTTGTTCATCTTCTGTTTTGCTTATACTTAGCGATACATAATTTTTCTGCTGTAATATATAGAGTGGGATCCCCATCATCTAAGTGGTCCATTGTTTATTTAAATATCAGTAGTGCATTTTCATACTTTACAAGTAAGGTTGTCTGTGAAAGGGTGGTGGGCTGTTGTTTGTGATTTTGGTTTTCATATTTTCACAAGTTCCCTTGAGATTTTGTTGTTTGTAATTCAGCCTGGCTTGGATATCAGTGACGATTCACTGATACATTTGAACTTAGGATCTTCATGTGTCCTCTTCCTGAATACAAGTCTAAGGGTAGATGATGTACTCCCAATGTGTGCTGTTTAGTCAATACTTTTAATAAAGTTGATGTGAAAATGCTTAGTAGAAGAGATTACAGGAAACATTAGACACCTTATGTGTATATTCAAAGTAGCATTTTCATTTATTTGGTAGAGATGTAATAATGCAGGATAATCAGCAATCAACTGTGTATCTCATACCATAGCTTGATGTTCTATGGTGAGTGTGAGTGTGTGTGTGTGTGTGTGTGTGTGTGTGTGTGTGTGTGTGTGTGTGGTGTGTGTGGTGTGTACATTTTCCATGCTTTTCCCTCTCCCCATTAGTTAACCATTTGGAATTTCATCTTGAAGCACTACCTTGTAAGGGAATTATCCAGAGATGCCAGATAATGTAGTGGCACTAAGATTTATCTTATTACAAACATTTATGGTGTGTGTGTGTGCATGTGTGTGTGTGTGTGTGTGTGTGTGTGTGTGTGTGTTGTGATGTGATTATGGGTTTGTAGGCCAAGGCAGATATGTGGAGACCAGAAGACAGCTTTGTGGTGATCAAGGTCAGGTTTCCATCCTTGTATACCACAGCCCTTCTCACTGAGCCATCTCACCGGTGCTCAAATAAGATTAGTAGAAATATTACATCAGTAAACTTTTGTCTTCTTTTCAGATTGTAAACATAATTTCATACAAGGATAGAGGAACACAGGACAATTTGAATAATAAAACCTCTTTGCATATGAAAATATGCTACCATTCATTTTTCTGAATTTCTTGATTCTGAAGACTTATCATTTGTAACATGTTCTCAGAACCACAATTGAATGACAGAGAATTGCTTCCTTCAGTAAAGATGGGTGCTGCTAAGTCTGATGAACTGAGTTCTATCTCTGGGTGACCCATATTATTCCTAGAAGTTTTCTACACTTGGGCATTAGCATATGCACACACCTACATGAGCACATGCATAAATAATTTTAAAATCTAAATAAGTAGCATTGAGGTCACTTGCAGCCAAATGACTCCCTGGGTTTCGTCACCAGAACTCACACAGGGGAGGTAGATAATAGACTCCTGTAAGTTTTCCTCTCACAGCATGGCACAGGTGTACACACAGTCACAGTGGGTGACTCATGGCACCACTGAAAAGCCTGCCTCTAGTTAATATTTCACCTAATATAAATTAGCATATCTAAGGTTGAGGGAGTTATTGGATGGAATCTCAGGGGATGGATAAACAAAGGTCTTATGGAAATCTTGTAATCCTCCTCTGTAAGATAGAATGTTGAGTCATATTACCATAGACCTAACTCTGTTGTATGGTTCTGTTTGTTTGCTGGACTGTGGCCTGAGATCTCCTATGGGTAACCACAGCTGTTCTGCTCCATGATAGCAATGGTGAAGTCAATCCCAGAGGGAAGAGATACTCTACATTCCACTCTTTCCTTCAGGTCTTACATTTTGTCTGCTTCTCTTCCATTATGTTACTTAAAACTTGGAGAGGGTGTTATATACATAAATATTTTCTTCTGCTTAGGGATGGAAAATTAGCCATTATTGCCACAGCAACATTGTAGACCATAGCAACAGACACTTGGTCCTAGACACAAGCTCCATTAAAAGTGCCTGACTCTAGTCATGAAATAATCCAGGGCAGTGAGCTACGGTATCATAGATTCTAAGTTGTCTGCATCCAACTTTAAATTGCTGAGGACTCTATTATTTAGCTTATCATATATACATGCACAGAATGATTTCCCAATGAATACATGTGTAACATTTCAGTAGTTGTATGTCTAATACATTCTGTTTTGTAGCACTGCCTTCTTCATTCATGAAGTTGCACAATTTAGAAAAGAATATTCTAGTGGTAAATTTAGTCAAAGCCTTCTTTGCAGAATGGTATCTCAACTCCAGCTTCAGGTAAGAAGACACTAAATAGCTTCTACAGGCAGGTGGTAGTGATCCACACCTTTAATCCCAGCAATTGGGAGGCAGAGGCAGGTAGGTGTGTTGCAGTATAGCCTAATCTACAGAGAGACTTACAGGATAGCCAGAGCTACAATGACAAACTGTCATTAAAAAAAAAAAAAAGAAGAAGGAAAAGGAGAAAAAGAAACTTCTATAGATAAGCACTTATCTTTTTATTACAATAAGTGCTCCACCTGTATCCATCATATATCTATCATCTGTCTGTCTTTCGATCATATTAAAACAGCTTTCTAGTGGCTGCCAATCCATATGCCAATGAGAGGGTGTTAGTTTCATTTTGTCTTTCTAGACATAATGGGCATAGGTAACATACTTGTACACATGCATGAGTGCAAGAACACATGAGTGTGTGTGTGTGTGTGTGTGTGTGTGTGTGTGTGTGTGTGTGTGTGTGTGTCTGCATCCATGGTTTGATACCATCTGTATTAATCCATCCTAGACAATGGGATTTACTTATATTCTTTTAAAATAGGCAAAGGCTTCCTTGTAGACTAGGCCTACAAATTAGTATGTTGTTCATCAATTATTTAGAGACCATTGCACTTCAGGTAGTCTCGCAAAACCACCTCACTTCTGAAAAAGATAGGAACGGTATGTTCTAGATCACACCTGCTTGATCTTGAGAGGGGCAACTATCAACATATTCAGCATTTGGATCAGTTATGGGTCTCTGAAGAAACCAACAGCCATTGCCAAAAGATACTGGTTTTTTATGGCCAACAACAGCAGTAATCTATAGGCATCATATTGGTGTGTCACCACCTCCTAGCTTCTGGCTGCTGGGATTAAACGTGTGTGCCTGGCTTCTATGGCTGTGGCTGACTTTGCTTTTCTGAATCCTCAGTCAAGTTTAATAAATCATAAATAAAGCAGGATTTTCTGAAGGACTGCCCTGCCTTGTCTTGGGAAGGTTTTGCAGTCACTCATTTTTTTTTTTTTGTTCTGTTTGTCCATTTTAGCATACTGTCAGCAGTCAAGGCAGGAGCACTTTCTTGCCCAGTGGCTTACCTTTACCACAGAGAATGGAAACTCCATTTGAGTTTCTTCAATGCCCATCTTCTTCTATTAAGTAGATTGATGCTGAAAGACCCTTAAAATGGCAGCACCCCAAATCACTCACAAGAAGCTGGCTTGATGCAAAAAGCAAGAGGAGTTTTTATTCCAGGTGCACTGGGGCCCACAGTCAAACATCACGCAGGGGTAGAGGACTGAGGGCCTCAAGTGCAGAATTGAGACAGTTGTTATAGGGTTTACAACAAAGCCAGTACATTTGAACCAATTATTCTAAAGTGTCAGAAGCTTACTCAGTGTGAGCCAATCAACTTAGCCCATTTTGCAGTTTCTAGGTTACTTAGAGCATTTTACTAAAATTAAGTATGCAGCTGCAGCTTGTTGGCTTATTTCCCATTATTTTTTTTTTTGGCCGGGGAGCAAGGATGTGGGACAGTTGGTGTTTTGGGGTGGTCATGACTTTCTGGAACCAAATAACTCATAATAACTTTTAGAAACCAGACTGTTATTGAAAATAACATTCCACAGGTGGTTATGAATAATAACAGTTTTCATATATCGGTCATTGTGACCGGGCCACTTTATACATTTCTTTTTCTGTGTTTTTCTATGTGGCTAGGGGGTGAATACTTTTAAACTTCTAGCTTTCTGTGGTCTTTGTGATTATAGGAGAATTTAGGCTATATTTTTTCAGCCTTTCAGTGCTTCCAAGAGCAGACATGTCTCATTGTTATAAAAAATAAGCTATGTTATTAAAACATTTTAAATGTCATATTCTGTAGATCTCTGAAGTGTTTGAAGACAACCTGTCTTTCTAAAATATATCTCTGTTTGTCTTTGAAAACATACCTAATGTGACTACAAGTTCAATTGTAATAGATGACTAATTACTCACCAACATTTCCTTATTATCTTATATAGCTGGTAATATTAACTTTCAAGAATTAGAAATTTGCATCACACTGATGAATAATATGTATAGGTACAATACCAATGATTCTCAAATTTGTATACAATATGCAGAAGCATAATCAAGTGTAAAATATTTAAAAGTAGTTGTTGTTTGTTAAATGTAGATTCAATAATTTACCTTTTATCTCATGTCTCTGTCCTTTCCTTTTTCTTTTCATAGTAGATTCAATAATCTACCCTTTATTCCTACCATATCTATATCCTCTTTTAAAAACAAAAGCCTTGAATCTAATCCCCTTTGTTCAACTTTCTTCCTGACAGTAACCAACAACATTTTGTAACCAGTCTCCCTAAACAATGACAAATAACACATTGAATGACAAAAAAAAAAAAAAAAAAAAAACCGCCCACCCCACCTCTTGGGAATATGGGCAACATATTCTTAAACTTACTTCCTATTGTCTGGGGGCAACAACATCTTTAGGGGATCTTGAAAAGAAAATTTGGGGTTAACTGTCAAGCTGTATTAATTTTGTTCAGTCTCTGCATAATGGAAAAGTACAGGGCTTGTACTTGGCTACAGTAGTATGTGAGGCTGGATCATCTCCTCGAAAATTGTTCTGAGCAGCATCTGTGAGGCTAGATCATCTCCACTGGCCACCTAAAAATTGTTCTGAGCAGTTTGTAGTCCAATGCCAATCTTTAGTTGATATTGTTCGGTTTAAATGGTGTTATCACAGTCCTGGTGAAGTTGTTGTGGATTTCCTTCTTTGACTGTTAGACCCCCGAAAACTCAAGTATCCGGGGTCTCAGGCCAGGTTCGCGGTCACCCCAATCACCAGGCGGATTCGAGAGCTTGCTGCAAACTGCACGAGGCTTTATTGTAATTTAACGAGCTAACCCCATGTTAGCTCGGGTCTTTCACCCACCCGCCATGGCGGACGGCTAGAAAAGACGGCTCCTTGGGTCTCCCAAAAGATCTTATAGGGCAGCGTAAGGGGAGTGTCTAGGGGTACGCACAGGCTTACGATTGGTGTGCTTCCAGGCTTGGAGGGCTTGCCCTGTGTTGATTGGTCAACTGGTTGTTATGGCTCATAGGCCCTCCCAGGGTGGTTGCTATGCTCTCTACGTCATTGCTGTGCGCTTGTCCGTAAAGCACACCCAGGGTCATAAAGCATAGCGCCACCAGCTAACTTCCGATTGGCTCCTTGTCACGAGACAGGCATCTGACCTCTACGTGACCAAGGTAGGTTTATGGCAAGCACGTGTTCGGCAGTTATGGCTGCCAAAAGGAAGCTGGTTCCTTCATACATAGTTTCTCTGTGTTAACAGTCCTGGCTGTCTTGAAATTCACTTTGTACATCAGGCTGGCTTCGAACTCAGTGAGATCTACATGCTTCTGCCTCCCAAGTGGTAGTATTAAAGTTGTGTGTCATCTCCACCCAGCTTGGATTCAGGTTTTTGTTGTTGTTGTTGTTGTTGTTGTTTTTGGAGACTTCAGAGATCACATTAGGTCATATTACTTCTTTTCTTTAATTTTTCCTGGTAGTTCTTCGTTCTTCTTTGGATATTTATTTATCCAAAGGTCTCAAACTCCTCAAGATGTTTGTTTTTATTTTCCTGAAAAGACAAAAAACAAAACCCTTCCCTAACCCTAACTTCAGGGAAGTTCCTAATCTAATCCTTACCAGTTTCGATCTATGGGTTCTCCTGAATTTTTTATTTGAGCTTCTAAAACTCTTCTATCATCCAAAACAATGTTTTCTTTCAATAGGCATTAGGTTATTTAATTGTTCTGGGAAGGAGTTTCATCCATGGTGGCAGGAAATGAATGAACCGGTTTTGCTATAGAGGCTTTTCAGAGGCCCCTCAAGGCATATCCTGAAGGCAAAGGATTACCTTGATAATCCCCTGGCAACCTACATTCCTTTGTCCAATGCCTTTGCCACACCTTTTGCCTAATCCAGGAGGGATAGGCATTCTGTTTGGATTTATTTATAAAAAGAATTATTTCTAGAAATGCCTTGTTTACAATCCCTTTTCAAATGGCCTTGTCTGCCACAAATAAAACATTTGACATTTTGATTTTTCTTTAAACCTCTTCAATTTAATCCCAGCACTCGGGAGGCAGAGGCAGGCAGATCTCTGTGACTTTGAAGCCAGCCTGGTATACAGAGCAAGTGCTAGGATAGGCTCTAAAGCTACACAGAGAAACCCTGTCTCAAAACAAAACAAACAAAAAACAAACAAACAAACAAAAAAAAACCTCTCTTCAAATCACCTCTCCTATCCATGTATCACTGTTATGGTCATGAGTTTCGATATTAATTATATTTGGAATCCAATCCTCTGAGGGTGCTGATTTTGCCTTTAAAGGCCTAATTATCCTTTTGCATTGGGCCTTATCATTTTCAAAAGCCATTGTTTCAATAATGAGTTTACTCTCCCCAGTCAGAATGGTTACCATTAAGAATACTAATAACTTTGTTAGCTTTAAAGAGAAGCTAGCTAACAAAGAGAACTCTAAGAGGGAAGCATGGTTCATCCTGGGAAGGGGAAATAGATGAGATCTCCTAGGTAAACTGGGGGTGGGGTTAGTAGAGGAGAGAGGATTGGGGGATGAGAACATGAGGGAACAGGAGGATGGTTGAGTTGAGTAGGATGGAGTGGGAGAGTAATGAAATAGATATCTTGATAGAGGGAGCCATTATGGGGTTAGGGAGAAAGCTAGGGAAATTCCCAGGAATCCACAAGAATGACACCAGCTAAGACTCCTAGCAATAGTGGAGAGGGTGCCTGAACTGGCCTTCCCCTGTCATCAGATTGGTGAATACCCTGTCATCATAGAACTATCCAGTAATTGATGGAAGCTGATACAGAGATTCACAGCCAAGCAACTGGCCAAGCTCTGGGAGTCCAGTCAAAGAGAGAGAGGATGGATTATATGAGCAAGGGGGTCAAGACCATGACAGAGAAATCCACAGAGACAGCTGACCCAAGTTCATGGGAGCTCATGAACTCTAAACTGACATGGGACTGAACTAGGCCCTCTGCATGTGGGTAACAGTTGTGTAGCTTATTTTTGAGGGTCCAGGATCTATCCCTAATGCATGAGCTGGCTGTTTGGAGCCCATTCTCCTTGGTAGGCCTTGCTCAATCATGATGCAAGGAGGAGGGTCTTGGTCTTGCCTCAACTGTGCCAGGCTTTGTTGACTCCCCAAGGGAGGTCTTATCCTTTCTGAGGAGTGATTGGGGGTAGGTTGGGGGAGGTGTGGGTAATAGGAGGAGGGGAGAGAGGGGGAACTGTGTTTGGCATGTAAAATGAATTAAAAATTTTAAATTAAAAAAAAAAGTACTAATAATATTGACAAACATTCCCATGTTAATCTCTGAATTGGATTGAGTTGTGTGGAATATTCCTTTACATTGTGTAAATATATGACTGCTTGTACAAATAAAATCTGTCTAAAGGTCAGAGAATGGAGCTTGGTACTAGCTAACCATAGAAGTCTGGAGGTCTGTACAGATAGGAAGTAAAGTAGCTGGGCAGAAACAGGTTATAACAGGAACTTGCTCTCTTTGTCTGCTAAGACTTAAAGGAGGTCTACAAAGTGAGTTCTATGACAACAGCCAGGGCTGTTGTACAGAGAAACCCTGTCTCAAAAAACAAAACACATGCATGCACGCACACACACACACAACTAGTCCAGCATAAGAATTCAGTGCCGCCGGGCGTTGGTGGCTCACGCCTTTAATCCCAGCACTTGGGAGGCCGAGGCAGGTGGATCGCTGTGAGTTCGAGGCCAGCCTGGTCTCCAGAGCGAGTGTCAGGATAGGCTCCAAAACTACACAGAGAAACCCTGTCTCGAAAAAACCAAAAAAAAAAAAAAAAAAAAAAGAATTTGGTGCCTAAAAACTCCTATGAATGATATATCCTGTGTATTCAATGTTGTTTATGTTAGTTTATTTACCAATGCTCCTTAACAATGAATTATAGATAGTTCTGTATGGAAAGAAGGTGAAGACATCCTTGAGATGCATATGGGTACTGGGGTTGTGAGAGATAAGAGGACAGAGGAAGGGAACTGGAGCTGCTAACCCAATGGCCTGCTAAGATTAGCTTTTCTTCCTTTGTTGTTGTTTTCATTCTCTGTGTATGTTGGGGTGGGGCCATAGATACACATGACTGTGGTTCCCTGCTGAGGCCAGAAGTTCTCAGATCTTAGAAACTGCAGTTACAGGCAGTTGAAAGACATCTGATATAGGTGCTGGGAACTAAACTCCTTTACTCAGGGTACTCTGGAAGAGCAAGCAAGAGCTCTTAACCCCTGACCCTTCTCTCTAGTCTCTTTGTTTTCATCCTTCCTTTCATTGTCAGAAAATGAGGCAGCTGGTCCCTTATAGCAAGGAAAGACCAGGAGACAAGAAGACATATTGGGAAGACTAGGGATCACACTGTGAAACAGAGTACTAAAGAAAAAATACTGCTGGATATGGAGAACTCACTTTCTTTGAAAGGGGTTATGAAGGGATCCTATCCCTCTGCATAAGTACAACTAGCTAGGCTTTTAAGTACAAGTCTTTTTACAGACCACAATTGGAGAAGAGTGGCATATTAAATAGATAATACCCAATTCCACTAGGACAAACCCCATTCAGGCCTCTGTCAGAGATCTCAATGCCCACAGCAGTACCCTGGGTTGTTGGGAGCTCTCTAATCAGCTCCTAATTCAATGATTCAAATATTAGTGTTTTGCCGAGGAAAAGCTCCCAGAAGGAAGGGGCGATGCTGAGGAACAAATTCAGATTCAATAAGACCCACGCCGAGTTCTGGGAGAGCAAAGGAACATGCAGTAACTATTGACATATGACCCAGAAATTCCACTCCTATAACCCAAAGAATTGAAAGCAGAATTGAAACAGAGCCTTGGGTGCCACTGTTTATAGCAGCTTTCAATCATCAAAAAGAAGATATGGAAATACATGGACAAAATGGATGAAAATATGAAGAATTTTAACTATTGGAATTAAAAAATATGTACATATGTTTATGAATATGTTTGAATATAGATATGAACTGGGAAATAATGATGTCTGAAACTAGGAACTCATGGAATGGATTCCGTAGAAGACAGCAAGAAGAGATTAGTAAAGGAGACTGTATTAACAAAATACAATAGGCCTCAACAGACAAGGAATGAAAGATCAGAAAAAAGTGAAAGCTGTAGGGGAAAGTGATTCTTTTACTCCATTTGTTTTGAAGCCCTTGCTAAGCTGTGAGCATAGCAGCAAAGCACCTTATCTTAGAGGTGAAGAAACTCTTAGAGGTGTGGAAACTGTCCCCATAGTGTTCACTCAGTCTGCTCTAATCCCTCCCATTAGCAATTCTTCTCTTCTGACATCTGCTGGCTGCACAGGACATGACACTTCCCTCCCTTATTCTGCCTGCCTGAGAAGTGGAGTGGAATGGCTTGTATTTAGGATTAGAGGAATTTGTACAAAAACAAGCAGAAATTACACTCCAGTTATTCTGCTAAATGCAATATTACTGAATACTGACATTTTAATGGGAGGGTCAAACTGGCATTTGCCAATTCAAAATCCCTCATTGAGCATATGCTTTGGGAGACACTCATTCGACAAATATTTCCTGAACCTCTACCATGTGGCTAAACACTGCTTTAGGCTTATTACACTATCTCTAGGCCTATTTTTAAAAAGAAATAAAGTGTCTCCTGCTCTATAGAGCATCAAAGAAAGTAGATGAATGCATACTTTGTTCACAAAGGGCATGCCAGAAAAAAAAAAAAAAAATTATATAATATATATATATATATATATATATATATATATAGAGAGAGAGAGAGAGAGAGAGAGAGAGAGAGACTAGACAGCTCCATGTGTGCTATTCTGGGAATCAAAATGGGAAAGTCCTATAAAAATAAGGTGTAGCCACTGAGAACAGTGACACTCTATCTATACAAGCAAGTGGCAGCCAGAAAGAGTAAACTGCAGCAGGGCAGTGATAGAAAAATGGAGACCCTGATTCTGTACCCAGCAAAGCACTGAAAGAGGCTCAACCAGAAGAATGCAGTATGAACCAGAAGTTTCCCGAGAATGACAAACAACAGATTTCTAGGTGGTCATGTATTTGGAAAGTTTTCTTCCCCATTCACTGTGAGCTCTTTCCCAGAATCATTCAACCATCTCATCAGAAATGCTTTTTCGCCTTTAGGGATACGATGCCTACATTGTCCCATGTTCCATATGTACAATGATCTCCAGATGTCAAGAGGGTCCATTGCTACAGCTCTGTGTCCTTGTTGACTCGCTGTCTGGTTATATGAAGTGCGCAGAGGACTTTAGAAGCATCAATAACATGGATTCTATTTTCTTCACCCCTGTGTTTGAAAGCTCTACCATTTGGTAAACTTATGTTATGTCTCTTCTACCTCTGTGATGTCTCTTAATCCTAGTAACTTTTTTGCTTTAATATCCACTTAATCTGAGCCACTCAAGTTTTTATTAATCGTGTGCTTTTTTAACATAATATTTGTATTGATTCTTTGGGAATTTCACATCATATACCCTAATCACACTTAGTCCTTCCATGTCTGCTCCCCTGCTCTTGTGACCACCAACCCCAACAAAATAATTTCTATAAAGTCCAATTTTTGTTATCTATATACTCATGGAGGCATGTTCAAACTCTCAGTGGCCTGCCCCTTAAACAGCTGAGTAGTTCCCCTACTGCACCCCTGGGAGAAGCCATCAACTTGGAGAGCTATTCTTCAGCATCCTTATCACACCTTTTAGGCATTCTCTTTGATGGCTTCCTGTTTATGCTGTGACTTTTCGTGGCGGGGGGGGGGGGAGGGATTGTCACATAAGTCTTCCATGTCCCTCTTCCTCAACTATGTGTCTGCAGTCCTCAATATCTCTGCAAAAAAAAAAAAAATAGCTTCCATGCTCCAGCAGGAGTATGAATTATGAGTTTCCACATGGTTTCTGGTTGAAAGCACAGACCAGGGACAAGGCACCAAGTTGCAGTAGGACTCCATACCCAAACATGACACTCAGCAGCAGCACAGACAGGGATATCACCATGGCCTCAGATGGCAGCACAGGCCACTCACCCGTGGCCTGCAGCACAGCCCTCAAGCATTAACATGACTTGAGGCTGCAGCACAGACCACAGATATCCACATGGCCTTGGGTGGTAAGATGGGCCACAGACACTAACATTGTTTTGTAGTACATGAGACTCTATTAAAATGCCATTCTCCATTATTCAGGCTTGATTGTTTTTATTAATCTAGTTTTGTCTGATTCTTTCCAGTCATCTTTGCTCCTTTATTGAGTCTACTGGGCAACGTGGAATTTTTCCAAATTTAAACACTGTATTTTTTTTCCTGTTTGAATGTGTTCATTTTGTTCTTTTCTTAACTTGTATTATTTTATGAGTGCTCATACTGCTGCTTAAAGAAATTTTATGACAAATGCTTTAAAGTTTTTGTCAGATTATTGCAACAACTGTGTTATCTTGGTACTGGTGTTAGGTAAATGTCTTCTCTCATTCCAGTTGAAATTTTCCTGGTTCTTCACAGAGCAAGAAACTCTGAATTATATTTTGGACATTTTAAGCATTATGCTATGACACTGGTTCCTATTTAACAACTTAGATTCAAAATATACATCCCATTTTAATGTATGGACTATTTTAATGTATGACCATGACCTAACACCCAGGTTGAATTTTTTCCTCCAGCTCTCTCCTCTTTGGACTCCTAGTTCTTTGTATAGAGGAAAGGTGTTCTATGTTGTTTATTCAGTGTAGGGTTGATATCTTGCTAGAATTCCATCCCATCCTCTCCATAGCTGAAGCTTCCAGTGTAAGGAATGCAATTTCTTTCAGATGATTCATCTGGACCAGGACATGTAGCATCAAAGGGTTTAACTCTTCAAAGATACATCTCCTTCCCTCCCTCCCTCCCTGTAAATTACAAGTTTTTCTTACATATGGACTAGAATATGTAAGATGGAGGAAAACAAACAGGTCATCACCTGTTGAGTTGTGCTGAGTCCTGAGGTCCTGAGCCAGTTTACTGTTTCTCTTTACATCTTAGTCTTCTGATGGTTGTTTCATACCCTTGCCTAGCATTTAGCTGTAGCTAACAAGAAGAGTAGGGTAGGAGGTATTCACTCTATCTTGTACAGAATCATCAATAATACTTTTTTAAGAATTAGTTGAAATGGGCCATTCTAAAGAGTCTGAGCATATATTAAATGTATGGCTAACAAACTTAAAGGAAGGATGGAGGGAAGCCAGTACTGTGGAGAAGCTTCCTAAGCCTAAAGACTTTGAAGCATAAGCAGGGACCAAGTGTAGGCTGCAGAGTTCTCATCGAGAGAGACTCTAATTCTGGTATTCCCAAAGGGAATTTCACTTTCCAGAAGGTGGAGATCTAGGATAAAATTTCTTTCTCCAGCCCTGATCCCACTTGCCACCCCATTACTGTCAGGGAATAGTCCCAGAATTAGACTGTCTCCATCCTAATTTCACTTATACAACATAGGAGCTATGTGACTTTGGGCTTTAACTTTACCTGAGACCCACTTACTGACCTATGAAATAGAACAGGAAGGGCAAAAACCACTGCCATGAGGACCAACCTCCAGTTGGTTAAGAGAGAAGGTCCTACATTTACCAAATATAGTATAAAGAAATATTTGTAATATTTATTCTTGTCTTAGTTAGGGTTTCTACTGCTGTGAAGAGACACTATGAGCACCGCAACTCTTATAAAGGAAAACATTTAATTGTGGCTGGCTTACAGTTTCAGAGGTTTAATCTGTTATCATCATGGTGAGACATGGTGGTGTGCAGGCAGACTCGGTGCTGGAGAAAGAGCTGAGAGCTCTACATCTTGGTCCACAGGCAGTAGAAGGAAAGTGTCCCTGGGTATGACCTGAGCATATATGAGACCTCAAAGTCACTTCCACAGTGACACACTTCTTCCAAGGAGGAAACACCTCCTAATAGTTCCACTTCCTATGGACCAAACATTCAAACACATGAGTCTATGGCTATACCTATTCAAGCCATCACAATACTTCTGCATTATAATATATTAAAAATTTAAACACATTAAAATTTTAAACATGGCATTCAGTCCTTATGTGTCAACCAAATCTGAGGAAGCCTTTTACATATATATGAATCCTCATGGTATCAACCCTAGGCCTGTAGGGACAATTTTGATGACTTTGTATATGATGAAACTAAAGCACACACAAAAAAAAGAACATAGCGAAGTTTACGTGGTCTACAGAGTCAATATTCAAACCCAGGCAATGCAGTTCCTTTTTCTTTCAGCCTTATGAAATGTGTATAATACTTGTGTCTTATTGTAAATATATTATATATATATATATATATATATATATATATATATATATATTATATCAGTCCTCAATTCCTTCAGGTCTGTTCTCTATTTCAGAGAAGATTCCCCTGAGTTCCCTATACTCCAGCATAACCATCCTTACTTTTACCCTCTCCTCTGGCACCCTCACCACCCTCCACATCACACATTTTCTTGTCCTCTGATTCTTTAAAAGTATACATTCAGTAATAATAAAATCAAAATATCCAACTCAAAACATGTAGGTGGGCTTTTCTTTCCCACCCACCAATTCACAAGTAACTGACACAGAGACTCAATATTAATTATAAATGCTTGATCAATAGCTTGGGCTTGTTATGAGCTCTTACATTTAAATTGACCCATATTTCTTATCTATGCTTTGCCACGTGGCTTGGTACCTTTTCTCAGTATGGCATGCCCATCTTGCTTCTCTCTGAATCTGTTCACAACGTCTCAGGCTCCGCCCCTCTTCTTCGCAGAGTCCTCCTGGTATGGGTCTCCTGCCCAATCTTTACCTGCCCAGCTATAAGCCAGTCAGCTCTTTATGCATCAATGAGAGAAATACACATTCAAAATGTGCAAAAGGATTATTCTACAGCCAAAATGCACTTGAGAATTGAATAGTATGATGCATGTTAAGAACTCAGCACAGTACTTGATACAAAATAAGAACTCAAATGTTAACTAGTTTTTCACTTCCATTAGTCATTTCAAGGACATAAAAAGGCATACTTTCCATGGACTGAAGGGAGAAAGTTGGAGGCTCTACAGTGGTACACTTGATATATACTCCTGGAGACAACACAGCCATACTTAAGCTTTATAAAGGAATTCTGCCAGAACTGTGTGGGGTTTAGTTATAAATGGCAAAGAACTGAAGGTACTGGACAGTTCAAAAATTACTGTGTCTTTAATGTTAGCTGAAATGGCTATTCTTTGTTGTCAACTTGACTACACATGGAATTAACTAAAACTCAAAAATGGAGGGTATACCTTGAGGGATTTTTGCTTAATTTTAAATAGGAAAATCTATTTCTAATCCAGATCTTTGAGGTAGGAAGATATGCCTTTAATGAAGATCATTTGACCTGGAAAAACACCTACCTGTCCTTAATCCGGATCTTGAGGTGGGAAGATATGTCTTTAACCCAGATCATTTGAGCTGGGGAAACCTACCTCTGATCTAGGCTACACCTTCTGCTGGAAGCCCATGTAAAGACTTGTGAAAAAGCTTTCACTCTTGGTTTGCTCTTGCCTCACTAGCAAGTCCATTCCTTCACTGGCATTAAAGTCTACTTCTTTAGGAGTGTAGCATATAAAGACCAGCTGACACATCCAGCAGGATTAAGAGGTAGGCAGATCTCTCTGAATTCTAATCTCTCTAATTCTATCCCTCGAAGGGATACACAAGATTGAATCAGTCTAAAAGAGTAACAGATCACAGGCCTTTAATCCCAGCACTAGAGGGGCATAAAAGATAGAAGCAGCGTCCTCAGTGTTCAGTATCAGGCATTCATTTTCCAGTCACACTGAGGAGAGGCAGCAGGATCAGCCCACTTAGCCTGAGGTAGTGGTAAGAGCTAATGGTCTGCTACTTTGCTTTTCTGTTCTTCAGCTTGAAGTTTGGACTCCAATATCAGTCAATCAGTCACTGGGTCTTTTAAATTTTGGGTTTGGGATTTGTTTTTGTTTTTCAAGACAGGGTTTCTTTGTAACTTTGGATGCTATCCTGGAACTCACTCAGTAGACAGGCTGGCCTTGAACTCACAGAGATCTGAAGTCACTGCGTCTTTTATTTATTTGTGTTACATGGACTCAAATCTACTCACTTTTTTCATCACCAACTCACAGTGGAAAAATAAGGATAATGCATGGTAATTCAATAAGGCAGTCAAGTGTGTAGTATGGAGCCCAATATAAAGATTTAATGATGAAAATCTATCACTATTAGGTAATACTCATTTTGCCTGATGGTATATAAAGAGATAAAGTAGATTGATGTCTTACACTTGGCAAATAATAAATTACAGCTTAGAAAATGATATTCAACTTTTTATATTAATTCGATATTAAATACCAAGAATACATACAGCAACCTTCCCCTCAAAAACCACACACAAAGCCCTTTAAGCTAAAGCTATTTATTTCTTTCCTGAATAGGACTGTGTGGAAATTTTCCGTATGACCAGTGAAGACACAAATAGAAATGTTTTATGGTGGGCTTTTGCACAAATATTAATCTTTTTCTCAGTTGGAATTTTTCAAATGAAGCATCCTAAAGATTTCTCCATAGCTAATAAGCTTGTTCAAAATATTCTAAGTTAAAGCAAATAATTCATACAGTGTTTGACTTAATAAATCAAAATATATGTATAAATGTGTCTTATTTTATGATTTCAAAGATAAAGAAGTTAATATTACAGAATGGCATTCCTGGTTAAAAAAATGATACTTTAATAATTTAATGAAGTAAGCACATCATTTTGTTTTAAGTGTGACATAAATCAGCAACAACCAATGAGCTATAGATGCAATTTTAAGTTATCTGGTCTCACCTTATTCAAACCATCACAAAGACCTTATCTCACAAACATGACAGTATAACACAAAGAAACAAAATTAGCTTAATTTTAATGTACATTCAATACAAAAGGATATCTTTTTATCCATACTAAGTTTGTAAACCTTGGTTCTGTATTATGCTAACAGCATAATTTGGACCAGCAATATTTTAAGGGCTTAGTGAAACAAATACAGTTCTGCACAGATCAAGTGCATCTTTTCCTATCTTTACTTTTTCCTAATTCCTTGAAAAACAGTAGACTTTTCTCCATACATGTAAACAGCCCAGGAACTTTCTCATATAGCCTCTACCAATCCTGTACACTTATGAAGAGGGAAGGATAGGTACCCAGAATTATGTGAAACACAACTATTAAAAAGTAATGTTTTTAATTCTGAAATAATTCTAATATCACCAGAAATTAGCCCCTTCCACCATCTATGGTCTCAAAGATGAAATGATCTTCCCTAAATTAAGCCCTTTCTTGTGTACATGTCGGTGGTGGCAAGCAGGGATCTCTATCCTGCCCTGATAAACTTTTGTCCGATGGCCCAGTGCAATCTCTCCCAACCATTGTTCCCTCAGTACTTCTGGCCCTGCTAGCCTGGTCCAAACCCCCAGCCCGCCCCCGAGGCTTCCCTCTTCCACCACCAAGAAGGCGGCCTTTGGATCAGCTCCCAGGTTGGGGAGGGCCGCCCCGCCCTAGTACGCATGCGCTGCAGTGAGCGCAGGCGCACAGCTGTCTCTGCAGTCCGCGCCTGGGCTGCGTCGCTCGCGTGGGCCTCGCGTGGACCTCGCGTGGACCTCGCGTCATGGCCAGCTGGGTGTTCTGTAACCGCTGTTTCCAGCCGCCGCACAGGAAGTCGTCCTTCAGCCTGACCAGCTGCGGGCACGTGTACTGCGACGCGTGCCTTGGCAAAGGTCCGCTGCGCGGGAAGACAAAGCGGGCTGAGGAGGGCCGGGGCCGGGGCTCGCAGCGTGCTGTGCGTTCCCTGCCCCGGGCCGGGCGGGCGGGGCCGGGTGGAGACCGCTGTGGGCCCCTGGGATCCCGAGCTGCCACCGCAGAAAGCTGGCTGCTGCTTACATAGACGTCTCTCTGGTGAGGAGCTGGTTGGCAGCAGTCAGTTGGTCAGACGGATTGCCGTTCTGTGGAAGCAAAGCTTCTGCGACGGTGGGGTGTCACAAAGTGACAGGCATGTTTAATTTGGCCAGGAAAGGGACAGGTACACAACCAGGCTTCGGACGATTCACGGCAACTCAAGTTCATTTTGTTTTCCACCCTTGCCTTAAATGACTAGGGATTCGCGCACAGTATTTCGTGTCAGCGTTGTACACATGGGTGCCAAAGTCATGGAACTCCGCTGTGTGGTCACGCCAGATTATTCATTAGTGGCACTAACATGGGTGGTTTCCAGATACTTAGTGACAGATGATGCTACTGTGAGAACTTTTGCTTATGTATGCAACCAGGGTAAAATTCCCGGGTTTCTGTTGTATGCTCTAAGAGGAAGCCTGGTGTGAAAAGTAATCTGTACTGAGAGAAACTCAGGAGAAGCTGTGTAACGGGGCTTGTGAGAAGCAGTCCCTGCGATCAGGAAAAATGATGGATTTGGGAAATGCTAAGTAGATTCAACAGACTTAATTCGAGGAAGCAAGGAGCTGAACTCGCTGGCGGATGCTAGAGTTCTAGGTCAGACTGATTTACAGAGAGAGTTCTAGGATAGCCAGGGCTACACAGAGAAACCATGTCTCAATAAAAACAACGCACGCGCGCTCGCGGTACAACAGGGTGAAGAGAAAAGTTGGTGGATCTCAACCTTCCTAATGCTGTGATCCATTAATGCAATTGAAGTTGTGGTGACCCCCCACCACCATAAAATTATGTTCATTGCTACTTTATAACTCTAATTTTTGCTCCTGTTATGAATTGCAATGTAAATATATTTTCCAATTGTCTTGGCAACCCCTGTGAAAGGTTGTGACCCACAGGTTGAGAGCTGCTGCCTTAGACACGATCTTGTGGGAGCTGTCTAGGGAGGAAACAGCAGGAAGTCTTGGGTTAGGGATCTGTAATTCAAAGTCAGGAATGTTAAATGGTGAGTCAGTAACATGGAAGTGTATGCCAAAGGATTGTATTGGAAAATACTGCCACTTTGGGAAGTATGTTTTATAGGTGGTAAGTAGAAACAGAAGAAAGATGTTGTGTAAAGAAGGCAGTAGAGGTGTTGATGTCCTAGATTTTCCCCTCAAAGAATCAATGTTTGAAAACATCTACTGGGTCAGTGATAAAAGTTACCAATGATGTGAAATAGTTAAAACAACTTAGCACATAACCTAAAGATATGTGCCTTCATTATATGGCAAATTACAAGGCCCCAACACGGTGTGGGTGACTACTTTAGGGTCTTGGGTGGGGGCACATCAAGTTTCTTCTGGGTCTTGAATCGTGAAGCCAACATAGGTTACAGTACCCTTAAGTTATCTTCCAAAAACCACAGGTACTGTATGTTGGAAGTATATCAACCCCAGGGACACACACACACACAAAAAAAAAAAGTTAGAGGAAAAGGATAGGGAGTTCTAGACAGAGTCTTAACCTAGCTAGTTCTAGTGACCCATGTTCATGCACTCTAATTAAAATCTGATGTATATCCTCCCAGGCTTTTTAAAAAGTTTTACTTATGTTTTGCCTTCATGTATGTCTGTGCACCACGTTTGTGCCTGGTATCTGTAAGGTCATTAGTCTCCTGGGACTAGAGTTAGAGCAGGTTGTGAGCCACCATGTGCTGAAAATTGAACTCAAGTCCTCTAGAAGATCAGCTAGTGTTATTAACTGCTGAGCCATCTCTCCATCTCTCCAGCCCTTGATGGAAATTTGACACACACACTGTGGGGTAGAAGTCAAAGAACTATCTGTAGCAGGTCCACTTTGTAGCAAGTGTTTTTATACAAGATGAACTAGTTTGTTGCCCATGATATTTTGGATTTTTTAAAACAAAAATGATATTTATATTATTTAGTAAACTGCTTTTTTGTTGTTGTTTTCCGAGACAGGGTTTCTCTGTGGCTTTGGAGCCTGTCCTGGAACTAGCTACATAGACCAGGCTGGTCTCTAACTCACAGAGATCCGTCTGCCTCTGCCTCCTGAGTGCTGGGACTAAAGGCTTATACTATCACCAACCAGCTGTGATTAAAGGTATGAACCACCAATGCCTGGCTGGTAAACTGCTTTTTTTGCTTACTAGGGCACTGATTGCCTTCACTGTTTCAGCCAGGCAATATTAGTCCGTTTCAGCCAAGTAGTGATGGGGCATGCCATTAATTAGTCACACACCTGAAAATAATATTCCCCAACACCAAAGTTTTGAAGGTTTTTTTTTATTTATTTATTTATTTTTGAGACAAGGTATCTATATAGGCTTGGCTATCCTGGAGTTCACTCTGTAGATCAGCATCTCACAGAGCTCCTTCTGTCTCTGCCTCCTGAGTGCTGGGATTAAAGTTATGTGCCATCATGCCCAGTCCTAAAAAGAAAAATTTAAAAGGGCTGGTGCTAAAATTTAATGGTAGATCACCTAGTATATGGGAGTGCCTGTCTTCCCCCACACACAAGTGCACTGGGTGTGGGGAAAGAGAAAGGATAACACTGTAAAATCTAATTTAAGTATTGTTGATATTTATGGTCACTGTTGGGGGGGGGACACATTTACAAAGCAGGAAAATAAATGATTGTATAAAATTGTTTCTCTGAATCCACAGCCCCATCATGTAAGAATGTAAAAACATTTAGACACTGTGTAATCCTGCATTCTAACTCTAAGTCTGTATCCACACATGTTTCACAGCACTGTTCAATATAATGTAATTAAACATTTGTTTTTCTTTGATAGGTAAAAAAGATGAATGCTTGATCTGTCAAGTTCCATGTAATACAGTTTTACTTTCGAAAAATGTAAGTTGAAATCTCTAGAATTTGAATATTCATTATAATAGTATTTCCTTTTAACTTAAGACTAGAATTTTAGTAACTATAATAGCTATAATTTTTGATTACAAAGTTTTTTTCTGCAGATTTTTTTTATTTGAATAGGAAACAAGATTTTTTTTTTTTTTTTTGGTTTTTCGAGACAGGGTTTCTCTGTGTAACTTTGGAACCTATCCTGGCACTCCCTCTGGAGACCAGGCTGGCCTCGAACTCACAGAGATCCACCTGCCTCTGCCTCCCTAGTGCTGGGATTAAAGTCGTGCGCCACCAACACCTGGCAGTAACTATAATTTTTATTCATTAATGAGACTTGTGAGTAATAAAACATAATTGGATTTGGTTTTGCTGTTTGTTCTGTGGCTTGATTTTACTGTTGATTGGTTTTGATTGATTGATGTTTGTAATTTTCTTTGTTTTTGTTTAGTTTTGCTAAGCAAAATTCATTTGTCACTCACTGTGCCATCCAGGGTGTCCTCAAACCCAAGATCCTTCTGCCTTAGCTTACAAACATGAGCCTCCATATCAATCAGGGTTTGGTTTACATTCATCATTATGCTTTCCTTCTTAGCCATAGGTTAGCCTTAATCACAGTGTATTGGGTTGTGCTATGTTCTTAGAAATGAAAATTGGTTAGTTTTCCTTAGTATAACACTGGCTTCCTAATTGGGTGAGTTTGATTTTTCATAAAAGTCATAATAAGTAAGTAAGAGCATTGTTCATAATGTAAGTTAAAGTCAATTATTTGCTCATTGCCTTAAACCAGTACCTTTATTCTATCTATAAAATATGTCAGATTAATGTATTCTTTGGCATAAACTTCTTCTTAAATGAGTTGTCTCTTCTGTGCCTGTTCTCCAAATGTATATTTGAACTGTTATTTTTAAACATCACAATTTTATAACAAAAATAGTTACCCAACAACTCAGACAATATAGAAAGTCCTAATAGATAATGTGGCCATCCCCAGATCCTGTTCCAAAGATGACAGCATTCAGGAGTTGGCACCTAGTCCATGTATCTTTTTTTATTTAAATTAGAAATAAGATTGTTTTACATGTCAATCCCAGTTCCCTCTCCCTCCCCTCCTCCCCTGCTTCCCAATAACACCCTACCTATCCCATACCATTTCTGCTCCCCAGGGAGAGTGAGGCCTTCCATGGGGGGGGGTTCTTCAGAGTCTGTCATATCCTTTGGGATAAGGCCTAGTGCCCCCCCCATGTGTGTCTAGGCTGAGGGAGTATCCCTCTATGTGAAATGGGATCCCAAAGTCCATTTCTACCCTAGGGATAAGTACTGATCTACTAAAAGAGTCCCCATATATTTCCGAGGCCTCCTCAATGACACATACATGTATGGGGTCTGGATCAGTTCCATGCTGGTTTCCCAGTGATCAGTCTGGGGGCCAAGAGCTCCCTCTTGTTAAGGTCAGCTGTTTCTGTGGGTTTCACCAGCATGGTCTTGACTACTTTGCTCATTATTCCTCCTTCTCTGCAACTGGATTCCAATTCAGTTCAGTTTTTACCTGTGGGGATCTGCTTCTACTTCCATCAGCTGCTGGATGAAGGCTCTAGGATGGTATATAAGTTAGTCATCAATCCATGTATCTTATGATTTCTCGTTTTACAGAATGTTCTCCAAATGATACTATGTTTGGGGTACATTCTTTTTATATGACTGCATAATATCTTACTGTTTTTTCCTGTTTATTTTTTGCTTTGCCTCACACTCATCAGTTTACCAATTTCTGTCCAAAATTGCAAGAGTGTTTATATGGCATAAATTCCTAGAAGTATAAAAAAGGGAAAATATTTAAATTTTGATACAAAGTATCTCTTTTTCTCCAAACACTTAACAGTTTGAATTCCTTGTAAATGACATATTTTACTGTTCACATAGCTCTGCAGCACCCCTTTTCTGCTATAAGGCCAGAATTAGTCTGGAAAGAGAGCCTCTGACCCTGACCCTTCTCCAGTTTCCTGGGTTGAATGTTTAGGCTGTTTGTTTCCCTTGTTGGTGCAGGATCCCGAAGGGTGGTCCTTGTAGGTAGGGGAAAGTAGGCACAACACCAGCAGCACAGGCATTGGGAACAAGTTGAAACAATAAACTCAGTTTATTTCAGGAAGGGGTAAGCCTTATATACTCCTCAACCCTGCCCTGGGTAGGAGATCCACTGAGCCGGTATCTGCTGAGGTGATGTGGTTGCTGTCCATAGCGCCATGTCATCTCTCATCAGACTCAACTGCTGTTGTCAAGGCCCTCTGGCAGACCCAGGCTGGCTGTCAGGAAATATCTACCCAATTCAAGGGAAACACCCACGAATCTACAAGGATAACCCCAATTAAGACTCCTAGCAATAGTAGATATGTAGCCTGAACTGGCCATGTCTTATGATCAGATTGGTGACTACCCCAATTATCATCAGAGAGCCTTCATCCAGTAATTCATGGACCAGATGCAGAGATCCACGGCAGCCAAACAAGCCGATGAACAGAGGGAGGGAGGGTCAAAGGGGCTAGAGAGGTCAAGCACTCCACCAGAAAACTCACAAAAGCAACTGACCTAGTTCACAGGAACTTAACGGTCTGAGCCAATAGCCAGGGGGACTGCATGAGACCAACGTAGGTCCTCTGTGTGACAGTTGTTTTGCTTGGTCTTCTTGTGGGACTCCTAACAATTGGAGCAGAGACTGTCCCTAATATTTTGGCTAGCTCCTGGAAACCTATTCCTCATACTGGGTTGCCTTGCCCAACCTTAAGACACGGGGAGGTGCTTACTCTTTCCACAACTTGATATGCCAATCTTTGTTGATACCCATGGGAGGCCTGCCAGTTTCTGAAAAGAAACAAAGGAGGAGTGGATTAGGAGGAGCAGGGGGAGGGTAGGGGAGAGAGAGGAGGGAGAGGAAAATGGTCGGTATGGAAAATAAATAATTAAAAAAAATAAGATGTTACACTTTGCTAAAGGTCCTATTCTTCTAGAATATTTGTATATGCAGTAGTGTCTGTAGTCATTGGCAGAAACTCCTGTGTGGTTCTGTGTAGAAATGCTGACTACAGCAGGCACCCTGGTCTCTGTCTTTACTTCATTGTCAGGGTTTTAGCATTTCACCAAGTATGTGTACACTAGTTTGCTAAACATATTTTTAATGGTATATAATCAATATAACTATAATTATTACTTTTCTGTAACTCTTGATAATATTCAATTTTACCACATTTTGTTTGTGGGATGGAGACTATTTACTTTTTTAAAAAGTATGTGTCTGTATTCAGTATATGCACACGAATGCTGAGTGCTATCCCTACAGAGGCCATAGATATTGAATTCCCTAGAGTTGGAGCTACAGATAGTTGTGAACTGCCCAACATGGGTTCTAGAAACCACTACGCCAACTTTCTGACCCCTTCATTTACTTTTAAAATTAAAAAGGACACATAATATTCCAGGAAGAGAGTCAACTTGTAATGACAGTCTTCAGCTTTTACAGATAGATTCAATTTGCTATTATTTCACTTGGGATTTCTTGCACCTATGTTCATATACAAGCTGAAACTGAAAGTTTCCTTTCCTGTATTACATACTCAAGTTTGAGGACTCACAGTTAATAACTTCATAAAAGTTCTTAAGTAGGGAGTAGTAGCATATGCCTGTAATTCCAGCACTTAGGAGGCAGAGACTGGAGTTCTGGGCTACTCAAATCCAGCCCCAAACTATACATCTCAATGAATTTCTGTACAGTTAAAATTCTGAAGCCATAGAGATTCACTTAGAGTTTTACACTTTCAGTATCAATTACATTTTTATGTTCTTACTTACCTCAAAACAGGTGTATAAGGTCTAGAATGATGTTCTTTTATTTTATTTTATTTGTTGTTTTTTGTTTGTTGTTTTAAAGATTTTTTTATTTATAGTATGTGTACCATGTTCTACCAGCTGTTGTCCTTGTAGGCCAACCAGCTGTTGTCCTTGTAGGCCAGAAGATGGCACCAGATCTCATCACAGGTATTTGTGAGCCACCATGTGGTTGGTGGGAATCGAACACAGGTCCTCTGGAAGATCAGTCAGTACTCTTAACCTCTGAGACACCTCTCCAGCTTGGTGTTCTTTTATTTTATTTTACTTATTTATTTTGGATTTTTGAGACAGAGTCTTTCTATGTAGTCTTGACTGTCCTGGAACCTGTTATGTAGACCAGGCTGGCTTCAAACTTAAAGAGGTCAGCTGTTTATGCCTCCCAGGTGCTGGGATTAAAGTCAAGTGCCTCCCTCCACACACAGCTGCTTTTTTTTTTCTAGTTTTGAATGACTATTATGAGTACTTTTTTCTTGAGTAACCTTGCCAAATATGTATTAAGTACTATGAACTCATTTCAACATTTTCAGAAAGAGAATTTTTGGCTCCATTGATCTCATGGGAACATACCTACATACAGACATGCATATTATACACATAATTAAAATAAAAATAAAGTCTTTTTTAAATATTCATCTAAGTTAGATTTTCCTGACCATGCAAGGATTTCAGGTGGTTTCAGTCTATTGATCTTTTCAACATCCTCTCCTTCTCAGATGGAAATTGGCTCTTACTTCATGCTAAATTGACAACACAGCACCTTTGCTGCCTCCCAAACTCTGTGGTCTGTTAATGATCATTTCCTACCCACAGGGAATTCCTTTATTTTTGCTTTTAGTATCAGTCTGTTGATCACAAATCCTCTTGGTTTTTTTGTTTGTTTGTTTGTTTGGAAAAAAGTCATCCCTTTCACCTTCATTTTGAAGCACATTTTCAATGGATATATTTCAATGGATACATGTGTCCAGAAAGGCTTAGTAGCTTCTAGTGGGTGTCACTGTCCTGCATTCTCCTTAAAGGTGTGATTACCTTCATGGGGTGAATTGCTGTTTGTGTTATGTATAGTTAATTGTAGATTTGAAAAACAATTTTATAACTAGTGGCCAGAAGTTTCTACATAGTCATTTGCTTTTTCTTCAGACTAACTCCAATATCCAGACATTCTTTCTGGGCATAGATGGTCTGTGTAAGAAGTATTCCCAGGAGACCTCTCAGGTGAGTTGCGACCTTGAGGCTTGACTTGGTGATACCCAGAGCACATTACCTCAGAGATCCTGTGATGTAAGTGTTCTGGAAGCCAGTCTCTTGCAGAGGTGAGTGTGAAAACATCTTCTGCTTCTCTGAGTTTTTTTTTAAGCATCTCACTTGTAAAATAGTTGAGCATAAAGGTTTCAGTGCTGATAGTATCTGTCTGATCTATGTTGTTGTTTATGCTTTTGTGTGCCATTGAGACACATGTGAGCTCAACTTAGCTTAGATATACCCCCCCTTTAGACATTATTTCCCTACAGATACCAGCTATATTTCTAATAATCTCATTTGGAAGACCGGTTTCTACTCAGATGGAGCTCTGTTAAGTTTAGCCAGTAGATTTCTTCTTGATACTATCCTTTGTGGGTGGTCACCCAGGGGTGCACATCACTGATTTGTTCCTGTTATAGTGGTATATAGCTCCATGCATCCTTTCCCTGGCTCTTTTGACACTTGCCTCTCTGTCTGTTCCTTCCTACCCTTCTCCTCATTGACACACTTGCTATATGCTACTTCCTGTAGTCAGTGACACTCTCACTTGACCTCTGTCCCTAACATTATGTATCAGTGTCTCCTATGCTAAACTCCATGTCATTTAGCTTGTTTTACTGAACAACCCATAGTGTACTAATCTTTAGAGGAAGCTGTCCTTCCCTGCCTCTCAACCCATCCTCCTGTCCTCTTTTTCTTAGCTGTGCTGTTCTTGTCTCTGAACAGGCCTGGTCCAATAGTCCATAGTAGGGCATTCTCAGCCTTACAGTTGTTGGCCTTTTCTACTGTCTCAATCCATATAATTCCTTTGTGTTCTCTCTCTCTCTCTCTCTCTCTCTCTCTCTCTCTCTCTCTCTCTCTCTCCCTGTATCATTAGTTATAAATTAGCATAGAAGTTGCTATACAGTCTAGGCTTGTTTTAAACTCCTAATTTTCTTAACTCATCCTCCAGATGCTGGGGTACAGTTGTGTACCACCATTCCCAGGGTTCACAGTCCTTTTTTACTAATGAAGTCTCCTTTGTGAGGCCACTGCTAGCACTGTAGTCTCTAGAACACAGCCCCTTCTTGGGCACAAGCCAGAACTCCCAGACTGAGATTACATACCTGGGAAAGTCCAGGCAGACAGAAGACCTAGTAACACAGATGCTTGGGGTCTTGTCCACTCCCATTATCACAAGAGGCTCTCTGGACTGGTCTCGTCTACAGTGAAAACCTGTTTCTCTAAGAAGCCTTAGCCCATCACCATGACAAAATTCTGGGTTCCAATGCTGCTTTCCATTTGGCTCTATCCTAGGGATAACTGTATCTGCCAAATCTGCAACAAGCTGCTATCCCAGGGTTGTTATATAAAACTCACCATTCCATGGTGAGGGGAGCATTCCCCATCAATAGGCCTTGCAGGTTCCAGTGTCCATGCCCCTGGGAGCCTACATACTGATTGGTGTTGACGCATGTTACAGAACTGTGGATCTCTGAGAAAGTGGCTTAGAAAATTAAGTTTTCTCTCTTGTTACCAGCGTGGAATATACTGAGGAAGAAGGCATAAAATAGGCAGCTGGCACATTTTGTAGAAACTGAAAACATCAGTCTGTTGCCAGAACAATTCCCAGCTCCACCTGGCCATAGGTCAAATCTAGAATATGGATAATGCCATATGCCTTACACAAGTATAAAGGGGAAATTTTAGGACAAGAAAATTCCCCAGACACAGCCTTACCCTGTTCAAACATCATACCAGCAGGCTTCCACAGTCAGGGAAGGGGGATCTGTCACTAAGTCTCTCCCATGAGTATTAAGAGCTAGAAGATCAGAGCTATCCCTGCAGGCAAGGAGAGGGTTCTTGAGAAGGCCCTTGGAGCTGGGCTTTGAGGGGCAAGAGTTGCTTGCGCAGTTGAGGAAGATGCTCAAGGAATTGACTATTACTCCAGTGAGGATTCCTACAGGGATGCCCTCAAAGAAGTCTATACTTACCTCTGTAACAGTCATTAGATTGTCTCTGTCTTGTCTCAAAAACTGTGATTCTTTTTGGATACATGTGGTGATATCTTGCTTGTACAAATAAAGCTTGTCTGAAGATCAGAGAATGGAACTTGCCTCTAGCTAACCATAGAGGTCAGTAAGTCTGTACAGATAGACGGGAAGTAAGATGGCTGAGCAGAAACAGGAAGCGAAATGGCTGGGTGGAGAGAGGATGTAAATGGGAAGAAACAGGAATTCACTCTCTTCTGCTAGGAAGCTAATGAGGTAAATGTGGCTTTGGCTTGCTCCTTCTTCTCTGATCTCTCAGAATTTTCCTCTATATCTGACTCTGGATTTTTATTATTTAGACCAATTAAGAACTCCATTTACAGAGACTCAAAGACTTAAGCCACATTAACAATGTAGAACCAGAGCTCAGTTATAGGGAGGATATTGTCCCTGCTGATCTGATGATGGTTCATGCCCTACATAGTCCCATCTCTAGGAATAGGCTCTTAAAGTGGATGAGTTGCATGCACTGTTGAGTTGTTGCTTTCCACACCAGAACTGTACTGGAAGGTATATAGAGATGGATGCTACTATGATCCAAGGGAAGCTGTGTGGTGAAGTCTACCCTTGTGTTTGTACTATTATTACCTAGAGGGAGGTATGAACCCTTAAAATACCAGGGTTGCATATAATCACCCTATACCTGTGGGCTCAGCACTGAGTGGTGACAGATTTAGGTGAAGGAGTGACAGGTTAGTGTCTCAGCTAAGTTGACACCATTTACTCAAACCATCAACCAGCTTTCTTTTGTTGAGTGAGCCTCAGATCACTGCTCACTTGTTCACACTGCCATTCTCAGAAGCCCAATTCAAGTCACATAGGGTACATGAAATTTCTTATGAGTGTGAAGACAGGGATGGTGCTGCCTTCAGATGTAGATGACTCTTAACAGTCCACACAAGGCATCTGACAGCTCTACCCACCATGCTGGGCTTCCTTGTTTCAACTCTTCCCACCTCTTTAACCCTGACCTAGTCCATGCATTAAGGTCATTCACTGGGCAGAAGGCCTTCCTCTGATAATCACTACCATCACAGTGGAACCGCGTGTTCTGTCTTCTTTACCATCACAGTGGAACCGCATGTTCTGTCTTATTTACCAAAAGAGTAAGCACATCACTGCAGCTTCTTAAACAGGAAGGCTGCTAGAGAGACAAAGAGCCTTATTGTTTAGAGGTCATATTGGATAAGCCTGCCTGCCTTTGCATTTGACAGCCTTCTTGTAGTCTGTCCCTCCTGATATATCTAAGCTATGTGTCTACTCTGGTCAGACATTAACCACAAGCAAATCCAGGCAATCTGTGACTGGCCCTGTGGGGGGAGATGCAGATCTACTGGGGGAGTACATGTAAAACAGAACATGCTACAACCCAAACTTAAAGTTCCTTCCAGCCTTCTACTTCTTCCGTAAGAGATATGCCATGACTTTGTACCCCCCAAAACTGAAATGTGTTGTCTTACCAGATTTCAGAATTTCAAGATAAACATAGGAGGAGACTGGTGGCCTTCTATCGAGAAAAGGTAAATGAAATCAAACTCTTGCTTCTTGTTTGATCTTGTCATTTTAATGCCATGTTGTTATAGCTCTCTCTCTCTCTCTCTCTCTCTCTCTCTCTCTCTCTCTCTCTCTCTCTCTCTCTCTCTCCCCCTCTCTCTGAGTCCATGATCTGAATACAGTTCCCCAGCACCTATGAGGTTTGTTTTCCTTTGTGTTTCCAGTTGAGGAGGTAGCTACTTCCTATGACCATCAGTCTGTTTGCCTGACCTGCCTAGGAGCTTCTCTGCTCTGGGCAGTCTACACAGAGCTACCTACTCTGCCCACCTGGGCTCCCTCAGTTAGACTGGCCAATACTAGGGCCTCAGGAGCATGAGAGAAGCACAGAGGCTTTTCTTCTCATTCCTCTTTTTTTTTTACATAAAAGTTCTTAAAAAAAAAAACTTCATAGGTTATATAATAAATGAAGTGAGAATCCTAGTTATAAAACCAGAATTCTGAGAACCTGTTATCAAGTCTAGAAGGCATTTGCCAGTCACTGCCTTGGGACACAGATGGGACAGACAGGCAGGTCCCTCGGGTTCTGTGCACTGTCCTCACTCTGTGATAACCCACGGCTTTGTCGACAGCACTCCACATCACTCCCGATCAGCTGCCGGGAATCTTCTGGTCTAGTCTTGGTTACTCATTTGATAAGTATTACCTTGTTAAATCTCCAGCAAATGAGAGTTTTTATACACCACTATAAATCTGGAGACTTTAAATCTTGACATTTCCTAGTGTCTTGTGATAAAGCCAGATCTAAAGTCTGACATGTTGTAGACTGTATTCTGAAATCACCTGTGTAAAGTAGGGCATGTCTCAGACTTGACATCAGAATCTCTAAGGCATACCTAGCAGAGAGAGCTTCGTGCTCTGGGCTGCTACTGGCTAGTTAAAATCCACTGCCTTGCGGAGACTGAGCTGGGTATTTCTAGAGCTCTGTACAAATGCCCTGATGAGCCAGGCTTGCTAAAATGTCACATTTGTCGACAAACCAAATGTGTTCTTTGAACTGCCTCTTGGAATAATCTGTCTAATAATGGGGTCATATTTATATTCAGATTTCTCAGTTGGAGGAGTCTCTCAGGAAGTCAGTGCTACAAATCAAGCGACTACAAAGGTAAGAGTCTCACAGGGACAGACATCGAGCTCCATATCACTGAGGTAGACAAAAACAGATGAAAGAGATGAAGGTCCCCATAGAGGCTTCCAAATGATTCCCAAGGTATTGGTAAGGGGGCAGGAATTACAGTGACCATAATGCAAATGGTGGCTGCCTGTAGATAGCTATGGAGGGAGAGCTTGGCATGGCATGGGTTCTTCACATGCCATTGAATAAGTCCATTGTATTACTTACTTTTCTCATTTCTGTGACAAGAGCAATGTGAGGGTGGAGGGGTTTATTTTGTCTTACAGTTTGAGGGTAGGTAGTACCTCATGTTGGGAAAGGCATGGCAGCAGTAGGAGGAGACAGCTGGTCACTCATATCTACATTCAGAAAGCAGAGAAAGATGTGTGCTGCTGCTCGACTCTCTTCCTCCTTTTTATTAAGTCCAAGACCTCAGCTCCTGGAGTAGTGCTACCCAAATTTACCTCATTTAACTTAACCTATAAATTCTACCATAGGTATGCCCAAAGTTTTCTTCCTATAAAATTTTCAATTCTATAAAGTTGATATTAGTCATCACCAGTCTACCCTTTGTCAACTATATACCTAAACATCATTTTAAAGCCATAACTTTCCACAATAACCATCTTATAATGAAAAAATGCTGTCCAATTTTAAAAGTCCACTTAATCTTAAAAGTTCCAAAACTGCTCAAAAGTATAAATGTAGAGTCTCTTATGAGATACAGTCTATACCTCAACTGTGAGATTCTATAAAAATAAAATAAAAAGTAAGTTATGTAATTCTAATGTACAGTGACACAAATTGAACATTTGTATTCTAGAAGGAAATAATGGGGGCAAAGCAAGGTAGACAAAACACAAGTAGAATGCAGCCACTTTTCTGCTAGAGCATAACACAAATGGTCTCTAGTCCACTACCTGACAGAAGCCTACTCCTCTAAAGCCTCATGAGCTAAGCCTCCACCACCTACATTTCTGTCAGCATTTTATTCTTCCAGACTCACACCACACTGGCACATTAAGCTCTGCTTGTGGTGTTCTAAGAATTTTCTAACCCAAAGTTACAAACTATTCCACATTGTCCCTGCAAACTGGTTTCCAGGGTCTAAGAACCAAGTGGTCAGCTTTGTCACAGCAACAGTCCCACTTCTCAGTACCAGTTTTCTATATTAGTTATTTTTCTCATGACTGTGACAAAAGCATATATTATTTAAGAAAATAGGTTTATTTTTTACCCACATTTTGAAGTGGCAGCCCTTTGTGGTAGGGAAGCATGGTAGTAGCAGTGCCGCACCTGGTCATATTACTTCAACAGTCAAGAAACAGATGAATCCTGGTGGCCAGCTTGCTTTCTCCTTTTTATTCCATCCAATACCCTCTTCACCCATGGGATGGTACCACACCCACATTCAGGGTGAATTGTCCCAACTCAATTAACTCAGTCTAGAAACTTGCTCACTGAAGGGTGATGTCTTGCTGTATATATGTTTCTCTTATTGATGAATAAAACACTGTGGCCAATAGAGGCAGGGAGATAGATGGGGCTAGAAGACAAGGAGAATTCTGGGAAAGGTAGGCAAAGAAAGCCCGCCAGGATAGACGACATGTAGCTGGCCAAAGGAGTAACAGGTCTGACCACGTGGAAATACATATATTAATGGAAATGGGTTAATAATTAAGACAGAGCTAACCAATAAGAAGCCCTAGCCATTGGCCAACAATATAGTGTCTGTGTGTTTATTTGAGGCCAAATGTTTTCGGGAAGCTACAGCAACAGCTCACTAACATGCCAAAGGTTTAGGCAATTCTAAATCCTATCAAGTTAGCAATTAATGTGAACCACATAGTCATGCATTATAATGAGACACATCTCAAAGTGCTACAAATAACCAAAAGTATATTTCCCTATCTGGAAAATAGCAAACATTGAAATTCTCATTTCTTGTCTGTGTTGGTCAATGCCTTAATCATACCGCAATTTTGAAACTCTTTTATTTGCACTTAATGTCCATGAAATATGGACTCCATAACACACCATAGTTTAGACAACACAAGACATGGTGCATATTTTGTCATGGTGGCTGTGTTTTTCTGAGATAATAGTACAATTTCCCATAAAGCTTTTATGTGTGGAATGGTCGGTTTGGTTTTTCTTACTGGTTGCCTGAGTGTGTGGACATCTACATTCCCTAACCATCCAAGCATCTGAAGGTGTCATGGGCCTCGGAATGTGACTGAAAGGCAGATGTGAATACCTATTATAGCTTGTGACCAAGCTCTTCTTTTCCTCTATCTTGAAGAAAAGGACCTCTTTCCTCTATCCTTATTTTAAAAAAAGAAATGGGGAGCTGGAGAGATGGCTCAGCAGTTTAGAACATTTGCTGCTGTTGCAGTGGAGCATGATTTTGTTCCCAGCACCCACATCAGGTAGCTTAGAGCTGCCTACAACTGTAGTTCTAGGAAATCCAGCGCCCTCTTCAGGCTTCTGTGGGCACCTGAGAGGCACCATTCTTGACTTCAGACGTTCATGTGAACCAAGCATGTCAACTGCTTGTGTTCAGGTGCTTCTGTTTGATGGAGGGCAATAAATGAACTTATATCCAGACAGAAACATATGCTCTTATGAGAAATGGTACTGGGTGAGAGAAATGAATGCTATGGAGGACTCCAGAAAGTGACCTTATGACAGAGGTTCATGTCACAGTAATTGATGAATGCCAGTTCTTAACTTATTTGGTCTGACTGGACTGATTGCAAGCACAGACTATCTTAACATTCAGACCAGTGCCGAGGCTGCAGTATTTCATCTGCATTGTTCATACATGTCTTGTGAGTAACAGACATGCTTTGCCCTACATTCACATAAACATTCCTTATCTACTAGGCTAGACCAGAGGGGCCCAGGGTGCATGCTGCTGTGAACAGACAGCTTAGCATGCATCAGACATTGATTAGGGTTATTAGGTATCAGACCTCAGGCAAGCTTGTCTCTTCTGCCTTCTGTCACAGAAATCTAGGCTAGCTTTGCTGGGGACAATAAAACTGCAACCCTCATCTACTTGTCTCCATTTCTCCTATTGGCCATTAAATCTGAATGGGTTAGTATCTCTTATTGTTGCATTTAAATTTCATACATTTAAAGCATAACTTATCATTGACCCATTATTACAATAGTTGCAACCACAAGTGCCAGTTATGTACATGGTGGCCAGGGTTGGTTTGCTTTGCTTACCAGTTGTGAAGGAATAAAGCAGTAGGCCAAGAGAATGTGTAGAAATTCATTCAGTTATTTCCAAGCCTTTTTATACTTTGGGATGAATGAAGGAGAAATCAATTTCATTAATTAATCTAATACCTTTACTTCATCTATTTAGTATGAGGTCATCACAGCAAGCAGCTTTCAACACAATCAAAACTTCTGTGACAAGTAAGTGAAGTAATATCATAAACGAGAATACAAAGATACCTGCTACTGAGCCACAAAAAGTAGACACTAATGTAAAGACTGTTTTTTTTTTTTAATTATTGTTCCTTCAGCAAAGCCAAATGGCTATCCCTTGCTGCCACCAAACTCTTCACTTCCTGACAGGTATGTGGGCCTGGTGGGATGGTGTAAGAATTTGTGAAAATTTAGTGACCTATTGTCATGTCTATGGACACGTCTACATTTTCTTCTTATCTGGTTCTCCTTTCAAGTCTCCAAATCCCACCCATTAACTATGAGCATGGGCAGTTCACTGGATGTCCAGCTACCCTAAGTGCTTAGCTGACATTAGTGTGAAGCTTGAACCCTGTAGTCAAAAGTTAGGTCCTCACTGGACAATCATAGTATTCCATTCCTATCACCACAGCAAGTCGTTGAGTATGATCAGGTGTCTGTGAGCCTCCCAGAAATCCTTGCCCTACCTAAAAGTGAAAATTGTGTCTATCCATATAATGGGATGGCCCTTCCACCTCATGTACCACTCTATAGCCCTATCTTGTGTCTCTGGGTGTCTTTGGAACAACCCAGCCTTGGGAAACTATGGCTATCCCTTGGAAAGTGCACATTCATTATACCATTATTGTCCTAAGACCTGATTTGGAAAGACAGTCTCCATCCTTGGTCCTCGTGATTCAGAAATAAGAGTTAAGCATAAGGAGGGAATTGCCATGGACATGTGCCTTGAACGGGCAGCAAGCATGTGTCGTTGGGAGGTTGTCACTGTAGTACATTTGTGCTTTCTTGTGGTGTGTGAAGTCATCAGTCCAATTAAGCAAATTATCTCTAGTTGCCCCAGAGGGAGTTGTCACCAAGAGACTATTATGTAGAACATATATCTGTATTTAAGACACTGGCAACAAAGAGGAAGGTAGGAATCTGGAAAATGTTTGAGGTGACATCACAGGAAAATTAAGTTTAAAATAGATGTTGGAGCAACTGCATATGTAGGATGAGTTAATGAGCCATCATGGGACTCCTGCTGAAGTAGTTAAGAAAGGGTGTCTTTGCTCTGAGGTCACTACCATCATGTGGCCAGGCTAGGGAGGGCCAGATTGAAAATAAACCCAGCTGATGTTTTTGACTAATGAATGCTGTAACATGTAGGCTAACTACATGTGTTAACAGCAGTAAGTGAATGTCCCTGATCATAGGGTCTAGTCAGTGGTCTAGTCAATGGTACTAGGTAGCAGGTTAATAACTAAGAGACAAATGGGGGAGGGGCTGTAGCTCAGGTCTGGAGAAGTTATGCCGCCAGACATTGTAGCACACACCTTTAATCCCTGCACTCAGGAGACAAAGGCAGGCAGATCTCTGTGAATTCAAGGCCAGCCTGCTCTACAGAGCAAGTTCCAGGACAGCCTCCAAAGCAATACAGAGAAACCCTGTCTTGGAAAACCAAAAGAAAAAAAAAGTTATGACTAATTTACAGTCAATGAACAGCCAGTAGAATACCCAGGAAGTAGCAGATCTATTCCTAACCACACCCTGAAAACCCCATGAAAGGGCTGGGAAATTCACTCTTTGACTTATTACATGCAAGGATATGGAAATTGATATTTTCAAATTATAGAAAATTTTCAGTCTCATTAGCCTGTTTCACTGTTTAACAGACTAGAATCAATGGAAATTGACCTGACTCCTCCAGCAAGAAAGGTAAGTATGCCTGGGCTGCCATTGCTCAAAGCACGTGGTGGTCTCTAGCAGAGCTCTTTATTGACACCAGAGTTAATGGGTGGGCTGTGATCAGAAAACAAGAACATTCCCTTCTGTCCTTATGGCCAGGTCTATGGTAAGGGCAACAGGGTCCCATGCATTATTAGTAAAAGTGACAGAGCTCATAGCCCTGTGTTTCACCTGCTCTTGACCATAATCTAAAAAGAAAGAAGTGCTTATTATAAACTGAACCCTATCAGCCCATAAAAATAAGTGGGCCAGAAATGTGAGGCCTCAAAAACAAAGCCACAACTGTAAGTTGGAGAGAAACAAAAACAGAGGAAAAGAAACCAAACCTAGGGATACACCGTGAAGGTCACCTTCCTAGTTCAGGCAGAACTGGATTATGTGCATGCCATATTGTTCAAACATAAGGCCCTCAGAGATGTTTCACAAGGCTGAGGATTCACCAGGTGGGATGTAACCAGTAGGATGAAGCAAAGGAGAGAGACTGTATACACTCTAATGGCACTATTTCTTTGGTGTGAATTTATTATTATGTGTTGCCTTTAATAGAGCTGCCTGTCTGCTAACACTATTTTAAGTGCTTTGTAAATGAGTATCATTCTCCTAATAGCCCTCCAAGGTAGATACCAGTGTGTGAATTTGTTAATCAGAAGTCATGTCCATTTCTAAAGAATCTCCTGAACATGCTTATGAAGGAATCTAGATTTCAGAGTAGATAGGTAGGACTTTAGCAGGAAATGAGACATTATTCGTGTCTTAAGATAACTTCAGATCCTTGGCAGTTAGCACAGACTGCCCCTCACTGCTCAGCTTACCTCTTGTACATTCTCACTTCTTCCAGTGTGTGCCCACTCTACCCTGGGCACCTCCCCACTCCCTTGCTCCCTATCTTAGACCTCCCAGAAGTTCAGATCCCTGTTACGTATCTCAGCTCCTCGGGAGGCTGACATCTACTTCCACATTTCCTCCTAGAGCCTTGTCTCAGGGTTGTACATGTACTTTGGTTCTCCAGATCTTCACATTAATAGTGAAGAGGGACCCTTATTTATAAGGGGTTCAGGTCAATCAGCTTCAGGTTTCCTTAGCACCCAAGTAGTTAGGGTGAGCTAAAGATACTGAAGGTAACAGGCATGGTTGGTACCTTGTGGCTGAAAAAAAAAAAAAAAACAGAATTCAGTGAGTGAAACTTGAAAGTGGAGTGTCAGACCACATATAGGCAGAAGTCTTCTCTGAGTCAGGCAAGGACAGTAACATTACCTATCCTCCTAGTGTCTTGGGGGAGAAGGAGGCCTAAGCAGGCTTCAGCAAGGAAGCTGCAACCAGACCATTTGTGGTCTTACTTGTCCTTACTCTCCTGATACTCCTAAAGGAATTGAGTGGGGTCCTGCATCGTTTACTATTGCAACCCTTTGCCCTGCCCTGCCCTGCCCCCTGCCCTGCCTGCCCTGCCTGCCCTGCCCTGCCCTGCCCTGTCTCAGCCTGTGAGGCTGTCATCTAGTGAATAGGTAGTTGTATCAGAGGTGACAAGATTGCAGAGCTAGGTTTTCAGAACAGAATTGGACCCTCACAAGTGGCAGTTTGGAAATTTCAATGGCTGTTTTCTTTTGCATATACAGCCTGAGATGGCAGCAGGCCCTTCAAGAATCTCTCTGATTAGTCCACCTCAGGATGGACGCATGGGTAAGTAAAATTTTCTGTGAACTTACTTCAAATCCATGCACAAACTAGGATATTTTCCCTGAAAGTCACATTTCACCAAAGTTGTCAGTACTTACCTACTTATGGGCTGTCCTCCACTAGCTGGCTGGGAAATTTTGTGTTCACCACAGCAGAGATACTGTGAACCATTGTAGGACAAGCTCTTGGGATAATGCACCATGGAAAAAAACTCATCTTGTTTTACTGTCTCCTTGTAGCTTAATCAAACATTGTTTTGCCTCTTTATTTGCTGGTAATTGACTTGGGTTGCTGGTTCATTGCCCTGGTAGCTCTTGTCCAATGATCCTTCCAGACTCTGATTCTTCTCATGTGAGCTCCCTAATATCCACAGCCCTCCTTGCGCACTGGGCACTGGGTGTGAGAGCTGTCATTACCTAACAGATAAAATTCCAAAATCCACAGCCTTTCCATCCTCATAGTTCTAGGAACCGCATGGCCATTCCCCCTGCTCTGACCTGGTCATGAGTAGAGAGAAAGCTCTGTGAATAAAATGCTTGCAGTGAAAGCATGAGGACCTGAGTTCAATTCCCCAGGTATCTACATGAAAAAACAGGTACCACAGTTTACATTCCAGTGCTAAGAGAGCAGAAAGAGATGGATCCCTGGAGTTCACTAGACAACCATTCCAGCTGAACTGGCAAGTTTCAGATTTGACTACTGGCAAGACTCATATATCTCAAAGACTAAAGTAGAGAATGATTGAGGAAGCTACCTAGCATTAACCCCTGGGCTCTAGGTGTGTGTATGTATACAAACACACACACACACACACACACACACACACACACAGAGAGAGAGAGAGAGAGAGAGAGAGAGACAGAGACAGAGAGACAGAGAGATAGACGACACAGACACAGACACAGACACAGACACAGACACAGACACAGACACAGACACAGAGAGAAACAGTTAACATGGTTCATAAAATGTTACCAGCCACTGTGTGGTGTCCTTGGTTCTGTCTGGTTGGGAATGGTGGGTAAGTGAGGAAGAGCTCTGTCAGTGCTGATGGTCTTGGCAGCTGTTATAAGCCTTGGCTTCTTCTGCCAGGCTGCAGGCAGGAGAAGGTGCCATTCTGTAGTGTTATGATTTATGTGCAGGCCTCACTGGTACCTCAGTATTAGGAAACTAGTGTTATAGTGATTATGTAGGCCTGGAAAATTAGGATTTCCCGACCCTTGACAGTGACTATCGTTAAAGCTTCAATATCTAAGAGGCCACGATTCCCCAGATTTCAGGCCTAGGATGTCTGAAACCTTGGCTTTGGAGCTTGGTCAATCTCCACAACACTTCAGTTGCCTCTCATTGCTGTTGCCACTAACACGGCCACCACTAGACACTGGGTGGAATAAGGCTGAGTTCTCAGACAACCATGTAACAAAAGTGGAATACATGTCAGACATGGACCACAGACATTATTAATGTTTCCTGTGTGAGAGATCTATGGTTCCAGATCAGCAACTGTGCATCAGTGATATACCAGGTAGAAGGGCCATCCCATGATGCCCACAGCACCAAGCCCTTTGCTTTTAAGTAGGCAGGACTTCCTGGAAGGCCCATAGTTGCTGACACTTCTGCTGCCTCTGCTATTGCTACTGTTTGTATTATAGTTAGTGATATGGCTTTTGCCACTGTCACCACTGTGACAGTCACTGTTTCCGTGCCTCAGCTGCTGCTGTGGTTCCCACTGAAACTACTTCTACAGTTATTGTTCCTACCGTTGCTTCAACTTTCTTCTTGATTTAACCAGCTCATCCTGTCATACTAATTATGAAAATCTGAAGTAGGCAAGAATACTTAAGAGAAGACTTTTATTGGGTCTAATGTTTCAATACCCAGATGCAGAGTAAGAAATATCTCCAGACTGGCTTCAAAAGTGAGTTAAACAACCTACTTATACAGCCACAGAGAGGTTTGCAACAATGACAGCCATTATCATGTAAATGGCCTGCTTCATTCACCAGTTATGGCATTGTCGATTTTATATAGTCACAATCCCTCTATCAGATCAGCAGAGGATATGCTTCCCTCTGTCTTGGTTGAAAACTTAACTGAAATTTGTGATAGCAGAGTCTAGCACAGCTGTTTGAAATCATTGTGGCAATGGCATGCATGCCTTTGAGAGCTGGATCTGTGCTTCAGCAGCAAGCAGCTCAGTCAATGCTGTCATAAGGGTAGTCCAACTGGCTTCTTGACTGACAGTCCTTAATTCAAGGCAGCCGTGATACCAGGAAGGAGTCTTTTATTATTATTATTATTATTATTATTATTATTATTTCATACATTACATCCTGACCATAGGTTCCCCTCCCTCCAAACCTCCCAGTTCCTCCCTTACCATTCCCCCCCCATCCAGTTCTCTCTTTCCCTTCAGAAAAAAGGAAAGATAAAAAGATCAGGCCTCCCAGGAATATCAACTGAACATGGCATAACAAGTTACAGTAATACGCACAAACCCTTAAGGCTGGACGAGGCAACCCAGTAGGAAGAAAGAGTTCTAACAACATGCAAAAAAGTCAGAGACACCCCCACTCCCACTGTTAGGAGAGTCCCACAAGAACACCCAGCTACACAACCATAATGCATATGCAGCTCAGATCCATACAGGTTCTGTGATTGTTGCTTCAATCTCTGTGTCCTCTGCTTAGTTGATATGGGGGTTGTGTTCTCACGGTGTCCTCAACCCCTTTGCCTACAATCCTTTGGCTGTGAATCTCTGCATCTGCTCCCATCGGTTGCTGGATGGTAGACACCCATCTGTGAGTATAGCAGAATATTGTTAGTAATCATTTCATTGTTTTTGTTTGTTTGTTTGTTTGTTGCCAGTCATCTTCTATCCTGGGTCTCTGAGTGGTCCAGCCTCTGGCTCTTGACCATCCAGGCAATATTAGGCATGAACTCCCTCTGGTGGTGTGGACCTCAAGTTGGATCAGTCATCGGTTGGCCACTCTCACAAGTTCTGCACCATTATTACTCCGGCTAATCTTGTACAGGCAGGACAGATTCTCCGTCAAAGGTTTTTTTGGCTGGGTTAGTGTTCCAGTGCCACTGCTGCAAACCTTGCCTAGTCATAGAAGATAGCTAGGTTAGGCTTCTTCTCCCACATTGCTAGGGTTACTGCAAGTTGCCACTGTGCTAGGTTTCCATATTACCCAGCAAATGCTTCCCTATTTCCACTTGTTTCTCCCAGTCCTCCCTGCCTGATCCCTCCCGTTTCCATCCCCACTCACCCCCAGTTCACAAAAAAAAAAAAAAAAAATTAATTTATTTCCCCTTCCCAGAGAGATCCATGTGTCCCCCCAGAGCCCTCCTTGTTACTCAGCCTTTCTGGATCTGTGGATTGTAGCAAGGTTATCCTTTATTTAACAGCTAATGTCCACTTATAAGTGAGTACATACCATGTTTGTCTTGCTGGGTCTGGGTTACTTCACTCAAAATAATTTGCTGCAGATTTCATGTCATTGTGGTACACTGTGTAAATATACCACATTTTCTTTATCCATTCTTTTATTGAGGTTGTTTCTAGGTTGTTTCCAGATTCTGGCTATTACGAATAAAGCTATTATGAACATAGTTGAGTTTGTGTCCTTGTGTTAGGATGGAGTGCCCTTTGGGTATATGCCAAAGAGTGGTGTAGCCAGGACTTGAGGTAGATGATTCCCAGTTATCTGAGGAATTATCATATTGATTTCCATAGTGGATGTACAACTTTGCCTTCCCATCAGCAATGGGGGAGTGTTCCCCTTGCATTACATCCTTGACAGCATGAGCTGGTTTTGAACTTAGGTATTCTGACAAGTATAAGATGGAGTCTCAAAGTAGTTTTAATTTGTATTTCCCTGACAGCTAAGGATGTTAAACATTTCTTTAAGTGTTTCTCAGACATTTGAGATACCTTTGTTGAGAATTCTCTGTTTAGATCTGTACCCCATTTTTAATTGGATTATTTGATTTGTTGATTTCTAGTTTCTTGAGTTCTTCATGTATTTTGGAAATTAGCCCTCTGTCAGCTTTGGAGTTAGTGAAAATCTTTTCCCATTATGTAGGCTGCTATTTGTCCTATTGACATTGTCCTTTGCTGTACATCAGTTTTTCTGTTTAATGATGTCCCATCTGTTGATTGTTGATCTTATTGCCTGCACTGTCAATGTTCTGTTCAGGAAGTTGTCTCCTGTGCCGATCCCCACTTTCTTTTCTATTAGGTTCAGTGTGTCTGATTTTATGTTGAGGTCTTTGATCCACTTGGACTTGAATTTTGTGCAGGGTGATAGATATGGATCTATTTGCATTTTCTTCATGCTGATACCCAGTTAGACCAGCACCATTTGTTGAAAATGGTTTCTTTTTTCTATTATGTATTTTTTGCTTCTTTATCAAAAATCGGGTGTCTATAGGTATGTGAATTCAAGTCTAGTCTTTGATTGGATTCCATTGATCAACCTGTCTGTTTTTAATGCCAATACCATGTAGTTTTTATTACTTTAGGACTGTAATACAGCTTGAAATCAGGGCTGGTGATACCTCTGGAAGTTCTTTTATTGTACAGGATTGTTTTAGCTATCCTGGGTTTTTTGTTTTTCCATATTAATCTGAGTGTTACCCTTTCAGGGTCTGTAATGAATTGTGTTGGAATTTTTATGGGGATAGCATTGAATCTGTAGATTGCCTTTGGTAGGATGGCCATTTTAACTGTTAATCCTATTGATCCATGAGCATGGGAAATCTTTCCATCTTCTGATATCTTCTTCTGTTTCTTTCTTAAAAGGCTTGAAGTTTTTGTTATACAAGCCTTTCATTGTTTGGTTAGAGTTACACCAAGATATATTATTTGTGGCTGTTATGAAGGGTGTTGTTTCTCTGATTTCTTTCTCAGCCCATTTGCCATTTGTGGATAAGAGGTGTACTGATTTTTTGTTGCAGTCAATCTTGTATCTAGCCACTTCACTGAAGATGTTTATCAGTTGTAGGAATTCCGTGATAGAATTTTTGGGGTCTTTCATATCATCTGCAAATAATGATGCTTTGACTTCTTCCTCTCCAGTTTGTATCTCCTTAATCTCCTTTGGTTGTTTTATTGCTCCAGCTACAACTTCAAATACTATATTGAATAGATATGGAGAGACTAGACAGCCTTATCTTGTTCCTGATTTTAGTAAAATTGCTTTGAGTTTCTCTCCATTTAATTTGATGTTGGCTATCAGCTTGCTGTAAATTGCCTTTATTATGTTTATGTATGTTCCTTTTATCCCTAATCTAACACATTTATCATAAAGAGGTGTTGGCCGGACATTGGTGGCACACAACTTTAGTCCCAGCACTCAGGAGACAGAGGCAGGTGGATCTCTGTGAGCTAGCCTGGTCTACAGAGTGAGTTCTAGGGCAGGCTCCAAAGCAATACAGAGAAACCCTGTCTCAAAAAAAAAAAAGGTGTTGGATTTTTGACAAGGGCATTTTCAGCATCTAACAAAATGATCATGGGGTTTTTTTCTTCCATTTGTTTATATAGTGGATTACATTGACTAATTTTCGTATGTTGAACTACCCTGCATCTCTGGGATGAAGCCCACTTGACAAGCTTCTTGATGTGTCCTTAGATTGGGTTTGCAAGTATTTTGCTGAGTATTTTTACATCTATGTTCATGAGAGAAATTGATCTATAATTCTTTCTTTGTTGAATCTTTGTGTGGTTTGGGTAGCAGGGTGACTGTGGCCTCATAAAATGAATTTAATAATGTTCCTTTTGTTTGTGTTTTGTGAAATAATCTGAGGAGTTTCAACATTAGCTCTTCTTTGAAAGTCTGGTAGAATTCTGTGCTAAAACCATCTGGCCTGGGCTTTTTTTGGTTAGAAGATTTTTAATGACTCCTTCTCTATTTCCTTGGCCATAATAGTTTATTTAAATTGTTTATCTGTTCTTGATTTAACTTTGGTAAGTGGTATCTATCAAAAAATTATTCACTTCTTTTTAGATTTTCCAGTTTTGTGGCTTACAGGTTTTTAAAGTATGACCTAAAGATTCCTTTGATTTCCTTGGTGTCTGATTTTATGTCAGCTTTTTGTTTCTGATTTTGTTGATTTGGATACTTTCTGTCTTTCTTTTAGTTAGTTTGGATAAGGGTTTGTTTATATTGTTGGTGTTCTCAAAGAACCAACTTTTGTTTCATTGATTCTTTGTATTGTTTTCTTTGTTTCTGTTTTGGATGGGCTTCCTTCTTTTTCTTCTACAGCTTTTAGGTGTGCAGTGAAGTTGTTAGTATCAGATCTCTTTAATTTCTTTTTTTGTTTTCTTTTTGGTTTTTCAAGACAGGTTTCTCTGTGTAACTTTGTAGCCTGTCCTGGAACTCGCTGTGTAGACCCGGCTGGCCTCAAACTCACAGAGATCTGCAGGGGTTATTTCAGTTTCCTGTGTCTGTTGAAACTTGCTTTGTAATCAGTTTTGGAGTATATCCCATGAGGTGCTGAGAAGAAAGTGTATTCTTTTTTCTTTTTTTTTTTTTTTTTTTTTTTGGCACTCGCTCTGGAGACCAGGCTGGCCTCGAACTCACAGAGATCCGCTTGCCTCTGTCTCCTGAGTGCTGGGATGAAAGGCGTGTGCCACCAATGCCCAGCGAAAGTGTATTCTTTTGTGTTTGAGTGAAATGTTCTGTAGATATCTGTTAGGTCCATTTGGTTCATAGCATCTGTTGGCTCCAGTATGCCTGTATTTATTTTTTGTGTGGATGATTCGTCCATTAGTGAGAGTGGGGTATTGAAGTCTCCCATTGTCAATGTATGAGGGTCGTCAACCCAGCAAAAAAGCAGAGATTGTCAGACTGGCATAAAAATTCTACCTACATTGTGTCTATAAGAAATATACTCAATTTAAAGGTACAAATAGGTGAAGGAAAACCTACAGAGCAGACATCATGCAAACAGCAACCAGAAAGGAACTAGAATGGTTTTTATTCATAGCAGAAAAAGTAAATTTTAAGATAACTATTGCTAGTAACAAAGGAACATTTTATGATGCTAAATGTTTACTATATTAGGAAACTAAAACAATTACTGTGTGTAGACAATAATCCAAATATATGGGGTCGAAACTCAGCTGGTCTGGTTGGCTCTGGGCCCGACTACTGGCATCAAGCTGCCAGTTTATTTGAATTGTTCACATTATCTTCAAGTTGAAAAGGGGCATAGGTGAAAAATAGAGCACATGACACATGTTCCTTCTGTGGCAGTGGGAAGGGTTTGGGGTGCATGGTGGCTAAGTAGTCACACTCAGAGCTGCCTCGAGTCAGAGATGATCTGTGGGTACACATGCCACCTGATACTGGTCACATAATGGAGCCATGACCACACCTGCAGAGAAGCAGCAGCAGGTATGATCCGGGACTGTGACACACTAAAACTATGCAATGTGTTTTATTCCCTCCACAGGCAGTGTCTCCTGCCGGGGAACCCAGCAACTCAGCTTGACACCCAGCCATGCAAGCATGACATCGGCTATCAGGTAGGTCCTCATTAGGGTAAAACATAAGCCAAACAAAACTTCCAGCCAGTGTTGAAGTTGAAAGGTTGCCTCTTAACCCTGTAACCATGTTTGGAGAATGCTATATATTTCACTTTATAGTTTGAGTTTTTTTAATCTGAAGTATTACTTAGATTCCTGAAAAAGAACTACTTAATGGCTGCACAATAACTCCTTAAAGAAGTAAGCTAGGGTCACAAATGTTTCCTGTAAAAGCCAAGAGGTAAATAATCTTGCTTCTCATACAGCTCCTCACTCTGCCTTTGTATGAGGAGTGTGGCTGGAGGAGTAGAAGCTAGCAGTCTGACTGTGCCCCACAAAGTACTTCACAGAAGCAGTGGCGTGGTCTATGGCTATGGTATACCAACTCTAAGGACATACCTTTCACTCAGCCACACCTTTCTCTGTGGACAGGTAGGTGGTTCCTAGTGTCTGTCACACATTCTGAGCACTCAAAGGCCAGTCTCCAGAAGGCAAGCCCTGCTCTTTCAGCTGCTTTCCTTGAACATCCTACAATGCCATATCAAGTCTGCATTTACCACCCACCTCTAGCTAACCCAGCTGCAGTAAGCACATGGCCTGGTCCATGTAGCCATGTCTGCTTCTTGGGCTCTGAGGTTATGTGCATTTGTCCATTGGTTGAAGTGCCTGACAAGAAGTTTTGCCCACCTTAAGGACTTTATCCACCTCCCCCCCTTCTTTGAAGCTGGCTCATGCTGAAGCACCAGCCTTACCCCATTCTCTGCTGGCTTTTGATTCCCCTGGTTGGTGCTGTATTGTGTTGTTACTGTAACCCAGTACCCATTTTTCTGCCTTCTCTAGACTACATAGTTATACACACAGGGCAAATATGTTGCTGAGTGCCCTGGCTCTGTTTGAATCATCTGTGGTAAAGATGGCAGCCGAGATGGCTACCTAGCGAGTATTGCAGAAAGGGCAGGGAAAAGTGAGCATAAACTTGTTCTGTGATTTCTGTGGAAGGCACGAAGTGTTGTTTGTTTGTTCTGTATAACTCTGTGGACCCTGGCCTCACTGGCAGTCCCTGCTCATCCAGAATGTACAGGTAAGAGAAAGGTTAGTATGTGTGGATTTAAAAAAGGAAGATAGGAATGTGGGCAAGTAGGTTTGCTTGTGAGCAGTGTGCCCACAAGCCAACTGTTCATGAGTTACAGAAGTTAGCTACCCCAGGATGAGCAGTGTCCCCAAGAACTACAAGGTTCCAGGGTGTCCAAAACCCATAAAATCTAGAAAAAGTAGAGATTAGCAAAGAAGAGGAATCCAAGGGGAATCCAGTCAGCTGAATGATAGCACCATGCTGAGTATAGCCTGTAAGGTGAGTCTGGGGAGCCTGGTCAGCACACGTGTCAAGACTCATCTTTCTGGAAGCAGTAGTCAAAAACATTGTCTGAACAAGCTTGCCAAGAAAGCTTCCATAACCTTAAGAATGCTGAGAATAAGCCAGGCATTGGTGGTGCACTCCTTTAATCCCAGCACTTGGGAGGCAGAGGCAGGTGGATCTCTGTGAGTTCAAGGCCACCCTGGTCTACAGAGCTAGTTCCAGGACAGCCTCCAAAGCTACACAGGGAAACCCTGTCTCAAAAAAAACAAAAAACAAAAAACAAAAGCAAAAGAGGATGCTGAGAATGAAACCTGGAGCCCTTGGTGTCTAAAGGATGAGTAGAAAGATATAGGATGGCCTGAGAAAGCAAGATGGTACCACATGGTGAAAAGGGCTTGGGGAAGGTAGAGTAAGGTGGCTTCTAGGAACAGGTAAATGCAGGCTGACGCTGGCTGTGCTGACAGAGCAGATGGTGAAGTTTTAAAGACCCTGGCTCCCTTTGTTCCTGTTGAGTAACTCATTTTCATGGACCCTAAGGAAAGTGAAAATGCCTCTTGACTGTGGTCCTAGGGTAGCTGACAGAATATGGACAGCCTCCTGAGTGGTCCTGTTTACCATCTTCTCAGGCTAGAGCAGGCCTTATTCATCTTGAGGACTCAGAGCGCGTTTTTTTCATCAAGAGATGACCTTAAAGGCCACACAGTAGTCAGAGCTCGGATGACCATATTACCATAAATAAGAAGAACATCTGTGACTGTTTTTGTTTAATTTGTTGTTAGAGTTCCACCATTGCAGATGCCCTACAAGGAACTATCGCCAGCTCCCGTGTCACAGCTATCCAGCAGAGCAGCAGGAGGGCCTTCTCCCAGTGTTAGTAGCTCATGGACTGGACTACCCCGGCCACCCATCAGCATTTCAGGCCTGCTGCAGAGGCAGTGTGCAGGCAAGTGCTCAGCTGGCTTATTGGCACCAAGGCTGCTCTCATAAGCGTGCATACATGAGGTGTTTATGTAGATAACATGTGGTGAGGACAAACACCAAACCTCACACTCCTCAGTTTCTTGGCAGTAGTTCAGAAACCCATTAGTGCTGGTTCCTGTCTCCATGAAAGAACTAACCTGATATGAAATTTTAAAAACACATGTTTAAGCCAATGAACTCCTTTTTTCAACTTTTTTTGAGTTTTTTGTTTGTTTGTTTTTTGTTTTTTGTTTTTTGGGGGTTGTTTTTTTTTGTTTGTTTGTTTTTGTTTTTGTTTCTCAAAACAGGGTTTCTCTGTATTGTTTTGGAGCCTGTCCTGGAACTTGCTCGGTAGACCAGGCTAGCCTCAAACTCACAGAGATCTACCTGCCTCTGCCTGCAGAGTGCTGGAATTAAAGCTGTGTGCCACCAACGCCTGGCTCAACTTATGTTTCTTATTTGATATTTGCATTCTTGTTTTCTTCAGCAGTATAGAATTAAGAAGTCATTTCAAAGCTCACAATTCCTTACATCTCTTAATACTTCCTATAGGGTCAACGTCCCCTAGGGGGATGGACACTGAGAAGATGAGCCCATTCTTGCCTTCCACACCTGCAAATCCACGCTCTACAGCCAGCCCCTGGCATGTGTGTGTTCCTAGGTAAATATCACTGTACAGTTCATTCTAGAGAGATGGTGTAACTAAATAAAGTAGCTTTCTGATAAAATAGCAGTCTGGATAGCCTTATAGAATTTTTTGGCACCTGTATTTGGCACCTGACACTGTAGAATTCTCATAAATGTGGCTATGGAGGCAAAGTGAGCAGCCACCTGGGGCTCATTGTCAGGGTTCTCCAGTTATAACTCTCTGGAATTCAGGATGTCAGGCTAGTGGCACACCATAACATATGTGCACAGAACAACCCCCCCCCATGGATGATTCCATTTCCTCCTTGTGTTGTGGGTTTGCAGTGGCATAGTTCTGTTATTTGGAGTGTGTGGTGCTATGTGCCATGGGCAGATCTCTGCAGAGACCTTGCAGGTAAGGCCTAAGGGCATAGAACCTGTGCTTTGTTGAACAGCAGACCCTTCCTGTGGAACACATCTGGCACTCATAGGTAAGTGGCATGTATCTCAGTCCCAATCCCTCTGTCTCTCATAATTCAACACCCTAAGGTCTCGGGAAGGGGCTAACCCTTTACTTTCTCTTTGCCTATAATTTTGTCAGAGAACATGTCTGGTTCTGGAGAGAACATCCACTCTGCAGATAGGCTGAGGTGCAGGCAAACTGCACACTGAATTATTCTGTGAGTGTTGTTGCCAGTGTTCACCTCCTCAGGAGGCTATGTGACCCAGCCATGGCTTTCCTCAAAGAGTGCACTTGATCCTAGAAGAATGTGATAGGTGTTCAGAAATCTTGTCGTAATGTACCTGTTCTAAGTTGATTCCATTCCCAGAATTTTTTTGTAAAAATATTTTTATAAATTCTTTGTAAATTTCATGCAATGTATTTTGATCATATTCACCACTTAGTCTTCTTTTTGTTTTGTTTTCTTGGTTTTTTGAGACAGGGTCTCTCTGTATTGCTTTGGAGCCTATCCTAGCACTCGCTCTGTAGACCAGACTGGCCTCAAACTCACAGAGATCTACCTGCCTCTGTCTCCGGAGTGCTGGGACTAAAAGTGTGCACCACCAACACCCAGCCACCACTTACTCTTACTCTTTAAAAATACTTACATTATTTTATTTCATTCTATGTTTATGTGTCTGTGTGAGTATCTCTACATATGGGAGAGCAGGACTCTGCTGAATCCAGAAGAGGATCCCTTAGGGCTCAAGCTAGAGACATTAGTGAGCCACCTAACAAGGGTGCTAGCATCTGAACTCTGGTCCTCAAGATTGAACAGCAAACATTCTTTTTCTTGTTATTTGGTGTAGCTTGGGCAGGGCTGAGTGTTGGCTTTTGTTTTTGTTTTTGTTTTTTTAAGATAGGTTCTCTCCCATAGTCCTGGCTATACTGGAATTCATTATATAGACCAAGCTGCTTGGAACTCACAGAGATCTGCCTGCCTCTTCCCCTCTGGTGCTGGGATTAAAGGCATGAGCCACTACACCTAGTTAGCAAGCACTCTTAATCCCTGAGCCAGCTCTACACCTCCAATTCCCAGAAATTTATAAAATCCATGTTTATGATATAAATATTTTCTGTCATATAATGAAAACATGATTACTTAATGCTAAGATGTCAAATAACTGTGAAATGTAAATGATCTGTGTTTATGATACCTCAGTGTGAACCTTGAGCCTAACCCTAACCCCAGGGGTAAGGTGCAGAGGGGCACAGTAGACCGAGCCCCACACTCGTGACTGTAGTGTTGCTCAGGGAAGCAGTGTTGAAAACAATGCTGAGGGACCCAGCATTGCATCACAGGAGCCCTGGGTCACAGGGACTCATTATTCTGACGTTATCTTAAATGTATACAGTTTCTTCCATTGCTTGAATTATATTCTACACATACATTTTTTAAAGTCTTTTTTAAGATTTATTTATTTATTATGTATACAGTGTTCTGTCTGTCTGAACGACAGAAGAGGGCACCGGATCTCATAACAGATGGTTGGGAGCTACCATGTGGTTGCTGGGAATTGAACTCAGGACCTCTGGAAGAGCAGCCAGTGCTCTTAACCTCTGAGCCATCTCTCCAGCCCCCTACACATACATTTTGATACCATGATTTTTAGCATTTTATACTATTTTATTTTGTTACAGTTGAGCTTTAGGGAGCCATTTAGTTCCGGGGCATATTTGGTGGAGTTGAGATGTTTACCTTGTTGGCCCTTTCATCAGCACTTATCACTAACACCAGTCCATCTGTTGTTCTTTTCCAGTAATCTTCACTTAAGGAAACATGTAGGTAGCTGCCCAAACCCTGCTACTTGCACAAGTGGTAGTACTCCAAGGTGGGACTCCTGGGAGTCTCTAATCAATACTGGAAGCCCACATTCATCCCCCAACAGCAGCATAGAAGTGTGAATTATTCAGAGACAAGGTGTCTGGAAGTCAAGGGCCAGCGGTGGGTGGTGGGGGCAGCAGAGAAGACTGTGGAGGGGAAGCACCCTGACCCTAGAAGAGCAGTATCTTCCCTGCTTGCCACAGTCCCGCCTGCAGTCCATCCATCCACAGCTGAGCTCTGCCTTGGCCTTGGCCTGTCATGATAACTCAGTGGCATGCTGTGTCAGATGGTCACTTTTATTTCCTAAAATCACAATGTAGCAGAGTTCAGAAGTCACCTTTGGCTCCTCCCTAACTGTATAGATGTATAGGCCTCCTTTCCCTGTGAGCATCCCTCTAAGCCAACAAGTGAAGCCCTTGCCAAGAGACCCAAGGGAGCATAGCTACAAGTGCTTCATAGTCTCAATATGTGTTACACATGACCAGGAAAATTAACACAGTTGTCAATATTTTTTGTTTGCTAAGTTTCTGAGTTTGAGGGGGGAGGAAAACTTTTAAGACTAAAGATAATATGTTTATAAACAGAAAATGTCATCACCACGTGAGATTCTGAGGGAATATTCTAGAAGAAAGTGACCAAGAGGAATTAAATCTGAAAGGTTTTTATTTTACATTTAAATATTTTTGTGTGTGTATGTATGCATACAGGTCAGAGTTAGTTTTCTCCTTCTACGTTGTGAGTTTTAGGCTTCAAACTCAAGTCATCGGGCTTGTCAGGGACCGTCTTTACCTGCTGAGCCATCTCACCATCACTAGGCTGTTCATTGGAGCCAGAATGAGTAAGCTAGTGCGATGTTCTTTAGGCCAATGTTACAATTCCAATTCAGATTGGACAAACCAATTCCTTTAAGATTTTTGCTGTTAATAGTGATATTTTATGAAAATGAATGAAAAGACAGTCATTTTAAGTGTGGTGTAAGAAAGTTTGGAACCAAACTATTGGTTACAGGTTAACAGTGGAATCTCAAAGCACAGATCCATTTATGTGGGGCAGTGCCTTCCTGGGGAGAACACAGCTCTGCCACTGCTCATTCTGGTACACTAGGGGGCGCTAGACCACACAAGCTGGAATTGCTCTGAGTCCCTGTCGGATTCATTTCACAGAAAAACAAGCCATCTATTCAGTGTAGCATTGTGAAAGGTTTAGGCAGCTGAAGAAACTCACAAAGGGAAGAATGGGATGATGAGGTCAGAGGCAGAGTTTCCCTGGTTCCTCTCCAGTGTATGTGCCTCAGGATCTAACTGAACCAAGTTTATCAGTGACACTAAGGGGACATACTGGGAGCAACTGTGTTTCCCTAAAAGCTAGGGTATCTTAGGAGTGTTCTGTATACAACAGCAGGACAATGAGCCCAAAAGTAAAGACTATCACTAAACTCTCAGGAATGGAGCAGAGTCCAGCAGCCTTAGGTTGCTCACACTGGATTCTTATTTAATAGGTAATCAGTCTTATAACATTGTTTCTCATAGCTAATCTCCTTAACTATAACACTGAGTGAATATTTTATGCTTACCCACTATAACTATCTATCTTCATTTCTTCATTGTCCTCCTTCTTGAGTGCTTGTTCCACATTGCCACCAACCCCAGCTGTTTGTTTTTTGAGACAGGGTCTTGCTGTGTAGCCCATGCTGAACCCCTCAAGTCACAGGCATAAGTCCTATTAAGAATCTTCCCAGAGGCTGGAGAGATGCGGCCACAGTTAAAAGCACTTTCTGTTCATGCAGAGGACCCAGGTTTGGTTCCCAGCACCAATATAGTGGATCACAACAGTCTGTAACTCTAGTTCCAAGGGATCCTGTAAATGAATAATAAATGACTCAGAGACAGATATTTGGGTTCAAGCTGAAATCAGAAAAGCAAAACATCCAGCCACTAGCTCTTACCTCTACCTCAGGCTGAAAGGGCTGTCCTGTCCTCAGTGTGGCTGGAGAATAAGTCTCTGAGACTGAATACTGAGTACCCCACTCCTATCTTATATACTTCTCTAGAACTGGCATTAAAGGCTTGGGATCCCAAGTCCTGAGATCTCCTTTGTGTGAGCTGTTTCTCTTTTAGACTGATTCACTCTAAAGTAACCCTGAGTGGCCTTGAACTCACAAGAGAGCCATCTGCCTTTGTTTCCTGAGTCCTGGGATAAAAGGTATCACCATTGCCTGGTTCTATGGCTGTGGCAACTTTGCATTTTGATCTCCAGTGGCTTTATTAAATCATAAATAATATATCACCATAGGATCCAACCCCCCTCTTCTGACCTCTGTTGGAACTACATGCATGTGGTACACAGACACTTGCAAACAAAACACCCATACACATAAAAATAAATAAATCCTTTTTTATCTGTTCCAATCAAGTTTGATGGCACTTGCCTTAATCCCAGCACTGAGGCAGAGAGATTTGGAGGTCTAGGCTACACACACACACACGCACGCACGCACGCACGCACAAGCACAGAGAGGCCCAGAAGATGGGAAGGGTTTCATAGGTATATAGGAAACAAGAGGGATCGGGGCTCTCACAATGGCCTTCTAACACAGGACAGGATGGGGTGGCCCAGCTGAGGTCTCCATAGAGATATAGATCTCTGTCACTTTGCTACATAGTGGGAACAGAGCCAATAGTAAGTGGCCAAAGAAGTCCTGAGTATGAAGGAGATGAGAGGTCCATACAAGTGCTGCTGACTGGGCTGGGAGGCTGTGATGGAGAACATCCCTAGGAGTGGGAAGAAACCCCAAGAGGAGCATGAGCAATGTCCCACCCAGATTAGAATGGCTCAGGAAGGCAAGGGTGGCCACAGAGCTGTGGGCTAAGTTCATGGCTCTAAGGGAGGCTCAGGGAAGGGTGGCAGACAGTGACATAATGGCAGTCTGCAGACCTCTCATGGCAGGGGACCATCTTGTTGAAAGCTGTGGCCAGGCTTAGTGATAAAAAGCCTTACTACAAATTGCTCCATATCTACATCAAGGAGTCAGCTTAGGGCCCAAGCCCAGTGAGTGGGTGACTGGTCACATCAGCTTTCTCTAGGTACCCTTGTAGGAGAACTTGTGTAAATATACCTTCAGATGAAAAAGCAGGCAGCACTATGCCTTTTGCTCATTTTAGGGATTGTTTTTCCATCTATGGAATCTTCTCACAATTCCATACATATGCATGGTTTTGAAGTCAGATCTACTTACTAAAAATTTCTAAGACCTCTAACCCCTACTTTGTTTGCTCTCTCTCTCTCTCCCTCTCTCTCTCTCTCTCCCTCCCTCCCCCTGTCACTTTTCTCCCATCTTTACCTGTTTTCTGTTCACACTCCCATCTCTGTCTCAGTGAAAGGCTCTTGAGAGGATGCAGCACTTGCCCACATTGGCCACAACTAGAACCCAAGTATGTCCATTGAAAACAGTAAGTACTGTGCCTCATTCACATTTCTCTGAGCAGTAAATACTTTTGACCTTCCATGATGTTATATTTCCTCTGCCCCTTCCCACTTTCTTCCACAAACATATCTCAACGATATCCTAGACACTGCTTGGAGAGACATTCTTTCCCTACATGAACTTCTTGGCTTCCCTAGTTTTCCAATGGTTTCAGCACTGTCCCTTCTTATGTGTTCTTGCTGAGCTGACCAGATCCTAAGTTCAACCTCAATTTCTGCCTTTCTTGACTTTCCATCTCTAGGACTCAAAATTCCCTGACTTCTGGCAGAGATTACATTTTTAGCTTTAAATTTTCCATAAAGACTAAAGTTAAGATATTACCTTACAATATATGCTTTTCAAAAATGAGTGGTACCTCTGAGTACTGTTTCCTAGTGGCAAACAGAATCTGCTACTAATGGCATGCTTCTGGAGAGACCAGAGTGCTTAGCCTCAGCTATACGTGTGCCTCTCCTGACCACAGCATCCAGACAGTTGCTGGTATAGGCCTATCATTGAGAACTAGAAGTCATAGGTTGGGACTGGGAAGAATAACAGTGTGGAGACCCCTGCATCCTCCCATCCGCCAGTACCAACAGAGTTTTTTATTAGAAAGGAAAACAGTTCAAAAGCCCCAAAACAGACAGGAAGACCTAGGACCCAGGCTCAGGAAGTGGACCAACATGCAGGAGATGGGTTTAGCCAAATGACCCAAAGCCCTCTGCTCCAGCCACCTCTGTGACCTGTCACCACAAGATACTCTCCCTTGAGCCTGAGTCACTCTTAGTTGGCCCTCCAAGCGGTAGTGTTCGTCCTGACCAGGCCCAGAGGAGCCCTGGGCTCCTAGCCAGCTTCCCAGGACAGCACCATGATACTGACCCAGCCTGAATACCAAATGGAGTGGAGCACAGCTAGACAGCCTGAAGTGTCAAACCTGTGCCTCACAAACACTTAAGAAGCCATGGCTTCTCAAAACAGGACAAAAATTCAAACACAAGCAATTGTAAATATGAAGGGATGTTTTGAACAAGTATTCAGACCAGGTGGAAATTCTTAAAATTCTTAGGTGATAAATTCAAGCCTTCACACTGACTTCACTGGTACTGAGAGCATTCTGTTGGGTAGAGATGGCACCAGAGGAAGGAGAGCCTGGGAGTAAGTGTGGCCTGCAGCATGATATCCTTTAAAGTTCTACCTTGCCCTGGCACATATTTTACCCCTACCAAGCCCCACTCCAGATCTTCCTGTATCAGTACAAATTGGTCTACAAAGCCCAAAAGAGACCCTACATTCCCACAGAGAAATGCCCACTGGGGAGCTGGGCAGAGAGATGCAAGCCATTCATCACTGCTATTCGAGTCTCCCAGGCCATCGTGTTCCAACTGCACTTGCCCTTTCATCAGAAGTGCCTATGGTTACCTTGCAGTTTCAGATTGATTTCACAAAGTCATAAAATTTGCAATATAGATGTGAATTAAAAAAAAAACAGCTTTTGACACCCCAGTGAGTATATATTTGCATGTGCACACGTGGTGTTTGTTGCACACACTCCTGCATGTACTCAGACATGCTTGCTCTTGTCTGCCCAAATTTATATTACACAGTTTTATTGTGAACTATTGGATAGTTGCAGGTTTTATGAACTAATGTGTGTTTCCTATAGTTAGCCTTGAGGTCCGCCACAGACTAGTTCCTTCCCAGGACTATGTTCCAGCCTGCTCAGTCTGGTATGTCTGGATCAAGTCTAGTCTGGAACTTGTGCTGCATTCAGTACCTCTTTGGTGAATTTGAATCTGGAACATTTCCACAATTTTTCTTTGTTTTTATGACATTGACTATTCTAGACAAAGGCCTACTTTTTTCATGAATGTCTTCCTTTGTGAACACAGAAATTCAGCCCCTGCTACCGATGATGTTTGTTTCTAAGTATAATGTTTACAAATACATGAATGGGGGTGTAATCCTAGAGGGACTCATGGAGCTTGATTCTGTTTCTTTAGGCTAGTTTCTGGGCTGCAACTTTAATGTAGGAATTATCACAGGTGTTAGCCAGTTAACCTAGAACACTCCTCAGGACCCACAGCAGCCACAGGAAGAATGCCCAAGGCTCTGACATCCATAGTCTCAACACTACAACCACCTGCTAGCTGCAGATGAAAGTGCACCAGCCTACATTCTGACAAAAGTCTTTGCTCTAGACTGTCACAAAGTGACACTTAGGTAAAATATAGTTGAAAACCTTCCTAAACAAATCTTTTAAGATACAAAGTGTGGGCCCATTCTTTGTAGTAATTGCTTATTTCACAGTTTCTTTACTGGATTCAGTTAAAGTAAAACTGTGGACAGGTTTGAGCCATCAGCAGAGCCTGTCTCTGCCATGCTAATTGGTGATTCTGGAAACACAAGTGTCTTGGGGACACTGGCAACAGAGCTGGAAAGGCAGAAGGTGGCATCTGCACCAAAGACAGAGAGACACTACATGGACAATCCAGAGTGTCGACAGAAAGGCACACCAGAGGCTGGCTTACAAATGCCAAAGTTATAAACGTCCTTGAGTTAGATGTAAATACACCAACAATACTAAGCCTCAAAGGTAGCACAGAGGAGAAAGACAAGTCTGCACTGTTTATATGAAATCCCATCAGCATATACACCTCTGCTGTCAAGATTCACTCTCATTGTTTGCCTCAGTTGGCAAACAAGTATTTCCCTATCAATTGGCACTTGCATAGTTCCCTTCGGTGAATACATGTGTAGTTCCCTGTCAATGGACACTTACGTGGCCCCTTTATTTGGCACACATGTGGTTCCTCTTCAGTGGGCACTCATATGGTTCTCCCTCAGGTAGCACACAAATGGTTCCCATCACTAGGCACACGTACAGCTCCCCATCAGTGGACACATACACAGGAGTCACCTGGCAAGACCTTGCTGTCCCCAAAATTCTTACATCTTCAAGAAAAATGCCAACTGTGCTGACAGGCGTGCCCAGAAAACACAGAATATACATATACAGAGCTTTGGTTTGGCTAACCCACCAGTCACCCAGCTACAAGGCCAAAGAAGGGACAGCTGGCAGCACAGTTGTACAGGTAGAGTGCACTGTGGATAGCTGTGGCCATGTGGGCTTCAGGGGGGTGTTGTTCAGCCTACACAAGAGACAGTGAAATGCATGATCTTTCTGAGCTTCTCAGAAGTGTGGCATAACTCAACTCCAGACACTGATGCCACGACCCATGATCATAACCTTGACTATATACACTGTCACTGATAGAGGTGTGTCCCTATGCAGTCACTTATGGGAAACACAGGGGAAGCTGTCTTGATGTGTCAAGGGATACTGTTAATGCTGCCTGCTTTGATGCATTTTCCCATAATTCCTCTGTCTCTCTTTTCAAAGATTAAACTATTGGGGAGATCTAGGGAGGTTGCTCAATGGGCAAAGTTCCTGCCACACAAGCATGAGGATCTGAGTTCAGATTCCCAACACCCATGTAAGACAGGACTGATGGTGCATAACTCTGGCTGTAGAGGCACTGGTGGGTTAGCTGAAGCTCATTGGCCAGCCAGCATAGCTGAATCAATGAACTTCAGGTTCAGTGAAAAACTCTATCTTTTTTGTCGGTGGTGGCCTTCGAGAGAGGGTTTCTCTGTATAGCCCTGACTGTCCTAGAACTCACTCTGTAGTCCAGAGAAACTCAGAAGTCTGCCTGCTTCTGCCTCCTGAATGCTGGGATTAAAGTTGTGTGCTACCACTGCCCAGCCTGAAAAGCCGTGTCTTAAAAACTAAAAGTGGAAACAGTGATAGTGGTAAGATACCTAATGTTGGCCTCTGACCTCTGTATGCAATGTGTGCACATCCATGTGCACCTGTACGCACATATACACATACACAAGTACCTATACCATACACACACTAAAGCATGTGCACCACATTCAACTTTCTTTTTCATTTTTATCACATTTTATTCATTATATGGGTTTATGAGTGCATTGCCACACACTGTGTTATAGAGGTCAGAGGACAACTTGCAGAAGTGGGTTCTTTCCTTCCATGACGTGAGTCCCAGGGGTCAAATTCAAGTCATCAGGCTTGGCAGCAAATGCCTTTACCTGCTGAACTGTTTTGCTGGTCTTCCAACTTTTTAAATCTGAAAAAAAAAAAAAATGAAATGTTTTACTAGGCACAGCAGTGGGCAATTTAGGCCAGAGCTTCAAGGCCCTTATCCCTAAGATCTGCTTTGTCCCTGGCCTGTCTATGGGCATGTCAGCCTCTATTGCTACTGTCAGGAGTATTATTGCCACAGATATGAGCATCTACCAATTTTCACCTTTTCTTCTCACCCAGGGTCAACTGGGCCCTGCCACGCAATTCAACCTCAAGGAGATTGACCTATGTGCAGAGAGCTTCAAAAGCAGACAGGAGTTTACCTGCACCAGGCCAGATATCAGAGGTTTCTAAGAATCTGGAGTTTCCCACAATCAGAGTATAAGAACTGATTAGACCAACAGAAAGGGGGTACAACTTTGATAACGGGAAGCAGAGGCCACCCTGATCTGTGCAGGCTCTTGGGAATGCCTGACTAGGTGAGCTTCAACCCCAAATCAATACTATGTGAGGGACATAGGCTTTGGGTAGCTGCTCAGATAGCTACCACCATGGGCAGTAGCTGCAGATTCAGCATGGTCAGGATGGGCATGAATTGGTGAACATCCATGAATAGGACTATGTAAATCCAAAGATTTCCTGAAAAGCTACTGATAAAATGGCTGGTCTGTGGGATAATGTCACCTCATTTTCTGAAGGCAATGGGACATTTGTTGTTACATTTATTCAGAAAGCTCCCTCCCAAAGAGCTCCTGTGACCACACAGCATAGAACACAGTGTAACAGGATTCTCCTTGAAGGGGTGCCACCTGAGCAGAGCATACCAGTCTCTGGGTCATGTCAGCCTACAGAGCACACTGGGACCTCAGAGCCTTGTGTGTCCAGCCAGGAACCCAAACTTTCCTCCCCAAGGGACATTCAGAGTACCTGGAAGAGACTCTAGCTGCCCAGGGGTATGGGCAGGAGACCCAGGACTCCAGTGCTACCCCTATATCTGCTGCCTGAGGCACATTCTCTATGACATAGGGCACTGTGTAGCTCTCAGAGGAGGAGGGGGAAAGAATTTGGTAATTGAAGTTAGGGAATTTTAGAAACCTCAGGAATCTGTTTTCAGGAAATATCTTTTCTCCCACCATAGAAACACTGAGAAATATGACCTTGAACTCCTCTGAGCCTTTCACGGCTCTTCCTGGGCTAAGCATGGGAAAGACCTAGACTTCAGGGTCCTGTTGAGGTGAGGTATTAGTGGGAATGTCCAGGGTATGAGGGTTATCAAGGGTGCCCAAGGGAATGCCAGACAACAGGAAGGGAAGGTCTAGGTTTGACCAAGCCTGACAGCCACTGGGGAGGACAACAGTGGAGGTGACATGGAGTAAGGCCTGGGAAGAACCAAAGGGCACAGGGCAAGACTCGGGCACTGTGGTGGGCTGCCTTCTCCCATCTACCTCTGCCCTCCCGTACCCTCTCCATGGCCTCTGCTGTTTCGCCTAACTGGGTGGGGTGGAGTGAGACAAGGCACTGCCCATACAGGTTTGCATCATTCCATAACCCGCACTCTTTTGTGAAGGGCTAGGGTGGACAGAAGCCATCCCCCAACCTGGTGTGGGGGCAAGAAAAAGGCATAAGTCATCCTTCGGAACCTAAATACAGATCTGAAGGTGTCAAGAGTTGGTGACCCAAAGGCACAAATGTGTCTGGGTTTGGGCTCCAGAGTTAGGGAAATTGAAGCTTTGCCCCATGAACAGCCTCTAGACTGTGCCCCATGGCCTATCTCTTCCAAGAAAGGCACTTTGGCTCCCTTTGCTGTTCATGTGCTGACCCCACAGAATGTGGCCTGGAATTTCTTTACACCACATACTTACACTGGGACCTGAAGCTGTGTGGAGGCAGCCTGCACACTGTGACTCTCTCCTAGCATCCAGTGTCCAGCGATGTGAAAAGAGGGGTGGACTCTGTCTTGGGGTCACTCTCATACCCAGTGTTTGAAAAAACAGGAGAATGTGAAAAAATGCAACCAGAGGCCACGGTTTTTGCTGCTTGGCTCTTGCTGGCCCTGGGAAATTTGGTCCTGACACCAAGTCCCAGGCTACAGGAAGTGAAGACACTGCAGTTCCCCTAGAGACTGGCTAAATGCTTCCAGTGAGGTACATGTGGGAAGGCTGCTGCTGGCCTGGCCACAGACACGTCTCAGACCTGCTTCCTGCTAAGACGACCCTCCCATCCTGCTTAGTTTTAATGCTTCTGGTTTCTCTGTTTTTACATCTCAGACTGACACTTGGCAGAAAACTGATTCGCCGCAGGATTTTTCTGAGCCAAGACCTCTGTGAGGACAGACTAGCTAATGATTTGAGTACACGGCCCTGGAGCACTGCAGAAGGCCCTTCTGTTAAAGTTTGTTTTCTCTGCAAAGTCGAGCTGCAGAATCCACCCAGGCCCTTTTTGTTGTCTGTGTTGAGGCAGTGGGAGTGGAGGTAGCCCTGGTGTGCATTTGCACACACTCACTACAGGAAACATGAGAAGAGGCATCAGGTTCTCCTGTTGTGAAGAAGCACAAAGGCTTTGCCCACAGGAGGCCCTGTTCACACGACCCCTGGGGCTGATGATCCAAGAGGCCCCTCACTTTCTTCCCCCTGCCCACTGTGGTAGAGAGAAGAGGGCAGGATACACTGTGACTTCTAGAATTCTCTGCATCACCACCTTTACCCTTCTCAAGCTTCTGCCTCCTGGACTGGCTTGCCCAGAGTTGCCAGACGTGTGTGAACTGAAGGGCCTGCTGGCCATCTGTCTGACCACTGGGTGGTAGGCAGGCAACCTCTATGCCTGGTTCTGAGCTACTCAGAAAGTCCTATTTGTGTATGTGTGTGTAAGTGTGTGTGTGTGTGTGCATGTGATTTCTGTACACTCATTCCTATGCAGGTACATATGAATGTGTGGTGTGTGTGTGTGCATGTGTGTTTCTGCACACTCATTCCTATGCAGGTCCATATGAATGTGTGTGGGTACGCATGCACAGCTGTGCATGTGCACATGGGGCACGACCTCAGGTGCTACTACTTTTGGGGAGGGAAGGAAACAGAGTCTCACAGGCCTAGAATTCACCCAATAGGTCAGGCCTCCCCAGCACTGGGACTGCAAGCTCATGCTGCCATGCCGTTTCTTTTATGTGGGTGTTGAGGTCAAATTCATCTCTTCATTCTTGCAGAGCAAGCATTTTACCAGGAACTCCTTCCACCTCAGCTCCCAGAGCTCTTTGCCTGTGGTCCTCCGTAGGTACAGAACTTTTGAGTAGGAAGTGCATGACTCTAACCATGTTTTGGATGTGGGCAGAATGATCCTCCTGTATACCTGAAGGTCCAGCCCACTCAGGGGTTGGGTCCTCCAGATTACCCAGTGGGTCCTTTTATAGCTTGTTGTATCAACCATACTGCACCAAAGAATATCCTCGCCTTCCAAAGAAAACAGGCCAGGGGCAGGAGGCTTGTGCTGGGTGAGTGGACACAGGCCCTGAGCCCTGGCAGAAAAGGGCCCTGGCTTGACAGCTAAGTACCTCGAGGCTCAACAAGCCTCAGCCCAGCCTGAAGCTGTGTGGCTCACCCTTGGGATCCTCCTTGCCAAGGACAAACAGGGAGTCTGCCCTTTGTTACCCAGTGCAGCCCATCCATGAGTCCTCATGGTACATGCTCTCAAGAACCCAGGTCTACCCATGATTGCAAAAGCACTGGAAGATCCTGAGCTCTGTTCTGACCCTGCACTGTGGAGTCAGTTCACACTGGGTGCACACTAACGCGTACACCACTTAGACACAGACTCATGTGCATGGACATGGCTGCCAGGGCACACACTATGATACCTGGGAGATTTGGGCCTGGTGAGGCTTCCTTTGGGGGTGACTCCTGACCTGACTTTGGGCTACTTCTGTTGCTGCCTACACTAGGACACATTGGCGAATTTCTAAGACGGAGGTCTCTGACTGACTGACTCTCTCGACCCTCACAAGCCAAAAGCGGACTCACCAGGTGGGGCAGGCATCCCCCCTGGGTCTGTCCAGCAGAAGAGGCCATATCTGCCTCGTGATTACTCACTGAGAGGCCAGTACAGTGGCAATTGTTGCATAGCTTGGAGGCAGCACTCCAGGGGGCTGTTTTCCAGTGGAAACTGAAGCAACAGCCCAGAGCAGTTTGTGCTGATTCACCAAGAGACGCCTCCAACACCTGAAGCTGGTGACCCTTACAGGGGCCAGGATAAGCCAGCTTTTTCCACCCAGACAGGGACACAGAGTTCATCTTCAGAGGGGGAGGTGGGATGCCTGCCAAGGAGAAGAAACTGAAGGCCCCTGTTGAGACTAACACCAGGAGCAATAGAGCTCCAAACGGCTAGGCTTCCAGACAGGCCAGGGAACAGTGGAGTCTGCTGGCCTCAGCAGCGCTACAACTTGGCCGGGACACACTTTTGTCCTGTGCACACTCCCTCGGCCTCTGAGATGTCCTGTGGGGGCAGAAGTCTGCATCCACCAGGCTGGCATACCTGTGGCCACTTGTCCTCCGGAAAGTAGCCACATGACCTTGCCATCCCTGACTGGATAAATAAAGCTCAAGACAAAAGCTGTTGAATCTGCAGCCCTCCTTCAGCCAAACTTCTGGAAGACAGAAGGCCTACAGAAGACAGAAGATGCTTGCCATGTTTGTGGAGGGAACTGAGTACATGCTGGCCCTTTGCAGCTTCAGCTGCTTGCATCCAGCAGAGTATCAGGGAGATTTTGGATGGTGCAGGGTGGTGGGATCAGCCTTCCTGCCTCCCAGCTTTCCCAGCTAAGCCCCACCTATCCTTACATAGGGCCCCTCATCTGGGCAATATTCACTTTAGGAACTTAAGCTCCAAAGAAAGTAAAAGTGATCCCTATCACTGTCAGCGGCTCCAGGGCAAGGGTCTGTTTTCACACCCAGATGTGAGCCCTGCCCAGATTGTGATGCGGTTTCTGGATATAAATGGTAACCTTCAGGACTGACATACCCACTGGCTACTGGCTACTGGCTACTGGCTACTGGCTACATGAGGTCTCTGAATCCCTAGAGTGACAGCCTTGGGAACATTTCTCTTTCCAAGCCAAGCCATGCTTGGATTCTGTGAGTGCAGCATCCACAAATAACTCAGAACCTAGAGCCATCCAGCCAAGCAGGCACCTAGTGTCCACTCTAGAGTCACTATGTGTATAGGGTCTTCTATAGGGGCTGGCAAGTAGACTTGTGTGGGGAAGCTACCCAAGCCACCCAGTAGGACCCTTTGCAAGAAGTTTTATGTCCCATGCCAAGACTGTTCTTGGAAAGAAAGCCAAGTATTCCCTGTCACATGTGGCCCTCTAGGAGATCCAGCTATTCTTCACAGCCTTGTCCACACCAGGAGCTATACAGGGGTTCCTGGTGCCTGCCTTGAAGCTCCCATACAATGTGGCATGTCCCTTTATCCTGACGGGAGCACCCTGAACCTTTCCACCATGCAGTGGCTGGGGGAATATCAGCCTTGGTGTCAAGTGGTCCTGGCCCTGTGTTACTGGCCATCAGAGCTTTGTTCTGGTAGGTTTCCTGAGTGAGCCTTAAGGTTCTTGGGCAGAGGATGGGCTAAGCCTCAATTAGTGACTTTCTGATTAGCAGAATTCAGGCTTTGGGCTAGTGATGTGTGAGATATTATAGGAATTCAGGGTGACCAGAGCTCCCAGGAACTTTTCCTTGTGCTGGCTACACCAAAAGTGGGGTGGATAATAGCCAGGAAGATGCTGGCCATTTGGGGAACCAGGAAAGGACCAGACACCCTTGGGATACCACCAAAAGTGAAGGAGGACCCCTTCTCCACAGAGAACTACTGCCCTATCCCACCCCTAGACTGGGTGTTTGCTTTCTTAGCAGTTGCTGGCACCACAGCCCAAGGCCACAGAGCTGTGGGTAAGTCTGAGAGGCCCCTGATGACTAATGACTGGCAGAATTAGCACATGCAAGTGCACAGATATGCCTGAGGGTTTCAGGTATTCAAGCCTGGTTACACTCTTCCTCTGCTGTAGATGCATTACAAGGCCCTAGGTAATAGAGAACCCATTCCCTACTCCTAACCTAGGCAACATGCTGGTTCAAAGGGCCAACCCCTGTCCTAGCTCCTAGATGGCCAAGACTGACACCTCACCAAGTGACTCCCCTAGTCACTGGCCACCCTCCTGCTCCCCTGGACAGGGCCCCATAGGGTACAGAAGCTCCACTCAAGCCCATATGGTGCAGTCCTGGGTGCAAACATGCAGCTGTATAGCTGAACCCAAGACTTCTGGGAAAGTGATGACCCCTGAGCTTTAAGAGTAGCTTTTCAGGCCCCTCACACCAAGCTTCAGGTCCCAGGACCTTCCAGAGGGTCTGTCACAAAGGTTGAGTGTAGGAGAAACTGTCGGCCAATCTACCCAAGCTATAGTCACTTTGCCCAAACCAGCCCTTGTAAGCATGCACGGCAGTACTTCCTTGAGCCAACCTAGGGCCTGCTGCTACACCTAGAGACTGCTGGCACAGAGAGAGTCCTGACCAGAGATGCCAATGAGGGAAGGACAATGCAACAGATTCGGCCGCCTGAGCCAATGAGACCTTGGGAAGGGGTGTATAGGCAAGCCTGATTTCCTCAATACACAAGTCAGCTTTTGCTACTCACCTGACTCCCCAAGTCTGTGTTCTTGACCCTGTGCCTTCTTGCCCCATCCCCCAAGAGGTGTCTGTGCAGGGTTGGCCCCAACAGTTGAGTTCCAAGTCCCCAGGGCTAACGACATGAGAAATTTGTATTTTAGATGACACCAGTTTCCTAGAGTTTCTGGGCCTTGATGGGATCAAAGGCAGCTGGATAAAGAGCTGAACCCAGGACATAAGCATGGAGCTGGGACAGGTCTTCAGAGCTCTTTTTTTCAGCAGAGCCAGCCAAGCTGGAGTATGCCACAAGATAGGAAATAGCAGGTGACATCTGACTGCCTAGCTGTTGTCTGAGACTCTGCTGGTGGGGGGTAAGAGGTTTCAGTGAACCCTAGGGCTATAGGGTCAGGGCACCATTATGTGAATTCAGCCTTGTTATTGTCCTCCTGACAAAGCCACATGTGGGTAGGGGGCTGCTGAGGAAGGAAGTGTGACAGAGGGGACAGCAGAGTCTCAGGAGTGTATGCACACACTCACACATGTACACTTCCATCAGTAGCTGTGGAGATGGGATTCTGAGGTGAGCCTGGGGCCAGAGGCCTCATGCTATATCAAAGATTGACTCTCCAGACTGGACTCCTCAGTGAGCATAAGAGCAGTAGCCAGATGTCCTGTGGAAGATCCACTTCAGTCCCTGGGTGGGAGATGGAGATGGCAGGAGTGAAACCTTTCTAGATAGCTGGGTAGGACACCTTGACTGGTTTCTTCCTACTCTCTAACAAGAAAGACCCAAGGGCCACAGAGGCGAGAATGTATGATGGGTGGCTGGAGGTCATAGTGAGAGGGATGTCTTCAACATGGAAGACAAAATTTGGGAGAACACATTTGTCAGACCTGGCCATAACACACATGTAACATGCAAAGCAGGAATCCAGATCATATGTCCAGCAGGTTTAGAAGACCAAGCCCCTATAATTGCCCCTGGGCTGTGAGAGTGAGTTACAGACTGGTGAGGAGCTAGAACCAGGCAGGTGGGACCCTTCCCCAGGGTTTCCAATAAAGGGCTCTTCATGAGTGTCTGCCTGAGCCTGGAGAAAGACTTTGTGGTGGCACGCCTATCTCAGGCCACTGTCTTGCCCTTCCAGATTCTCTATCCTTTGTATGTATGTCTCAGAGGCCTTGAGGCTCCCTCAGGTTCTGCTGCCTCGCAGGTATGCCAGCTAGGGCTGAACTGAGCAGAGATGTGGCTGATGGCTTACCCCTCCCCAAAGCAGGGCCCTGCAGCTCCTGGGCTGGGCCGGGCTCTGGCGGCCAGGCTCAGGCAGGCTGGCGAGGATTGCTGGCTGCTGCTCCTCTCATTTCCTCTTGGCTGGAAGGCTCGGCTGCCTTGGAAACAAAGGGTGGATTGTGCCTCCTTCAGGCCTGTATACTGGCCCTGGGCCTGAGAGGCTCCTCAGTACAGCCACTGCCTCTATAGGGACTTGTAGGTGACAGCCGTGCTTCAGCCAACTAGGGTTCCCCTGCTCAATTCTTGTGGGCTCCAAGAACAGGGCTTCAGGAGACACCAACTCCAGGCACCTCCAAAAGTCCAAGACAGTGGCTGGGCTTCCTTGCTGTTCCTTTCCAGTGCTTATCCCTGTGCAACAACTTCCTGTCCCTACCTATGCCAAGGACAAGTAGCCCAGCCCTCAACCCACCAAGACCCTCTATATCCTGCAATCTTCCTCCAGCCCTTCTGTTCTGCTGAATCAGAAGCAAGAACCTCTACTTGACCAGTAAGACATCCCTGGCATGAGGATTTGGGAGTGCCCTGTGCTCAGTATTGGCCTTAGGAGACTCTGGAGAGGCAAACAGAGCCAAGTCTCTCCTTCCAATGGGGCAGAATACCCACAGCTACACAAATAATCCCATCACCACACACTCAGACAGCATGGGTCTAGAATTCATGCTGCAGAGGCCTCCTCTTACCCAGGTAAGACTCCAGTCCAGTCACTGGCTGGGTAGAGAACAACTTGAGGTATATCTGAATTGGAGACAGGAATGGCTGCACAGGGCTTAGGGAAGGAGGCAGCAAAAACTCCTGTGAGGCTATGAGCAGCCACGTCTGTGTCCTAGTACAGGTTATGGATATCTGTGTCCAGATATAGGGTTGGGCTCAGGATGCCAAGCCCCATACCAGGAAGCAGAAGCACCAATGTCATAGCCAGAACTAGGCATACTCATCACAGTTGTAGGGTCATGGTTTGATGCTGACTCCTGGCCTTCGGAGGATCTAGGCCTAGCCTGAGGGCCAATCTTGGAGTCATGGTCCCACCACTTGTGCCCTGAGCACTGGCCCTCCTGTTGCTGTTCTTGTTCTGCCTGTTGTTACTTTGGCTTCAGCTACTTCTGTAAAAGAGTTTCTGTAGTCCATGAGGGAGGCGGGTGCTGACTGTCTGGGAGAAGCTCCAAAAGGTGTGATGAAGGATAGCTTTTGGAAGAAAGAGCAAAAAATAGAAGAAAAAGCTGTAAATGGACAAGAAATTTCTCTTAAGCTGGTCTGTGTGTCCCCCACTGGCTCACACCAGCTTCTGTTCTGTAAGACACTGAAACAGAATCTGGGTGGCTTCCTGGGATCTCACAGTAGAGGGTCTTCCTAGTCCCAGAGGACCTGGCCTGTGCATCCAGCCAGGAGTGCTTGCCCTAGGCACTGGCAAATTCAGACCAAGAACAATGGGGTTCTGGAGGCCATGCTCCCTGAAGCCACCTGTTGGAGGGTCAGAGCTGAGACCATACACAAACTAGCTTCACGACTAGGCATAGCCTCACTGTGAGGGGTCAGATACTGAACCCTATGTGGCCTGGGTCCTCATGGAGGCTAGTGGCAATACATCTAGCCTTAAGGAAGCCTGCCCAGCAGGATCACTGGATCACCACTAAGACCAGGTTGTCCCCTGGATATACAGCCAGCCCTCCATCCTTTGTCAAGAAGGTTGGAGGACCCTGGAAAGGAGAGGGATAAGGGCTCCTTGAACTAGATGCTAAGATAACCTGGAGAGGCATAGGTGGGAGTAGAGAGTCTGTGTTCCCAGAAGGATGGGTTACTTGGCCAACCAGCCAGGTATTCTGCCTCTACCTCCCCAATATGTCTGGGAGGTAAGGTAACCTAGGCACAGAGACCTGCTTGGGAATCCCCCAATGTTCCAGGTGGGCTGGGGTAGACACATGGCCTAGCAAAAAGCTGCCTAGCTGCTTCTCTGGATGCCAGGACTCCAGCTTTCTTTCTGTCCATTATCCTTTAACTGGCTCTCTGACACAAGGTCTTCAGACCCCGGACACAGACAAGCCTCATGGAGTCTCCAGTCCCAGCGTAGCGGCTATGATTTTCCTTCTGGGCCCTGTTAGCAGAAGCTCTGCATGATGACCTTCTGTGGGGAGGGAGAAATGCTTCTTCAATACAGAGATACTCATGTCCCTGCATGGAATTAACTAGCTCCCGTGTAGCTTCAGGGAGCTCCAGCCCAGCCAGAACCCAGCCCTGTAACTCAGATATCCTACTGCCTCTTTTGCCAGCTGTTGGCAGCTGTCACCACCTGACAGCCCAAGGCCAGATGCCTGACGGCTGTTGCAGCAAAGAATGGGGGTCAAGGGGCAGCTGCTTTGGGGTATGAGAGCCTCAGCCCCCTCTCACTTACCGCTATTACTCATACTTAAGGCTACTGCGGACCCACGCTGAGATCTCATTTCTGGATACTAGGTCTCCCCAGGCAGGGAAGTATGGGAATGTGGGTGGTCATCTTACTTCCCACCCCGTGCGTACCCAGTCAGATTAAGGCAGCTGATGCATGGGTGAGGTGAGCATGGGGTGGAGGGGATCCCTGGGTGAGGTGAGCATGGGGTGGAGAGGGCCCCTGGGTGAGGTGAGCATGGGGTGGAGGGGGTCCCTGGGTGAGGTGAGCATGGGGTGGAGAGGGTCCCTGGGTGAGGTGAGCATGGGGTGGAGAGGGTCCCTGGGTGAGGTGAGCATGGGGTGGAGGGGATCCCTGGGTGAGGTGAGCATGGGGTGGAGAGGGTCCTTGGGTGAGGTGAGCATGGGGTGGAGGGGATCCCTGGGTGAGGTGAGCATGGGGTGGAGAGGGTCCCTGGGTGAGGTGAGTGGGCCATGGAGAGGCCATCTATCAGCCTGTGTTGAGATGAGCAAAAAGAGGGGAAACTACAGGAGGGAATCAAAGACTCCTAACCTATCAGGGATAGGAGCTCTAAATGCAGATCAGAGTGTTCTCGCCCAGAGGATTCTGGATCTCCCAGGGCTACAATTCTCAGGCTTCTGCTCTAAATGCAGATCAGAGTGTTCTCCCAGAGGATTCTGGATCTCCCAGGGCTACAATTCTCAGGCTTCTGTGCTGGCCCTGGCCACTGAGCCTAGTGCAATGTGCTACCTTGTTCCACACCAGACAAACTCCAGAGTAAAGATCTCTATATGAAATGCCTTGCCTGAAGAAAGTGCCTGGCTCACCCAGTAGAGTGTAGGATCAACTACCTATGTCTCTCCCTGTGCCCATCCTACATCCCTGGGCAGCTTGGGGCTTTGAGACCCCTCTCCCATCCTCTAGACACAACCGTTTCCAAATCCAGAAACACTGGGATTGCAGGCAGTCTAAAAGGACGACCCAAAGTAGAGTTGCCTGTGTGCACCATGAGGAGGGGTAAGTAGACTGCTGAGGATCCCCCTGTAGGCCTACTGTTTCCAGCAGAGACACTGATCAGGAACTCTCTCAGCAATCCTATCAGTAAGGTCCCAGGAGGAACCAGGGTCCCACAGCTCCCAGTCCTCAGAGGCCCTATGGAACCCCAAACTCCCAGGGGGCACAGGATGCTCTCTATACCTTGCCTGGTCCTAGCTGAGGATTATAGGGCCAGAGAAGTAACCCTGGACACCAAGCACAGGCAGCCTCCAACTCAGGTACAGAGTTACATGACAAGCCCACCACCCAATACTTCCTGGGAGGCAAGGAGTATTGTACTAGTTTTGGTGGGTTTCCTGAGTACCACACTTCTCATCAGCTGGCCTGAGAGGCTCTGGGCCCAGGTGAGGATGAAGAAGGCTCATGGAGGCTTTAATACCCAGATGCGGCATGATGGGAGGAGAACATGGACAGCCACCTGAGCCCTGGTGGGTGGGACCATGTCAGGGGAGCCAGTGATTTACAGTGACCAGAGAAGGCAGAGACAGGACAACTGAGAATGTGAGCATGGCCAGGCAGTGACCTTGCTTAGGTAAATGCTGGCTGGGAAGGATGAAGAACTGGGGTTTGGCCCAAATATGAAACAGGAAGAAATCCCTGGCCTGCCATGGTATAAGGTGAGGCCATACAAGGTTCCACATGGGTTTCAGCCTCTCCATGTTGTAATGGTTCTTGAGTGATTTGCAGGCTTACCAGAACCCCTCTCCCTCAGTGAAGGGACACTTATCTCCAAGTGGGAGTTGTACAGTGTTAGGCCTAGGTCCTAGACTAGTCAGAGGGTCCAAAATTGGGACCAGATTAGCATCCATTTCTGTTTCACTGACTGTGTCTCCAGTTCTATTAGAGCCCCCTCCTCTTTAGATCAAGGGAACTCCTATGCAGGCTGGAGTTGCTGTCACAGGGAAGTCTCAGGGACCTCCCACTCTTTCTCTGAGGAACCCTGACCACCAAGGATGGCTATCCTGCCCAAGCTCAATACAGGGTCCTTGGATGCTGGCTCAGGCAACAGAGGAACAAAATGACAGCCAGGTACTTGGTCAGCCCCAGCCATGGACTGAGGCAATAATGCCCTTCACAAAAATTCCTCCTCAGAAAGAGACTTGTGAGGCCATAACATAAACTGTCAGCTCTTCGACTGTAGGGTGCTACAGAAACACACCTGGGTCTTCAAGTAGCTGAGAGAGACCCTGGCTGCCATCCTGCATCCCCCCACACAGACATCTCAGAAGAGTTCTGCCAAGTTCTCCTAGACTTTATAACTGTAGCTCCAGCACCACAAAGCTGGACTGAGATCATTATTCTACCAGGACACAAGAAGCATTTGCATGGTATGCTACCATGAGCTGTGGGGAGAGCCGTGCCCCACACTGCAGCCCAGGTTACCACACTCTGTCCCTGATGCCTGAAGGCCAGCCTGGCTACATATGGCCCAGCCTTGTGACATCTGAGAGATCAGGGCAGCTCTTCTGAGCCCTGCCTGATATCCTGGCCAAGTCTGTGCTGTGGCGGTATCACTACCCTGTGCCTCTCTTCTGTCACAGGTCCTCTGTGGCCATGTCCCAGTCCTGGAGCAAGGCTCTGATCTCTAGCCAGATCCTCTGACTGCAGGGTGGGGCAGCCCATGTCCCTCTCCTTTGTACTACCACGCTACCCTGGGCATTAGCCCCTCCCTGCCCCCAGGGACAGCTGCAGGGCAGCTCATGGACATCCTTTGAAGCTGGAGGAGAGAGGGGTGTCACACCCAAGGGTGTCAGTCTGAGCCAACCTTTCAAGTTTGCCGGCTTTCCCAGTGAATCGGCTTATCACTGCCAAGATGGGTCAGATGAAGGCTCAGACACGGCTCCCTACTGCATCCCTCATGCACCCACCACTCACTGAGTCTCCTCTCACAGGACTTCCAGTCAGAAGCCGCTATGCCTGGCCTCGCCTTTGGGTCACCCCAAGGACAGCAGTATCCCCTCCTGACCTCGAAGTAGGGAAGGCTAGGGACATGTCCATGTGAAGAGTTTCCACAGGAGGGGTGAGCTATTTCAGCCCCTCCTTTCCTTCTGAACCCACATCCCCACAAGCATTTTGCCCCCAGCTTCCGGCAGCACACCACACTCAACACACATCCATCCCCTCTAAGCCTGAGCAGTCGGAGAGTCCGGGTGACCCAGGCCCTGGGAAGAGCTGGCCACATAGATGGATAGATAGGTGCCTCCTAGCAGTACAGCCAAGATCTAAAGCACCATATTTTGGACACTGTCAGGCTGCCCTCACAGACACAGAGGTCATTGATTCCTACCCATGTGGCACAGCAGAGCCCTGGACACATGGGCAAGATAATGACTTCCTCTTTGAAAATGTTAAAGCAACTGGGGCACAGAGTGGGGTGAAAGCATGCACCTCTACAGGGATGAGCCAATTGCATCCACATGAGGTTTTGCCAGAGCTGAGCTGGAGATGTCCCGCACTCAGGAGGCAGAGGCAGAGGCAGAGGCAGAGGCAGAGGCAGAGGCAGAGGCAGACAGATCTTTGTGAGTTTTCAAGGTCAACCTGATCTACAAAGCAAACACCAGGATAGTCAGAGCTATTACACAGAGGAGAAACCATGTCTCAAAAAACAAAACGACAAAAGAACTGCTATACATATCACCACAGGAGTACCTCGGAGGGCACTCAGCTGGAGTCCCAAGAACAGAGGTTACTGTGACCTAGGCCTGACCCTACTCCAGCTCTTACCAGCTTCCCTGCTAAGGACACACACACACACACACACACACACACACACACACACACACACACACAAATGGAACAACAAAAAGTAGGTTCCCCGCTAAGGGCAGGGGCATACACAGAACAGAGGTGATAGTACTCAGACAGATGTGTAGAGCGCCACTCTGAACAGGCCCCAGAGTGATGCAAACACACCTCACACCACCTGCTGCAGCCACTCCTGGTACACCATGAGGCTCAGAAATCCAAGGTCCCACAGAAGACAAAGCCGAGAGAATCCCAAGCCTGAGGCCTAGGAAATCCCAAGCAAGGCGGGAGCTTCCATAGAGGGAAGACACATAGGCACAGCCTCAGCTTGTGTGTACATGCAAGCTAACACACACATACCAGTAAATATATGCAAGCAGACACAAAAGTGAGCACTTGTGTGCTCACTGGCAAAAACACACAGACCAACCCCAGGTTCAAACACCAGAATGAGAAAAAGGAGGCACTTTCTTGTTTAACAAAATAAATTAAATATATGAGGCTTCAGCCCAAACTCTATATAAAATTACAGAGGCCAGGCAACCATGGACAGTGAGGATACCCAATGTAACCACAAGACCAGGCAGGTCCTAGGCCCCAGGGCAGGCCAGAGTTCCTGTGTCCCAGCCTTCCTTACATCATCATTAATATTATTTTACTTCTTAAATATAAATATTGAGGCCCTTCTCTCTAGCAAGGGGAGGGTGACTCAAACCTCCGGGCATGGTCGAACTGCTCAACCCATCCAGGATGCTGGTAGACTCCTGGGCACCCAGCATACATGGAGGCAACAGTAGCCTCCAAGGCCAGGCAGGGGCACAGGTAGGCAGGGGTGGGGGAGTGGCCATGACCACTAAGACTTGAGGGAGATTCCTTCACCTAGCCATCGCTACATGTCACTGCAAAGTCACACAACAAATCCTCCCGAAGGCTTCCAGGGTTGTGTGTGCACATGAACACACATTTGCATTTGTAAATGTTTGTTTGTGGGTTTGGCTGTCTTGGTGTATGTTCACCTGGCAGTACACACATCTATATGACCAAATATGTGAGTGCCTACCACAGGGCCCTAGGATACTCTTCCTCCATTGCTTTCAATCCTCCCAACCTGTTGCCTTGGCCCCCATATGCCTACCTCAGGGCACAGTGCTTGGAGATTTGCTGCATTTAGCACTGACAGTGGACATGCTGGGGCCGGTGAACCTTGCCCTCCACACGAAAGGGTATGTGTGCATGTGTGTGTGTGCGTGTGTGTGTGCACATCTGTGTACAGCTTGGGGTACAGCTTGGGGCCGGCAGTTGAGCCAGAAGCTAGGACATGCTGGGGGGCCATGGTGGATCCATGCTCCTCACACAGGCCCACGGCTAATGAGGACAGATCTTTGTCCCCACCTCGGTCTCGGGATGCCCCTGGGGGACGATGCCCAGGCACAGGAAGCGCAGATGCAGGGGCACAAGGCTTCTTCTTGGCCTGGCAAAGCCAGAGCAGCACAGTGCCCAGGATAAAGACAGCACCAGCCGGGATACCAATCACCACAGGCCATGGCAGGCTTGTGGTTGAAGATGAAGGAGCCACAAGAGGTCCTGGAGGTTTGGGGTCTGCAAGACAGATCAAGAAGAGGAGTAGGGAAGGGAAGGTTGTTACACTAACTGTTCAGCCAGCCCAAGTGTGAACTACATGGACAGCACCCCTGGACTCCCTATGAGGCAAGGATGGCCCACAGGGAAGGAGAAAGGACAGGGAGACCCCAGGACAGCCCAGACCAATGACAGGGACTGAGAGTGAGCATGGGGTGGGCAGCCCACACACACCTGGTAACACAGTGAGGAAGGCGCTACGAAAACTGTAGCCCATGGTGTTTGCGCCCAGGCAGATGTACATGCCAGCATCATCCTGCCGGGCCCGAGAGATGAGCAGCTTGTTGAGGTAGGAGCCATCAGGCCGTGACCACACATCACCAGTGGGCAACACCACAAACTTCTGGCCCCCCACGTCAATAGTGGAGTTGTGGCGGCCCTCAGAGCCGTACTCTACCCGCTTCAGCCACTGGATCACAGGCTTCACATCACTGCGAACCTTGCACTGCAAGGATGTGGTTCCCCCAAAGTCCACCGTTGTGTTCACAGGGTGTGTCCCTGTGAGCACAGGCTTGGAGCGGGTCCGCTCTATGGCAGGGACAGATAAACGTCAACAGAGCTCTAGGCACCACAGGCCCTTATCCTACCCCAGACCCAGCACTCACGGATTACATCCACTTTGTAGGTGGCATTGATGGCACCTGCCCGGTTGGATACACGGCATGTGTATTTGCCACTGTCTTCAGGCCTCAGGTTCTTCAAACTCAGTGTCCACTTCTTCTTCCTGTGCTCACTGGCCTCTGGGCGTGTCAAGGTCTGGTCATCCTTCATCCACATGATGTCTGGCCGTGGGTGCCCACTGGCCACACACTTGAGCCGCACGGAGCTACCTACAGGCCGTGCAATCACCCGGCGCCTCATCTTGGAGGGCTGCGTGAAGCGAGGCCGTGCTGTGGGGCAGGGGCAGCATCAAGGTCAGTGAGGAAGGTTATGTGAGGGCGCCAGGAGGATGGTCACCACCCTATTCCAAGCACACAGTCTCCCTATCCCATACATACCCCACTGCTGGTTGGCTGGGTCCTCCTGGCCCCCAGAAGAGCCACCTGGTCCAGGGCTCTCCTTTCCTGGATTGACATCATCTGTAGAGAAACATGTCATAGGGAGATCAGGTCATGGGTACAGGGGAGCCCCTTACCAGTGTCCAGCATGGCCTGGCTAAGACAGCCCTAGAACCCAAGCAGAGGCCATGGACACACCCACATGTCAGGATTCAGGGACAGCTGGGCAATGGCTGCCTGCCAGCCCCCTCCCTGGGTGCAGGTGACCCTGATAGGCATGGTGGGACTGGAGAGCCGCCCCCCATCCTGGCTCCGGGGGGTCTGCAGGGCCTGGGAGGAGGGGGCCAGGCCCAGCCAGCAGCTGCAGTAACCCTAGCCCACATCAAGGGGCCGAGTGCTTGGTACAGAGACATGGCTTACATACCGCCTGGTCATCATCCTCTTTGAAAGGATGGGGGTAGGGAGGGTGGACAGCCGCAATATTCCCATTCCAAACCCTGAGAAGGCCTTGGGGCCTGTACTGGGCAGTGATGGGGGGCAGGGTGTGATACGGGAATGCCTCCCCCCCACTGCCCTATGATAGCCGCCTCTTCCACCCAGCGTGGGACCAAGGACCAGGCTGTCCCAGGCCACCACCTTAGACCTCCACTGCAAAGAGAGTCATCCTGGCCCAGGGCCCCATACTAGGGAGCCCAGCAAAGAAGGTGAGCCATGCCTGCTACCAATGTATGGAGGGTGTGTGACCAAAGACACCTGCCCATTCCCTACCAACTGGGCGCCAGGGACAGAAGAGAACAGAGGCCATTCACTTCTTGCGGTCCCTCTGAACTCTGAAATCTGAGTCTCAAAGTCATGGCTGCCAAGGGTTGCCCTGCCAAGTCCTCAGCCCACTCCACCCTACCCCACCCAGCAGCTCCCCCTCCCCACACCCTATCCATTTCTGCCACCTGGAAGGAAAGGCCTAAGGCCTAAGCTGGGCTCAGGCTGTAAACATAGATAGGGAGGACCTCCTGGATCCTGTCTATGTCTAGGTGGATTTGGTGCAGGCTGGACAAACAGGGTGGAAGGAAGAATCCAGGTGGGTCTGCTGTACACCTTGTGCCCAGCCAATACTGGCCCCACCATAACCTCTGACTCATGCACCACTGACCCATAATGATGAGAGTATAGTTGACGCTGAGGCTGCCAAAGCCGTTGGTGGCCTTGCACACATAAACACCCGCATCCTCGGCTTCCACCTCCTTCACCTTCAGCCCTTGGGGCAGCACACGAAAGCGGCTCCAGCCACTGTGGATTGTGCGGCCATCTTTGGTCCACATGGTCAACGGTGGTGGGTCCCCCTCCACCGGGCACTGCAGCCGAACAGTGCGGCCCAGGCGGGCCACCTGCCGTGGAGCCACCTTGTCTGCCATTCTTGGGGGTCCTGCAGGAGTTAGAGGGTTTGGTTGGGGAAACACATGAGGGGAGTAAAGGCTTGACACAGGTTCTGGGAACCCCACCTGGACTCCACTAAGGAAGTCTGTTTGGTATGGCAGAGGAGGCCCCAAACATGAACCCTACTTCCCAAACACAGCAGTCCATGTACAACACATAACACTGTGTCAGTCCCAAGCACCTTGCTAGTGCATCACCATAGCAGGCAGCCTCCCAGAGAAGTTAGAAGAATAGGCCAGAGGGGTCAGGACACAGCCTAAGTCAATAATAGTTTTAAAATTTCAAACCAAGAAAACAGGGCCATCCTTTGTCTCACCAGAGAGGACCTCATGTTCCCAGGTCAGAAACGAGGAGACCACAGGAACAGGTCAACAGAAGAGGCTTTTGGCTAGTCTCTTTTTCTGCACACACAGCCTCATATGGTATCTTATGTTCCTGCTGCTCACTGTGCAAGGGAGAGCCACCTTACACCTGTTTCAGATGGAAATGGGTCAGCAGGAGCAACCACCCAGGGAAAACAGCCAGGTGTACATCTGCCAGTACTCATTGCCATATATGCTCATCAGTGAGGGACAGATGTATGTGCCCCAGGTATGAACTGGTTGTCCTGCTTATGTGCTCTGTATCTGAGTTCAGAGACAGAATCTGCTCTGGGCTATCAACCCGGGAGCCCTGACCTGCCAAGTGGCTGGACCTCACAGGTACACAATTCCACAACAAGTGTCCCTAAGGACAAGTGTCCAGAGGGTTAGGGCTCAGAGGGGTACCTGGGATACACAGGGTGAGCAAGGGCTGGGCACAAGCACTCAGTACCTTACCTGGATTCCATTCAGGGGACCTGCTTCATAAAGAAGAATCAACTGGGTCCTGTCCATGTGGGTGATAGCCCCTAGGTCATATCTGGGAGGTAGTCTGTCATTAGCTCCCAACAGGATGTTCACAGGAGGGGCACATAGCAGAGGCTCAAGTCCCAAAATCAAGACCATCCCAGAAAAGGCCAATTCCTGGGACCCATAACTCTAACTATCAGAAACACATTCCCAATCTCACCAACCCACACCAAGCATCCTTCCCCTCAGCCCCAACCATCAAGGTATTTCTGGATTGGAATGCAGGGACAGGAGTGTGACTGGGTGCCGCAGGCAGACAGTGGCCACTTTTCTGGGGGGATGAATACGGAATGTAGGACTGCAGGAAAAGTGATCTCATGAGGGAGGATGAGCTGGTGGGAACTGTAGTTATGCACCAGAGACTGTCCCAGGGTCACCTCTAAACAAAGAGAGGCACCTACAGTCCCCCATCGCACACACACGTCACATCTCTAAACTGTTAGTGAGAGGCGTCTACCAGCACATCAACGAATTCCATCAAGGACAGCTCTGGGCAGAGAACACAAGGTTAACTGAGCACAATGGTGCCAACAGGCAGTCTGTGCACGCTCAGCAGTGATGCTGCACGGGGCCCGGGGGCGCGTGGTTTCTCACGGCCGGCTGGACTTCCTCACCATGCAATCGCCCTAGCTATGTGGCCACCTTTAGCCCAGGGATGCTTCTGTGGGTGTCTTCGCACTCCGGGAGGCTGCTTTCCAACTTCCTGTGGTGCACCCACCTCTCGGGGCCCATCCTGAAGTACTAAGGTGGGTTCTAAGGAGGCGGAAGAACAGTCATCCCAAGGGCCAGTTCTCCAGTGAAACTCATGCTCAGTGGGGCAGGGAGCCATGGAAGAATAGGTCCTCCTACACCTCTACTTGGACTTACACCCACATGGCACAAACCTTTCCCATGTGTCTGAGACCCTCTTCTCCAAGCCCCATACCCCTTCCACTCAGTTCCCCTTGTCCCTGCCCTGGGCCTGAAGCTGTTACCAACTAAGCTCTCAGCATCAGCCCGCTCCCTCACCTTTCTTCATGGCTCCCTCTGGAAAGGGAAAGAGCAGAGGTGGGAAGAGGGCTGTCAGCCCACCCCTCCCATAATCTGTTCTGTCCATAGACCATCTGAGGCAACAGGGCAATGCAAGTATAGTTGTTTCAAAACTCTCCTCCTGCATCCAGTTTACAGGGTTAGAGGCTGCTGAGAGCCCTTCCCTATACCTTCATAGATTCCAGCCACGTTTCCAAGGAAACCCTGCCCGCCTCCTGCCACTGTCTGAAATCCCACCATTCACAGTGCCTCCCACGCTTCAGGTCAGTGAGAAGCTGGCCAGAGGCCTGCCTGGCCTCATGGTCCCAACCAGCCTGGTATCTGGGGCCTCCAAGCCCAACCTACGCATGCAAGCATATACATATACACTCAGTTGCCTGTAGGTGTTTGGGGGCATACCTGGGGACTGCCCAATGACCAGACTAATCTATCACCTTATACCACATAGGAAGATCTCCAGAGAAACCTAACCTCACTGTGCCTTCAGGAAGCATAACCCCTCCTGGCCTCAGACAGAGGAAGCAAAGCCTAGAAAAAGGGGTACCCAGAGGCAGGCGCCCTGCCATGACCACTGCTGAGGGACAGGGCTTAAGTGATCACCAGATGGCCGGAAGCTTGGCCCTTGGAGCCTGCCTGCATATACTGCTGGGGGACAGGCTGGCGACAGACCGGCCAGAGGAGCCAGCCTTATCCTAAAGTAAACAGTACCCTGCTAGCCCTGCCCCCACCTAGGTTCCACTGTACCCTACTGTGGGGTTAGGCCCCCAAGCTTGTTACAGAAATACACATAAGGACCCTGCTCTCAGGAGAAAGCCCAGCCCCTAGAATTCTGGGAATTTGGGCGATGATATGGCCACCTTGGATCTATATTTAACTCGGGAAACACAGCCCCCTTTGTTCTACCTGGACAGTAATTCCACCCTACTCAGTCAGTGAGGAAACTAAGGACTTGAAACTCAAGGGCAATGGGGGCATGGCTTCTCCATACTCTGCCTTAGGATAGCTGTGTGTGGGGGGGTCAGTTCTGAGCAGAGGCGTGGGGGGGGGGCAAATGGCCATGCCTGAACTTCCAACAGGGCTTGTCTGACCATCCCACCCAGGCTGGCTCCTTTAGGAATCCAAAGGATCTGAGAAAGCTCAACACATACTGGAACCTGATGGCTGGAGGCAGGCGAACACAGGTAAACTGAAGGTGGATTTGTCCAGGCCTCTGATAGGTAACATGGAGACCAAACACTGGGGCTGTGGGAGTGGTTCACAACATTAAGGCCCCAGGCCAAGGAAGAAGCTATACCAGCTTTTGGTCTCTCCACAACTTCTACGGCCAGGGCATCAATGTCCATACCTCTGAAAAACCCATACAGGCCCAGCCAGGTCAAACTAAACATTAATCCAAGAGGGAACAGCATGGGGACCGTCTGAAGGAGACACAGTCTGTGTAGAAGTTCTTAGCCTGAAGGATGTGGTAGTTAGTGTCAGGTCTAGATACCAGACTAGGGACCACAGTGGGAAATGCCTAAAAGGTCAGGCCTGAAGCCTGCAAAGTGGAACAGGCACAGCTAAAAGATAGGGTTCCAGGTCTGCTGACCTGAACTCCCCTCCTCAAAGGGCTATCTAGGCACCAGCCAGCAACTGACCCAGGACAAAGTAAGAGTGTGTAAGAACCATCTGACCAGCTTAGGCCTAGCTTGGCCCTGGTGAGCCCTGCATGGCCCTAGGAATTTCCGGCCTGAAAGGAATTCTCTGGCCAGGCAGTGAGCGTGGCTATGGGGTTGGGTCAGCTAGCTCAGCTAATCTCCTCCTGGAGATGCAAAGTGGCTGAGTAGGGGACTCAGAGTATAGAATGATGAGTCTCAACCATAGAAGGATGGAATAGGCTCACCTGGCCCTCTAGACATTTTGCTCCAAGACCCTGGATGGGTTATAGTAAGAGCCAACCCAGGTGGGGTGCCAAGGCACCTTTCCAGTGACGATGGGCCTACCGGCTAATGACTGGTAAGGCATGCCTCCATCAAGGCACTGCACTGTCCCTGGGCTTTGAGGACATAAATACCACAATACTCACAGCTGGAGCCCCAGGACAGGGACAGGTGAGAAATCCAGAGACAGTCCTCTAGGGCCAGCACATGCTGGGAGGCCAAAGCCCAGGAAATAGCAGAGATGCCCCTCAAAAGAAAGAGTACATTTGAAAGTCACAAGACCCAACTTCCCATTAAGTGTTCAGGGCCAGGCTCTGTCTTGTCTTGAGATCAAGATCCTTGAAGGTATATAACTGCATGGACATATACGCACGCACGCACGCACGCACGCACGCACGCACACAGATGCACATTTGTGACCAATAACACACAGGCCCAGTGCTGTGAGAGGACTTCGCAAAAACTGAGGGTACCCAAGGGCCAGACCCACAGGCTCTGCAGCCAGATTGGCAGGACCCAGGCAAGTGGCTATCCTAGAAACCAGGCCATCTAGGCAACCCAAAAAAGACATCATGCCCCAACAAGCTAGTTAGTGGAGCTAGCTTGCCTGTTGCCCAGCAGTGGCAATTAGGCAAGCCAGTAGGCTGTGGAGGAGAGGGTTCTCTGGAGGCACAGCCTGGTCCCCTAGGTCTATACCTCTCTCTGGAATACCTCAGCTGCCATGTCTATATACTGCTAGCTCCTAGACACTCCCTGACCCACCAAGACCACATCAGTTAAGGGCATCACCCTATAGGAGCCACATACACACGACCCATGGAAAGTAACTGCCTCAGGATCCACTGAGGGGGGCTCACCTGGACATCCAGCCCCTGACCCTCTTCTCACAAACACTAGTTTGTTGGGCAATAGTCTAGCTTCAAGTTAGGGAAACCAGAGGATTCCTGTCCATAAACCAGGCCTGACTCTGATCCTAGAAGCCCCTGATATCCAAAATCTATCAATGAGTCTATTTCCTGGACCCCAAGCTGCTGAGACAGAGGTCAAGTGTTAAGTCAACATGCCACCTAGCCCCTACAACGACTGAAGGAATGTTAGGACAGCCTAATCCAGATAGTCTAAGCAAACCCATCCAAAATCCCACAGCACTGCTGACACAGAGATTTCTTGGGGACAGAGTTGAGGGTGTGAGGGCTCCCCAGGGGCCCCAGTTGCCTGCAGCAATATGTGGCATAGAGCCTTAGCCCATATCACACTGCTACCACCAGAAGCTTCCCTGAGCAAGAAACCCAAGTTCTCTGAGGGACACCCTGGACTGTTGTCAAGGGCTGGAATCGTCCCCTGCTGTCCAGCCCCACACCTGAGCCACAACAGCAGATGGCTCTCTTCCCACCCACTACTGGAGGCACCACCAACTAGCTCTCCAGGCCCTTGGCAGCCCATACAAATCTCTCAGGAAATAAACTCCTGGTGGAAAGAGGGGTTGCACTTCCTGCTTAGTGGGAAACTCTTGCTTTTAACAGCTGTCCAATGGCATGCCGCATCTGTCTACCTCTCCCAGGCCTACCCCCCCCCCATAAGCCTACTTTGTCTGCACCTCAGCCTGAGGTTCTAGCCCCTCCTACCCCATTCCCAGGAACCCCCCTGATCTCTTCCTCCTTGTGATGTAGGCAGGAGTACTGGTCAGAAGAGCAGGTAGCAGGCAGAGGAGCGTGTCAATGAAGTATGGGAACAGGGACTTAGACACACCTTAATACCTATGTATTCTGAAGTCACCACATTAAGGCAAAATGAGAAAGAAGAGGCCACCATGGGCCAAGCATCAGGCCCTGACTATACAGAGGGCAGGTGGCCAGTAGGGGGAGCAGAGCTGTTGGGCCACAGCCAACTGCCCCCGGCACTACCAGCAAAGAGTGAGCCAAGGCCAGGAAAGCCAGAGACTAGAGGCCTCAGCTGGGGAAAAACCAACATTTCCCTAGTAAGGGCCACAGTACACGGCAGGCTGAGTGAAAGGCAACTCTGAGAGCCCAGCAGCCCATTGATCCTGCACAAAGGATAAAGGAGCCTGTGGACTGTATTTCCAGGCCTAGCCAAAGGCGACTTTGTTCAGAGCTCCCTCCCCACCCCCAGGGGGACAGTGATTTATTTTCCCTTCCAGGAATAGGGCCCCAGATGTGAATGGGAGGCTGGCCCACATCCCTACCTCGCAGGGGCTAGGCCTGGCTCCCGAACATCCACCTCACTCCAGCCACACTCTGATCAGCCACAGCCTGTGAAGAAAAGAGGCCTCCTACAGCCTGGTTAACAGCCAGGGTCAGCTCCACACAAATGGCAGCCATCATCTCCCACAGCATCTCATGTCCTCCTTCTCTATGACACGGCGCTGTAGCAGACTGCTGAGACTATGCTGCACTGGACAGTCATGGCAGGCACCCTAGCTGCCGATCAAGGCCAGCTCACTCCAAACACAAAGGCTGGGCACAAAAGACAGGAGTGAAAAGACAGGAGTCTGTGCTGGCTGCTCAGATTCTGATCCTGGAACCATCCTTATAAAAGCTCAGAGGTGGCATTTCTTGGAAAGCCCTACACTTGCAGGCTTATCTTTGAGAATGGTATTCTGTTCTGAAACTTACATTCTCATTGTGAGAAATACAACAGAGTAAACCAAAATTTATCTTTCTTCAAGTTTGGGGGCAAATATCTTAAGGCAAACTTTGTGACCAACGTTGTGAAACTTTGGGCAAAGGGGAACTTTTAAAATATGATCCGAATCTAGAGATGTACGGATTCCAATAACTGTGACACCCCAGGGAAATGGCTTTCAAAACAGCCCAAACTCTACATGCAGTTCTCTGGCCCATCTTAAGATAGAAATTGGGCCTACTCACGGAAGAACCAATGGAGAAGGAATGCATTTGGAATAACTTTGCCCCTCCAGTCCAGATTGCGCCTGAAGGAAGAAGTCAGCATAATTCAGGAAACGCCATTCTTCCTCCCCAACCACAGGGCCCTTGCCCTTGGAAGACAGCTCTTTCCAGCTCCCTAATGCTGGCCAGAGCCCTTCACAAGCATAGCCAGGGCCAGATATAAGGCTCAGTCTAAAGGCTGTAACCAAGGGAGACAAGGCAGAAGTGGTGGCCCCTGTAGGGCCATCAGCAAAAAGGTAGGGTGCTGCTTGCCCATTGCCACCCATCAATCAGCCTGAAGGTCCAGCCAAGGATCATGGCAAAGCAGAAGCCTTCAGAGCCTCCCTGGCTGACCAGCCAAAGAAGAGGCAGGTGCAGGGATGGGGGTTATCCAGATAAAAGAGAAATCAAAGACTGGACCACCAGTTGGGGAGTGAAGAGACAACTCACTCAGCATGGCCCAAGTGCCTTCATGCCCAGGACACTGTCCAGCCCAGCTGTGCCTGGACAGCCCCTACTCTCCCGGCCAGCCAGTCCCCAAGCAGAAGGGGGGGTGTAATAGTGGCATAAGGCCCACCTGGGCCGCCACCCGCGGCCCAACACCAAACGTGGCCATATAAGGCCAGGTTGGGCTCAGTGCGCCCGCGCTGGTGGCGGGGGGAGGAGATGCGAAGCCTCAGAGGACTGGTGGACAGAGCAAGGACAACTCTGAATGGCCAACACACCCAAAGTGCCCGCCTGGCCGCAAGTCCTGCCTAACCATAGGGGAGGCCAGCACCATGTCCCGTGACACTAGAACACGGCAGGCAAAAATCCATGGGCATGTATCATTCATCAGCTATGGATTCCCTTTGCCAGGGCTGAGTCTAGGGCAGAGCTCTCCACAGGACATCTAATGGGTAAGGCTGTGTCAAAGCTGTAGCGTGGTGTATGCTACAACAAAGTGGTGTGTGGCCCTGAGGTCTAATATCTTCATGTGTCTTTCTCAGAGACCAACCCTCACTGGGCGTTCTGGGGACCCCCCAGCCTCTACACTATGCTACCTGTAATTGATAAGCCAGCCAAGGGTCCAGAGCTGGGTCAGCTGAGGGATGGATCAGGGTGAGCTCCAATCATCAAGATTATCACCAACACTGTCTACATTCAGCTAACCACTGTGTGAGTCTCTACAGGTTCCCAGGGACCCAATCAGGCATTCTGTGGCCAAAGAGTCCACTCTCCAAGAAACTATGGGGTGACCACCTGCCCTCCACCTAGAAATGCACCTGAAATTATGTGTATGCAAGATTATGAGAGTATCCTGGAGGAGACCTGGGCAAGATCACACTTGGCCAACAAGTTAAGTGATTTGGGGGCCCTTTGGGTGAGGTATCAGCCAAGGAGGGAGGATGAGCTTCGGGTACCAGAGTGTGAGCCAGGTAACCCCATGAGTAGTGAGCTGGCGCCATGTGAAGCAGGCAATACTTGGGGTTAAGGATCAGGAGTGGGAGCCCGCTGCGACCGGGCAGACAAGGAGGGGAGGAGTGTGCCAGGCGGGCACTGTGGCAGGGTTCAGGGCTGGCGGGAAAGGGGCGGCGCTGCCGAGGCCAGAGCGCCAGACTGGGCGCCAGGACTCACCTCGCGCCGCCTCAGCCGACGGGAGGGCCCCCAGTAGCAACGGCGGCAGCAGCAGCAGCAGGAGCAGCGCCGGGCTCCGCGTCATCTCGCCGGCCGAACCTGGAGTAGGGGCGCGGTCACTGCGAGCTGGACTGGACGCCGCTCAGGGCTCAGGGCTCAGGGCTCAGGGCTCAGGGCTCGGGCCGACAAGACCCAGGTCGTGGCCGCAGAGCCGGGGTCCAGCCACCCTCGGCGCTGAGCTCCAGGCAAAGGAAGCGAGGCGCGTAGACGCTGAGCGTATCAAAGGCAGACAAAGGGTTTACACTAATTACCAGCCGCCCCCGCCGCCCCCTCTCAAAACACCGTCTGGATTCCTGGCGCTTGTAACTCCGGCCCTGCCCGCGGGACACACAACACCGAGCGGCCCCGCAGATAATCGCCTGCGCCATTAGCGGACAAATTTGCGCTGGGGGGGGGGCCCACGTGGGGCGCGGGCGGGGGCGGGGCGCGGGGCAGGGCGCGGGCCCCACAGGAGCAGCCGCAGCGGGAGCCCGGCCCCCACCCCGCAAAGGGATCGCGGCTCTGCCCTCCGCTGCCCGCACTCGGACCCACGCCAGCCCTCCCTCCGGGGGTCGCGGACGTACAGCCCGGCTCACCTAGACAGGGATCGGCACGCGGGTGCGCGGCAGGCAGGCAGCAGGGTCAGGGCCGGGCCCGCGAGTAGCGCGCCGCGGTCATCGCTGCCCCGGGCGCCGCATCCCGCCCCCCGCGCCCCCGGCCCGGCCTGGGCGGGGCGGCGCTACCTGAGCGCTGGCGGCTGGGGCCGGGCTGGGGCGCGGGGTGCGCTGTCCACGAGAGTAAACGGCGGGGCTAGGCGCGGGCCGGGGCGAGGGGCAGCGGGGCGAGGGGCCCGGGCGCCGCGCCGCGAGGCGTCCTTCCCTGCGGGGCTTTGTCAACTCTCCCGGAGCGAGCGCGGAGCAGCCGTGAGCTCCGCCCCCGCACAACTTCCGGCCAATCTGCGAGCCCCAGTCCTCCCCATGCCCCGCCCCTCCCCGAAACTTTGCTCCAATCCGCGCACGTGCCCGCCGGGCTCGCAGCTTAACCCTCGCCGTGCTTCCACCCTTCACACCAGCGGCTTCCCGGAGCGCGCCCAAGCCTCCCGGCCTCGCCCGTCCCGGGTGCTCGGGGAACGCGCGGCCCCGCTAGCCTCGAAACCAGCTGGTGGCCGCGGAGCCCCCTCCACACCCTCACCAGCCAGGCTGTACTCTTTCCCCTGGCTCTCAGAGCTGGCCGCTGCTGCCCTGGCTCTGCAGCCCAGGAGGAAGAGAACTGGACAGCACAAAACACTACTTGTCTTTAAATCTTCACCCTTGGGGCTTTTGTGGGTAGAAAGGGCAGCTGGGCTGCTCTGGTTTGAGACAGAAGCAGGTCTCCACTGCTGGAGTCCAAAGAGACCCTGACTTGAGCGTCTAGCCTTCCCTAGTGACCTTAGGAGGACAGATACAGTCTTATGACTTCTTTCTCCGCACCTCACCTGCTTTGTGATAGTAATCACAGGACGTGGATAAATCAACACACCCTTTTGTCTTTGCTGCTTGGCAGGTGTTTTGTTGTCCCCCAGCACCCTTCGGTCTGAAAACGACTGGTAAGTTACTCGTGATCACATGGGGTAGAACAAACCATCTGGTTCCCAGGCCTCAGAAGCTCCCTCCAGCAGCAGCTCTGTAACCCATTCCCTGCATTCTCTACCTTGAGTAATTCACCAGCCACCCCATAGCTGCCTGCCTACCCTCATTCACCAGCCCCAAAATTCATCAAAACGTGGGTCACTCAATACAAAACCCATAATAATTTTCGAGGCCTTAGAAGCCTGGGAGCCACCCAACAGGTCCCAGGAGCACTCCATTCCCAAAAGGCCACTCCTATGCTCTGCTCTCAAGGACCCTGATCCAAACAGCCTCTCTTCTCTGAGCTAAGTCCCCTCTTCCAGGAGGCCGTCCATAGAAAAATGAAACTGGGGAGTCCTTTAGTGTCCCTAGCTCCAAATTCTTTTTCTGGGCCTGGTGGGCAAATGGAGGCGAGCCTATCATGCCTCCTCCGCTCCCTGCATGAAGGTCTCACCTCCAAATCTCTGTCTCAGAAGAGCCCGATGAAACTTCTCTGGACTACCAGAGGACTTGGGCTGGCATTGGTGTCACAGACAGCCTTCAAAACAGATGGGTAGAGTGGTCCTGGCTAGTCTGAGTAGGCCCTGGCTCCACAGAAAATTTGTGAGGAGATGCCGTTGAAGCATGAAGAGCTCCAACAGGTGTGTGGCTGCCAAGGGCAGGTGCGTGTCAAGGTGGCTATGAAGTGTGGGGAGGTTAAAAGTAGGAGGTGAGCCCAAGGGGCAGGAAAAATGGGGAGGAGTTACAGGAAGGTGCAGAGACCACAGGTGGGTGAGGCTTGTTCAAAGACATAGGTGTCAGGGCAGGTGTGCCAGGGAGGGGGAACACTGCCCTTTGACTCCCTCCTGCTTCCTGGGTCCGAGTTCCCCTTTGTCCTCACTGTTCCCTACTGTGAAGACTGCCCCCCCCCCCGCACCTGTTCCCGGTGGTCTGCCCAGGCTCTTCACTCCTTACCCCTGCCCGGCGCAAGAACACGCTGCCCCCTGGCGGATGTGAGGGGTCCAGCAGTTCCCCAGGGAACTTAACCAACCCCTCCCCGCCACGTCCTGCGGGAGCCCACAGAGTGCCCATTCCTGCTGTCCGGAAACCGCAGTGCAGCTCTGGAACCTGGCTCGCCTCGCCTCGCTTCACTGCGTTTGGAACCCGAAACCGAAGTATACTGAGTGCAAACAAGCCCTGCCCCTTTAAAAGTGAAACCTAGGCGGTTGGCTACTCCGTGTCCAGTAGGCAATCCACCGTAGCATCACGGAGTTTGAGTTTGTGGCTTTTGCCAGCACAGGTAAGTCCCCGCAGTCCCTAATTCTCTGTGATCCTCATTCTCTGAGTCCCGGTAAGACCAGATTTGGTGATGGCCTAGAAACGTGGCTGAACAAGGTAGACAGTCAAGTCTACTGTGAGGAGGGCCTCTTATCAGCTGCGTAGGCTGAAAAGCACACGTGCCCCCAAAAAGATCTGCAGAGAACTGAAATGTAGTAAGGATGAGATTTGCACTCTCGCCTGAACCAATTACCAGTGGCAAATGTATGTGAAAGCCACTGAAAGCAGGAGGCATGGCAGCAAAGGGAGCAGCCCCTTTTGGACCAACAACTGTCCTTCCTC